>NC_040088.1:45622500-46247500 GCF_003369695.1 Bos indicus x Bos taurus | reverse complement strand
TACAAGATTACAATTTTATAATCTGCTCATGGTCGCACGTGTGACTGAGTATCAGAGTTTCTGGTTTTCTCATCCTTCATTCATTTACTAAGTAACTATGTGCAAAGGTGTGCATAGTGACAAGCACTGGAATTATAAGATGAAGGTGACCCAGTCCACCCTGAAAAATGAAATGCAAACTGGAAAAATAGACAAACGGGCAATTTCCTTACAGAGTCATAAATACAAAGACAGCTATAAAAGATGGCACAAGGAACACTCAGAAGGGACAGCCAGCTTTGTGTCAATACTGCCAGCTTTTTGGTGGAAGTGATATATATGTTGAAAAGCAGAGACATTACTTTGCCAACAAAGGTCCGTCTGGTCAGGCTATGGTTTTTCCTGTGGTCATGTATGGATGTGAGAGTTGGACTGTGAAGAAGGCTGAGTGCCGAAGAATTGATGCTTTTGAACTGTGGTGTTGGAGAAGACTCTTGAGAGTCCCTTGGACTGCAAGGAGATCCAACCAGTCCATTCTGAAGGAGATCAGCCCTGGGATTTCTTTGGAAGGAATGATGCTAAAGCTGAAACTCCAGTACTTTGGCCACCTCATGTGAAGAGTTGACTCATTGGAAAAGACTCTGATGCTGGGAGGGGTTGAGGGCAGGAGGAGAAGGGGACGACAGAGGATAAGATGGCTGGATGGCATCACTGACTCGATGGATGTGAGTCTGTGTGAACTCCAGGAGTTGGTGATGGACAGGGAGGCCTGGTGTGCTGCAATTCATGGGGTCGCAAAGAGTCGGACATGACTGAGCGACTGAACTGAACTGGTATATATGTAGCTACCTGAAGGACAGGAAAAAGTACAAGAGATAGAGAGGGGAGAAGCACATACAAAGACTAGAGATGAGGAAGCGCACCTGTGGGATCCTACACAGTCTGGCTGCTTAGATGCAGAGCTGAGGGGCAGAGGAGGGTGGTAAAGAGATAAGGCCAACTTCTTTGGCGGGACCCAAATTGATGTGGGTGTTTGGAGCTTTTCCTGAGAATAAAGGATAAACTGGTGACAAAGTCAGTGACAGAGAAATTTTAAAGTCACCCACCAAGTGACAGCTACACAAACGTGACTGCTTGAGTCTGGGTTTCTTAGCCTTAACCACTACCAACACTTGAGAAGTTGATGAACTCCACGTTTTCTGAGAATAGTGTCAGGTGTAGGTGGATAGTTCCACAGGGATGGAGGAAGTAGAAGAAGGATATAACCAGAAATAAAAAGAAATACACAGACCTTCAGAGATTGTTTTTCAAGCTATGGAACATGATGAATAAATGAGGAAGAAGGATTTTTTTCACTATGACCACTCATACTTTCACATTTTTCATTAGCTATGTATAAGAAAAAATACTTAACATGGCATCTGTTATCCAAACAGTGGAAAGAGATCCCATTTACTTCTTACAGAGTATTTCAGAAATCAATGTCTAAATTTAATTCATACATTTTGGCAACATACCTTTTCTTATTTCTCTAGTTATACTCCTGTCCAACTCCCGCTGCATCTGAAATAAGTCAAATATTATTTATGTTTAAGATAAACAAGAGATATTATCATAGGAGTGACATAAAACTTACTAAATGCGACTTTTAAATAATACTTTTAGAGACCAGACCTAACCTCAAGATTACTTCAGTAGAAAAAAAATCACATAAATAAAAGAAAATGAATTTCTACTTATTCTGCTTATAGATAACAGAACCATATATATGGAATCCTATTTAGATTAATCTGATAAAAAGTACAATAAATATCAGTCTATAGTACACATAATTTCAGAGAATTAGGGAATGACCCATAATCCTAGGAATGACCCACAAGATTACTATCTTCTCCCCCAACAGCTCCTGCCCTAAATATGTACTTCTGAGACCTTTGATTTCTAGGTGAGGATCGTGTTCAAATGGAGGAATCTAAGTCAAATGCTAATAAGGAGAACACATCTGCGATTTTCTTTACACTTCTCCATTTAATGAAAAGACAGAAAGGTGAGAAAATTACACACAAGAAACAATGTACCAGCAAGTTTCAATTCTGAAGATGTTTAGGGAGAAGGATTCTCTTTTAAGTGTTAGTTTCCGAACTATGTCCCCTTAGAATGGGAAGGTCCCACAGGGGTTACTGCAGGGTTGAGGAACAGAGAAGTCACAGCAGCAGTGCCTCTGGCCACTCTTTAGCTAAAAGGCTCTATACTTGGCTCTGTTTTATATAACACGGTTCCACGCAGAAGTTTTTTTTTTTCAAAGAAAGGTTGTTTTCTTTGAAAAAAAAAAAACAAACCTTTTTTTAAGGTATAAGAGTCATTGATGTAGTCAAAGTTCCTAATTCTACAAAAGAAGTAACAAAGGCAATGTCCTTCTTACTGAGCCCAGAGTTCTATACCAGCTACTTCCTCAGATTAAGGAAAAAACACATAGATTTTAAACTATAACATAGATAAAATGAATATGTAAAACCATGCTATATAGTTCAATAATGCTTATGGCGTGACATGACTTTCTAGGTAAATGTGTTTTAAATGCATGAACAAGAATAAAATCAATATCAAATTCCTATTTGTAGCAATCGATATAGTTAATTTAGAAAGCATAAATATTTTTTAGACACAGGACAGGGAACTTGAAGGAATCTTTAGTTGATCAAGCAGGCCAAAACTGAAGAGATTCAACCTTAAAAGGATGTTTGTTCATTCCTCTAGATAAAACCTGGCTTGCTAAAATGAGTCAACAGTGAATTATCCACATTTTGGGTTATTGAGGACAAAATTTAAAATACACAACAGATCTCTCTTTACTGTTTAGCATACTTCTCTATCCAAGCTCTCATCATCAGTTAATATATACAAAAAGTATGCATATAAGCTCATTTATAATCTAAATCTGATCAGAAATTGCAGTTGAACTTCATTTCCTCAGCCTGAAGTTTCAAGGGGAGGACTTATACTCCTACCCTCCTTATGAGAAGCGAGGAGATTTACCTAACAGGTGAGTCTGGGAGAAGGAACTACGAAGTGCTTGCTTGGTTCTGAATCTCTTCTTTGAAAAGGTGTATGTTTCCACAGCACCGTGAACTTGGGTCTACAGTAGGCAGCCTTCCCCTGGGAGGGGTCAAGCATTTGCTTCCTCCTCTTAGGCCTACGTGGGGAAGTGTCTGACTTAGGATGAAATGTTTGGAGGCCCGCTGTGACTGCACAGCTAAAGCACATCCTCGAGGTTCATGGCTCTCAAGTACTAAGACCCAACGTAGCTGCAGTGCTTTCAAAGAAACCTTAGACTGCTCTTCTATGATGGCAAGAAGCCAAATGAGAAAACAGGTTGAGACTGCATTTAACAAAGGCTATTTTTCTCTGCATCATCAACATCATGAAAACACCATCAAAACCATAAACCCGTGTGCACTGACTGAAATGGATATTTTAATAATAATGACTATACAATGAAAACTAGTTGCAGTTTAAAGACTCCCCATCATTGCTATCTCAGTCATCATTCATTCAGGTGATGTCAAAACAGAGACAAAACAAACAGAGAACAAAAGTGAGCAACTTAGAAACATTCTAAAACTGCTTAGCAAGGTTTTTTTAGAAATTTAAATCAAAATTCTGTAAGTAAAATAGCAGTTAAAGATGTACTCTTGTATAAGAAAATAACAAAAAATGTTAACCTAAAACCAGAAATTAATCTTTGATTAGGTATTACAAGTTTGTTTAATTCATAAAAAGGATTTATCTAGGATTCCTTCAAATAAAAGCATCCATATGTGGTTAGTGTTTAGATGCCAGTCATTCACTTATGTTTAGGGGTAGAAAAACTGCAGTGGGTGCAGCAGAGCCTGGAAATGATTATGAACCACTGCCAAAGTGAAATAATTTAGAAAGTAAATCAAACAGCTGAAAGTATACTTTTGGTTACTAGACAATAAGATTTCATTTCTAAAGTTGAATTTAAATGCAGCTTTTCAAGAAATTTAAGATTTTAATAAATATCTCTTAAAAATGAGAGATCTAGGACAAAAAAAAATCATTAAATGTCTCCTTGATTATCATAGTTAAGTATGGTTTTACTTAGTGTGCATAAGTCAAAAAAACAACGCAGAAGTTCACCCAATTAAAAACAAGGATCATTCATATCAGAAATCTGAAACCCAATGAAAAAAATAGAATAGAACTAACCTTGGTCAAGTAAGTCTCTATACTGTCATTTGAACGGCATGGAATTGAGGTAGAAAACCCTCTGTTTGCTCTTGAAATAACATTTGTGTTGAACCCTGAAGCAGGATTGAAGTTTCCAACAGAAGAGGACTCCAGGACTGGCCTTGTGCTGAGACTGCTGTGTATAGATCTGTTCTGTTTCTCCACCTCAAGTTCAGTGCTGATCTCTGTCAGCCTCTCATCAGTCCTGGGGAAGATGGAAAACACCAATTTCGTTCATGTTTCTCTAAATGACTGACATTTTTTAAAGTTGCCACAGAGTAAATGGAATTCCTATTGAACTATTTGAACACCGAAAAGACAGAGCAGACCTACTGTAAAGAATGACAGTTGTAACCTTGTTCTGAAGAAGTACACATGTATCTAGGGCTCCACAAGTAACAAGCTACAGTTGGGAGAGGAGAGAAAGGGCATCAGAGAGAAAGGGAGGTGGCCTCACAGTGACACCTGCTGCCCTCTGGGACACACCTGCCTCCAGGAAACAGTTCAGGGATGAAGAAACACACCATCCCACAAAGTTCCTTTCAAGTGTTTCCTTTCACCACCCTTGTATATACGTTTCACTCATGACCTCAGAGAAATTAAGCATTTGGCTTTGAGGTATCATCTAGAGCCACAATCTCAAGAGGAGGATGAGAAAGTCATTGGGTGAGACTGAAAAGAGCTAAAACAGCCCCAGGAATAATTACAAGTATCCCCTGCTTTCCCAAAGTTCACTTTATGTTACTTCACTTCTACTATGGGCCTATGTCAACACCTGTTCCTGATGGTCCAAAAAAAAAAAAAAAAAAAAATCTGAAGACAAATTTTGGTCTCATTTAAAAAGCCAAAACTCTAAACAGTAGTGTACGTTTTAGAGCGAGAGGCATCGCGCTCCCCAAGCAGGGAAACCGGCCCCACCGTGCTCCTTCCCTGGGAGCCATACCCCACATCTCAGCATCAAGTCGCCATAGCCTTGAACCTTGTCTGGGATCACCTGTACTTCACTTGGGCATATTCGACTAGCAGATGACCCACTGACTTTCTCACCCACTGACTTTCTCATCCTCCCCTTGAGATTGTGGCTCTAGATGATACCTCAGAACCAAATGCTTAATTTCTCCAAGGTCATGAGTGAAATGTATATACAAGGGTGGTGAAAGGAAGCACTTGAAAGCATATTTTAGCATCGACTAGCAGAATGTGTCCTTGGGTACCTGCTTCTTTGCTTTATGCTGTTTTGGCTTATGAAAAGCATCCTAGGAATGCTCTGCTTTCAGATAGTGGGGAAAGCTGGACTAGGCTCTGGAGGTGGGATCTGCCCTTTCCATTCTCCACACACTCCCTCGGCCAGGTCACTATATTATTTCTAGCCACTTTGTGAATTATCCTGCCTTTCACCCCTGTGTTAATTTCCCCCCTTTTCACAAGCATGCCTCTACATAGTGTGGAAAAACTTGATACAGTACTAATAGTTTGTCTAAGGGCGCCCCCTTAGCAGTGACTATCCACTTAGCTTTCACTTCCTAGTAATCTCAGGAACTGTGCTCTATAAAAATATTAGGCTTTAGAGACAAATTAATGAAGTAAATTTATTTTCTGTGATTCTGTGTTTTGACTTACTTGTCTAGTTTATCTTTCAATGACTTTCTAACTTCAAGTTTTACTAGGTAGAGATGCTTATATTTTTCCAACTCGTCTTTATTAGAATCTTCTTGCAAAGTTTTCATCTTAGAGAGTTCAGATTCTAAGTCTTTAATTCTGAGTTCCATCTGTTGAGATCTTGCTTGCATCTAAGGCAAGTTGAAATAGATAACATTTTAAAAATAATTATAACCTGGAAAATTATATTTGTTTCCTTTAGTTTTGAGTCAGTAATTCAGAGAGTGATTACAAAGGTGAAAACAAAAAGAGCAGAAGTTTAAAACAATTATCATCAATGTGAAGTGAGTTAAATCTGAATTATAAAATTAAAGTGGAATGACTGCTATAGTAGTACTTATATAATCTGATAATTCAAAGAATAGGGGGATCAACTTAAAATTTTAAAAATTGAATGAGACAAGAATAATTCAAGAGGATGGTATCAGTTCTAAACCACAGTATTTTCTTTTCTTCATAATGGTCTTATTTTATACCAACTGGTCTTATAAGTAAGAGGATTCTCAAGTGAGAATCATTCTGATAGGACAATTTAGTGAAAACTGTGGGGGAAACTGAAATATTTAAAGGGAAAACAAGTGCCCCCCCATTCCAGAAATCTACAAAACATACTGCTCTAAGGGAGGTAGAGGAAACACGCAAGTTGTATATGTCTGAAATGTACTATACAGTGAAAATGATTTCAAGCACATGACAGATCAACAAATTAACCTACAAAAATAGGTTGACTTCTTTTCATTTCTCTATAAGATTCTGTCTTGCTCTTTCTTCAGTAGCCTGTTGATACTGCTCTACTTGACTGCGTTCTATCATATTCATTTCTATATGACTTTTGAGGGTCACTACATGTTGCTCCAACTTCTTTTTCTTCTCTCTAGTTTTTTCACATTTCTTTTGCATTCATTCCATAGATAATAACTCCTGTTGAAATACTTGATTTTTCTGCATCCACGTGCAGACATTTTGAAGATGCAGTTTCCAGCTCTGCTGGAAAATCATCAGTCTTCAAGAAGAAAATGAGACCATTTGGTAATGAGGAATGTGGATTAAGCACAGCCTAATTCAAACCCAGGATCAAATTAAAAGGATGGTATGTGTATTGTAGAATGTAGGACCAGGGATTACTCAGAGAATCAAGAAAGATGTTCACACCACCAAGATTCACAAAATATATTCTTCACTGTCATCTTTGTCAAACAACATTTGCACTTGATTTTATACTCTTTTATTGTTCTACAATAATATTTTTCTATCTTTCTTCCATAAAATGACTACAAGTCCCCTCTTGGTAGAACGTCTCTTAATCCTTCCCTCATCTTAATGTCCCAGGGTTTTAAAGTAGTTTAAGGGATACTATATTGAGTTATCTAGGGCTAAGTTAATAAATGCCTCTCAAAAGAAATCTGTGAGAATAAGACTCTAATTAATAAATCTTATAAATACAGAGTCTAATCCCATAAGCCTTTTCCTGAACTACAAAGACTTTTGCTAATTTGAATTGCAGTCCAAAGAGAAATGATTTGCAAAGATAAAGAAATCCCATCTCCTAACAGTTTACAGAGATGATCCATACATTTTTCTGAACAGCAACAACAAAAAAAAGCCTCATTCTTGTAATCCTTTGTTACTGTCCTTTTATGCAAGACAAGTGCTGTGCATATCTAAAAATATTCCCTGTAATACCAATATATTCTTAGATAAGATTCCCCCTCATGGAAAAAAATGGCAACAGTGTAAAATTAGGGGCTAAACTCTTCCTCAGAGACTAGATAACAATGGCTAAAGTGAAAAGGCTCCATGAGAGGTGGACATTCAGGAAAGCCCCATGAAGGAGGAGAGACTGGGCACCAGGTCTCAAATAATGGAGGCCTAGTCAAAAGGAAAAGAAACTGTAAAGACAGAAAGGATAGCCTGAGCAAGGGCCAAGAAAGCTGAAATCAGCCAGTTACGTCTGAGGATAAAAATTCAACCACAGGGAAACAAAAACATGTCCACACAGAAATGTGTAAATCAGTGTTCACAGCAGCATCATTAATTGCCCCAAAGTGGAAACAACCCAAAGCTCCACCAACTGATGATGGATACATGGCTTAGTCAAATACTATTGACTGACTGACAACCAACTAACAGAAGAACTGATACGTTGCAATTACACAGATGAACCTCGAAAACATGACATCAGGTGAGAAAAGCTAATCCCAAAGAAGCACGTATTGTATGATCCCATTTATATAAAATACCCAGAACAGGCATGTCTACAGAGACAGATATTAGACTAGGGGTTGCCTGGGGCTAAGGGATGGAAGGCCACGGGTGGTGGCTAAGGGATGCAGGGTTTCTTTTGCGGGGTGATGGAAAGGCTCTAAAATTGACTGTGGTCACAGGTGACACATCTCTAGACTAAGAGATACTGAACTACACATGTTGAGTGGGTGAATTCTATGATATGTGAATTATATCTCAATAGCTTTAAAAAAATCCAATGGTAGGATCTAGATAATCTTCTTAATTCTCTAGTTTGGATGTATGTACTATACATCATCTGAGTACCTCCATGCTTTTGCAATATACTTAAAATGAAAAGGAAAGAAGGCAATGCCTATATTTCATCTGGTTTTTATAATACCCTTTCTGCACAAGTTATTCTGAAATCCATGAAATAAATAAATACAGAACTCTACAGCCAGTCATAAAAAGAAAGATGAGCAATGATAATTTTCTGGAATCTTCCATTAAACATTATCCTTTGATTTTATCTGGCTAGCCTCCTTATGTAATACAGCTATCACTAAAAAAAAGTATTGTTTCAAAGAGAAAAAAGTCTCTCAACTTGTGTGAACAGTGAGGCGCAATTCTCAACTTTCCTAAGGGCAAATAATATAAGAAAAAATATATATAATGCAAATGGCAGAATGAAAGTCAGAGGTTAAGAAATGAGTGCATTATAAAGATAAGAAACTTACAGTAAATTACTTGTAACAAAAATACAAAAGAAAGCTGACCATGAAAATGAGCGTCCTAAAACACTTCATCCTACATATTAACTGTTGACACGTTCAATTTCATACATACCTGACTTGTGGGTTGATGTATGTTGTTCTTTAAATCCTGTGTCTCAGCTTCTAATTTAGCACAATTAGACATGCTCTCCAGTGAAGCCTCTGACATAGACTTCTTTTTCAGGGCATCTTTTTCAGCCAGTTCTTGTTGAAGTTGTCTCACAACTGCCTAATAAGACACTCTGTCACTGAGTTTAACAAATCACTTTACTATTCTGTTATGTTAAGAATAGATAACTCCAACATACGTACTTTGAAAACTATCACCACCTTCTTCTCCCTCCTCACTGAATTTGGTTACAGACATGGAAGGGGCCACCTTCTGGCCTTTCTGATATTAAGTTATTCAGACAAAAGATGCAGACCCGCTGTCCATGCCCTGCTCCTCCCACTAGATCTGCAGAACTTCACCACCTCACAACCAGAGAGAAATAGATTTGAATGTGGGACAAGTGGTGGAAAATTCCACTCTGTGGAACATTTTCCCTCTTTCTTTATTAGAGGCTTCTATTACCTTCAGAGATCTTCACATATTCCAACCAGTGCTCAGATCTTTCCAACAGATTCCTAGCTCAGCAGAAAAATGAGGCCATTCCCTTGTGGCTTATCTATTTTCTATCTAGTAGTATGTCTATGTTAATCCCAAACTCCTAATTTATCCCTCCTCCCCACCTTTGCCCTTGGCTAACCATAAGGACCTACTGTAGAGCATGGTGAACTCTACTCAATATTCTGTAGTCACCTACATGGGAAAAGGAACTGAAAAAGAATGGATATATGTATAAGGATAACTGAATCAATTTCCTGTACATCTGAAACTAACACAAAATTGTAAAGCAACTATACTCCAATATAACAGAAAAATAAAATTTAAAAGATGAGGTTGCGCCCACGGCCTTCAAGGAGCCTCATTAAAGTGGCCTCTTCTACCTGTCTCCAGACCGCAGGCCCTACAATCCTCTCCCTGACTCACTCCATTCCTGCTGATCATGAATCCTGACACCCTTCATTTTTAGTGGACAAGCTTGTATCTAAATGATATTAATTGATACTGAAAATGAGAATTATGAGCAAATTGTTGTAAAAATATTCTACTGCTGCTGCTGCTGCTAAGTCGCTTCAGTCATGTCCGACTCTGTGCGACCCCATAGACGGCACCCCACCAGGCTCCCCCGTCCCTGGGATTCTCCAGGCAAGAACACTGGAGTGGGTTGCCATTTCCTTCTCCAGTGCATGAAAGTGAAAAGTGAAAGTGAAGTCGCTCAGTTGTGTCCAACTTGTAGTGACCTCATGGACTAGGCTCCTCCGCCCATGGGATTTTCCAGGCAAGAGTACTGGAGTGGAGTGCCATTGCCTTCTCCAAAAGTAAATCATAAATAGCAGTGGGAAGATTAAATCAAGAAGAATTTTGCTAAAGCTCACCACTTGAGTCCCAAATTATGTTTTAATGATAAGTAGATGCATTTAAAGAGTTGAGTGGCTTTAAGAATAAATGATTCAAGGCTAAAATGTTTCCCATATTAACTCAAATTGATGTGAATAAACATAAAATTATACCAACAAATATGACACAAAGCTATGACAAGCTACCAAAGCCAAAATATGATATAGGCTCTGGGAAACCTGGAATTAACTGTCAAGGTAATCCATGTAACTGAAGCTTAATTTTGAAATGTTCATTTTAGGTTTGAGCATTTCATTTATCTGCTTCATCACGATACTGACATGTGGTAACATAAAGATTAAAATTATTACCTTAATAGTAAAAGAGTAAATTACTAATATCTATCTGTATTAACAATTTAGAACCGAATCTCTTAACATTTCATAAGACATGATGTCTCTACTCAAAGTAAAGCATTTCCTGGGTCTAATTTTGATTTGCTGGATACAAGTTGTGTTTTTAGGCTGGTTTAGAGACTATAGATTCACAGCCTATGTATTTTTATATTCAACTAGATTCAACATTTAGCCAGAATCAAGCCAAAATCAAAACTTTGAATTTTCTTTCAGGAAGTCTGAGAATTATTTCTCCTTCTGGATACTTACTTCTCTTTCTGCTTTTTCATTTTTGTACTGATACATTCTCTCTTTTAAATGATTACGTTCCTGGATTAACTCCTTGTTTCTTTCCTCCAGCATCAGACCTTGTTTCTCACTTTCAGCCTGAAGTTTTCTCATGATCTGCAGATACTGGTCTTGGATGCTAATGACTGTCTTCTCCTTACTGTTGGCTTTATTTTGTGCATCATCCAGTTGCTGCTGGAGCAACATGTTTTCACTCCGGAGTTGAGATAATGTTTCCTCTAAGGAGTCCTGCTTTCCAAGGTATTTATTCACTTTTCCTTGTTCATTCAGATACAGGTGTTCAATTTCCTGCTTTTGACACTCTGCTTGGCAAAGGTCTCTCTGGACACGTTCTAACATCAAAATCGTTTCTCTAAGATTATCTCTCGTGTGCTGCAACTTGATTTTTACCTGATGGAATTTACTTTCTGCTGTAGAAAGTTGCTGGGAAAGCGCCTCATTCTTATCTTTTAGGTTAGCCACATCAGACTTCATTTTGTCCTGCAAGCATAACCACTCATCTTCTGCTTTCTGGAAGGCAAGCTCCAGGTCTCTTTGTGATGTCTGACCTTGATCATGATCGTGAAAGGCAGCAGCCAGTCTAGAATGGTAGGATTCCGCTTCTGTTTCCAGTCTTTGTTTGTTTTCTTTTTCGTTCTCCAGCTTAGACTTTAGCATTGTATTCTCAGCTGTCAGAACATTAAGCTGGTCTATATACTGGGATATAGTTTTTGTTAACCTTTCCTCATTCAGTTTTATTGTGTTTTGAGCATCATCATTCTTTACTTTGACAGTTTCAATGTCCTCAAAATAGTTCTTTTCCTTTTCCAGATTCTGGTTTTTCATTGCCTCTATTTCCAGTCTTAGCATGGCAATTTCATCCTGCAACATGTGGTTTTTGCACAACAGGTCTTTTGGTTCTTCAGGACCAGCAGAAGCCTAAGTGAAACAAAGGAGATTTTTAGCTAGTACACAATAAAGTAACATTTCATAATTTCCTCTGAAATGAAAGACTATCTTGTATGCTTATACAATGAAAGGCTGTACCAAGTGTGTCTCCAAAACAGAAAAAATAAGGCTCAATACAAACCTCAGACTTTATAAAAGCAGAAATTTTCAAACGTTCAAAAATTTAATTGAAGACAATGAATCCATGAAAGTCAAAAAGAAATCCCAGGAGACTTTTCAAGAAGCTCAGACCTGGAGAGGCTTTTCTCTGAACTACAATAAACCCAGAAGGCTTAAAATATAAGATTTATAGACCTGACTGCACTTAAAAATGGCATCTGATGTGAATATTTATACAATGGAAAACTACTAAGTCATAAAAAAGAATGAAATAATGCTATTTGCAGCAACAGGGATGGACCTAGACATTATCACCCTAAGTGAAGAAAGTCAGACAAAGACAAGTATTATATCATACTGCTTATATGTGGCGGAGAAGGCAATGGCACCCCACTCCAGTACTCTTGCCTGGAAAACCCATGGATGGAGGAGCCTGGTAGGCTGCAGTCCATGGGGTCGCTAAGAGTCGGACGCGACTGAGCGACTTCACTTTCACTTTTTACTTTCATGCATTGGAGGAGGAAATGGCAACCGACTCCAGTGTTCTTGCCTGGAGAATCCCAGGGATGAGGGAGCCTGATGGGCTGCCGTCTATGGGGTCGCACAGAGTCGGACACGACAGAAGCGACTTAGCAGCAGCAGCAGCAGCTTATATATGGAATCTAAAATGAACTTATTCAAAAAACGGAAAGACATAGAAAAAAAATTTATGGTCCTCATACGGGATGAGGGGGTAGGGGAAGGGATAAGTTAGGAGGTTGGGATTAACATATACATACTGCTGCTGCTGCTAAGTCGCTTCAGTCGTGTCTGACTCTGTTTAACCCTTAGACGGCAGCCCACCAGGCTCCCCCGTCCCTGGGACTCTCCAGGCAAGAATACTGGAGTGGGTTGCCATTTCCTTCTCCAATGCGTGAAAGTGAAAAGTGAAAGTGAAGTCGCTCAGTCAAGTCTGACTCTGTGCGACCCCATGGACTGCAGCCCATCAGGATCCCCCGTCCATGCGATTCTCCAGGCAAGAGTACTGGAGTGGGGTGCCATTGCCTTCTCCGAACATATACATACTAGTAGATGTAAAATAACCAGCAAGGATCTACTGTACAACATAAGGAACTACACTTAATATTCTGTAAGAAGAATCTGAAAAGGAAAATGTGTGTATGTGTGAGTGTGTGTGTGTGTGAGTGAGTGTGTATGTGTGTTAATCACTCAGTCATGTTTGACTCTTTGCGACCCCATGGACTGTAGCCCACCAGGCTCCTCTGTCCATGAAATTTCCCAGGCAAGGATACGGGAGTGGGTAGCCATTTCCTTCTCCAGGGGATCTTCCCAACCCAGGGATTGAACCCAGGTCTCCTGCATTGCAGGCAGATTCTTTACAGTCTGTGCCAGCAGGGAAGCCTCATTTATACACACACACATACAAATATATCTGAATCACTGTGCTGTATACCTGAAACTAATGCAATATTGTAAATCAACTATAATTCAATAAACAACACCACTTGCTGGCTTTATAAATACTGCATCTGATACCTCCTATACAGCCACTTCACAGTAAGAGTGATTACTGTGTATATATTTAAATTTATTTAAATATACTAAATATATTAAATTTAATATTTAAATTTTATAGATTTAAATAGATTAAATTTCATATAAAGATTTTCCTTGAGAATATGCTACCTTCTAACATTTTCATAAGCAATTATAAGAATTATACCTATTGACAACTGTACTAAGTACTTCTACAAACATCAATTAACTCATTAGCTATAATGATTCTGGAAAGGGAGAAGTTAAAAATATAAGTAAGCTGCAGGTGTTTCACCAGGTCTTTTGACTCTACTAGTTCTCTTACATCAAACCACAGTTACTTCTCTAGTACAAACATATAAATACAAAATAAGCCTCCTATTTCATTCATGGCACATACACTAATGGGAAATAAGGTGAAATTTAGAAAGCTCTTCTTAGGAAACCATGAGATTATTTGCTGCTGCAATAAATTTCATTATCTTTCCATAATGTTTAATATAGTAAGATGGGGGAAATATAATGAAAAACACTTAATAGCTATCACTAAATATATATTACGGCATATCTATCACTGTTTTCAAAAGTTCCTTGTACTGAAATAAGACACTACACAGAGCAGAGTGTTCATTTTCTTACAAGTAGAAGAATGACTTCCAAAATATGATCTCTGAACTGCCTATAGTTTCCTTCTTACCATCAGTGGAAATGATAAACTACCCTAATGATGGGCCAAGGAAGTGAATTCACTACCAAACCCCAGAATATCTATTATTAGTAGCAAGTGCTTTTTTTTCCCCCCTTGGTGGGGGAGAGGCACTTTTATAAGTTTATTCTAAAGAAACAACTTTTTAAAGTGTTCGAAACTGTTCTTACAATGGATGTTGCACTTTTTACAAATTGAAAAACAATAAATGATGTGAAAAGGTCGTTGACAGGGTGTTGTTTAAAGAAATGACAGTGGAGCCAAGAACGGACTCTGATTCAGACACTGACGGCGATGACGTGCATGGAGCGATGCTCACCCCAAAGCAGAGTGACTTTGTTGGGTGGTGCGGTCGATGGGGGAGCACACGCGGTCTTCATGGCCTAAACCACAATCAGGGTTCCGGGTCCTTAGAGACAGTTGCAAAAGATTTGAGATCAATTCCTATGGAAAATAATAAAGGCCTCTCCTTGGATGAGGCCATTGTATGTCCCTACCTGACTGCTGTAGACAAATGGATTTGAATTACAAATAGTACTTTCCTGAGCTCTCCCTGAGAGCTTTCTGTTGCAGGAGATCTGCTGGTAGGACCTTGGGGATGAGACCCAGTCTGTATTTGAGAGGGATATCGGGCAGGGGAGTGAATTCCTCTGCTCTGAGATGCCACTCGACAACTCTTCAGAATGAAGGACAATCAACTTCAATAGTGTCTGGTTTCTACCAACTGCTGGAAAAAAATTCCACAGGGAACATTCTTGCACCTCTTGAGGATGCCACTTAGCACCTGTCCTTGAGGACTCTACTGTGAGGGAGAACTCAGCTGGGAAAGCTGGAGCCAGCTCTGAGCTGTTCATGGGGAAGGTGGACTGGAGGGCTGACGGGCACAGAGGGAGGGGGGTCCACGACCCTCAGCCACCTGCCAGATTGAAGCCAAGAGGTAACTTGATGTAAAATTAGGTACCGTTTTCCCTCCCAGTTCCCCTTCTCTTCTAGACCTATTCGCTCACAAATGGTCCCTCAAGGCAGAAGGATCTGTTGCATGAGGTGGGCAGAGAGCTTAACCTCTAGTTTCTACACCAATCTCAACCCTGCGGTTTTTCAGTATCTATTGTGTGAGCTACTGACCATGACCTCTTTGTCCCTCTGATCATAAAAGTGCACCCAGCATTTTAGGATTATAGAATTCTTATTTCTGGCCCTGTTACTTTGGGAATTTTTAATTTCTTTTGCTTTTGTTTTTAAGAAGTAACCTAAAATTTCCTATAACAGTAAATAAAATGACACTAAATAACTGGTACAACACAAAATAAAATGGTATTTTTCAAAAAAAGAGGGATATTAGATATAATATTGATGAAGTAGTGTTAGAAATTTGAAATTTTCACCAAAGGTTAACTCTACCTGATTCTGATTATTTGTCACAGTCTTCAGTTCCATTTCTAGTGCTCGGAGAGTGAGTTCAAGTTGCTGCTTCTTTTCAACTTCTTTACTATATTCATCTTCTTTTCTTCTTAACTGCTCCCTAATTTTTTCATATAACATATTGGAATTTCTTCTATTCTCTTCTTCTTGATTTAAGGTGAATCTGCAAAATTTAGAGATCTCTTCTTAGAAAATTATGAGATTTATTTGCTGCTGCTGCAATAACTTTTGTTCCCTCTTCACAATGTTTAAAATAGTAAAAATGGGGGGAATACACTGAAAAACACTTAATGATCACTGTTTTCATACAGAGGGCTAAGAATAAAACTGCATAAAATTTTGTTTTTATTTTGTCTTGAGAAAAATGGCTACTTCATACCTCTGGGGGTCGGAATGTAAAGCAATATAAGCTTTCCTAAGAATAGTTTAGAAATATAGATCACAGATCTTTTTAAAATTTCTCTACTTTAACCAAATAATACAATATTATTAAAGAAAATGTATTCAAAATAATTAGAAAGGTAGAAATGAATTTATAGAAAAGATGCTCCTTGCAGTATTAAATAGAATACACAAAAGTGGAAAACAAGCGAAAGTCACTTTGGTAAATAATTAATGGGGTTTCCATTATGGTGGATTTCTGTATGGTCATCAAAATGATGATTTGGAAAAAATATACATTAAGTTATTAGAAGCATTCACTGTTAAGAATCTGTTATATTATTTCCAAGAATTTCACACTCCACAATACTAATGATGTTTTCTTCCCTGTAAAATCTGAGAAGGTAAGTTAGTCCTTATAATACATCTACATCTCTGCAGTATTAAAGGAAACAACAGTTCAAATATTTCTTTAAAAGCAAGATGTACGGTACCTCAAGCTTCTGTGCTCTCGTTCCCACTCCACTTTCTGATGCTCTAACTGTGATTTCACTTCTTTGGTTTCTGACAGCTCTTTTTGTAGCCCACAAAACTTGCTTTTCATTTTGTGAATTTCTCCTCTAAGTAGTTCACAGTGTTTTCTTTGAAAATTTACTAATCTGTCATGTGAAAAAATTGCATCCTGAATTTTCAACAAGCTACCAGAATCTTCATGATGAGAAAACAAAGATAGAAACAAACAAAAAAAATTAATGTGAATAAGTTTTGAATATAAAGGACTGTGCCTTTCATGGTCACTCATTCATGTACTGAACAAATATTAAGTGTCTATAGTGCGGAAGACATTATTCTAAGCCCTGAAGATAAAACAGACACCCCTGGCTCTTGTTTAGCTTGAAGTCTAGTACAAGAGAAAGAGAAATCAAATAATTATGATCTCAGATAGATACTACAAGAAAAGAGAGTTCTATGATAACAGAACTTGAAATAGACTGGGTCCTGGAAAAATTTCCCTGGGGAAGAGATGTCACACTGAGAAATGGAGGATGAGCAGGAAGTAGTAAGCAGAGTAGGAGGAACAACCCTGTGGACAGTCTCCAGCTACCATACGTTTCTAACCAAGACAGAGTGAACAGCTACCGATTTACCTTCCTGAGTGGAGCAAGCAAAAACAACACGGACAAAATACATTAAACAATGATTTTCATGACAAGAACTTCAGGGAATGAAGGACAATGATCCCGGAAACACACCAGGTTAGCCTAAGGAACGCCCCAGCTCACTGCCTTGAGAGAATTTCCAAGCCCCAACATGGGGAGAAGGAACAGAAGCACAGTCCAGTGGACTCCCCACGTGGAGGTGATGAAGCTGAGAGTCTGGTGAAACCAATGTGGGCAGAGATCACAGGACAAAACCGTGGAGAGGAGAGAGTGGGACAGAGAAAAAGGACCCAGGAGAACTGAGGAGGAGCCCCTCAGGTATTCAACAGAGGAACAGACAGTGCACTTAAGTGAGAAACCACCTGAGACCAGGGAGAAACCACGTGGAAAGACTACAGGAAGCCGTGCCTGGAGCTCACGCGCTCCCAGGGATTCTATCTAGCCTCCTGAGCCAGGCGGGAAACACTCCTACCTACCAGCAGCATGAACAGGGTAGTCAGCAAGGTCTGGCCTCCAGGGCAGGAAATAATCAGCCCTAGCCCCAGGGCCCCTCTGGATGCACCTAACGCATCATGAGAAGCAAGAGCACAGAAGGATCTCTGGAAAACTCTCAGTATTTGGAAACTAAATCATATGGATCTAAATAACCCTTATCAAAGAGGTAATGAAAAGAGAAAGTACAAAGTATTTTGAACTGAAGGAAAATGAAAACGTTAAGACCAGCAGACATTTTAGGAAACTGACAAGCTGATTCTAAAATTCATGTAGAAAGAAGGGTAAAAAATAAAACCAGATGAAGCTAGACAATTGTGACCTTTAAGCATGCAGCAAAAAGAATCAACAGTTGGGCTTTAAACAAGGGGGTAACATGATGAGACCTGAATTTTAAAAAATAGGTAATAATTACAGTTGCTGTGCAGGCCGAGGTTCCGTGAGGTGGAGTGGCAGGGAAAGAATTCCTGAGATTATTTCAGTTATTCTAGGAGGAAAATGATGCTGACCTGACCGTGGGTGAAGGCACAAGAAAGAATAAAAGTCAACAGAAGGTACAGTGAGTGAGAGGATCATAGGCCTGTGGCTCAGAGTATACACTCACTTTCATGTTCCTTTAATGCAAAACAAAATTCTGAGATGCACAGCACTGTAACACATCCCTGGCTCTAGAGCAGTACTGACAAGGTGTGCATATATTACTACTCTAAACACAGACAGGCTTTCTGTTAACATTTACACTGTGGTCCTACCTTTACACCCCAAGTCAAGAGGTTCTACTTGCAACGTGGAATTTGCAGAGTGAAGTGCGTTGCCATCCTCAGAAACCATCTCAGACGACTGAGTTAAGTCATCCAGGTCGTTCACATAATTCATTTGTTCTTTGACCTAATATAAATAATACTGTTTCACAATGTCCTTAAAATATGTATAAAATATACTAAGTGTACAGAGGTGATAAATGGCTCTTTATCAAAGCAAAAACAGATATTTCTTAAAAGAAGAGAGTTTTATCAAAAGGGTAAATTTACCAACAGTGTTTCTAAATGATGTGTTCAAAGTAAACTTCTCTACAACAAAGGAAGATTTTTTACTTTACCACTATTCCTTTTACAAAGTATTTTTGACAAGGATAATAATATTTTTGAAAGTTCATTTTTTTTTTTACTATACCTTCTTCTTTTCATACGGTGTTTTCCTTGCAGGCCTAAAAGAACAAATGATTCTCTTCAGGCTAATAGTAAATATTCAAAAATACAAACAATACCTAAACTTTTCTTTTTTTATATAAACTCTTTGCATTGGCAAATAATTTTCTATAAAAGGATGCAACAATAAACAAGAGGAGCATTAAAGGACAAAAAAATATGTCAGTAATATTAATAAAGTATTAAAGTTAGATCCAAGGAAAAGGAAAAACATATTACTTGCATTATGTGATAGGAAACAGTATACCAGTGTTTTTTGCACCTGTCCTTTAATCCCATGGATGGAGGAGCCTGGTAGGCTGCAGTCCATGGGGTTGCTAAGAGTTGGACACGACTGAGCGACTTCACTTCAGTTTTCAATAAGAACTAACCTTCATGGCAATAAAACGTATCTGGGAGGTATTCCTTCAGTCCTTCTAAGAAAGAAACCCATTTTAATAACCAAGACTTTTTGAGGACTTCCTAGGCATCGGTTATGCATTATTAGAACCACTTGACATGTCTTAAAGGCATTTTCATCCTCACAGTCATTCTGGGAGATAGGTATAGGAAGAAGTGGAGCACACAAAGGCTGAGGAACTTGCCCAAGCTCACTCAGCATGTCATCAAACAGACCCAGAATTCAAGCCCAGAAATCTGGCTTCAACACTGCTCTTCCAAAATTCGCTGAGAAAGGAATATTGAAAAGTTTTTTTAAGTAATATGAGAGCAAATGAATCTATAGTATTATTCCATGTCTAGCTATAGCTATAAATAATAATTTCTGAATCTTAAAACATATTTCTCAAAAATTATAAAGACTTTAGAGGTAGGCAAGACTGGAGACCTACTTTAATAAAGTTTTGTTTTTTGTAAAGAAATTCATCAGTAGGCATTCATTCAACCATTCTGCTGTTTCTTCATTCATCTGACATACACTTATTGAGCACACAATATGTGTTAATGACACTCTTAGTACAGGAAGCACAGTTTTTGTCATTTAGATCTATATAATCCAAAAGAAATAATTTGTGAAAGACTGTTAGTAATTTTTTTCTATTGAATATAAACAAAATCTTCCCCTTTTGGTTGGAATCTATAAACAACTATGAAGTTAATATGATGTGACGTTTCAGAGCATCTTACAAAATCAAAGCTACTCACAATGTTACTATCAACTGAATCATCAAGGAATGATCAAATCCTATTCAGTATAGCCTAAATGTTTGTAAATTCACAATTATGTAATTTTTGAAAATCTATATATGATAGAACTAACTTAAGTAATCATTTGCATATTCTGTTACACAAGAATATTACTCTTCAGAACCAATGAGCAAGCCCTTATCATAAAACTAATACATGAACAGAACTATTATGTACAATTAGTTTACTGTAATAGTTTAAAGATAATGTCATACAATCAGTAAGCTTTCTGGTACTGGAAATGCAAACACGATGAAACTAAATAAGCACATCCTCTGCTGGCTCTTTTCCAATAGCATACACCCTCTAAAAGCTTCCTTCTTAACATAAAACGAGAAACACCTTTGAACTCCACATTCCTCTTGAGTTACCATCCAGTTCTTCATTGCCTGCCCCAATAATATTCCCTAGGGAATGTTTATGTGTATTCACTACAGTCCAGCTTCCAAATGGACTATTTACTGAAATGACTTCTGGCCAAAGGCACTGGCCCTCACCTTAACCTTTCAGCAGTGTTCATCCACTATAGTTGAGGAACCTCTTGTCTTGGCCTGAGCACTGTATTATGCTGCTCTGTTTCCAGAAGAAGTATTTAATGCTAATATTTCTTCCCCTACAAAGAATCTGTAGAATGTACCTGTCATCATCCTGATCCACTTCCCTTAAAATGCTGTCATCATTCACGTGCAGCAGACCACCAGTCAGTGACTCGGTCTTTTCAAATACTGGTGCAATCATACATTCTTCTGGTGTCCATTTGTCATTGTTCTTTTTCTTTACTTTCTTCCTGTGCACACCAGGATTGCTATGTTAAAAAATCCACAAAAAAGCCAATGTTTTCTAATAATTTGACTGATAAAGAATTAAAAAAAAAAACCAATTTTTATAGAATTCCAACTCTTACCCATCTAAAGTCATTGATTAATTCACAAAACAGTTACGAAGTACCAACCATATGCAAGGAAACAAATTCTTCCCTCAAACACAGATATAGAATTCTGATACAATATGATATGTAAAAGTTGACATATGAAAGTGATAAGTGAAATAAGGAAGGATTTGCAGAAGTGAAGACAGGAGGTTGTGAGAAACAGAAAAGGAAGAAAATGATTCTACTTGGAGATTCAAATATGAGCACAAACATCAGGCACATGGCACCTAGGCCGTTTCCTAGGAACCTGGAAGGAAGAGTATAAAATACATGGAAGAAAGTAAAGAGATGCATCTGGAAGGACATTGAGAAGAACCTCAAGAGCTACACTGAAAACCTGGATGGAGTCCACTGGCTAAGCACCTTGACTCTTAGACATGGCAGTCATAATTAGATTTACACTATATTTGTTATTTTGCTTCTGAATATAATAATGGTGAATTTAGGGATTTCCCTGGTGGTCCAGTGCTTAGGAGTCCCCCTGCCAATACAGGGGGCATGGGTTCGATTCCTGGTCAGGGAAGATCCCACATACCATGGTGCAACTAAACCCATGCTCTGCAACTACTGAAGTCAGCACCCTAGAGCCCACGCTCAGTATCAAGAGAAGCCACCACACTACAGCAGCAAAGAATCAGTGCAGCCAAAAATAAATTAAAAAGAATTCAAAGGAAAAACTAACAATTAATTTAGATGATATTTTAAATGACATGAGGCATATATACCATGAAAGAAGAAATCAAGGAAATATTTGGCCAGGGGAGGGGAGTTTACTTTTAAACATGATGGGGTGACATCAGCAACATGGCTGAAAGACAGGTGCCTCATCAGTTTTCTCGCCACCAACACTTTGGCCTCCATCCATGGACATACTCAAAGGAGGAAAAACCCTGCCAACCAAGGGTACTCTATCCAGAAAAGTCTTTCAGGAATGAAGGATAAATAAAAACTTTCCCAGACAAAGCAAACCTGATGGAGTTCATCACCACTAGTCTCGCCTCATAATAAATGCTGAAAGAAGTCCTCAAACTGAAATGAAAGGATGTTCATTAGTGACATAAAATAAATTTAAATATACAACACACTGGTTAAGGCAAATATGCAGTCAAATCCAGAATACTCTAACATGTAACATGGTGGTATGTTAACAAAGGAACTCTAGTATTAAGGCTAAAGAACAAGAGTATTAAAAATAACTATATCTCTAGTAAAATAGAAAATCTGTAAATCACAAACATTAGCTCAAGTTAGAAATTATTTTATAGGAAAATAACAAGTGACCTGCTGTTAAATATTGATATAGAATTACCTATCAGAATCTTCATTCTCCATAGCAGGAAACTCCTGGTTGCTGTTTCCTCCACTCTTTCTCTGCTGAATCAATCCACTCTCATCAGCAGCGTCGCATACGTTGTCTGATATTTCCACTTCACTACTTTTGTGCTTCTTTTCTTCTTCAACCTTTAATGAAAGTTTGACACTAAGAATATTTGCTACTTCTTTATTATAAAGACCTTTGTTTTCAATTTTATTATTTGACTCAGTGTTTGCCCTGAATTTAACTGATAAAAATATATTTTTCTATTTATTTTATCACTTACAAGTCACTGGAATTTTTGTAAAATCTGCTCCTTTCTGTTTGAGGAAAAGAAACAAAATTCCCAAACTTTCAAAAATGGCTTTCTTAACAAGATGCAATTATTCACATTCAGTCTTCCCCATATGACTGGCAGAGACAGAGAAATAAAAAGACAAAGACACAAAATCTGTCCTCTTTGGTCTTTACTACCTGGATTTTCCATTAAACAGCCAGATGTAGAGGATGTGACACCGTAGTGCCTCAGAAAGGAAACATTCTTTCTGCACTAAAGCTATTCTTTCCCCACTGCCTTTTACAATTCTTTTCTCACTTGGATCTGGGAGATAGCAAAAAGGTGATGGTGTTCACTAAAATAATGAACCAAAGTTTACCAAAACACAAGGAGCAGAAAGAAACTGAGGAGTTTAGTTAGTGTGGAATTCTGGAAAATAAGTAATGCTTCCCAATTCCACATTCAATAACCATCAAACCTTACAGCTAGAAGGTATAGAAATAATTACCTATTACTGCCCCACTATTTGGCACCCCACTCCAGTACTCTTGCCTGGAAAATCCCATGGACAGAGGAGCCTGGTAGGCTGTAGTCCATGAGGTCGCTAAGAGTCGGACACAACTGAGTGACTTCACTTTGACTTTTCACTTTCATGCATTGGAGAAGGAAATGGCAACCCACTCCAGTATCCTTGCCTGGAGAATCCCAGGGACGGGGGAGCCTGGTGGGCTGCCGTCTATGGGGTCACACAGAGTCGGACACGACTGAAGTGACTTAGCAGCAGCAGCAGCCCCACTATTTAACAAAAACAGCAATAAAATTAAAAAATGTTCAAGGTTTTGTTCAAAGCCCCTAAAGCAGTACTCCTTAGCAAAAAGAGATGATACAATTCTGTGACATTGAATGTGATAAATTACCAAATGAATTCATCAGATTAATCAGATAAGTTAAAAGCATGACTTTGACACAGTAATTCAATGCCTTAGTTGGAGGGTAGGGCTCATCTTTTTTTTTTTTTTTTAAACAGGAGAATACATAGATTTTTTTTTTATATTGTTCAAAGTCAGTCAAAGCACCTCTTACACAAAAGAGCAAACAATTTTAAAAACCTATTACTGAAGAAAGAAAAATCTCACATTATCTCAAAACTGTTTTCTCCTTTGGAGATAAACACTTAAATTTTTTAAATTTTTCTTTTTTTGCTCAGGGTTTATACTACCTATGAGCTTCCCTGGTGGCTCAAATGTTAAAGAATCTACCTTCAATGCGGGAGACCTGTGTTTGATCCTTGGGTTGGGAAGTTCCCCTGGAGATGGGAACAGCTACCCACTGTGGTATTCTTTCTGGCCTGGAGAATTCCATGGACAGAGGAGCCTGGCAGGCTACAGTCCAAGGGTTCGCAAAGAGTTGGACATGAGTGAGCAACTTTCACACACATACACACATACTACCTATATGACAAAATCATACATGTCAAAACTTTCTACATTTTAGTAAACAACATAATGGAATGGTCTGTCTAAAAAGAAACATCTGAGAGTGGTAATGAAAACATATGTGGGAGCACATGTATTTGTTATTAAAAAGATCCTAAAGTGGCCATGCTGGAAATCTAAGTGCCCAGGGACAGTGGAAAGCAGAGATCACACATAATCAACCACAATGAAGAGATTAGAGGGAACATGTGTTCATGTCCCTTCTCTCAGTCACTGCTTTCTTCCCATTCTATGGAAATACAACTTCCCATTCTATGGAAATACAAGCTAAAGGAAAAAAAAAAAACACAAAACCCTAGCTGATTATACTTCTGAAGCAATTTCCTTGGTGCTTATTCTGGCTCAGAAGATCACATGGTAGATAGTTAAATGAGTTTCCCAGTCCATAGGAAAGACTGATAGAGACAGAATTAGATATTAGATTGATTGAAGGACAAAAGCCATGAAAATAGTTTCCTGAATTCCTATTATTGAGATAACAATTGATTTCTACACAATTACCTATTTAGATGACCCCACTTTATTCATAAGTGGAAAATCAAAATGGACCAGATCATCAAGAAAGAGAAAAACCAAAGCAAGAGTAAATGAACCTCTCCCTCTTTTGGAAGTTGAATTTTCTCTTTCCAGAGGCAGCAACTCTACTTGTAACATGTCTATTTCATTCTTAAACCTCTAAATGCTGCTGCTGCTAAGTCGCCTCAGTCGTGTCCGACTCTGTGCGGCCCCATAGACAGCAGCCCACCAGGCTCCGCCGGCCCTGGGATTCTCCAGGTAAGAACACTGGAGTGGGTTGCCATTTCCTTCTCCAACGCATGAAGGTGAAAAGTGCAAGGGAAGTCGCTCAGTTGTGTCCGACTCTTCGCGACCCCATGGACTGCAGCCTACCAGGCTCCTCCGTCCATGGGATTTTCCAGGCAAGAGTACTGGAGTGGGGCGCCATCACCTTCTCCGAAACCTCGGAATAGCCTTCTCTAATTCTTCATTTACATACACTTCAGATGCGCGGTGACTGTTAGGTGGAGAAGAATTCCCATTTTCTAATTTGGGTTCCACGCTTTTGTTGTCACTAGCACTGCAATTATCTGCATGCAGTGGCTTCTGGAACTAGCCCTGTATTGTTTTATTTTTCAGATCGGTATGTTTTTAACAGTAGGAGGACTGTGAATTTTTATTTGAATTATGTGTTTCATCTTACCGAGCAGACAAGCTGCAGACTACAATGACATGCCTGTCCCATGTCTAATTTTCGATTAGTGGGATCTTGCCTCAGATTTTGTGACATTTGCGTATCAAACTATTGGTCTTCTTTCACTTTAAATGTAATTACCGGGTCCCTTACATTTTTATTTTCTATATCATTATAAAAACTCTCCTCAATTTTGATAAACACATGTTCAATGTCTAGTTGATCATTTTCAAAGTCTACTTTATTTTCAGAGAAACAAAGCTTTGAAGATGACCGACAAGTTTATCCCAGGGACCCAGAATTTACAGATGATGGGAAAACTTTTTTGAGACTGAGTTCTTTTTGTTCAGAAAATGCTTGGAATACTAGAGAGATAGATACTCCAAATGCATCTTCTTCCTCACAATCAGGTATATTATTTGTGAGATTAGGAGATATTTCCTTTTGGTTTGCTTCTTCTTTAGGGTTATCACATAGTGGATCTTCCTCAGGACAAACGATAATTTGATATTCCTCACAAATTTCACCGAACTTCTGCTTTAACTCATTTGTGATGGGTTTTAACTTATCTTTCCATTCTAATTTGCCTTGTTTGATACACATTTTCTCATACAGTATTAAACCAGAAATTGAAATTTACAGTTTTACATACCTGTGAAAGGTTATTTTCATCTCCATCAAATTTTTCTTGTTTTTCCTCTGTTATCATTTCCAAGTCTAGTTCTGTTGACAAAGCTGCATGTTTAGTTAAAATTACTTAGAATATTTAGATAAAAGACATAATGTTCATTTAAAACATAGATCTACAACATTGTATCAAATGACAGATTAAGTCAATCTTAATCTTCAGCTGAATATTTACTTCTTTAAGAACTACTTCCAATGATCTAAAAACTTCAACAAACCATTTGGGATATACCAGATGTCACCTGGTTACAGGCAAACAGCTCAAAGATTCATTCACAGATTCATCCAAATATCAGTGAACAAAACGAAATGTCAAAATACAGGACAGACATATAAAGTCACCATATATTCTCGTCTCTACTTCATAACAGGACCTTTTTAACAATACACCAAGCTTCAACTGTAACATTATTCATGGTTTATAAAATTCCTCTTATTTTTTATGCTTTTATCAGTTCCTTAATCCAAAATGCTTCCCTGTGCTCTTCCAACAAATTACTTTTCATTTTTTAAAGCTCAACCTGCTTTGTGAAGTTGTCTTTGGTTACTGCTATCTTTCCCCTGATAAACAGGTATCTCTTTCCTTGTAGCTACCTTACTTTAAAGATTTTTCTATTGTATCTTTCTAGATTTTCCTAGTGATAGATAAACATCTGAACTGTAAATTATTTCTTCACATGTCTATCCCCTTGGCTCCTAGACTACACAGGAGAAGCTCTTAAAAATCATGTGGGTATAGATTTTCCTTTTTTCCCACTTGTTATTTTACTTAAGGATAATTGTGTCAAAGAATTTTGTTGTTTTCTGTCAAACCTCAACATGAATCAGCCGTAGGTATACATGTATCCCCTCCCTTTTGAACCTCCTTCCCATCTCCCTCCCCACCCCACCCCTCTAGGTTGATACAGAGTCCCTGTGTTTCTTATTCAGTAATTATTTCTCAGGTTTCTGCTCAGTACTAGACCCTAGAGTTTAAGGGAAAATGTAGATAAAAGGTGTCAGGGATGGCTTTTCTAGAGATAATGCCTGAGCACAGACTTACACAGTTCAAGGGCACAGAGGGCAGGAGGGGGAGAGCACTTAAGGCCGGAGCAAGACGGGAAGAGAAGCACACGCAGGACAGGGTAGATACTTGTCCAAAGTAAAGGGACAGGGGCTGATGGAGATCTTGGCATCCGGTCCCATCACTTCGTGGCAAAGAGATTGGGAAACAACGGAAACAGGGACAGACTTTATTTTCCTGGGCTCCAAAATCAATGCAGATGATGACTGCAGTCATGAATTAGAGGATGCCTGCTTCTTTGAAGAAAAGATATGACAAACTTAGACAGAGTATTAAAAAAGAGACATTACTTTCCTGACAAAGGCCCGTCTAGTTAAAGCTAGTAGTCCTGTATGGACTTCTTTTCTGGTAGTCATGTATGGATGTGAGAGTTGGACCAAAAAGAAGACTGAGCACCGAAGAACGGATGTTTTTCAACTGTAGTGTTGGAAAAGGCTCTTGAGAGTCCAAGGGTCTCTCTGTAAGGAGATCAAACCAGTCAATCCTAAACAAAATCAGTTCTGACTATTCATTGGAAGGACTGACGCTGATGCTGAAGCTCCAGTACTTTGGCCACCAGATTCAAAGAACTGACTCATTAGAAAAGACCCTGATGATGGGAAAGATAGAAGTTGGGTGGAAAAGGGAATGACAGAGGATGAGATGGTTGCATGACATCACTGACTCCATGAACGTGAGTTGAGCAAGCTCTGGGAGATGGTGAAGGACACAGAAGCCTGGTGTGCTGTAGTCCACAGGGTTGCATAGAATCAGACACGACTGAGCAACTGACCAACAACAACAGGGAGAGGTGAGGAGGGCATCAACAGCAGTTGATGGGCATCAGTGGTGCTTTAAGAGGTCTAGACACCAATATGATTTAGAGTGCTTCATGGTCACCTGTGCTTTTGAGATTGGTGACTCTAAATGCTATGGGAGGGATGAATTTGAAGAGTATACAAATAACTGGAGAAAGACAAATCTGAAGGCATTAATACTGAGGAAAAAAAGGTGATGCAGGCCTGAACTGAGGGAGTGTTTACAGAAATATTTTAGGATATAAAACTTTCAGGGTATAGTATAGATAAATTTTTAAGAAACCAATAAAGGTACAAATCCAGGGACTCCAAAAGAGTAGATTCTGCTTGTTATTTTATAAAAGGTATCGAGTGAGAAGGGAAATGATCAACATGAACTGACTGAATTTGCTTCTATTTATTTCGTAGTTTTCCTATTTCACATTGTCCAGTGTTGAAGGGACTCGTGTAGGTGTTTTATTTGAATTTGCTTTTCCTGACCTACCAAGCTCATGGAGAAACAGGAGCAAATGACTCAGTTGTATAGATTAAAAGAAGAAAAAGACAAACACTTTGAGTTTAGAGCTTGTAGTCACTATTCTAGGAGATAACTGAGAATCGTCTGTAAATGCAAAGGTGAGGATAGGAAAGAAAAAAGTACAGGAGTGAAAAAAGAAACTGTATGATTTCTTACTATAGCCCTGACCATATGACTGTTTAAAGGTGCTAAATTAATTAGTATTTATGGACAACACATTATTAGATGTGGTTACTCAATAGATTTGGCATTCTAGTAGAGTCAGAATTGACTTTATATATACTGCTTTTAAATAAAACAGCACTCCTTTATACCAGCATCCCTTGTGAACTCTTAATTCATTACAATAATTTACAATAATAAAACAAGTTGATATACTATGTGGACACAGCTGAGAAGGAGGTACTATGTTGCAAATTTCCCATGACCCCATTACCACTGGCAAAGCCAATTCCAAAATATATGAAATCAGAGAAGACACGAGAAATATTTTAGTATTTGGTATCAGAGTTGCTTTTGCAGTTATACTGATATAATCATAACTAATGAATTGACAGCTATATAAAAATATTGCTATGAAGTCGCATTTTGAGAAGGCAATCTCTAGATGTCTACCTAGTTTCCCAACTAGTCCCAGAAATAGCATAGCTGATATTCAGCTGATAGCATCAGCTGAATAGCATCGCTGATTCAATGGATATGAACTCGGGCAAACTCCGGGAGATGGTGAGGCACAAGGAGGCCTAGAGTGCTGCCGTGCAATGGGTCACAAAGAGTTGGACCTGATTTAGTGACTGAACACCACCACCGACAACAACTTCTTTAATTACAATGAGACAGTCTTTCCTCAAATTATCAATATCTTTAGAACTGATTTTTTAAGCCTTAGATAGACATCATAAACTTACATAAGAAATGAGTCTTGTGGGTGACTAATTGTTTCCATGTGAAAATAGGATAAGTCTAGGACCACACTGGATCCAAACAGCACAGAGTGCCATGAGGCAAGAATGAATACAACACAGAAATATTTGCTTTAGAAAAAGGAATTGTCAGGTCTAAATTACTTAAGAGAAATCAAAGAAACAAGCAAGAAATGTAAAAGTGAAACTTTAAACTCCGTGTCAACACAAGGGCCCCTTTATCATTTCACATCCAACCAGGTCAATGGTTTAAAATGGTGGTTCTGAAGTGTGACCTAAGAATCCCTGAAGTCCAGAGATCCACTGGGCCAGGGGGTCCAAGAGGTCAAAACTATTTTCACAACTCTAAACATTACTTCCATTCTCATTCTTTCTGAGTGCACAGTGGAGTTCTTCAGAGATATTTTAAGACTCAGTGAAGTAAAATGGACTGGTTTGTGGTTTAGTCCTAAGTTGGGTCTGACTCTCGTGACCCCACGGACTGTAGCTCGCCAGGCTCCTCTGGCGATAGGATTTTCCAAGCAAGGGTGCTGGAGTGGGTTGCCATTTCCCTCTTCAGGAGATATTCCTGACCCAGGCGTCAAATCTCAATCTCCTGCACTACAGGCAGATTCTTTGCCGACTGAGCTACCAGCGAAGCACCCAAATGGGACTGGAATGGGTGAATTTAACTCAGATGACCATTGTATCTAGTACTGTGGGCAAGAATCCATTAGAAGAAATGGTGTAGCCATCACAGTCAACAAGAGTCTGAAACAGTACTTGGATGCAATCTCAAAAATGTTCATTTCCACGGCAAACCATTCAATATCACGGTAATCCAAGTCTATGCCCCAACCAGTTATGTTGAAGAGGCTGAAGTTGAACGGTTCTATGATGACCTACAAGACTTTCTAGAACTAACACCCAAAAAAGATGTTCTTTTCATTATAGAGGACTGGAATGCAAATGTAGGAAGTCACGAGATACCTGGAATAACAGGCAAATTTGGCCTTGGAGTACAGAATGAAGCAGGACAAAGGTGAACAGAGCTTTGCCAAGAGAACATACTGGTCATAGCAAACACCCTCTTCCAACAACACAAGAGAAGACTCTACACATGGATATCACCAGATGGTCAATGATAAAATCAGATTGATTCTATTTTTTGCAGTCAAAGATGCAGAAGCTCTATACAGTCAGCAAAAACAAGACTGGAAGCTGACTGCAGCTCAGATCCTGAACTTCTTATTGCCAACTTCAGACTTAAATTGAAGAAAAGTAGGGAAAACCACTAGACCATTCAGGTATGACCTAAATCAAATCCCTTAGGATGATACAGTGGAACTGACAAATAGATTCAAGGGAGTAGATTTGATAGAGTGCCTGAAGAACTATGGGCAGAGATTTGTGACATTGATCAAGCACATTTCCAGGAATAAGAAATGCAAAAATGCAAAATGGTTGTCTGAGGAGACCTTACAAATATCTGAGAAAAGAAGAGAAGCTAAAGGCAAAGGAGAAAAAGAAAGATATACCCATTTGAATGCAGAGTTCCAAAGAATAGCAAGGAGAGATAAGAAAGTCTTCTTCAGTGATCAATGCAAAGAAATAGAGGAAAACAATAGAATGGGAAAGAATAGAGATCTCCTCAAGAAAGTAAGATATACCAAGGGAACATTTCATGCAAAAATGGGCACAATAAAGAACAGAAATGGTATGGACCTAACAGATGCATAAGATATTCAGAAGAGGTGGTAAGAACACACAAAAGAACTGTACAGAAAAGATCTTCATGACCCAGATAAGCATGATGGTGTGATCCTTCACTTAGAGCCAGATATCCTGGGATGTGAAGTCAAGTGGGCCTTAGGAAGCATCACTACGAACAAAGCTAGTAGAGGTGATGGAATTCCAGTTGAGCTATTTTCAAATCCTAAATGATGATGCTGTGAAAGTGCTGCACTCAATATGCCAGCAAATCTGGAAAACTCAGTAGTGGCCACAGGACTGGAAATGGTCAGTATTCATTTCAATCCCAATGAAAGGCAATGCCTAAGACTGTTCAAACTACCACACAATTGCACTCATTTTACACGTTAGCAAAGTAATACTCAAAATTCTCCAGGCTGGGCTTCAACAGTACGTGAAACATGAACTTCCAGATATTCAAGCCAGATTTAGAAAAGGCAAAGGAACCAAGATCAAATTACCAACATCCATTATCATCACAAAAGCAAGAGAGTTCCAGAAAAACATCTACTTCTGCTTTATTGATCACCCCAAAGCTTTTAATTGTGTGGATCACAACAAACTGGAAAATTCTTAAAGAGATGGGAATACCAGACCACCTGACTGGCCTCCTGAGAAATCTGTATGCAGGTCAAGAAGCAACAGTTAGAACTGGACATGGAACAACAGACTGATTCCAAATAGGGAAAGGAGTATGTCAAGGCTGTATATTGTCACCCTGCTTATTTAGCTTATATGCAGAGTACATCATGCGAAATGCCAGGCTAGATGAAGCACAAGCTAAAATCAAGATAGCCAGGAGAAATATCAATAACCATAAATAAGCAGATGACACCACCCTTATGGCAGAAATCAAAGAAGAACTTAAGAGCCTTTTGATGAAAGTGAAAGAAGAGAGTGAAAAAGTTGGCTTAAATCTCAACATTCAGAAAACTAAGATCATGGCATCTGGTCCCATCTCTTCATGGGAAATAGATGGGGAAATAGTGGAAACAGTGACAGATTTTATTTTGGGGATCTCCAAAATCACTGCAGAAGGGGACTGCACCCATGAAATTAAAAGACGCTTGCTCCTTGGAAGAAAAGCTATGACCAACCTTGACAGCATATTAAAGAGCAGAGGCATTACTTTGCCAATATCGGTCTGTCTCGTCAAAGCTATGGTTTTTCCAGTAGTCCTGTTGGATGTGAGAGTTGGACTGTATACAGAAACCTGCACACTGAGGAATGATGCTTTTGAAATGTGGTGTTGGAGAAGACTCTTGAGAATCCCTTGGACTGCAAAGAGATCCAACCAGTCCATCCTAAGGGAAATCAGTCCTGAACATTCATTGAAAGGACTGATGCTGAAGCTGAAACTCCAATACTATGGCCACCTGATGCGAAGAGCTGACTCACTGGAAAAGACCCTGATGCTGGGAAAAACTGAAGGCAGAAGGAGAAGGGGATGACAGAGGATGAGATGGTTGGATGGCATCACTAATTCGATGGACGTGAGTCTGAGTAAACTCCGGGAGTTGGTGATGGACAGGGAAGCCTGGTGTGCAGCAGTCCATGGGGTTGCAGAGTCAGACATGACTCTGACTAAACTGAACTGAACTCCAATATAGTAAACATCAGTACACATAAACAAAAGTTCCTTGGAATTCTCAATAATTTATAAAAGTATAAAAGGATCCTAAAGCAAACAGTTTTCAGAATCACTGTTTTAAAAGATTATGTCTATCAAATATTTATTAAAGTATGATTACTTCCCTTACTTCTAATAATCAAAGACACCACAAACTCACACACACATACACAAACACACACACACACAGTCTGCTAATCAAAACATCTGATTGGCCTACTTTCATCTGTGTAACAGCACTATAATGAAATAATTATAAGCTGAAATATAACTGACATAGTAGCTAGTGAAGTTTTTTACTCTAGGGAAAGTTCAGAGTTCAAACAAGCATTTTTGGACATTGAAAAAATCTTAAAAGTCTAATATTTAATCTCTGAGAATTCCTGAGAAGTATAGAGATTCCAAACTGAGAACTTCAGGGTATTGAAACATATACAGAAACATCTTATGTTCAAGCTTACATTTTAAAAATTTCTTTTTCTTATGCTTGTAAATATCTTTTGTTTCAAAGCACAGGTATCAATAATAACATTTGCCTTATTTATGTTAAATTCTTAAATTAAATTTGCAAAAATAAGTTAGAACTTTGAAGACTGAGCATTTCAAATATTTCAGTGTCCCTCTTTCCAGAGTTAATTGTGTACTGAAAAATTTACCTGAACCGGATGTTTGTAAATCCTTCATTCTGACTGTTTTATTAGGAACATAATCTTTCATTCTGACTGCAGGCTGAATGGGGTTTGGAAACAAGTTAATTACTAAATAATGCACATATGAATCAATCCACAGTTCATAATTCAAGATAAAATCATAAACATTTTTACCTTCATGTTATAATATTTCTCAGGAGAATCTAAAAGGGAAAAGGGACATAGAGTTAATTACACGTAAATATGAAAGCCAGCTGCATATTCATGCAGAGTTAGTACTGGGCAGAATCCTTGCCTTTGCACTGAATACATTCGGTTTTAGTGTCTTGTTTTTAGGGAGATCTTAGGACACTGGTAAGACAGACTTATGAATCCGCTAAAGATAGTGAAGAAAAAATAGGAATCAGTTCAGTTCAGTTCAGTCGCTCAGTTGTGTCTGACTCTTTGCGACTCCATGAATCGCAGCACGCCAGGCCTCCCTGTCCAACACCAACTCCCGGAGTTCACCCAGACTCACGTCCATCGAGTCAGTGATGCCATCCAGCCATCTCATCCTCTGTCGTCCCCTTCTCCTCCTGCCCCCAATCCCTCCCAGCATCAGAGTCTTTTCCAATGAGTCAACTCTTCGAATGGGGTGGCCAGGTACTGGAGTTTCAGCTTTAGCATCATTCCTTCCAAAGAAATCCCAGGGCTGATCTCCTTCAGAATGGACTGGTTGGATCTCCTTGCAGTCCAAGGGACTCTCAAGAGTCTTCTCCAACACCACACTTCAAAAGCATCAATTCTTCGGCACTCAGCCTTCTTCACAGTCCAACTTTCACATCCATACATGATCACAGGAAATACCATAGCCTTGACTAGATGAATCTTTGTTGGCAAAGTAATGTCTCCACTTTTGAATATGCTATCTAGGTTGGTCATAACTTTCCTTCCAAGGAGTAAGCATCTTTTAATTTCATGGCTGCAGTCACCATCTGCAGTGATTTTGGAGCCCCCCAAAATAAAGTCTGACACTGTTTCCACTGTTTCCCCATCTATTTCCCATGAACTGATGGGACTGGATACCATGATCTTCGTTTTCTGAACGTTGAGCTTTAAGCCAACTTTTTCACTCTCCTCTTTCACTTTCAACAAGAGGCTTTTTAGTTCCTCTTCACTTTCTGCCATAAGGGTGGTGTCATCTGCATATCTGAGGTTATTGATATTTCTCCTGGCAATCTTGATTCCAGCTTGTGTTTCTTCCAGCCCAGCATTTCTCATGATGTACTCTGCATATAAGTTAAATAAGCAGGATGAGAATATACAGCCTTGACGAATTCCTTTTCCTATTTGGAACCAGTCTGTTGTTCCATGTTCAGTTCTAACTGTTGCTTCCTGACCTGCATACAGATTTCTCAAGAGGCAGGTCAGGTGGTCTGGTATTCTCATCTCTTTCAGAATTTTCCACAGTTTATTGTGATCCACACAGTTAAAGGCTTTGGCATAGTCAATAAAGCAGAAATAGATGTTTTTCTGGAACTCTCTTGCTTTTTTGAAGATCCAGCGGATGTTGGCAATTTGATCTCTGGTTCCTCTGCCTTTTCTAAAACCAGCTTGAACATCAGGAAGTTCACAGTTCACACATTGCTGAAGCCTGGCTTGGAGAATTTTCAGCATTACTTTACTCGCATGTGAGGTGAGTGCAATTGTGCGGTAGTTTGAGCATTCTTTGGCATTGCCTTTCTTTGGGATTGGAATGAAAATTGATCTTTTCCAGTCCTGTGGGAAGACCAACCCGATGTCCAAGGAGCACTGGCTGTATGGGCGCAGGAGGGCCTAGAGGAGCTATCCCACGCTGAAGGTCAGGAAGGGCGGCATTGAGGAGATACCCCTCATCCAAGGTAAGGAGCAGCGGCTGCACTTTGCTGGAACAGCCGTGAAGAGATACCCCACACCCAAGGTAAGAGAAACCCAAGTAAGATGGTAGGTGTTGTAAGAGGGCGTGAGAGGGCAGACACACTGAAACTATACTCATAGAAAACTAGTCAATCTAATCACACTAGGACCACAGCCTTGTCTAACTCAATGAAACTAAGCCATGCCTGTGGGGCAACCCAAGATGGGCGGGTCATGGTGGAGAGATCTGACAGAATGTGGTCCACTGGAGAAGGGAATGGCAAACCACTTCAGTATTCTTGCCTTGAGAACCCCATGAACAGTATGAAAAGGCAAAATGATAGGATACTGAAAGAGGATGTTCCCAGGTCAGTAGGTACCCAATATGCTACTGGAGATCAGTGGAGAAATAACTCCAGAAAGAATGAAGGGATGGAGCCAAAGCAAAAAGAATACCCAGCTGTGGATGTGACTGGTGATAGAAGCAAGGTCTGATGCTGTAAAGAGCAATATTGCATAGGAACCTGGAATGTCAGGTCCATGAATCAAGGCAAATTGGAAGTGGTCAAACAAGAGATGGCAAGAGTGAATGTCGACATTCTAGGAATCAGCGAACTCAAATGGACTGGAATGGGTGAATTTAACTCAGACGACCATAATATCTACTACTGCGGACAGGAATCCCTCAGAAGAAATGGAGTAGCCATCATGGTCAACAAAAGAGTCCGAAATGCAGTACTTGGATGCAATCTCAAAAACGACAGAATGATCTCTGTTCGTTTCCAAGGCAAACCATTCAATATCACAGTAATCCAAGTCTATGCCCCAACTAGTAATGCTGAAGAAGCTGAAATTGAACAGTTCTATGAAGACCTACAAGGCCTTTTAGAACTAACACCCAAAAAAGATGTCCTTTTCATTATAGGGGACTGGAATGCAAAAGTAGGAAGTCAAGAAACACCTGGAGTAACAGGCAAATTTGGCCTTGGAATACAGAATGAAGCAGGGCAAAGACTAATAGAGTTTTGCCAAGAAAATGCACTGGTCTTCCAACAACACAAGAGAAGACTCTACACATGGACATCACCAGATGGTCAACACTGAAATCAGATTAATTATATTCTTTGCAGCCAAAGATGGAGAAGCTCTATACAGTCAGCAAAAACAAGACCAGGAGCTGACTGTGGCTCAGATCATGAACTCCTTATTGCCAAATTCAGACTGAAATTGAAGAAAGTAGGGAAAACCACTAGACCATTCAGGTATGACCTAAATCAAATCCCTTATGATTATACAGTGGAAGTGAGAAATAGATTTAAGGGCCTAGATCTGATAGATAGAGTGCCTGATGAACTATGGAATGAGGTTCGTGACATTGTACAGAAGACAGGGATCAAGACGAACCCCATGGAAAAGAAATGCAAAAAAGAAAAAAAAATAGGAATACAGGTTTGCCAAAACATGCAGTTAATAACATTACGTTTTCAATGGCTTTATAAAATGTTGAAGTGCACATAGACCAATGTGAACATATTGACTGGTGAGGAGAAAATGGATCTTAATCAGAGGAGCAAATCATGAACCCAAGAAGATAAATGTTAAAGCTGATGGTAAAATGCAACAGCATATCTTGAATGCAACACAGCAGTTATCATTTGCACCATTATATTACAAGTATTTGTCATGTTCTTCGATCTGTCCAGTCATTTAAGAAGTGCACAGTTGGGGTGACAGTTCACTAAAATGTATAATTCATTTCTCATCAGAGACAGAATAATGAACAGATTAGTCTGGATATACACTTGTAGAAAATGACTCATAAAAATATTCATTTTTTTTTTCCACATCCATGTGGGCTACTGGTTTGCCCACAATGTCTTGGCTCCTCTAGTTTAGCCATCTTAAAGTTTCTCAATCCACTCATACAAGAAGGTATATAAGACACATCTAGGAAATAATGTATAATAAATTCTCAATATTGAAACACAATTATCAAAAAGGAAATAATACATTTAATTGCCAAAGAATTATTAGAAATTAAAAATTTGCATGTTTCAAAATCAGTGTAGTATTTATTAAAAGTATTTCTAGCATTTAGGGAATGAACCCGATTAATCTGGCTTCAAAACTTAGTTTGGTTTGGTACTACATGCTAATGCTTCAAAGGATTTCTATGAAACAACTTTCAAAAAATCAGCTATGTTTAAAAAAAACGAATCTATGGTTCCTTTTTCAAATTAATCTAATTTGAATAACAAATACTGGTACAACATTTGTCTTTGATGCCTGAGTGGCTGCGATTTCTCCCACTTCGAACACCCCCTCCAACCTCCAGGATTCTCTGGAGCAACAATGATCTTATCTCTTTTCCCTGTAAATACACTGAAGCCATCTAGAAGGAGTTCTCCCGAGTGTCCGCATCAACTCCAAACTCACCTCCCTAAGGCCTTACTTTCCTCCCTTTGTCCTTTCACTAGATTCTCTTCTCTCCAAACGGTAATCTCTGGATCTGTGGTCTTAAATCTTCCCCCTTTATATCCTTTCTATGGATCATCCCTACCATTTCTTTCTCCCTTTTTGCTTAGCAATGGTATTTTACACCTATTAACTGCTACTTCAACTCTTTGTTTCCCTCTGGTTGTGGACATGCTCAGAAAGAAAAACAGAATAATGCTTTTCCTTGATCCTGTTATGTCCTCCACTATCCAAAGCTCTTCTTCCAGATTTCTCTAAATGCAAGGCTACACCCTTGCTACTCTGAGAGCTTGTTAGAAACGCAGATTCTCAGGCCTCCTGCTCAGCATGTGTACTTCACACGTGGCCCCCAAGTTACTAATTAAAATTCGAGGAACTCTGGTCTATAAGGAGTCTGCTTCTACATTCAGTTCAGTTCAGTTCAGTTGCTCAGTCGTGTTCGACTCTTTGCGACCCCATGAATTGCAGCATGCCAGACCTCCGTGTCCATCACCAACTCCCGGAGTGCTTCTACACGCATGAAAGCGAGTCCACTGGAAAGTTTCCAACTTCTAATGCAGTTTCAGTTTGCGGGGAAGTGTTAGAGTGAGGAAACAGAGGCTAAGTTTTCAGGAAAGTGAACTAAGTTGAAGTAATACTGCATTAGATACTGAAACTGCATTAGAAGTTGGAAACTTTCCAGTGAACCGCTTTTATGCTGTGTGTTCCTTGTCTCCCCATCACGCCCCCTGCTCTCTCCTTCTTTATAGCTCTCTTGTTGTGGCCTATGCGACACCATCCTAGAAAGCAGCACTTCGTATGACATCAGTTTGAAACATCTACAGCTGAGGACCTATGCCTGTGCTCCTCCACAGAGGATAAAGCACAGCTCTGCTGCCGAGACCTCAGATCTGAATGTCTTCCTACAGCTCTGCCTGCCAAGACCTCAGTTCTCAATGTCTTCCTAATAACGAGTAAAACAGGAAGAGGGGGAGAACTTTGCTGTTCTTCTCTGACAAGTTTTGGTGCCGGAAGCTCACTTCAAATTCATCGTCCATGTCAAATACTCTCTGTTTATCTAAAGACCTTTATTACTTATTGCCACCTTCCCCCACAAACCCGTGCTTCCTTTTCTTCATTTCCTCCCTGTGCCCCCTCTGCCTCCCTAATCCTTCATTCCCTCTTGTTTCTTATTTCTTGACCTTCCTTAGGGTGTAGAATATCTTGAAACAGAACTAATAATAATTTTTTTCTTTTTTTTGGTCATGTGTCACATGGAATCTTAGTTCCCTGACCAGGGATAGAACCTGCACCCCCTGCATTGGAGAGCCTTAACCAATCGAAGTCTTAAACATTGGACCGTGAAGTAAATCTAATAACTAATAATTTAGCTTCTTAAATTGGATTCTCAATGTAATCTGTGGTTGACACCTGATAAGATATACAATTGCCCTGCTTTTCTCATCTTTTTTTCTCACTACCCATCCGACAGGTGATTTTCTTTGCTTATTAGAATATATTAGCATTTCCATTTTCAATCAACGTTCTGTCAAATGACTTTTCCGTAAAATACAGTTCTTACCTTCTACTTGTCCATTTAATGTCTTTTTTCCTCTTTCACCAGCAGTTCTAGATAAATGATCCACATACTTCTGTGGAAGGCTCTCAGAGATACTCTGCTACAATTAATGATAATAATGAGTTGCACAAAAAGTTCCTAATCCCTTTTGAAGAAAATACCGTACTTTTAAAAACTGCCTACTTTTAACCCGGTTAAGACAGGTTTTGCCAAGATCCCACAGTTGCTATGGGACAGAACCAGGATGCTGAATTCAAACATGGTGCTGGATCACCAGGCAGTGGCTGCCTGCATCTAAGAGATCAGGCCCTTCTTATCTCCTTCCATAGCTCCCACCTTCAAACAGGGCATCGTTACTTTATGTTACTTCAAGTACGGATGCCATAAATGTACTCTGCACATGCTACTTAAGCAATCAAAAATGGTTTGCACTTACTAAAACATCACTAAAGCTAACTGCTGTTATTATAACCCCACATATTTATTACTATTTCCCATGCTTTTGCTTCTCTTGAAATGTTCTTTGCAAATCAACCTGACAATCCAAATGTAGTAATACGTTCAAGTTTCACGCACTTACTTTTCAACGTCAGTGTGGCAAAAAACCAAAATTCAACCTGTTTCTCTCTGACCCTAACAGTTTCACACATGCACATGTACCAAAGAAACATACATTTGGTTCGGAGATTGGGATTGACACATACACACCACTGTGAGTAAAATAGATAAATAATAAGGCCCTACTGTACAGCACCAGGAGCTCTACTCAATATTTGGTAAAAGCCCATATGGAAAATGAATATAAAAAAGAGTTGATTTATATATATATATATATATATATATATATGTATGTATATATATATATATATGTAACTGATTCACTTTGATGCACACAAGAAACTGACGCAATACTGTATATCAACTGTACTTCAATAAAATTTGAAAGAAGAAAGGAAGGAACAGAGGAAGAAAGAAAGAAACATTTGATCATAGACTGACCTGGAATAATGCTACAGTTTTTAGATAAATGTAACTTCAGAACCCAAACGGATTCCTTAGGACTTCTAAGCCTTGGTTTCTGTACAACACTGATTTCATTAGGTGAATCTTGCAAATGAACAAAAGTGTACTATTTGGTAGTATTTAGCACAGAATTATTTTATTCAATACAGGTTTAAAAAAAGAACCAAGTTTTGATGGGGAAATGCAAAGGTGAGAAAGTCATAGCATCTCTTGCTTTTATGTTCTTACATCACTCAGTGCTTACATTTCAAAATAATAACAGAAGACAATACCTTAGAATCCCAAGGTGATTCTATATCTTCCTCTTCTCCCAATCCTAAGGCTGGCAGCATATCTGGAAAATGGTGTCACAGATACATTAATGAGAACATTTACTAACTATGAATTTTAAAGACATATATAAGCCTATCTCTATCCATGAATATTTCAATAAAATAAAGTAGTGGAAAAGAATTTCAGAGGGTTGAAGCATTCTCAGGAAGAAAAGGTTGGTAGTAGGTGGGACAGTTATGAAGAAAGAGAGCAAAAGAAACTTACTTAAAAAGAAATTCATATAATATTTGGATGCATACTCTTTAGATGGTTTTATATTAGCTTTTAAGCATAGAAAAAATTCAAAGAAGTTCACTGACTTACCACGTCTATCATTTTTGTATGCTCCATCAACAGAAGTCGAACGGTCATGATTTGTTTGTTTTTGGGGAGCCCTGTCAATAATATCAGTATCACTTTCTTCTGCAACAAGTTCTGACTTTGTGGCCCCTTCCTATAAAAACAAGACAAAATAAAACAAAAACCCAACTTTAGAAAACATATTCATTCATTTGGTCATTCACTCAATCAGTAAGATGATAAACATTCACTCTGTCTAGGAAATCATAGACACTGTCCTGGGAGAAGTTAGAAATGTAAAGAAAAGAGTGATTCTGCGTTGTGTTCTAGGTGAGGCAGAGACACATGAAAACAAACAAGAGCAGAAAAGTATCCTTCAACAGCTCTGCAACTGAAGCACACAGAGCACAGGAAAAGCACAAAGGAGAAAGGAGGCAGGTGTACCTGTGAAGCTCAAGGAACGCTGTGATAAAGGGCTGTGTCTCAGAAGACAGAGAGTGCAGAGCCAGGATGTGAGGGGGATTCTAGGAAGGGCGGCCCGAGCAAATGGGTGAGGTGTGAAACAATGTTCACAAGTCATGTAGAAAACTAGAACAGAGTCACTGGGAACCATATAGAGAGACAAAACTGGAGAACCAGGTTCAAATGGGAGAAAGGAAGTGTCATCTTTTTCCTTCACATGTTGGGGATCTACTACACAGGTAAAGGTGTTCAGTTCAGTTCAGTCGCTCCGTCGTGTCCGACTCTTTGCTACCCCATGTACCACAGCATGTCAGGCCTCCCTGTCCATCACCAACTCCCAGAGTCCACCCAAACCACGTCCATTGAGTCGGTGATGCCATCAAACCATCTCATCCTCTGTCGTCCCCTTCTCCTCCTGCCCTCAATCTTTCCTAGCATCAGGGTCTTTTCAAATGAGTTAGCTTTTCATATCAGGTGGCCAAAATATTGGAGTTTCAGCTTCAACATCAGTCCTTTCAATGAACACCCAGGATTGATCTCCTTTAGGATGGACTGGTTGGAGCTCCTTGCAGTCCAAGGGACTCTCAAGAGTCTTCTCCAACACCACAGTTCAAAAGCATCAATTCTTCTATGTTCAGCTTTCTTTATAGTCCAACTGTCACATCCATACATGACCACTGGGAAAACCATAGCCTTGACTAGATGGAGCTTTGTTGGCAAAGTAATGTCTCTGCTTTTTAATATGCTGTCTAGGTTGGTCATAACTTTCCTTCCAAGGAGTAAGCGTCTTTTAATTTTATGGCTGCAATCACAACCTGCAGTGATTTTGGAGCCCAGAAAAATAAAGTCAGCCACTGTTTCCACTGTTTCCCCATCTATTTGCCATGAAGTGATGGGACCAGATGCCATGATCTTAGTTTTATGAATGTTGTGCTTTAAACCAACTTTTTCACTCTCCTCTTTCACTTTCATCAAAAGGCTCTATAGTTCCTCTTCACTTTCTGCCATAAAGATGGTGTCATCTGCATATCTGAGATTATTGATATTTCTCCCAGCAATCTTGATTCCAGCTTGTGCTTCCTCCAGCCCAGCGTTTCTCATGATGTACTCTGCATATAAGTTAAATAAGCAAGGTGAGAATATACAGCTTTGATGTACTCCTTTTCCTATTTGAAACCAGTCTGTTGTTCCATGTCCAATTCTAACTGTTGCTTCCTGACCTGCATACAGATTTCTCAAGAGGCAGATCAGGTGCTCTATTCTCATCTCTTTCAGAATTTTCCAACAGTTTAGTGTGATCCACACAGTCAAAGCCTTTGGCATAGTCAATAAAGCAGAAGTAGATGTTTTTCTGGAACTCTCTTGCTTTTTTGATGATCCAGCAGATGTTGCCAGTTTGATCTCTGGTTCCTCTGCCTTTTCTAAAACCTTCTTGAACATTTGGAAGTTCACAGTTCACGTATTGCTGAAGCTGGCTTGGAGAATTTAAAGCATCACTTTACTAGCATGTGAGATGAGTAAAGGTGTTCAGATCAGATCAGATCAGTCGCTCAGTCGTGTCCGACTTTTTGCAACCCCATGAATCGCAGCACGCTAGGCCTCCCTGTCCAACACCAACTCCCGGAATTCACCCAGACTCACGTCCATCGAGTCAATGATGCCATCCAGCCATCTCATCCTCTGTCGTCCCCTTCTCCTCCTGCCCCCAATCCCTCCCAGCATCAGAGTCTTTTCCAATGAGTCAACTCTTCGCATGAGGTGGCCAAAGTACTGGAGTTTCAGCTTTAGCATCATTCCTTCCAAAGAAATCCCAGGGCTGATCTCCTTCAGAATGGACTGGTTGGATCTCCTTGCAGTCATCACAAATATATTTTATTTTATTTGGTGCCATGCTTTATTCAAATATATTCATATTTACACCAGGAAGTAGTAAATATGACAGGATTTTAAAGACAGCATCATGGAAAAAACAAAAACCTATAAGCAATGCTCCACAGAGAACATTAAGCACCCTACACACTGTACATATATGTATGAAAGTGTAATTAAAAAGCAAATTTGGCTGTAAAAACAGCCAAATAAAGACAGTAAGAGTCATTCTAAAACAAACTGCAGAGTCAAGAGGAAAGAAAAGACTGGCAAGTATATTTTAGAATGATTACTCTGGCAGCAACATAAAGATGAACATCAGGAGAGCAAAACTAGAAAAGAATATTTCAAGATCATAGGTGAGAAATGAATTAGTGTAATAAGATATGAAAAATGTTAAACAGGTAGAAAACACTGAACTTAGTAAGTGACTGGATACAGTAATTTCAAGGAGGGTGGAGTCCAGAGTTTTTCCCGCTGTAGCATTTCAGTGATTCTGTCTGCTATGATGGGGAGGACAGATGACAGGGTTGCTTACAAAAAGGCAGGAAGGAGGGATGCATCAAGGACAATGGCTTCAGTTTGGGGTGTATTAAATGAATTTGAGGCACGCAAGGGGCTTGAAAAGATTTGGATAAATACCATTGGGTTAGAAATAGAGAAACTTTTTCAGGAAAAGCGTATACCCTTAGGATAATTATTTGTAAAATATACTAAACTGGTATAATTAGTATAAACATAGGCAGAATTCTGAACTTTTGAAAATAAAACAATACCAGGGGAAGAAACTATGAGATTAAAGTTGTCAATTATATATTTCAACATCTGTTTCAAAGATATAAAGCTGTAGTTTCATAAATATATGAAATATTCACTTGTGGGATATTACAATAATAAGCATTTTTAAGTTTAGTGAAAAAATTTAATTGTAAAACACCAATTCAAGATGTGACAAGAAGACTCCTTTTTAAAATTGATCTTAAACGACAAGTTTGAAATTGTAGAAATGTTTATGTGAGGATGTAATTATGAATCATTTTAAAGTACTATTATGCTATAAGAAAGAAATAGAAAATCCTATTTGAAAAGAACTCATACAAAATTGGTAGAGAAATCAAAAGCTTTACAGACAAGCAGAAGTTAAGAGAATTTAGCACCACCAAACCAGCCTTGCAACAAATACTCAAGGGACTTACATAGCCAGTAAACACAAGAGAAAGGAAAAGACCTACAAAAACAAACCCAAAACAATTAAGAAAATACCTATAGGAACATACATATCGATAATTACTATAAATGTAAATGGATCAAATGCACCAACCAAAAGACACAGAGTAACTGAATAGATAACGATAACAAGAGCCATATATATGTTGTCTACAAGAGACCCACTTCAGACCTAGAGACACATACACACTGAAAGTAAGGGTGGAAAAAGATATTCCATTCAAATGGAAACCAAAAGATGTGTACTCCTTTCCCGATTTGGAACCAGTGTGTTGTTCCATATTCAGTTCTAATTGTTGCTTCTTGTCCTGTAATCAGATTTCTCAAGAAGCAGGTCAGGTGGTCTGGTATTCCCATCTCTTGAAGAATTTTCTACACTTTGTTGTGATCCACAGAGTCAAATGGTTTGGCACAGTCAATAAAGCAGAAGTAGATGCTTTTCTGGAAATCTGTTGCTTTTTTAATGATCTAGATGATATTGACAATTTGATCTCTGGTTCCTCTGCCTTTTCTAAATCCAGCTTGAGCATCTGGAAGTTCATGGTTCACGTACTACTGAAGCCTGGCTTGAAGAATTTTGAGCATCACTTTGCTAGCATGTGAGATGAATGCAATTATGCGGTAGTTTTAACATTCTTTGGCATTGCCTTTCTTTGGGATTGGAATGAAAACGGACTTTTCCAGTCCTGTGGCCACTGCTCAGGTTTCCAGATTTTCTGGCATATTGAGTGCAGCACTTTCACAGCATCATCTTTTAGGATTAGACATAGCTAAGCTGCAATTCCATCACCTCCACCTGCTTTGTTCCTAGTGATGCTTCCTAAGGCCCACTTGACTTCGCATTCCAGGATGTCTGGCTCTAGCTGAGTGATCACACCATCCTGGTTATCTGGGTCATGAAGATCTTTTTTGTATAGTTCTTCTGTTTATTCTTACCACCTCATCTTAATATATTCTGCTTCTGTTAGGTCCATACCATTTCTGTCCTTTATTGTGCCCATCTTTGCATGAAATGTTCCCATGGTATCTCTAATTTTCTTGAAGAGATCTCTAGTCTTTCCCATTCTATTGATTCCCTCTATTTCTTTCATCACTGAGAAAGGCTTTCTTATCTCTCCTTGCTATTCTTTGGAACTCTGCATTCAAATGGGTATATCTTTCCTTTTCTACTTTGCCTTTTGCTCTCTTCTTTTCTCAGCTATTTGTAAAGCCTCCTCAGACAACCATTTTGCCTTTTTGCATTTCTTTTTCTTAGGGATGGTCTTGATCACTGCCTCCTGTACAATGTCACGAATATCCGTCCATAGTTCTTCAGGCACTCTGTTAATCAGATCTAATCCCTTGAATCTATTTTTCACTTTCATTGTCTAATCATAAGGGTAAATACTATATGAAACTAAATTCAGAGCAGGAAAACTAATTTCACAATGGAACACTTTACCTTGGTTTTAAAATCTAAGACTTCATCATCTGCTGTAGGCCCTAAATCAACACCAGGTTTATTGGGAAACCTTTAAAGCAAAAACATACAATAAAAATGAGTGAGTTCATTTCTTTGAACAACAACAAAACAAGTGAAAGTTTTTTATATATTAAATGAACTTTCTTGACATGAATAAAATTTGGCCTGTTTTAAAACAGCTTTTTTTTTTAAAAAAGATTTTTTGATGTGGACCAGTTTTAAAGTCTTTATTGAATTTGTTCCAATGGTGCTTCTATGTTCTGTTTTGGCTGTCTGTCCCCGAGGCATGTGAGATCTTGGCTTCCCTGAATGAATATCAAACCCACACTGCCTACACTGAAAGAAGTCTTATTAACCATCTTAACCACTGCAGCCCCAGGCAAGTCTCCAAAAAAGTTTTTAATTACCTATTTCTGCTTCCGTCTCTCCCAACCTATGAAATATCCAGTTAACACTCATTCTTAGTTTCCATAACAGAGGGTGACAGCCTAAAAATAATCTGTTTTCACCAAAAGTTCTAATAGCTGAACAGAAAATCCGATTGATGGATTGAAATAATTTTTTTTGCCCAAATTGGAATAAACCTGATGACTTAAAACAAAGTGGAAGAATAGGCTTTTCCTTCTCCATTGTCTGTTCCCAGTTCAGAGACTAATCTGAGTCTGTCCAAAAGGGGAGTCTAGGTCCGTCAGCAGGGAAACCACTTATTGAGAAGGCACCAGTTCTCTCCTTTACTCTAAAAGAGAGTACATGGAGTTTCCCTACAATGTCTAAACTTAAAATGTAGACAAGTCAAAGAACTAATTTATATCTATCTTTAACTTATGTGCTGTATGGGTACTTCTCAGTCTCTGCTGAGGGACATAGGAGTAGACGTGGGAGCCAGGAATGCCAACTGTCAAACCACAGGTCAACTCATTTTAACGGCGGAATCACAGGTCAATTCATTAACCTCCTGAAACCAGAGTTGCCTAACATGGACGGAGGAGCCTGGTGGGCTGCAGTCCATGGGGTAGCTAGAGTCGGACACGACTGAGCGACTTCACTTTCAGTTTTCACTTTCATGCATTGGAGAAGGAAATGGCAACCCACTCCAGTGGTCTTGCCTGGAGAATCCCAGGGACGGGGGAGCCTGGTTGGCTGCCATCTATGGGGTTGCACAGAGTCGGGCATGACTGAAGCAAGTTAGTAGCAGCAGCAGCAGGACACAGCTACTTTACAAAGCTGCTGTGATGAATCTATGAGGTCACAAAGAAGCACGTAATGCAGTGTCTAACCCAGAGTAGAATGCTCAACAAACATTAGTTTCTCTTCTCCATGTTCCCTTAGTTAAACATATAATTTAAAACATCCTAAAAATCCTACCTGCTTAAAGAGTCTTCTTCAGAACTCTAATCCAATATTAAAGAAAAAAGCAAGATGCATTTTAAATCAACAAAAGAAAAATACAGAATATTAAAACCTCAAGACTGATGCTTGATTTAAAAGTATTCCTTTCAAACCACACCTGGAGGCCACACTAGAGGGAACAGTGACTGTACTATACTCGTAGGTTACTAATGCCTAAGAACCACTCCTCCCCTTTATAGTCATCAAATGCAAAACAAAAACACAAAGAAAGAACTGCTATTTACAATGACCATAATCCTAACCAAACTCCAGGAGACTGACAGAAAATGATATTAGACCATTGATAGAATCAGTACTATAAACTGACAGTAGCACACTTAAACAGCACAGTATTTCTGGACTTCCATTGCCTGGAGCAGTGAACAGAGACTATAGGTGTCTTTTGGGGACATGACAACTTCTCTGACTCTTCAGTTCACAATGAAAATGCCTGATCACAGGGAAGCTTGGTCTACAGGCATTGAACTTCAGAGCATGGTAAAACATAGGAAGCAAAGTCTTCTCTTCTTGGCCCTCTTTCCAAGGGCAAGAGAAGTATGAAAGATGTAGTGATTCCAGGTTTAGAAAGGATAATCTCTTGAAAGGGAGGCGGGGGAGGGCAAACGGGTAAAGGAAGTCAACTCGGTTGTGAGAATGGGGACTGGAATTGTAGTGGTGAGCATGCAGTAGGGTACACAGAAGCTGAACTTTTAAAAAATGTCTAAATACTTATATATATACATACATACACACACACTAATATGCTTAAAAAGAATCTCTTGAGATTCTCTCCTTCCATTGCTCAAGAGTATCTGGACCACATAGAGCAGGATGGTCCAAAGAGTGCTGTGTACTAGTGAGGGATATCATTATATCAATCCTCCCCATTATATGGCAAATGTTTATAGAAATCATGCTTTTTCAGCTTGGAAGTCATACATCATCACATTTTAAGCTGATGAACAAGGGGAGGGAGGGAAGGATGGAGGGAGCCATGGACTCTGGTGCCTTTGGACAACATTTCCCAGGGGTCGTCATGATCTGATGCTGGAGGGGTGACTCACATTCAGTGACTCCAGGGGAGAAGAGCACTGCAAGCTTGAGCCTGGAGAGCAGGGGCAGTGATTTTTAAATGTTTGCACCCTGTGACATCAGAACAATGCTTAGTACATAAGAGACTCTTGAAAGTTATCTGTTTAGTGAACAAGTGAACAACTAAATAGGCATGTTTTCTTTGAAAATGTTGTTTAGAAAAATACAGAAATTAACCAGAGACAACTCTTTTCTATTTTGAATGTATTGAAGACCAAGACTCTGTCATCTCTGTATTACCTCTGACTAATGTATTAAACCAACCTACAGTTCTTTGATAGATGTTTTTGTTGTTCAGTTACCAAGTCGTGTCTGACTCTTGCAACCCCATGGACTGCATCTCACCAGGCTCTTCTGCCAATGGGATTTCCCAGGCAAAAGTACTGGAGTGGATTGCTGTTTCCTTCTCCAGGGGATCTTACCGACACAGGGATCAAACCGTATCTCCTGCATTGGCAGGTGGATTCTTTACTAGTGAGCCATCTGGGAAGCCCCCTTTGATTAGACAGAGGTCTACTCAGTTAAAGGTATCCTCAGACACCCTGTGCAATGTGCCACATTGAGCAGGCCTAATGCTGTTTTTGTTAATCCGAAGTATTTTTTGTGCTTTTAGTAGAACCTGCAGAGTCCCAAGTTGATCTATTTGAATATCTATTATGATAATCTTTTAACTGATGGCAAGAGAACATCTTGTTCTTACAAAACTATACTGTCATGACAATTATCTAACACACAGAAGAAAACATCTGGTCCTAATGAAGTCAACCTACCTCACTCTCTTTGGATCTGTAAGGAATGAAGTTGCTAATAGAGACCTGCTTGGTACGCAATAGGCAAAACAACTGGCTCTCAACCAGGCATTGCTTTTCCGCCTTCTGTACTGTTGGTAGGTATCTTTCAGAAATAATCTCTCACTATTATGCTGCACACTGGCTCTGCTTTGCAGTTCTTTTGTTTATCATTTCTTATCCTACCAGGAAGGGATTATTCAGGTTCTCAGTTTTAATGATGGTAACTATTTTAGTGAGACTAATCACTACACAGTAACTACTAACTATTCATTCACTAAATGCAAACTATTTCTAAAAATGAATGTTCAGTTTCATAAGAAGTCCAATTTGATATAGGACTATAGATGAAATATACATCATACTAAGTTAAAAAATTTTTTTCTTATTTACACAAAGATCTAATATAGGACTTTAGGGGCCATATTAAATACATGGATTTCTTTTCAGACAATACTGTCTTTGATGTTAAATCACCTATAACTAACCTCTTAAATAATTATGAATACTAGAGTATTAAAAAAGTAATTTAGAAAATAAAACACATATGCAATTTACACCAATTTTTTCATAGTTCTTTCATTATTAAAACTTCCTCACTCCTACTTTATCTATGGTAGAATCACCAAGAGTAATTAGGTATCAGATGATGTACCTGGGTTGCTATTTTCAGGAGAAGTTTCAGGTCTCTTTTCTTTATATTCAGAAATCAGTTGGCGAATGCTATGTATTAAAATTGTGATAAATAATATTTTAACACTAATATGAAAAACAACTACCAAATTCTTAGATCATTTCAGATAAAATTGTCAGAAGATATAAATCTTCAAAAAAAATTCTAAAAAAAATTGAAAGCGACAAATTATTTTTATCTGTACTACATTCCTATTAGTGCCAAAAAGATCAACCCTGTCTGCTAATCTGACTTGCCTATAGACAGCTTGATTGACACAGAGTTTTACATTTTTTTGAGTTGTTAAAATGTTAATTCAACCTCCAGATTTCTTTTCCTTTTTTTGTGTGTGCCAAAATCCAGGAAACTCAAGAATTCTTGCTTTTGAAATAATTCTTAGTGAGGTCTTTGGGGTGGGAAGGAGGCTCACAAGGAAGGGGAAATATGTATACTTAGAACTGATCTATGATGTTATACAGCAGAAAACAACACAACATGGTAAAGCAATTATTCTCCAATTTAAAAAATTAAAGTTAAGAAACAATAGTAAAGGGAAAAATAAGGTCTCTGTCAGCAGGAAAAAAATATATATAAATAAGAATTTGAGATTTCTTCTGGTACTTTTCTCACTGTGCATATTTAAAATGTTTGATCCACACTCCATCTGAAACTTTTTGATGAGATAAAAATCTAGTTACTTTTCTCTTTTATCAGGTTATTTCTCCACCATCTATATACAATTTATCTTTCCTAATAGAAAATATCATCAGTATCAAGTTCTAAAGTTTTACCTACATTTGGGTGTTTGGGCATTTTCTATTCTGTTCCATTCATTTATCTATGCCCTTTACAGTTGTTAGTGAATGAATATTTTGTTGGCACTTACGGCACATTTTTATATCATGAAGAGCAAGTCTTAGTCTACTACGTACAATTTTAATTTCATCACAATAATTAAAGACAGCATATGTAATCCAAAATGTTTAAAATCATGATATATTGATTTGGTTTAAGTATAGAAAAACCATATATCCTAAGAAAATGTCTTCCTATTCAAGGACACAGCAAGCTTCCTACTTCAAAGCTGTCTTCTAAGGTCCTTCAACAAAGAACATATACACCTAAGTGTACACTGATATAAAATGGATATTGAATTGTATCTGAGGAATTTTTAATCCAGAAGTTGACCTCTCATGGGAATTATTTTGCTCACTATGCAGTTTTCTGTAATATATACCTTATGGTATAAAACTATGTAAATTAAAAATAAGATGCTGACACCATCAGAAATCTGTCCACTGCCATGATCCATGGATTGGCGATCCATGAAGAAGTGTTTTCATAAATCACATGAGAAAAAATGTGAGAGCCAGGAGGTTCCAGAAGATTTCTTGAAGCCTATAGAACTTGGGAGCTCTTACTCATGAGTACATCATGCTAACCCATGCAAATAAAAAGTAGGAGGAAGACAGAAAAAACAGATGCTATTCATGTTTCATTTCATTTCTGTGGTTACTGACATTCAGTTAAATGACTTCAAAACCATCAGCAAAGTGCCCTATAAGGGGAATTACAAGTGGGTCTGAAACCAGCTAAGGCTTTCTGCTGATCATAAATTCTGTGGGGTGCTGGATCCCAGGAAGGTGTCGAAGAGCCTTGGAGGGGAAACTCACAGGAGGGACCCCTGCCAGGCCCTTCCACCCCGCTTACCTATTCATCTTCTGTCATTCAGGCCATTCCTCCTGGGCAACAGAACCTGCTGCACTTTGGCTACGTTGCCTGCACTGGCAGCTTTGTGGATCTTTCCGAGGTCCTTGTCTCGGATGCAGTACCCGGGCTGGAAGTTGATTCTATGACAGCTGTCTCTCACTGGGTTGACGGAGGAGCCAAAGGGCGAGATGCCCTTCTTAACTCCTGAAGCCAAAACTCTTCTTCATCGCAGAGTCTACAAACTCCAACACACCTCACCTCCCCCTCAGCTCTTCAGAGTCCTCTAAACCCACACAAACACTAAGAGGTAAGCCAGAGCAGTCCTGCCACAACCTCCCAACTGGGAAGCTCAACAGTTTAGAATCTTTTATCCCAGAATGATCGTTGCTAAGCGACACCTAGAAACACATTGCCCATGTGCACAGAGGCTTGGCGTGCCAGACTGACAAGGGTGCATGTGCAAGAACTATAAGTTCATTTTCTGAAAGAAACAAACAGTATCAATAACCCCTTACCTAAACTAAGAGGGAAAGACAGGAAACTGAAATAAACACAGAAATCAAAGTGACATTAAAACTATATAACTGTCAAAATAACTATACTACCCAAAACAATCTACAGATTCATTGCAATTTCTATCAAATTACCAATGGAATTTTCCACAGAACCAGAACAAAAAAAATTTTACAGTGTATATGGAAACAGAAGGCCCCAAATAGCCAAAGCAACCTTGAGAAAGAGAAGCAAGAGTTGACAGAATCAGGTACCCTGACTTGAGCCTACTCTGCAAGCTTCAGTAATCAAAACACTGGTCCTAGTACAAAAACAGAAATATACTGAATGATCAATGAAACAAGACAGAAAGTCCAGAGAGAAACCTATGCCCAATGGTCAATTAATCTATGATAAAGGAGGCAAGACTATACAAAGACGCAAAGACAGCCTCTTCAACAAGTGGTGATAAAAAAACTCAACAGCTACAGGTATAATAAGGAAATTAGAACACTCCCTAACATCATACACAGAAACAAACTCGAAATGGACTAAAGACTTAAATATAAGGACAGGCCCTATAAAACTCTTAGAGGAAAATATAGGCACAATACTCTCTGACCTAAATTACAGCAGTATCTTTTTTCATCCACCTCTTAGAAAAATGAAAATAAAAATAGAAATAAGCAAATGGGATTTAATCAAACTTAAATGCTTTGGCACAGTGTAGGAAATCATAAACAAGACAGACCACAACCCACATAATGGGCAACAATATTTGCAAACGATGCAACTAACAAGAGATTAATCTCCGACATTTTCAAACAGCTCAAAGAGCTCAATATCAAAAAACAAACAACCTGATCACAAAATGAGTGTAGGATCTAAATATACATTTCTGTAAAGAACACCTACAACGACCAAAAAGCACGTGAAAAGATGTTCAGAAAGGATGCTCTGCATCACTAATTATTAGAGAAATGCAGAAATACTACAATGAGGTATCATTTCACACCAATCAGAATAACCATCACCAAAAAATCTACGAACAATAAATTCTTGAGAAAGTGTGGAGAAAAGGGAACCCTCCTACACTGTTTATGGAATGTAAGTAGGTACACCCACTGTGGAGAACTCTATGAGGTTTCTTTAAAAACTAACTATAAACTTGCCATATGATTCAGCAATCCCAGTCCTTGGCATATATCTGGAGAAAACCATAATTCAATTAGGTACATGCACCCCAAAGTTCACTGCAGAGCTATTGACAATAGCCAAGACACAGAAGCAATCTAAGTGTCCACCAACAGAAGAATGGATAAAGAAGATGCAGTGTACACACACACACACACACACACAATGGAATACAACTCTGCTATAAAAAGAATGAAATAATGCCATTTGCAGCAACACAGAAGGATCTCAAAATTACATACTAAGTGAAGTAACTCAGAGAAAAACAAATATCACATCACTTACTTGTGGAATCTAATCAAAATAAGTTTATTTACAAAACAAAACCAACTCACAGATCTCAAAATCAAATTATGTTTATGAAAGGGGAAACATGAGGGGAGGGATAAATTAGGAGATTGGGGTTAAAACATAGATACTATTTTTCCAGTAGTGATGTATAGCTATATGAGAGTTGAACCATAAAGAAGGCTGAGTGCTGAAGGATTGATGCTTTTAAACTGTGGTGTTGGAGTAGACTCGAGAGAGTCTTTGGACTGCAAAGGGATTAAACCAGTCAATCCTAAAGGAAATCAAATCTGAATATTCATCAGAAGGACTGATGCTGAGGCTGAAGCTCCAGTACTTCAGCCACTTGATGTGAAGAGCTCACTTATCAGAGAAGACCCTGATGCTGAGAAAGATTGAAGGCAGGAGGAGAAAAGGGACAACAGAGGATGAGATGGTTGGACAGCATCACTGACTCGATAGATATGAATTTGAGCTAACTCCACAAGATAGTGGAGGACAGAGGAGTCTGGCAGGCTGCAGTCCATTGGTCACAGAGTCAGACATGACTGAGTGACTAACACTTTGAATTTGAAATTGGAAAACTTAACAGTGCTGGGTTTTAAACATGCCTAAAAGTAACATTCGTGACACTGTACAGGAGACAGGGATCAAGACCATCCCCATGGAAAAGAAATGCAAAAAAGCAAAATGGCTGTCTGAGGAGGCCTTACAAATAGCTGTGAAAAGAAGAGAAGCAAAAAGCAAAAGAGAAAAGGAAAGATATAAGCTTCTAAATGCAGAGTTCCAAAGAAGAGCAAGGAGAGATAAGAAAGCCTTTCTCAGCAATCAATGCAAAGAAAGAGAGGAAAACAACAGAATGGGAAAGACTAGAAATCTCTTCAAGAAAATTAGAGATACCAAGGGAACATTTCATGCAAAGATGGGCTCAATAAAGGACAGAAATGGTATGGGGCTAACAGAAGCAGAAGATATTAAGAAGAGGTGGCTAGAATACACAGAAGAACTGTACAAAAAAGAGCTTTACAACCAAGATAATCACGATGGTGTGATCACTCACCTAGAGCCAGACATCCTGGAATGAGAAGTCAAGTGGGCCTTAGAAAGCATCACTACGAACAAAGCTAGTGGAGGTGATGGAATTCCAGTTGAGCTTTTTCAAATCCTGAAAAATGATGCTGTGAAAGTGCTGCACTCAATATGCCAGCAAATTTGGAAAACTCAGCAGGACTGGAAAAGGTCAGTTTTCATTCCAATCCCAAAGAAAGGCAATGCCAAAGAATGCTCAAACTACCGCACAATTGCACTCATCTCACACGCTAGTAAAGTAATGCTCAAAATTCTTCAAGCCAGGCTTCAGCAATATGTGAACCATGAACTTCCAGATGTTCAAGCTGGTTTTAGAAAAGGCAGAGGAACCAGAGATCAAATTGCCAACATCTGCTGGATCATGGAAAAAGCAAAAGAGTTCCAGAAAAACATTTATTTCTGCTTTATTGACTGTGTCAAAGCCTTTGACTGTGTGGATCACAATAAACTGTGGAAAATTCTGAAAGAGATGGGAATACCAGACCACCTGACCTGCCTTTTGAGAAACCTATATGCATGTCAGGAAGCAACAGTTAGAACTGGACATGGAACAACAGACTGGTTCCAAATAGGAAAAGGAGTACGTCAAGGTTGTATATTGTCACCCTGCTTATTAAACTTATATGCAGAGTACATCATGAGAAACGCTGGGCTGGAAGAAGCACAAGCTGGAATCAGGATTGCTGGGAGAAGTATCAATAACCTCAGATATGCAGATGACACCACCTTTATGGCAGAAAGTAAAGAGGAACTAAAAAGCCTCTTGTTGAAAGTGAAAGAGGAGAGTGAAAAAGTTGGCTTAAAGCTCAATATTCTGAAAATGAAAATCATGGCATCTGGTCCCATCACTTCATGGGAAATAGATGGGGAAACAGTGGAAACAGTGTCAGACTTTATTTTGGGGGGCTCCAAAATCACTGCAGATGGTGATTGCAGCCATGAAATTAAAAGACGCTTACTCCTTGGAAGAAAAGTTATGACCAACCTAGATAGCATATTGAAAAGCAGAGACATTACTTTACCAACAAAGGTCCGTCTAGTCAGGGCTATGGTCTATTTTCCAGTGGTCATGTATGGATGTGAGAGTTGGACTGTGAAGAAAGCTGAGTGCCAAAGAATTGATGCTTTTGAACTGTGGTGTTGGAGAAGACTCTTGAGAGTCCCTTGGACTGCAAGGAGATCCAACCAGTCCATTCTGAAGGAGATCAGCCCTGGGTGTTCCTTGGAAGGAATGATGCTGAAGCTGAAACTCCAGTACTTTGGCCACCTCATGCGAAGAGTTGACTCATTGGAAAAGACTCTGATGCTGGGAGGGATTGGGGGCAGGAGGAGAAGGGGACGACAGAGGATGAGATGGCTGGATGGCATCACTGACTCGATGGACGTGAGTCTGAGTGAACTCAGGGAGTTGGTGATGGACAGGGAGGCCTGGCATGCTGCGATTCATGGGGTCGCAAAGAGTCGGACACGACTGAGTGACTGAACTGAATTGAACTGAATCCCTTGCACTCCTATACGTTAACAATGAGAAAACTGAGAAATGAAGAAAACAATCCCATTCACCATTGCAATGAAAATGAAATACTTAGAAATAAATTTAACTTTAAATAAGTTGGGGCTGGTGCACTGGGATGACCCAGAGGGATGGTATGGGGAGGGAGGAGGGAGGAGGGTTCAGGATGGGGAACACATGTATACCTGTGGCAGATTCATTTAGATATTTGGCAAAACCAATATAATATTTTAAAGTTTAAAAATAAAATAAAAATTAAAAAAAAACTATAAAACACGAAAGAAATCAAAGATGACATAAATAGATGGAGAAATATATGTTGTTTATGGATTGGAAGAATCAATATAGTGAAAATGAGTATACTACCCAAAGCAATCTATAGATTCAGTGAAATCCCTATTAAGATGCCAATGGATTTTTCACAGACTTAGAACATATAATTTCACAATTTGTATGGAAACCCCAAAAATCTTGAATAGCCAAAACAATCTTGAGAAAGAAGAATGGAACTGGAGGAATCAACCTGCCTGACTTCAGACTCTACCACAAAGCTGTAGTCATCAAGACGATATATATTTATTTTTCTTCCCGGCTATATCTTGCCTCTACTTCTGCCATCTCTGTAGAACTATCTGCCTGCACCCTAACAGTATTCTCAGAAAACATGGAGTTCATCAACTTGTCAAGTTTCTGTAGTCCTTAAGGCTAGGAAACCCAGACTCAAGCAATCAAGTCTGTGTCGCTGTCACTTGGTGGGTGACCTTAAAGTTTCCCAGACATTGATTTTGTCACTAGTTTATCCTCAGGAAAAAACCAACCAACCACATCAATATGGGTCCTGCCAAAGTATTTGGCCTTATCTCTTTACCACCTTCTTCTGCCCCTTAGCTCTGCATCTAACCAGACAGACTGTAGGATCCCACAGGTGTGCTTCCTCACCTCTGGTCTTTGTGCATGCTTCTCCCCTCTATCGCCTGTACTTTTTTCCTGTCCTTCATGTATCTACTTCCTCAGCACCTCCACCAAAAAGCTGACAGTATTGACACAAAGCTGGCTGTCCCTTGTGCCGTCTTTTATATCTTAGTATTTATGACTCTGCATGGAAATTGTCTGTTTTTCCAGTTTATGGGATATCATTTTTCAGGGTGGACTGGATCACCTTCATCTTGTAATGCCAGTGTTTGTCACAGCACCTTTGTATATAGTTATTGAATAAATGAATGAAGAATGAAAAAACCAGAAGCTCTGACAGCCACATGTGGGACCAAAGGCAGATTATGTAATTGTAGTCTTGTATTTTGTTTCTCTAAATATGTTCCATTTTTCAGAACACTTAGAAATATCTCAGTTTTTTTTTAAACTAATACTTAGTTAACTCAAGTATTTTAGATAAAGAATGTAATCCTTTTTCTTTCCAGATGGTGCTGAATTTGAATCTGAATCCTATGGCGTGTCTCCTTTAGGATCTACAGATGCGTCAAATCTGTGTCAGGACCTACTTTTGAAAACATCACAAGAATATGTACAGGTTTTGAAGAAAAAATATATGATCTGAAAGATAAATAGTAAAAATTTCCCTTCTGGACTGTTTTCATGACATTTTAGTTATTTCCCATTAAACATGATGAGAAAGTCTTTATTAAAGGGAAATATTTTTGTGCGTATGATGAAAATTTATATGGTATTTTAAAAATGCTACTTTTAAGTAGTATTAATATTACTTTTAAGCAGTAGTATCTAAGTACTTTTGATACTAAGTATTTTCTCTCCACCTAACTTAATTTTAAGCAGATTATAAAACCAGCACTGTGAAGTTTTCCATATTCAGAATGAAAGTGTTGGTCACTCAGTCATGTCTGACTTTCTGCGACCAGAAAGTCTGCCCGCCAGACTCCTCTGTCCTCCACTGTCTTGTGGAGTTAGCTCAAATTCTTATCTATTGAGTCAGTGATGCTATCCAACCATCTCATCCCCTTTCTCCTCCTGCCTTCAATCTTTTCCAGTGTCAGGATCTTCTCTGATGAGTCAGCTCTCACATCAGGTGGCCGAAGTATTGGAGCTTCAGCCTCAGTCCTTCCAATGAATATTCAGGTTTGATTTCCTTTAGGATTGACTGGATTAATCTCTTTGCAGTCCAAGGACTCTCGTGAGTCTACTCCAACACCACAGTTCAAAAGCATCAATTCTTTGGCACTCAGCCTTCTTTATGGTCCAACTCTCATATCCATATCTGACTATTGGAAAATAGTGTCTGTATATTAACCGCAATCTCCTAATTTTTCCCTCCCCTCATGTTTCTCTTTCATAACCATAATTTGATTTTGAGATCTGTGAGTTGGTTTCTGTTTTGTAAATGAGCTTATTTTGATTAGATTCCACATGTAAGTGATGATATTTGTTTTTCTCTGAGTTACTTCACTTAGTATTGTAATTTCGAGATCCATCTGTGTTGCCTCAAATGGCATTATTTCCTTCTTTTTATAGCTGAGAAATACTCCATTGTGTGTGTGTGTGTGTGTGTGTGGTGTGTGTGGTATGTTTGTGTGTGTATATACTGCATCTTCTTTATCCATTCTTCTGTTGATGGACACTTAGGTTGCTTCCATGTCTTGTCTATTGTCAATAGTTCTGCAGTGAATATTGGGGTGCATGTGTCTATTTGAATTATGGTTTTCTCCAGATATATGCCCAGGACTGGAATTGCAGAATCATATGGCAAGTCTACAGTTAGTTTTTGAAGAAACCTCCATAGAGCTCTCCACTGTGAGTGTACCTAGTTACATCCATATGCAGTGTAGGAGGGTTCCCTTTTATCCACACTCTCTCCAGCATTTATTGTTTGTAGACTTTTTGATGGTGGCTATTCTGATTGGTGTGAAATGGTACTTCATTGTAGTATTTCTGCATTTCTCTAATAATTAGTGATGTGGAGCATCCTTTCTGAGCATCATTTCATGTGGTTTTTGGTCGTCTGTAGGTGTTCTTTAGAGAAAAGTATATTTAGATCTTATACTCATTTTGTGATTGGGTTGTTTGGTTTTTAATATTGAGCTCTTTGAGGTGTTTGAATATGTTGGAGATTAATCCCTTGTCAGCTGCATCATTCGCAAATATTGTTGTCCATTATGTGGGTTGTAGTCTATCTTGTTTATGATTTCCTGCATTGTGCCAAAGCTTTTAAGTTTAATTAGATCCCATTTGCTGATTTCCATTTTTATTTTCATTATTCTAAGAGGTGGATGAAAGAAGATACTGTGTAATTTATGCCAGAGAGTGTTCTGCCTATATTCTCCTCCTAGACTATTATAGGGCTTTTCCTTATATTTAGGTCTTTAGTCCATCATGAGTTTATTTTTGTGTATGATGTAAAGGAGTGTTCTGATATCCTTCTTACACATGTAGCTGTTGAGTTTTCTCAGCACCACCTATTGAAGAGGCTATATTCTCCTTTGTATAGTTTTGCCTCCTTTATCATAGATTAATTGACCATAGGTGCATAGGTTTCTCTCTGGACTTTCTGTCTTATTCCATTGATCATTTCTGTTTTTGTGATAGGACCAATGTTTTAATTACTGAAGCTTGCAGAGTAGGCTGAAGTCAGGGTACCTGATTCTGTCAGCTGTTGCTTTTCCTTCTCAAGATTGCTTTGGCTATTTGGGGCCTTTTGTTTCCATATATACTGTACAATTTTTTTGTTCTAGTTCTGTGAAAAATGCCATTGGTAATTTGATAGAAGTTGCACTGAATTTGTAGATTGCTTTGGGTAGTCTGGTTATTTTGACAGTACATAGTTATAATGTTGCTTTGATTTCTGTGTTTATTTCAGTTTCCTGTCTTTCCTTCTTAGTTTAGGTAAGGGTTTATTGATACTGTTTGTTCCTTTCAGAAAATGAACTTCCAGTTCTTACACATGCACGTTGGGCAGTATGGCATGCCAAGCCTCTGTGCGCATGGGCAATGTGTTTCTAGGTGTCGCTTAGCAACGATCATTCTGGGATGAAAGATTCCAAACCATTGAGCTTCCCAGCTGGGAGGTTGTGGTGGGACTGCTCTGGCTTAACTCTAGTGCTCATGTTGGGTTTAGGAGACTGTGTAGAGTTGAGGGGAGGTGAGGTGTGTTTGGAGCTTGTACGCTCTGGGATGAAGAATTTTGGCTTCAGGAGTAAGAAGGGCATCTTGCCCTTTGGCTCCTCCATCAACCAGGTGAGAGACAGCAGTTATAGAATCAACTTCCAGCCTGGGTACGGCATCCAAGACAAGGACCTCGGAGAGATCCACAAAGCTGCCAGTGCAGGCAACGTAGCCAAAGTGCAGCAGGTTCTGTTGCTCGGGAAGAATGGCCTGAATGACAGGGAGAAGATGAACAGGTAAGCAAGGTGGAAGGGGCTGGCAGGGGTCCCTCCTGTGAGTTTCCCCTCCAAGGCTCTTCGACAACTTCCTGGGATCCAGCACCCCACAGAATTTATGATCAGCAGAAAGCCTTAGCTGGTTTCAGACCCACTTGTAATTCCCCTTATAGGGCACTTTGCTGATGGTTTTGAAGTCATTTAACTGAATGTCAGGAATCACAGAAATGAAATGAAACATGAATAGCATCTGTTTTTTCTGTCTTCCTCCTACTTTTTATTTGCATGGGTTAGCATGATGTACTCATGAGTAAGAGCTCCCAAGTTCTATAGGCTTCAAGAAATCTTCTGGAACCTCCTGGCTCTCACATTTTTTCTCATGTGATTTATGAAAACACTTCTTCATGGATCGCCAATCCATGGATCATGGCAGTGGACAGATTTCTGATGGTGTCAGCATCTTATTTTTAATGTACACGTTTTTATACCATAAGGTTATATGTTACAGAAAACTGCATAGTGAGCAAAATAATTCCCATGAGAGGTCAACTTCTGGATTAAAAATTCCTCAGATACAATTCAATATCCATTTTATATTAGTGTACACTTAGGTATATATGTTCTTTGCTGAAGGAGCTTAGAAGACAGCTTTGAAGTAGGGAAGCTGGCTATGTCCTTGAATAGGAAGACATTTTCTTAGGATACATGGTCTTTCTATATTTAAACAAAATCAACATATCATAGTTTAAAACATTTTGGGTTACATACGCTGTCTTTAATTGTTGTGATGAAATTAAAATTGTACATAATAGACTAAGACTTGCCCTCTTGATGTCAAAATATGCCTTAAGTGGCCACAAAGTATTCATTTATTGACAACAGAAAAGGGAATTGATAAATGAATGGAACAGAATAGAAAATGCCCAAACACCCAAATGTATGTAATACTTTAGAACTTGATACTGATGATATTTTCTGTTAGAAAAGATAAATTATGTGTAGACAGTGTATAAATAACCTGGTAAAATGAAAAGTAACTGAATTTTTATTTCACCAAAAATTTCAGATGGAATATGGATCAAACATTTTAAATATGCACAGTGAGAAAAGTGCCAGAAGAAAATTCAAATTCCTATTTATACATTTTTTTTTCTGCTGACTGAGACCTTCTCTTTTTTCTCTTTCTACCCTTTCTTAACCTTAATTATTTTTTTTAATTGGAGAATAATTGCTTTACAATGTTGTGTTGTTTTCTGCTGTATAACATCATGCTGCTGCTGCTGCTGCTAAGTCGCTTCAGTCATGTCTGATTCTGTGCGACCCCATGGACTGCAGCCCACCAGGCTCCTCCGTCCATGGAATTTTCCAGGCAAGAGTGCTGGAGTTGGGTGCCATTGCCTTCTCCGTATAACATCATAGATCAATTCTAAGTATACATATATCCCCTTCCTTGTGAGCCTCCCTAACACCCCAAAGACCTTTCTAAGAATGGTTTCAAAGGCAAGAATTCTGGAATTTCCTGGATTTCAGCACAAAAAAGGAAAAGAAATATGGAGGTTGAATTAACATTTTAACAACACATAAAATTTAAAACTCTCTGTAGATCAAGCTGTCTATAGGCAAGTCAGATTAGCAGACAGGGCTTGTCTTTTTGGCACTAATAGGAATGAGGCACAGATAAAAATAATTTGTCACTCACAATTTTTTTAGAATTTTTTTTGAGGATTGAAATCTTCTGACTTCTTTCAGCCTTTTCAGAAGTCAAGGGGATATTGGGAATTGCTTGGCTGTCCAATGGTTAAGACTCACTGCTCTGGGCCCAGGGTTCAATCCCTGGTGGCGGAACTAAAATCCTGCAAGCTACCAGGATATATTGTACACAATGGAGAATATAGCCAATATCTTATAATAACTTTAAATGGAGTATAATCTATAAAAATTGAGAATCACTATGTTGTGTGCCTGTAATATATAATATGCATCATCTATACTTTGAAAAAAGCAACCTTAGACAAAAAAGACCTTATGGTACTCAGACCAATAGGAAAAATGAGCAAGGAACAAACAAAATTGATACCAATTATAGTTGTACAGATGTTGTGAATTATAAATTACATTCCAATGTCAGAGATATTAAAATGTGAGAAAGTGAGGATATTAGCATCATCGAAGTACAATGTTGTCTCTAATCCTCAAAATATATCTGCAAAAGAGGTGTCATATCCTTTGACTTCACTGAGATGTTGTCCTTGTAAAATAGTAGTAATAGTAATAAATATGATCATATTACCTAACAATTACTGAGCTGCTAACCTGTGCCAGGAATGGTTTGCTTGGATCCATCCTTTGCATGGGTCTCATTTAAGCATCATAGTGGTGTCCTGTGAGATAACTACTACTCCCTCTCCATTTTGTTGATGAGGAAATTGAGGCACAGACTGGCTGAGCAACAGCCAGTAAGTGACAGAGTGAATGTCAAATACAAACCCAAGATGAGCTAAATATCAAGGTCCTGCGCATTCTATTGAAGTAAACTGTTCTTTCATTACCGTGGTAAGAAGAGCTAAAGCTAATATATACTGTTATTTCTCCAGAAGAAAATAAAATATTTGTTTTAGAGTGATAGGAATAGCATGCTATTGAATGTTTTCAATCATATGAACAATTGTTTGTTTTGAAACAGTAACACTACAGTTTCCCAAAAACTGGTCTTGCTTTTGTAGGGCTGCCTTCCACTTGGCCTGTGCCAATGGCCATTCAGTGGTGGTAACTCTCCTCCTGGAGAGAAAATGCCTGCTTAACCTCTGTGACAATGAAAAGAGGACAGCGCTGATGAAGGTATGGGACAGTGAACCATATCCACATGAGATGGGTGTGATTTAATTCCTGAGACTAAAAGTGAATTTATCTTATTGACATATAGCAAACTGGTGAAGCTTGTGGACTGTTTACTTTAAATTTCTAGAATTCACACTCTGTTTCTTGGCACATCTCTGACAGGCTGTAGAATGCCAAGAGGAGGAGTGTGCGACTCTTCTGCTGGAGCATGGTGCAGACCCAAATGTCATGGATGTCAGTGGCAACATCGCTCTCCACTATGCTGTCTTTTGCCAGAATTTATCACTCACAGCAAAGCTCCTTTCCTATGATGCTAATATAGAAGCCAGGAACAAGGTATCAGTCAACTAACTTTATTTACAAAATATTTGCAAAACATTTTTTTTAACCTACAAGTGTTTTATTTATAATAGTATGTAAACAGGTAAACCGAATAGTGTCCATCAGGCCCTGTTACCATGGAAACAACTCCAAACCCAAGTCGGGGGCTGGGGGTGGGGTAAAAAAAGTTGATACCCACAGAAAGGGCAAAGCTCTGTCTCCCAGCCACCCTTCTACCCCAGAAGGTAGATTTTCCCATTAGAACATGCCTGGGAGTGGGCAGTTGGCTCAGAGCCCACAAAAAATAAAGACCTGCGGGGAGTGAAGTGATGTGTGGGCTGGTTGTTTACAGGGGCTCAGGGAATGTACCCCACTGGGAGTGGGCAGAGGAGGAAGGAGACCCAGTGCTCAGCACGGAGAGCTGGGTGAGTGCAAGTGAGCCTGGGAGGCAGCAGGCCTGGAGCCCTGAGCCCTCCAGGACCCCAGGTTCTGAGATCCAGCTAGGTGAGTCAGGTCATGTTTAACACCCAGCAAGGGCATTCACTTGTGCTGGTGACCACTTGGTTCACCAGGTACACTTCGGGGTCTTCCACGCTCATCCCCGGGGAGCTGCTCGTCAGGGTTGCAGCTGTACCTGGGGAGCTGGTGATGGCAAAGCTGCCTTTCCTGCTCTTTCTTCAGGAAGCACATGAAGTCCTACCTCTGCAGCCCCGCCAGGAACTCCCTCCATTCTCACAGGTGGGCTCAGTTTTCCATATTTGGAAGCTCCAGTCTTCCCTGAGTGAAAGTACCAAATTGTCTAAGATTTCACTTTAAATCATGATTTTTCTCAAGCGTTAGAGAGTAAAACGTTCCTTTATGTGTTCATAGAAGATATTTGTAATAATGCTGCACTTGTTAAAGGTAAAACATTTTCCAAATATTTTCCCCCACTTAAGTTTCTTTTATTTTCCTAACCAATCTAAAATAACACAGGAAAGCAAAATTTGCCTCAGAAGTAGACTTTGTCTTAAAATTCAAACATAACAAAAGCATCTTACAACATAATATAAATCTTGCTGCTGTTCACAAATTCCCATTTTCATTTTATGAAAAATGATTTATATAAACAAGATTTCTCTCTCATTGCCCAATTCTTAAAAGGGTAAAAGGAAAAGGAGCGAACAAGTGAAAAATGCAAGTCAAGTTGGAATTATGGCAGTTGAGAAATGCCAAGAAGAGGATTTATTTATTTTAATATTTATTTATCTGGCTGTGCTGGCCTTAGTTTCAGCATGCAGGATCTAGTCTCCTGACCAGGGGTCGAAGCCAGGCCCCCTTTACTGAAAGCAAAGGTTTTCAGTTAAACTGAAGGGAATAAAAAGCAAAACCTAAAACCTCGAGACTTCCATGGTGGTTCAGTGGCTGGGTCTCAGTGGTTTCAGTAAAGGGGCCTGGCTTCGACCCCTGGTCAGGAAACTAGATCCTGCATGCTGAAACTAAGGCCAGCACAGCCAGATAAATAAATATTATCTATCTAAGTTCTCCTCAGACAGCAAAATGGCTATCTGGGGAGGCCTTACAAAAGAAGAGAAGCAAAAAGCAAAGGAGAAAAGGAAAGATATAAGCATCTGAATGCAGAGTTTCAAGGAATAGCAAGAAGAGATAAGAAAGCTTTCCTCAGCAATCAATGCAAAGAAATAGAGGAAACAACAGAATAGGAAAGACTAGAGATCTTTTCAAGAAAATTAGAGATACCAAGGGAACATTTCATGCAAAGATGGGCTCGATAAAGGACAGAAATGGTATGGACCTAACAGAAGCAAAAGATATTAAGAAGAGGTGGAAAGAATACACAGAAGAACTGTACAAAAAAGAGCTTCACGACCAAGATAATCACAATGGTGTGATCACTCACCTAGAGCCAGACATCCTGGAATGAGAAGTCAAGTGGGCCTTAGAAAGCATCACTACGAACAAAGCTCATGGAGGTGATGGAATTCCAGTTGAGCTATTCCAAATCCTGAAAGATGATGCTGTGAAAGTGCTGCACTCAATATGCCAGCAAATTTGGAAAACTCAGCAGTGGCCACAGGACTGGAAAAGGTCAGTTTTCATTCCAATCCCAAAGAAAGGCAATGCCAAAGAATGCTCAAACTACCACACAATTGCACTCATCTCACATGCTAGTCAAGTCATGTTCAAAATTCTCCAAGCCAGGCTTCAGCAATATGTGAACCATGAAATTCCAGATGTTCAAGCTGGATTTAGAAAAGGCAGAGGAACCAGAGATCAAATTGCCAACATCTGCTGGATCATGCAAAAAGAAAGAAAGTTCCAGAAAAACATCTATTTCTGCTTTATTGACTATGCCAAAGCCTTTGTGGATCACAATAAACTGTGGAAAATTCTGAAAGAGATGGGAATACCAGACCACCTGACCTGCCTCTTGAGAAATCTGTATGCAGGTTAGGAAGCAACAGTTAGAACTGGACATGCAACAACAGACTGGTTCCAAATAGGAAAAGGAGTACGTCAAGGCTGTATATTGTCGCGCTGCTTATTTAACTTATATGCAGAGTACATCATGAGAAACACTGGGCTGGAGGAAGCACAAGCTGGAATCAAAATTGCCGGGAGAAATATTAGTAACCTCAGATATGCAGATGACACCACCCTTATGGCAGAAAGTGAAGAGGAACTAAAAAGCCTCTTGATGAAAGTGAAAGAGAAGAGTGAAAAAGTTGGCTTAAAGCTCAACATTCTGAATACTAAGATCATGGCATCTGGTCCCATCACTTTATGGGAAATAGATGGGGAAACAGTGGAAACAGTGTCAGACTTTATTTTGGGGGGCTCCAAAATCACTGCAGATGGTGACTGCAGCCATGAAATTAAAAGACGCTTACTCCTTGGAAGAAAAGTTATGACCAACCTAGATAGCATATTGAAAAGCAGAGACATTACTTTGCCAACAAAGGTCTGTCTAGTCAAAGCTATGGTTTTTCCAGTGGTCATGTATGGATGTGAGAGTTGGACTGTGAAGAAAGCTGAGCACAGAAGAATTGATGCTTTTGAACTGTGGTGTTGGAGAGGACTCTTGAGAGTCCCATGGACTGCAAGGAGATCCAACCAGTCCATTCTGAAGGAGATCAGCCCTGGGTGTTCCTTGGAAGGAATGATGCTAAAGCTGAAACTCCAGTACTTTGGCCACCTCATGCGAAGAGTTGACTCATTGGAAAAGACTCTGATGCTAGGAGGGGTTGAGGGCAGGAGGAGAAGGGGACGACAGAGGATAAGATGGCTGGATGGCATCACTGACTCGATGGACATGAGTCTGAGTGAACTCTGGGAGTTGGTGATGGACAGGGAGGCCTGGCGTGCTGCAATTCATGCGGTTGCAGAGTCAGACCCTACTGAGTGACTGAACTGAACTGAACTGTCTTTCTTCAAGTCTGTTCTGCCTAAGACCTAGAACCAACTTGACAAGCCAGTATGTTTTACTCATGCAAATGCTCTCTTAAGCTATGTTAATGAGACTATGTGTTTGCTTGGAAACCTGCCTTTCTTCAAGATTCATGTCAATCGTTTTATGGCCCAGGACAACTCACCTTGTGCCAATGTTATCTCAAAATGCATGTTGTGGGTGAGGGGTCTGGTGCTACTCCAAGTTTTGAGACATTTCCTTTTTCTAATTAGTAGCCTGCTGATAGGAATATACATACTGCTGAAGGCTAGCAGGAGGGGACTCTTTCTGCCCCCTTCTGATGTCTATGTCAGAAGCTTTGTCTATCTCTTTTATACTTTAATAACACTTTATCACACAAAAGCTCCGAGTGATCAAGCCTTGTCACTGGTCCCGGATTCAATTCTTCTCCTCTGGAAGCCAAGAATCCTGGCATCTTTCACAGCTCAGCAACAACCTTTCAGAAGGTTTCTATTTATTTGTTTACTTGGAAGATAATTGCTTTACAATGTTGTATTACTTTTGTTGGGGTCAGTATGAGGAAAGCAGGAGAGACTCCATCCTGAAGCCTGTTATCCAACTTAAAGACAGGATATAAACTGGGCCTAAACCCTGCCCAAGAGTGAGGAAACCATTGCTAATGAAAACCAGGTCTCCTGGACACTCCCTACAGATGGCAAACAAGACTGTAGTTGAGGTCAGGCTGCCCCTGTTACATTAACCATGGAGACATCCCCCTGTGATGTATAATCAGTGTTTACCCGCTTTCACCTTAATTGTTCTCCTAGCACCTACTTGTTGTAAAACTCAGTCATATACAACAAAGAAATTGCTAACACATAACCAGTCACATAGCAGTTTTAGGGGAAGCACACTGACTGAAACCACCCACCCTGGCCAGGTGCCATAGTAACCATTTGCATGAGTTGTTTTAAGACAGGAGGTCCTGGTAAGGAACACAGAACTAATAAGCCACCACCAACTGGAAGAGTTCAGGAAAGGTCAAAAGGAGACACCACATGTCTGACTACCTCCCAGAATCTCTAGCATCCATCTTGGCTGAACAAGGTGTGCACCACCAGGAAGGAATCTGAGTCAGAATGATTGGCTAAAGACAACCCTGAAGCTAATCCCGTCACCATAAGAACCTGAAACTGTGAGCCTGGCAGAGCTGTTCTCCTGGCTTCCCTTCCCCTACTGCTCTCCACCTGGGTGCCCTTTCCCATTAAATCTCTTGCTTTGTCAGCACATGTGTCTCCTCGGACAATTCATTTCTGAGTGTTAGACAAGAGCTCAGTTTCGGGCCCTGGAAGGGGTCTCCCTTCCTGCAACAACAGGGGGTATAAAACTGGGCCTCTAAGAAGCATCAGGGTTCCTTGTTGGGAACTGATTCCCCTTGTACCCTGCTGGTGTAATAAACTCTACTCCACTGTCTTGAGTGTCCTCTGAGGTATGTTTTGCAACTCCAGATTCCACAACATTTTCTGCTTATAGCAATGTGAATCAAGCATAACTATATATATATATATATATCCCTCCATCTTGAGCCTCTCTCCCACCTCACCTAACCTACCCCTCTAGGTCATTGTAGAGCATCAAGCTGGTTTCCCTGTGTTATATAGCAGCTTCCCACTAGCTATCTATTTCATACATGGTACTGTTTTTATAGGTCAATGTTACTTTCTCAATTTATCCCACCCTCTTCTTCCCCCACTGTGTTCATAAGTCCTCTATGTCTGCATCTCCATTCCTTCCCTACAGATAGCATTATCAGTACAATTTTCTAGATTGAACATATGTGTTAATATACAATATTTTTCTCTTTTGGACTAACTTGGCTCTGTGTAACAGGCTCTAGGTTCATCCCCCTCACTACAACTGACTTAAATCCATTCCCTTTTATGGCTGAGTAATAATATTCCATTGTATATACATACTACAACTTCTTTATCCATTCATCTGTCCATGAACATCAAGGTTGTTTCCATGTCCTGGCTATTGTAAATAGTACTGCAGTGAACATTGGGGTACATGTGTCTTTGAATTGTTGTTTTTCTCAGGGTATATGCACAGTACTGGGATTGCTGAGTCATATGGTAGTTTTATGCCTAGTTTGTTAAGGAATCTCCATACTATTCTACATGGTGGCTGTATAATTTTGCATTCCCACCAACTGTGCAGGAGGATTGCCTGTTCTCTACATCCTCTCCATAATGTATTGTTTGTAGATTTTTTGATGATGGCCATTCTGACCAGTGTGAGGTGATATCTCATTATAGTTTTGATTTGCATTTTTCTAATAATTAGCTGGATGAAGCACAAGCTGGAATCAAGATTGCTGGGAGAAAAATCAATAACCTCAGATATGCAGATGACACCACCCTTATGGCAGAAAGTGAAGAACAAAAGAACCTCTTGATGAAAGTGAAAGAAGAGAGTGAAAAAGTTGGCTTAAAGCTCAACATTCAGAAAATGAAGATCATGGCATCCAGTCCCATCACTTCATGGGAAATAGATGGGGAAACAGTGGAAACAATGGCTAACTTTGTTTTTTTGAGCTCCAAAATCACTGCAGATGGTGACTGCAGCCATGAAATTAAAAGAAGCTTACTCCTTGAAAGGAAAGTTATGACCAACTTAGACAGCATATTAAAAAGCAGAGACATTACTTTGTCAAAAAAGATCCGATTAGTTAAGGCTATAGTTTTTCCAGTAGTCATGTATAGATGTGAGAGTTGGACTATAAAGAAAGCTGAGCACCCAAGAATTGATGCTTTTGAACTGTGGTGTTGGAGAAGACTCTTGAGAGTCCCTTGGACTGCAAGGAGCTCCAACCAGTTCATCCTAAAAGAGATCAGTCCTGGGTGTTCATTGGAAGGACTGATGTTGAAGCTGAAACTCCAATACTTTGGCCACCTGATGCAAAGAGCTGACTCATTTGAAAAGACCCTGATGCTGGGAAAGATTGAGGGCAGGAGGAGAAGGCAATAATGAAGGATGAGATTGTTGGATCGTATCACTGACTCAATGGACATGAGTTTGGGTAAACTCTGGAAGCTGGGGATGGACTGGCATGCTGCTAGTCCATGGGGTTGCAAAGAGTTGGATATGACTGAGCAACTGAACTGAACTAAATAATTAGAAAATTATTATATTTATCATAAAATTATTATAAATTCTCCGTCTCCTGAGAAACCTGTATCTGGGTCAAGAAGCAACAATTAGAATCAAACATGCAACAGCAGACTGATTGAAAATTGGGAAAGGAGTATGACAAGGCTACATATGGTCAACTTGTTGATTTAACTTATGTGCAGAGTATGTCATCTGAAATGCCAGGCTGGATTAATCACAAGCTGGAATCAAGATTTCCGCAAGAAATATCAACAACCTCAGATATGCAGATGTGTTGCTGTTTAGTCACTCAGTTGTATCTGACTCTGCGACTGCAGCACTCCAGGCTTCCCTGTCCTTCACCATCTCCCGGAGCTTACTCAAACTCATGTCCATGGAGTCAGTAATGCCTTCCAACCATCTCACCCTCTGTTGCCCCTTCTCCTCCTGCCTTCAACCTTTCCCAGCATCAGGGTTTTTTCTAATGACCCAGTACTTCCCATCAAGTGGCTAAAGTGTTGGAGCTGCGGCTTCAGCAGCATTCCTTCCAATGAATGTTCAGGACTGATTTCCTTTAAGATTGACTGGTTTGATCTCGTTGCAATCCAAGGGACTCTGAAGAGTCTTCTCCAACACTGCAGTTCAAAACCATCAGTTCTCTGGTGGTCAGCTTTCTTTATGGTCCAAGTGTCACATTCATACATGACTACTGGAAAAACCATAGCTTTGACAGATGACCTTCAGATTCATTAGATTCACCTTAGATGAACCTTTGTCAGAAAAGTAATATCTCTGTTTCTTAAAATGTTGTCTAGGTTGATCATAACTTTCTTCCAAGGAGCAAGTGTCTTTTAATTTCATGGCTACAGTCTCCATCTGCAGTGATTTTGGGAGCCCAAGAAAATAAAGTCTCTCACTGTCTCCATTGTTTCACTATCTATTTGCCATGAAGTGATGGGACCAGATGCCATGATGTTAGTTTTTTTAATGTTGAGTTTTAAGCTAGCTTTTTCACTCTCCTCCTTCACTTTCATCAAGAGGCTCTTTAGTTCTGCTTCACATTCTGCCATAAAGGTGAATGTAGAAAATGATACCACTCTAATGGCAGAAAGTGAGTAGAAACTAGAGCCTCTTGATGAGGGTGAAAGAGAAGAGTAGCCCACCATGCTTCTCTGTCCATGGCATTTCCCAGGCAAGAATACTGGAGTGGGTTGCCATTTCTTTCTCCAGGGGAATCTCTCTGACCCAGGGATCAAACTTGCATGTACTGCGTCTCCTGCATTGACAGGAGGATTCTTCACCAGTAGCATCACCTGACTTCCTAGAACATGGACTGTCTGGAGTGCCTTCCAAGCCTGCAGATCGAAATTGTGACACATTCTGCATTCCCCTTTGCAATCTGTAGTTTGAATTTGAAATCGTTAGATAGAGTTCTTGGTTTTGACTTTTTGCAGAATTTAAGTCTATCAAAAAAAATCCTTTGTGACAGCTCCATGAAAGCTCTTAGAAGAAAGATTTCAGAACTTGAACTTCAGCTTTAGAAATCAGATATTGAGAAAGAAATGACATCTCATTTTCCACAAATAAATTTAAATTACAAGGTTTAAAACTTTCCAGAGTGAAGCTCTGGGAAGTGATAGCATTTGGATACTAGTTTTGATAATGGGTAATTTAAACAACATGTGGTAACATTTACAAAAATGTGTAACTGATTAAAATTAATTCATTAAGTATTTGTATTTCTGTCATGTCCTTGCATAGGTGTTTCCTGATTCTATAGGATCAATGGTTCTTTTCATGACATAGCATGCAACAAACAGATGGAAAACATTAACTACTATTTTCCATACTTGTCAAAAATATTTTGTAATCATTACTCTATATATACTTATTGTACTAAATCACAATAGAGAAAATATTCATGATAAAGTGGACCACTGATGTGAAAGGAAAAATAAACTAGACTTTAAAAGGAAAATAAATATGAGCTGGATCTTGAGTAGTAATTTCAAATTAAAAACCATGAGAAATAAAAGTGATACAGATTGAATTTTGCTTTCTTGTGTCCTTATACAACATTTCTATGTATTTTTAGCATCTACACAGCCTGGGCCAAATCTGATACTTCACAAATCACTTCACAAATCTGAGAACTAGTGACAATTTTTCATCAATGCAAACTTGATAACTAGTTGATAAAGCAGATTCTGGACCAGTTGGTCCAATTCTATCATCGATACTAAGTTAGCTAAGACCTCCATTTTTAATCTTTGTCATTGTTTGAGGATTTTTAAAATGTTATAAATTACCTTTGATGTTTTTAACATCAGAACTAAAGAATTTTAGAGCTAGTAATGAGGCAGGCAGTTATCTGGTCCACACCTTGTATTTTACACCAAACTGATGCATTTGCACAGAATTTAAATGGTTTATTCATGTTGATTGCAAGCTGTTATTTCTACTTTGCCTCTTGATTTTTTTTAATCCTCTTTTTTGCAAAAGAAATTCTGCAACTCTGGTGATGTTTCTTTTGTTTGTTTTTTGAGGTCAGGAAGCAACAGTTAGAACTGGACATGGAACAACAGACTGGTTTAAAATAGGAAAAGGCGTATGTCAAGGCTGTATATTGTCACCCTGCTTATTAAACTTATATGCAGAGTACATCGTGAGAAATGCTGGGCTGGAAGAAGCACAAGCTGGAATCAAGATGTCCGGGAGAAGTATCAATAACCTCAGATATGCAGATGACACCACCCTTATGGCAGAAAGTGAAGAGGAACTAAAGAGCCTCTTGATGAAAGTGAAAGAGGAGAGTGAAAAAGTTGGCTTAAAGCTCAACATTCAGAAAATGAAGATCATGGCATCTGATCCCATCACTTTATGGGAAATAGATGGGGAAACAGTGGAAACAGTGTCAGACTTTATTTCGGGGGGCTCCAAAATCACTGCAGATGGTGACTGCAGCCATGAAATTAAAAGACACTTACTCCTTGGAAGAAAAGTTATGACCAACCTAGATAGCATATTGAAAAGCAGAGACATTACTTTGCCAACAAAGGTCCGTCTATGTTTTTTCCAGTGGTCATGTATGGATATGAGAGTTGGACTGTGAAGAAAGCTGAGTGCTGAAGAACTGAGGCTTTTGAACTGTGGTGTTGAAGAAGACTCTTGAGAGTCCCTTGGACTGCAAGGAGATCCAACCAGTCCATTCTAAAGGAGATCAGCCCTGGGATTTCTCTGGAAGGAATGATGCTAAAGCTGAAACTCCAGTACTTTGGCCACCTCATGCGAAGAGTTGACTCATTGGAAAAGACTTTGATTCTGGGAGGGATTGCGGGGCAGGAGGAAAAGGGGACGACAGAAGATGAGATGGCTGGATGACAGAAGGTGAGATGACTGGATGGCATCACCGACTCGATGGACGTGAGTATGAGTGAACTCTGGGAGGTGGTGATGGACAGGAAGGCCTGGCGTGCTGCTATTCATGGGGTCGCAAAGAGTCGGACATGACTGAGCGACTGAACTGAACTGAATGTGTCCCAATCTATCCAGCATCTATCGAGCCACTCAGTGGGGCAGCTGGATATGATGTTCTCCAGTCACAGCCATAAAACCTCCTAGAGCAGCCGTTATGGTCTCCCAGACTTCCAGGTTCTTGAAAGTGAAAGTGAAGTCGCTCAGTAGTGTCTGACTCTTTGCGACCCCGTGGACTGTAGCCCACCAGGCTCCTCTGTCCATGGGATTCTCCAGGCAAGAATACTGGAGTGGGTTGCCATTTCCCTCTCCAGAGTATCTTCCCGACCCAGGGATCGAACCCAGGTCTCATGTATTGCAGGCAGATGCTTTAACCTCTGAGCCACCAGGGAAGCCATCTTGGTTAACCCAAAATAAGGCATAGAATACCTCCTCCTCACCAGCTTCTCAGGAGACCTAGCATATTGCCAGACTCTTTGACAGAGAGGAATTAATGCCTGTCCTTGATGAGCAATGTCCTAGAGGCTTAGAGAGTTAAAGATACTTGACAGCTGGACTCAGCCAACTGGCAGTTTACTCACCTGGCAGAATCTGGTCAATGGGAAAAAGGAAAGAGCCACAATTAGTGAATAAAAACCATCTTTCCTTTTCCTGAAAGTTATATTGCAAAAGGATTCTACTTTTAGAATATGTAAAATCTAGAATCGAAAAGGACCTCTAGAAGCAAAGAACAGATCAATTCTAGTTACTTTTTATTTTAAGTGAATTCTTGAACGTATTTGTTTTAAAATGTTATATACATTTTGAAGTTTTATAATAACCAAAGGTGGCTGGTTTTCAGGTCTTAAACTTCTCCAAAAGGAAAAGGCTTGACTTGAAAGCATTTCTAGCTTAAAACAATGCTTCAGCAAGCCCTTACTTAGGAATCATGAGCAACCTTGCTCTTTCTCAAATGGTTCCACTCAAAAGTCATTTCTATTTACTCCCTGCCAAATGGCTGGGCTACTCTCAACCCTGCTGCCTCCCAGAATTCATCTCCATGCAAATTTGCCTTGTAGCCTCTCCCAGTTGATCTGCTTCTGTGCTCCTGAGCAGGGGGACAGATCCAGAGGCAGTAATACACTTAGGCAGTATTTTCCCTTTGGACTGCCAGCATGACTCAGACCCAGGTAGGTGGTGATTCAAGTTGAAACAAACATGGGCTCAGTCCAAGCCTTTGGTTTTGATCTGCAGGAAAACTTTGTAATGTGTGCCAGGGAAAAGCAATTTAAATAATAATAATAATATGCAGGGAATTGTTACATAAGACCTAAGACTGCTTTAGGGTCCCTTGGCTGGGCTGTTTAAAATGCTATATTGTGAGAAGAAAAATGTAAAGTGGAGGAATATTACAACTAAGTTTTGGTATAAAAAATAACCTTTTAAAGGAAGTTGGAGTTGAAGTGCTCCTTGTAAATGACTTTGAGGCCATCATCCTTCAGCTTCTCAAGAATTCAGCCCAATGGCTGACGTTCAGATCAGAGATCACTCAGTCATGTCCGACTCTTTGCGACCCCATGAATTGCAGCACGCCAGGCTTCCCTGTCCATCACCAACTCCCAGAGTTCACTCAGACTCACGTCCATCGAGTCGGTGATGCCATCCAGCCATCTCATCTTCTGTCGTCCCCTTCTCCTCTTGCCCCCAATCCCTCCCAGCATCAGAATCTTTTCCAATGAGTCAACTCTTCGCATGAGGTGGCCAAAGTACTGGAGTTTCAGCTTTAGCATCATTCCTTCCAAAGAAATCCCAGGGCTGATCTTCAGAATGGACTGGCTGGGTCTCCTTGCAGTCCAAGGGACTCTCAAGAGTCTTCTCCAACACCACACTTCAAAAGCATCAATTCTTTGGTGCTCAGCCTTCTTCACAGTCCAACTCTCACAGCCATACATGACCACAGGAAAAACCATAGCCTTGACTAGACAAACCTTTGTTGGCAAAATAATGTCTCTGCTTTTGAATATGCTATCTAGATTGGTCATAACTTTCCTTCCAAGGAGTAAGCGTCTTTTAATTTCATGGCTGCAGTCACCATCTGCAGTGATTTTGGAGCCCAGAAAAATAAAGTCTGACACTGTTTCCACTGTTTCCCCATCTATTTCCCATGAAGTGATGGGACCAGATCTTCATGATCTGGGCCATGATCTTCGTTTTCTGAATGTTGAGCTTTAAGCCAACTTTTTCACTCTCCACTTTCACTTTCATCAAGAGGCTCTTTAGTTCCTCTTCACTTTCTGCCATAAGGGTGGTGTCATCTGCATATCTGAGGTTATTGATACTTCTCCCGGCAATCTTAATTCCAGCTTGTGTTTCTTCCAGTCCAGCATTTTTCATGATGTACTCTGCATATAAGTTAAATAAGCAGTGTGACAATATACAGCCTTGATGTACTCCTTTTCCTATTTGGAATCAGTCTGTTGTCCCAGGTCCAGTTCTAACTGTTGCTTCCTGACCTGCATACAAATTTCTCAAGAGGAAGATCAGGTGGTCTGGTATTCCCATCTCTCAGAATTTTCCACAATTTATTGTGATCCACACAGTCAAAGGCTTTGGCATAGTCAATAAAGCAGAAATAGATGTTTTTCTGGAACTCTTTTGCTTTTTCCATGATCCAGCGGATGTTGGCAATTTGATCTCTGGTTCCTCTGCCTTTTCTAAAACCAGCTTGAACATCTGGAAGTTCATGGTTCACATATTGCTGAAGCCTGGCTTGGAGAATTTTGAGCATTACTTTACTAGCGTGTGAGATGAGTGCAATTGTGAGGTAGTTTGAGCATCTTTTGGTATTGCCTTTCTTTGGGATTGGAATGAAAACTGACCTTTTCCAGTCCTGTGGCCACTGCTGAGTTTTCCAAATTTGCTGGCATATTGAGTGCAGTACTTTCACAGCATCATTTTTCAGGATTTGAAAAAGCTCAACTGGAATTCCATCACCTCCACTAGCTTTGTTCGTAGTGATGCTTTCTAAGGCCCACTTGACTTTACATTCCAGGATGTCTGGCTCTAAGTCAGTGATCACACCATCGTGATTATCTGGGTCATGAAGATCTTTTTTGTACAGTTCTTCTGTGTATTCTTTCCACGTCTTCTTAATATCTTCTGCTTCCGTTAGGTCCATACCATTTCTGTCCTTTATTGAGCTCATCTTTGCATGAAATATTCCCTTGGTATCTCTAATTTTCTTGAAGAGATCTCTAGTCTTTCCCATTCTGTTGTTTTCCTCTATTTCTTTGCATTGATCACTGAGGATGGTTGATGTTAGTTTCTCCCAAATCGTGAGCTTGTTGGAGGGTGATGAATTATAAAGCCAAGAAGAATCTTCTCATTCTTGTTCTCATCCTCTGGTGAGAAACTATTGCAGGCAGACTCTTTACCATCTGAGTCATCAGAGAAGCCCATATCATTATATAATATAATATAATAATATAAATAATATCCTTTAAAAGAAATTAGGTATAAAAGGACATGTCTTGAGCTCTAAATTTATTTATATGCTGTGCTTAGTCTCTTAGTCATGTCTGACTGCGATCCCATAGACTGTAGCCCACCAGACTCCTCTATCCATGAGGATTCTCCAGGCAAGAATATTGGAGAGGTTGCCATGCCCTCCTCCAGGAGATAGTGCCAATCCAAAAACTGAACCCAGGTCTCCCACACTGCAAGAGGATTCCTTACTGTCTGAGCCACCTGGAAAACCCAAATTGATTTATAGTTTAGGTAAATTTTTACTTGAGACAGCATAGGCCCTAATCGATATCAAGGTCATTTATTTCTCCTTTCCCATCATTCAACCAATTTTAATCTATAAAATGAGGTGGATCATTGTAAAAAATTATCCAAGTAAGTCTCATTAAAATTTTATAAAAAATGAATTGTTAAAATGATTGCTTCAGTTCTCCATTTATTAATGTAATGCTGACATATCATTTATAGAAAAATTATTTATACTCCAGTTTTTCTCTGGCTAAATATTTTTATTATTAACATTATAAAGCATATTTAATGCTCATAAGTCCTAAGAGTGTGTATAAAACAATCTGCTTAAATTAAACTATTTTTTTGTGCATCTCAAAATTAAAATTTGTCATTAATAAGCAAAATCAATACTTTTGAATCTAGTGGAAGGTGTATGGATATTTCCTGTGAAATTCTTTCAACTTTCCTATATATATGAATTTAAGTAGTAAAAAGTTGTCAAAAAACTAGACTTACCTTATGTAACCTCTCTAACTTTTTCATTAAAATACCTGAGAAGATACACAAAAGGCCAACAACTGGAAACAGTGCTGGAAACTCAGGGGGAAAGAAAAGGCTGTTTGCAGCACTGAAAGACAAGTGCACTGTTGTGTCCCTGGGGGTGGGCTGAGGGACACACTTTGGGGCTCTGCGTGCTGTGAATTTTAAACTAAAGCAGCAGCGGTAACAGCAATAAAGCAAAAGGCATTGATTCACCTCATCTGCCTGCCCAGAACAAGGAACTCTCTTGGACTAAAACACCAAAGAAGCATTCAGCCATTGACTTCTGCATGTGAGCTCTGTTGGGAGCTGGACAGAGCTTTCCCACTGACCCACTCCCAGCCCCACCAACGGCTCCTTTCTTTCCATATCTACCTAGAAGGTAAAACTTCTGCCACAGTGCAGGCAGGTGGTAATCTGTTTCAATGTAAAATGATTTTTTAAAGAATATAGTCAAGAAGAAAGAAAGAGTCCCAAGGATAACATCTGTAGGGGGTGTGCTCAGTTGACACAGCCTTGATTCTTTGTGACCCCCATGGACTGTAGCCGGCCAGGCTCCTCTGTCCATGGAATTTTCCAGGCAAGGATACTGGAGTAGGTTGCCATTTTCGATTCCAGAGGATCTTCCTAACCCAGGAATTGAACCCATGTTTCCTGCTTCTGGCAGATTCTTTACCACTGTACCACCTTCCCAAGGTCACCAAAGAGCTGGAGACAGGGGCCAACTCTTTGTTGCAGCTGGAGAGCCTGCACTCTGAGAGGAAAAGGCTCTGGTTCCCTTAGGGCAAAGGATTGGTAATCATGACTTGGGTTTTAAATCCAAGATTTTATGCCAAGCAAGTCTAAAGCTACATATTTATTATCCTTATGATCCCTTCATTTTGTCTTAAGAGTCTTGCTTCCACTTGGTATCATTTCCCTTCAACCTAAAACCTGTTACTTTTTTATTTTATTTTATTTTTGCAGTTACTGTCTGTTGGCAAAGAGTTCTCCCAGTGGTGCTCTGTAATGTCTTTACCTTCATTTTTAAAGGAGGTTTTCAATGGATATAATAGTTTATCTTGACAGCTTTTTACCCCCTAATTGTCCTTTCAAGACTAAAGATATGGTTCTAGTGTTTTCTGGCCTTCATGATTTCTGAGAGAATTTAGCCTTCATTCTTACCATTGTTTCCCTGAAAGTAAAGATTTTTCACTATCTGGGTGCTCTTAAGATCTGTTCTTGGTCTTTGCTTTTTAGCACATTTTGACTCTCATATGTCAGGGTTTCCCAGGTGGCATCAGCAGTAAAGAATCTGCCTGCAGGAGATGCAAGGGATTCAGGTTCAATCCCTGGGTCAGGAAGATCCCCTGGAGTAGGAAATGGCAACCTGTTTAAGGATTCTTGCCTGGAAACCTCCATGGACAGAGAAGCCTGGTGGGCTACAGTCCATGAGGCCACAAAGAGTTGCACATGACTGTCCAACAGTCCCACCCCAGCTGTTTTCTTTGTGTTTATCCTGCTTGGAGTCCACTGAGATTCTTGACTTTGTGGGATGGTATCACTAATCAACTGAAGAGATTTCTCAACCATTATTTCTTCAAATTTTTCCTGTGCTCCGCTGTCCCCTCCTTGGATTTTAATTACACATACAGTGTTCGACTACTGTTGCTATTGCTTTGCAGAATTCAGATTCTATGGCTTTTAAACCTTCCCTCCCTTTATTTAATTTTCAATCATTTCAATTGACTTGTCTACAGGCTTCACGAGTGATTCTCATATCTGTAATATATATTTTAACATTTCTAAAACCTCCAGTTCTCTGTGGATTTTGCCCATCTACTTGTGCAATGTTCATTTTCTACCCACTAGAGCCCTTAACATTCATTATTTATTATAGTTATGTAAAGTCCCTGTCTGATAAGCCCAGCATCTAGGCCATCTCTGGGTTTGCTGTTATTGACTGTTTCTTTTTTCAACCCTAGCTCATATTTTCTTACTTCTTTGAATGTGTCTTAACTTTCGATATTAGACAAGACATTGTACATAAAAGATAAATGAAAAGGGAAGTTAATAATATTTGTTTCCAGAAAAGTGCATTTAAATTATTCAACATGGCTCTAAGGTTAGAGGCCTGAATTCTTCTAACCTGTGTGTGAGTTAGTCGCTCAGGAGTGTCTGACTCTTTGTGACCCCATGGACTATAAGCTGCCAGGCTCTTCTATCCATGGAATTCTCCAGGCAAGAATACTTGTGTGGGTTGCCATTCACTTCTCCAGGGGATCTTCCTGACTCAGGGATTGAACCTGGGTCTCTTGCGTTGCAGGCAGATTCTTTACCGTCTGCACTACTGTCTAATCTGTAGTTGAGCTGAGTATGGACTTTGTTTCAGGTTTGCTAGATTCAGGTTACTAGTTTTAAATGTTTAGAGAGAAGAACTAGCACTTTCCCTTCAGCAGGGCATGGGACCCTACAGTTCTCTTGTTCTGTAGCCAAGTTACCCAGCTTGCTAAATCATGGGAGATCTCTCTCTGCTCTATAGGCTAGCTGCTTGGGGTCCATGGGAAGTTCTCTTTGCTTTTCATCTATGATTCCCAATCAGGGCCTCAGGAGGTCTCTCTGCAGCCTACCCTCAGGCTTTGGAAGCCTATGCAGTGCTCTCAGTGAGGGACTGGTCTTAGTACTCTGACATCCCTTAGCCATAGGAAGCTGGCAGCCAGTGCCTTGCACTGAATGAAACCTTCAGAAGTTTCTCTCAGCTCTCCTTGCCTGCTCCCAGGCCTTGGCTCAGAACCAGTGTGTATTCAGTGAAAGCCCATGGGATAGAGTTGACAGGACTGTGAAGACTTGATCTATGGATAAGGCTCCTTGGGATTCTAAGCCGTCATGATAACCCATGTGATGCATTAATATAATGGGATACAACTAAAGTCGCCTTCAAGAAAATACTGCACAGACTCTTCCAGATAATAGGAGATAATGGAGTAAGAAGAGGGAAGACTTACTTTCTGAGAGTAGCTTAACTTTGATACTAAAGTCTGACACGGGTAACACAAGAAAGGACACTCACATGTAAATCAAAGTGAGTAACATGTAAAAAGGATCATCCATCATCACCAAGAAGGGTTTATATAAAAGATGAAGATATGTCTTAGAGTTATTTATGTATTTATTTTTGGCTATACTGGGTCTTCATTGCTGCATGCAGGCTTTCTCTAGTTGCGGCGAGCAGGGGCTACTCTTCTGGCAGTGCATGGGCTTCTCATTGCTGTGGCTCCTCTTGTTGCAGAGCATGGACTGTAGGATGCATGGGTTTCAGTAGCTGTGGCTCCTGGGCTTAGTTGTTGTATTTCCCGGGCTCTAGAGCACAGGCTCAATAGTTGTGGCACATGGGCTTGGTTGCTCCACAGTATGTGGCATCTTCCCAGACTAGGGATCAAACCCATGCCTTCTGCATTGGCAAGCAGTTTCTTTCCCACTGAGCCACCAGGGAAGCCCAAACATGCAGATTTAACATTAGAAAACCAATAAATGGAATGTTCATTACTACTTTTTCAGTTCAGCATTTTAGTAGTGTTCCTAGGCAGAGGATTAAAGCAAGAGAAAGGCACAAAAGTTTGATGACTGGAAAGGAAGAAATAAAACTGGCATAATTCACATATGATGGTTGTGTTTGTACATGAAACAATGTAATTCAGAAATACAATATTAGAGTTAGTAAGAGAGTTTAGCCAGGTAGCTCTACATAAAATCAGTACACAAACTCCAATTATATTTCTGCAAAGTAGCAAATTCTTAAAATTATGATTTACAATAGCATCAAACAAAGTCAATCATCCATGAATAAATCTGACTAAGAATATACAAAACCTTTAGAGGAAAAGAAAATAGAAAATTTCAGAGACATTTATCGATTTAAATGAACTTCCTAGGTGGCAGAGTGGTGAAGAATCTGCCTGCCAATACAGGACATGCAGGAGACTTGGGTTCAATCCCTTGGTTGGGAAGATCCCCTGGAGTAGGAAATGGCAACCCACTCTAGTATTCTTGCCTGAGGAATTCCATGGACAGAGGAGCCTGGTGGGCTACAGCCCATGTGTTGCAAAAGAGTTGGACATGACTGAAGCGATTTGGCATGTAGCATGCTTTTTAAGGTGAGTTAGTACAAAAACATTTGACAGGGATATAATTTTACAAGATTGTTCTAACCAATAGTTTCTATTTCTCTGTAAATCTAGAATTAATGAAAGTGAGGCATCACGTATGTTGTTGAGAAATCATTGCACAACAAAGGAGATCTTAACTCATTCAAACTAGTGGGTTATTTTTCCAGTTTATTTTATACTTGGAGTTAATGAACATGTGTGAGAGCAGCCGGGAGACCAGAATGATGAGACTGGTGCTGCCACTTGTGTGACCTTGTGTGTGACACTCAGACACCCTAGGTCTTCATCTCTTTGTTTCAGAAGTGAGGTTGGAGTAGAAATCTCTCAAACCTATCTTGTGTTGGATGTGTAATATTCTTTGAAATCGTGGCTAACTGTAGTGAAGTAAAGAAGTAGCAAGGTGTTCCAGAACTGGAAGGTATTATAGAGACCTGCTATTATTTAATTTGCTGTCCCTCCTGTGCCTCTTACATCCCTGTTTTTTTTTGACCAGTTTCATCTGTAAACTGAGAAATGCACCTTAGTTATAATTGCACTGATTAAGTATACATTTGGTCTCTTCCAAGTGGAATGGCAGGAGTTACTCCTTCCATCTACAGCTCAGTATTTTACTCCTTAAACATTGAAAACGAAGGCTTAACCATACGTCCTTTAGAACAGTATTGCTTAATCATTTTGGGGTTGTGAATTCCTTTCAAAATCTAATAGAGAAGTTTAGACTCCCTACCTAGAAAAATGCACACGTAGAATTTAGAATACATTTTAATCTGACAGTGTACCCATAGCTAAAATCTGCTGCCTTATCAATGCCTGTATTAAAATTTGTTGTTTTACATTCTTGCCTTTCCTGACAAAATACCATTAATGTCAAGTGACATTTTAAGGATTAGTAATTATGTAAGAAAACCCTCTGGCTTAGTATCTGGCTTGTTTTCAAAGTTCAATAAATAATAGCCCATACTGTTGTTATCATTTATGTTATTGTTGTATTATCATTACTACTACTGCTCAGTAAGGGTCTACATTTTTGTAATATTATCTTTGGTGACTTGAGTATAAATATACAACTTTTCTATTCTTAAGAGTAATTGAAATTTTGGGCTTCCCTAATTTGAAGCTTAATGTTGCGGAGAGAAGAAAATTTTTATGAGTAGTTTTTTAAGATTCTGATTAGTGCTGTCACCTAATTCATGTTGGAATTAAATAAAATTAGTTATAGTTTAATGTTAAGCAGAAAAATCTCCAATTTGATTCTTTTGTTTTACTTTGCTTTTGTCATGCTGGTTTTATGATCACCAGAAAGCAAAACTGGGAAAGGGAGAGTTAGACTTCAACAGAATTAATGACACTGGGTTTGGAAAGTACCAAGAGGCCATTATGTTTTGCAATATGCCCTGTGGACTAAAAATATCTTTAGCAGCAATAATTACAGTCTATAGAAATAGTCATATATTTTTTGTCCCCTGCAATTCAGACATGAAATAGTTATTGCTTTGATTTTATCAATGCAAGTAAGTCAATAGAATGGTCTCATCCTACTTAGGAGATAATGTGAGGGGAGATTTATTAATTCATAAATCTAAAGAGCTTTAATGAAAACTTTTTGAAGAGCTTCTAATAACTGACATTTATGCCTTATATTAAATAAAATAATTCTGGAAGACAAAATCTTATAATACTTTGTGATTATCTTTTCCTTTCATTTCATGCCTTCCTTTCTTTACCATTTCTTAGTGTAGTCCTTCATTATCCCTTATTATAATCATGGCAGTTGTCTTCTGTTGATTTTCTTAGATTTTTTTTTTTTCTGGCATTAACTTTTCAATATATAGAGCAGTTCTTCCCATTCCTTTCTTTGGCAGCCTTTGGTAGCTGCATATTGCCGACTAGATTTCATGCACCTTACCCAGCATTGGCACAGGATACCTACTCTGGCCAGCGTGTGACCTTCAACCTTCACTTTTTATTGTATCCCTTCTTTGCACTTCAGTAATAGTCAGATTACTTGTTTCAAAATGCTCAACTTCACACCTTTCTGTTTTTACCTGAATTCTGAGTGGATGACACAGTAGATTTCTTAAAAAATTAATTTGTTGCATTCCAAGAGACTTCCTTTCCCCCTTTTGTCCATGTCAGTTAAAGCATTACATGTTTGCTAATATCATTTTCTCAGACAGGCATACCAGTTCAGTTATATTAAAAAAAAAAAACGCGTTTCACACTTGGGAAATGAAGCATGGGAAATATATTTGCTAGTAAACTACTTTCCTTTGGGGATTCTTCAATTGCCTTTCCAATAGCTTCATTCCTCTGAATATTCCTGCAATGAGGCCATATTTCTAGAAGCTGACTACATTAGCTCTTCTTAAGTTGTGTCTAACTTGTGACAAAATACAACAATCAGGAAGATTTACCAAATGTTTAGAAAGAAAAGTCAAAATTACTAATCTGCCTTCTTGACATCTCTTTTAGCCTGCTCTTGAGTTCACAAATGATACTTTTGATCCAGAACTTGTAGCAACAATAGGTAAGCCTGTGTTTAAACATTTAGTAGAAATGTCAAATACTTTCTTGCCTTCAGGCTGTTTTATCTAACTCCCCCTACCCATCCTCTCACTACCCCACTGCTTCCATGTCTGTCAAAATCTTACTTGTCTTTCAAGGGTTACCTTTGGTAGTCATTCAGTTTCCAAAGTCTTTGTATGCTGCCAAATAAAAGACATCCCACAGCACAGGAATGTGTATACAGATAATCATGACATCTTCAGTGTTAACATAGGATCATGAGACAACAGCAAAGGAAGGTATATTTTTGCTTGGTGAGATCTACAAAGTCTTCGGAAACTGAGTAACTACCAAAGGTAGCACTTGAAAGACAAGTAAGATTTTGACAGACGTGGAAGCAGTGGGGCACTGTCCTAAGAGGTGGGTTATGGTGATCAATAATACAAACGTGGTGTCTGTCATAATGGACCTAGCAGTGTCACCCACAGTAGAGTGTGTTGGTTTTGTAGTTTTAGCATTTTGTATAGTATCTGACTTGTATTCTGGCAATATATTTTTTGATATTAGTTATTAAAGACTGCACATAAATGCCTTTTAAAAGTTTAAATTTTTTAAATATACTACACAGATTTTTATTTCTTTTACAAATGTCATTTTATCTGTATATGTAATATATATTTTCATAAATTATGAATGATCTGATTCTGCAAATGTGAAAAAATCTTGTCAATTCATGACAAAAAAAAAAATTAATCATTTTCTTCCACAGAGAAAAGTGAGTGTAGAGACCAGTTCTTACAGTATTTCACATGGTAAAGTATCAAAAAGTCTGATAAAGAGCCCCCTTTTAAGGGAAGAAAAAAGATGTCAATGTGTTCTTCCTTTGAACTGTTCAGTAACCCCTGGTGATTTTTAAATTGGGAGGCAGATTACTGGCAATAAGTTCATCAAATTTAGATCTATCCTGAACAGGCACAGTATAGAAATCAAGAGCATCTCTAACCCTGCACATCTGGTGAAGCCTGGAGTTAGGCACTGCATGGCCCAAGTCATCAGCCAAACGTGCTAAGAAGCTGAACTTCATATGAACATCTTCCAGGGAGATCTCCTGCCAACTGGTAGGAACAGGAAAAAAAACAAAAAAAAGTTTAGATTGCCTGAAAGTGGTTTGCTACAGCAGCTTACTAGAATATATGAGAAGATAGAGCTAGATAATTTGGTATCACATGTTTAGGGAGTAGATGACAATGTAAAGGTACAAGAGACAACTTGCAGTAGTAGAAAGAGCTGAGTCAGAGCAGTATGAGCATCTCAGCTCTGCCTTGAATGTTGTCACTTTGAGCAAGTCATTAACTTCCTTCATCTGTAAGTTGGGAGTAATTTGTGTCAGAATATGTTTTTCTTCCAGCTCTAAAATTTCATGATCTGATGAGGAGAATATAGTAAAGATCTGATCTTGTATTACAATTAGGGAAAGCATCTTAATCAGATTCCCAAAATGTTCACATTTATCACATATGCTTTAGCATTCTCTCCACATACACATACACAGTATTCTTGCTCTTTTCGAATTGAGAGAAAATTGCATTCAGTATCTTCAGTATCTTTAACTCTAAGTACTTTAACGTATATTTCCTTGATGAGCATGGATACGGTTCTCCTGTATACAGATAGATTTTTATCAGTTGTCCCGCTAATATCATATATACCAAAGGAAAGAATTGTTTCTGGTCCAGAGTCCAGTCCAGGATCCTACATTGAATTTTGCTGTCATTTTTCCTTAGTCTCTTTTAATCTGAGCAGTTCTTCATTCTTTCTCTGTCTCTTTGTGGCCTTGGCATTTTTGAAGAGCGTGTGCAGGCCAGTCGTTCTGTAGAATATCCTTCCACTGCAGCTGTCCATGTGTCCTCATGGTTAGCTTCAGGTTGTGCATTTGGGCAGATTCTCAGCGGCGCTTCTCAGAGCATGGTGAGTATTGGTGCCCTTAGTGGTGACTGGCCTCCGTTACTTGGATGAAGTGCACCATGTCTCTTCATGTCCACTGTCATTCCAGCTCCGGTGGTTGTTGAACTGTGGTTTTTCAAATCCCATCTTTCCATTTCCATTTCTTAGAATTCTGTAAGGAAGAGCTTTGGACGTGAGTCTGAGCAAACTCCGAGAGATGGTGGAGGACAGTGAAGCCTGACGGGCTACAGTCCTCGAGGTCACAAAGAGTCGGACAGGACTTAGGGACTAAACAACAACAACAGAGGAAAGGCTCTTCTTCGTTTCTATCAACATGATCTCATGGTGCCTCTGGATTTAATACATTATATCAGGCATTACTTCTCTTTTGTATGACATGTTAGCATTGACAGATATACTGTTATGTATGAAAATGGAATCATTTAAAACACTACTAGTTCAAAATCTGTTTGATTTGGTTTTGGTATATTATTTGCTTCTTTAAAAAATGAACTATTAGTAAAACTTGATTTTACTCAGAACATCCCTGGTATTGGATAAGTAAAGAGTAGCAAATAGTAAGTATCAGGTAAACAAACTTGCTTAGAGTTAAATTTTTACTAAGGGAATGATCCTACATATAATATAAACTTGTTGCTTAGTCTCTAAGTTGTGTCTTACTCTTTGAGACCCCATGGATGTAGCCCGTCATGCTCCTCTATGCATGGAATTCCCCAGGCAAGAATACTGGAGTATGTTGCCGTTCCTTCTCCAGGGGATCTTCCTGACCCAGGGATCAACCCTTGTCTCCTGCATTGGCAGGCAGATTCTTTACTGCTGAGCCAACAGGGAAGCTCATAATACAAACTGTCTTCATTTCAAATGCAAATGTCATTGGGATATTGCAGATTGACAGATGACTTGTTGTCTTTATTACTAAAAAGGTTCTGCTTTAAAAACAAATACTAAGATTGTAGCATACTGAAAGAACATTCATAATTTGTTCCCCCAGTCAACCCTGGGTCTTGAAAAGAACCTTTTACATTTTAGCATCAGATAATTTTCTGCCCTAGGTTATAACCAATACACACAAGAGGTTTTGAAATAAAAATAATTATCTCAATTGTTAATGGCCATATGAAAATTAGTATTTTATGGAAAATTAGTGTTTTACCTCACAGTGTGATGGTAAGTAAAGCACACCTTTGTCTTTCAGTAGTACAATGAGACATTCAAGTTTCAATCGTATGTAAAATACTGTATTAAGGTTAATTATTGGATTTTGGGTTTGAAGATGGTACTATTAAGTTGGCATTTTATTCTGCTTTCTGGCAATTGGCTAATAATGACGAAGACAGAGAAAAACTAAAATACAAACCCCATAGTCTACTAGGCCACAAAACAGAGGAATGGCTGCCTGAAGCAGTGGAGACCAGGCAGGCCGCCTGCGGGAGAAAGTGGACGATGCCATGGCTGCAGAGCTGGGAGCCAGCAGGCGATGCTTAATGAAGTTGAGAGGCCCACCTTGAGGTGCAAAACCTGTTAGCCTTTGTTTGTAAAAGCAGGATGGCTTCTCAAGCCAATGGCAGGACTTTCCCTGCCTCTGGTTGGATTTTGAGAAGTTGGGAAGTGAAACCAAACAGGGAGTCACACCACCAAGGGAAGGAGATGCCTTTGACAAATGTCAATACCTTCTGTCTCCTCTGGATGCTGAGAAGTAAATAGCTAACTGATTCTCATGTAAAACCCTGAATCAAAACAGAATTTTGCTGGTGCAGAACTCATCCCACTATGGCCTTCTGCATTAGCTTCCTGTGGACAGCTTGTCCAGGAAAACGTCACCACTTTCAGTGATGACTTGGCAGAAAGAATCCAGCTCAAGGCCGCTACTGCCATTCGAGAATTGAAAAAGGAGAAAGGAATGGAAAAACAAAGGACAGGTGAAGAATATTCATCAGAGGAAAATATTGCTGTAAAGAAGATAAAAATAATGACCCAACATCTTGCCATGAATTTAAGACCCTTAAGGGAAATATTTATCAGTGAGAACACAAAACAGTGGTATGAGGTCAGGGAAGAGACAATGTGACCACATGAGAAAGTACAGTGTAAGCTGACTGAGTGGAAAGAAAAATAAGATAAAATAAAACTATGGCTGAAGTGAAGATGAAATTGGAGGGCTCACAAGGGACAGTAGAGACTGTGGAAAACACAGTAAAGAACAATAAGCTAGAAATGGATGAGTGGTAGAATTTACCCAAATGAATAAGAATGTTAAATTAGAGTGAGAAAACATGGGAATCACAAAAGAAGATTGTTATATAGTCTGTTTTCATCTTAAAGAAGAAACATAATGAAACAGCCAATATTCAATGACATAATACAAGGTAACATTTCTGACATAAAAATAAACACACACACAGACAAAACTGTAAGAATATTTTGACCATGTTTTTGTTTGTAACATGGGAGTGTTTTGGGGGGAAAAAATTAGGTTTTTCTTTTTTCCATAGCCAGGCCATAAGGTGATGCTAATCACGTCTTTACTGAAGTATTTAATCAGCTGCATTAGATACAGTTGGTTGAATTTGAGCATGGATATTAGATCTAGTCTGAGTAAATAGCCAAAATTTTCTTCATGTATTCTGTTTGTGTTTTTTTAAGTTTACTCTTTCTAAAGAAACCTTTGAATGCAAAAAGAGTGCTTTAAGTAAAACTTTACAAATAAAGAGAAAATTTAGAACTGGTTCTCTACTTAAGACAGGTTCACAAGCTATTTCTTAATTTGCAAGACATAATTGTTACAAATGCAGAAGTATTTTGGGGGGGGGTTGATGCATTTCAGCTTAAGTTAGACAAATTTTGGTTGTTGTTGGTGGACTTAGGTCAATGATTCTTATCACTCCCTGAGTAAGTTTTTAAAGATACCAATTTTGGCTTCTAAGGGAAGATACAAGATCTCCTCCATCCATATGTTGCTTTATCATTTGGGCTTACATAATAGAAAGATAACTTAATGAAAATCGAAAGCAGCTAATACATCCTGTTTAATGCCATAACATAACCTTGTTAAAATACCTGGAAATGTGAGATAACCTAAAAGAAAAATAGAACTATTCTATTTCATATAATTTCATTCAGGTAAACATTTTAAATGGAGTAAAGCTATAAGTATGGTTCTGACATTTCTTTAATTAGAATAATGGCAAATGGTGTTCATCATATATAGTTTCTTTTTTTTCCATTCTACTTAGAGGCTTTATTAGGAAAGGTTGTGATTTTTTTTTTTTTTTTCGTGTGCTTTTCGGCACTGACTGATGGCTGACAGACCTTTTTATACTGAAACGTCCTTGCTTTCCTAGTTTAGTCTTCTCTCATTTTGTTTGATGTATTTCTGGATTTGGTATATTGCTTTGGGTGGTGTAGTCATTTCCACAACACTGATTCTTCCAGTCCACGAACATGGTATGTCTCTGCACTTGGGTCACCTTTGTTTTCTTTCATCCAGTATATTTTGCTGCGTTCAGGTCTTTCTGAAGTGATTCATGCCATCGGCACTTCATTCTGATTTTATTTTTTTAACTTGTTGCTTAGACTAACCATACATCTCGTTGGGTGAACTACCGTCCTACATATTTTCCTGGCTTCCTTTTTGGACAGTTAGAATTTTCTTCTTGACTTTTTCTTTTGTTTTGAGTCATGAGGACTCCCTTCCTTAACCTCTTTTTTCTGATTGTTATGGATAAGTTTGTAATTGAATCAACTAATGTTTTTTTTTTTTTTTCTTAATGAGTTTGGGATTTTGTGTCACAGTAGACATACTTTTTTCTTTCTGAGATTATAATTATCTACTTTTTTACACTTAAATATTGAGCCATCTGGAAACTTATTTTAAAGTAATGTAAAGAGGTTGAGAATCAATGATATTGAATGCTTGCTTCAAACAAAAATTGTGCCCCCTTTTCATAATATGGAATTTAATTGAAATATGGCTGCCCAGTCAAGGACCTCATCTTCTAAGTCCTTTAACTTACATGTGTGGCCATGTGACCAGTAGTCACTAGAAGATGTACACGAGAGTGATGTGTGTCACCTGTAGGCCAAGACTTTTAAGAAGTTCGCTGTCCCATTTGCCATCTAAACACAGGCAATGGAAGAGGCAATTGGATTCTGACACCAGAAGTTTGACAGGAACCTGGGTGCCTGAATTACCTGGGTCAAGATAGCCACTCACTGACCAGGAACATCAACAGTGACTGTTACACAAGTGAGAATTAGACTCTCATTGTGGTGAGCCACTACAAAATTGGGGTTTATTTATTGAACTGGCCAGTATGGCTTCACCAATACAGAATCCAGAGAGCTAACATTTCCTGAGCACTTGTGTCTGAGCACACCTCATTGTGTCCAGTGAGCACTCTGCCCACTGTCAATGAACAGGAAATGTTAGTTACATAATATTTGTAAAGGATCTGGGAAAGGGGTGGGGTGGTTTATCAGTGGGTGACTTTCACAATTAACTACATGTTAAAGTGAAAATTCTATTCAGTGCACCTGTGTCATCCACATCACTAAACTAGACCGTGGAAAAATCTGAACGTAAAAACCAGAGGTACATCAAACCAATCCAGGCTTATTTTCATTTATCTCTCTCTTTTTTTAAAATAACATTGCATTTATTTATTTATTTTTTAAATATAAATTTATTTATTTTAATTGGAGGCTAATTACTTTACAATATTGTATTGGTTTTGCCATACATCAACATGAATCCACCACAGGTGTACACGTGTTCCCTATCCTGAACCTCCGCCCACCTCCCTCCCTGTACCATCCCTCTGGTTCATCCCAATAGTTCATTTAAAACAAGGCATCCAGTACAAACTTAAAATAGGTGGTATACCAGGATGACAGTAGGAAACAATTTTGGCTTGGAAATTTATCAATTACCTCTATTAAGCAAAATAGGCTTCATCTGTAAATATGAAAGGATAACCCAAGATTACATCTGGAGGAATACATGAAAGGAGGAGATGAGCTAATAAAATACCTAAAGTTACTGAACAACAAATATGTAGCAATTAAGTTGAGGTTGAATTAAAAATATTCAAGCATGATAGCACACAGTTGTTCCTCTTAGCTGCCCAGTATTAGGCAGAGTTTACAAATACCTGATTCTTTGTGCAACTACTTTGAAAATCAAGCTGCTGCCCTGCAAACTTATTGAGCTAATTTGTAAAACTGACCAGTTTCTAAATAGAGTCCTCTACTCTTTTTTGTTGCAATTTGTTCAAAATCAGTTGTGATTCTTTAATCAAAATGTTCAATGAAGGAAACACCATAGAAACATAAAGTTTTGACGACTTTAGCAAAATGGAATTCTTGAAAACATGGTACATAAACAGGAAATAATTGAATTTGTCAATTCAAAAGTGAGGGACAAAATGACAAAATCAAATAAGAGGAGTTCAGTGTACCTGACTGAACTTCTATAACTGTGGTTTGTAATTGCATAAATTGTGAGAAGAATTTTTGAACGAGCTTCCATTTGTAGGGTGAATTTACATTCTATAATGAATAGAATGAAATTGAAAAGCACTATTTTTGTGACATCTCTATTTTGTTTGGCAAAGTATTCAAGATAATTAGAAACAGAGACAACACTGTTGTGGAGTTTTGTGTTATAAAATATTTGTCTAAGAATGAGTTTTAATGAAATAAAAATGATAATATGGTAAAAATATTTGGACTAAAGTATTTAAACATTTCCATACATAAAAACATAATTATGTACCTTCACTGAGAATTTTACTGAGCTTACCAGGAATCTCAACATATGTAGAAAGAATTATTTTTTTCAACAAAATATGGGCTACAGAGAAGAGCTTTTTGAAAGTGTCAATAAATTTCAATTTATTAATGATAAAATGCAATCTTGGGGACTATTACAATTTTATGGCAACTGAAAATAATGACAGCATATTTGTAATTAAGGTCACTGAATGAAAGGGGAAAGACAACATGGCAGAAAAACATTTGAAGAAATAAAGGCTAAAATATTTCCAAATATGATGGAAAATATCAAGCCACAGGTCCTAAGTGCTTAAAGATATCTAAGAAGATTGAATAGAAAAAAAACACCACATATAATCTCATCATAGTCAAATTGCTGAAGGCCAGTACTAAAAAAACGTTAAATGAATATAGAGGGAAAAAAGGCATATACCATAGAAAAGATCAATATGAAAGTGAAGACTGAATTTTAATCAGCATTGCATCAAGAAGACAGTGCAATGACATTTTTAAAGTGTTGAAGGAAAAAATTCTTCTCAACCTAGAGTTCTATATCTGTTTAAACTATTCTTCAAAAATGAAGAGAAAATAAAGATATTGTTTAATTCATGGTCAAAGACGAAATCACAAGGGAAATAGGAGCTTATTTTGGAATAAATGATAATGAACATCCCTCATAAAAAAATTGTGGATACCGTTAAAACAGTAGCTAGAAGGAAATTGATAGCATTAAAAGTTTTCTTAGAAGAGAATAAATGTGACTTATCCTACCACCTTAAAAAAATAGAAAATGTAGAGAAAGTTAAACTCAAAGAAAACTGGAAAGACTGAAGAGTAGAAATCAAACAATTAGCAAATAGAGAAACGAAAGAGAAAATAGAGCCAAAAGTTGGTTCTTGAAGAAATTTAATAAAATTGATAATTCCTTAGGAAATAAAAGGTATATAATACAAATTACCAGTATCAAGAATTCCATTGGGGACTTCCTTAGAGACATTTAAATGACAAGACACTTAAAAATGATAAGACATTTAAGTCACCAGGGCTTCCCTGTTGACGAATCAGTAAAGAATTGGCCTGCCAAAGAGAGACTCAGATTCAATCCCAGGGTCAGGAAGATACTCTGGAGAAGGAAACAGCAACCCACTCCAGAATTCTTGCCTGGGAAATCCCATGGGCAGAGGAGCCTGGTGGGCTACAGTCCATGGGGTCACAAAGAGTCTGACATGACTAAACAACAAGAAAATAATCGATTAGCCAATTAGCAGAATGGGCAAATTCCATATAAAACAAACATACCAAAATTGGCCCAAGAAGAAAAAGAACATCTTAATGGCCTTCTATTTGTTAAAGAGAGGGGATCTGACATAAAAATTCTTCTCAGAAAAACTCCATGCCCGAAGACTTTACTGGTGAACTCTACCAAACATTTGATAAGAAATGAAAAATGATGCCAACCATAGATCATATATTTCAGAAAACTGAAGAAGAGGAATATTTATTGGTTTGTTTCCTGAGGGCAGCGTAACCCTGATATCAAGACCTGAGAAAAGCATTACAAAAAAAAAGGGAATTGTAACCAATATGCCTCATGAACATCACTGATAAAATATTAACAAAAACAGCAATATGTGAAAATAACAATGTGAATTATTCTAGGAATGCAAGGTTAGTATAAAGTGATGCCATGTAAGCTGATTTGATTTAAAAAATCATTCAGTATAAGTTGTCACATTCCACAGACTAAAATAGAAAAATAGACACGATAATTTCAGTTGACAGACAGAAATTTGACAAAATTTAATACTCATTCATTTTAAAACATCCCAGAAAACTAGAAGTAGAAAGGAGCTTTCACAATCTGACAGAAAATGGCTGTGAAAAACTTCCAGGTAATCATTATATTTGATGAAATATTGATTCTGTTCCTTACAAAGTCGACAAGGCAATGGTGTCTCTATGTTTTCCTACATTTTCCTGGATGTTTTAAGCCAGTGCTTAAGTAATAGATAAAGTTTATGTAGGGAGAAATAAAATGGTCTTTATGTGATCTTTACATAATTGCATAAATAAAAACTACTAAAAAAAATACAAAAATCCACATGAACTAATAAATGAACCTAAAAAGATTACACAGTATAAGGTAGGTATACCAAAACCAATTGAATTTTTATATGCTAGTGAAAAAAAATAAAAAAGGGGTTTAAAATATTTACAATGCTAAAAAATTAATATTGAAGTAAATCCATGTATATCTATAAGATACTTCTGAGACACATTAAATAAGATAATAAGTAAGAGATAAACCATGTTAACAGATTGGAAGATTCCATATTGCTAATACATCTGTTTTCCCCAAATTGATCTGTAGACTGACTATAACCCAATTCTGATCCCAGAAGCCTTTTTTTTTTTTTTGATAAATGGACAAGTGATTCTAAAATTAGTATCTAAATGCAAAGAACCTATAACAGCCAAAATAATTTGGAAAAGAGGGAAAATGCTGGATAACTTACCTAACCTAATTTCCATAGTTAATATAAAGCTTCAGGAATCAGCACAGTATGGTATCCACTGTATTACAGAAAAACAGATTAATGCACAAAAATAGAGCCACACATAAACTGTCAGTTGGTTCTCTGACAGAGGTGTCAAGTTAGCCCATCTGGTGAAAGGACAGTCTTTTCACTAAAAATGCTGGGACAACTGGGTAACTATAATGAGAAGAAAACAAACCTCTATCCATACTTCCCAACAAACATAGGTCTATGAATCACAGATATAAGAAAGTGGAGTCGCTCAGTGGTGTCCCACTCTTTGCGACCCCATGGACTGTAGCCTACCAAGGTCCTCTGTCCATGGGATTTTCCAGTCAAGACCACTGGAGTGGGCTGCCATTTGCTTCTCCAGGGGATCTTCCTGACCCAGGGATTGAACCCAGGTCTCCTGCATTGCAGACAGGTGCTTTACCATCTGAGCCACCTAACAATAAAACTATTAGCTTTGAGAAGAAAATAGAGATGATGTTTTGTAATCTTGGATTAGGCAAAAATTTCTCAGGAAATACTAACCGTAAAAAAAAAAAAAAAAGATAAATTTGATTCCAAAACTTTAAAAACTTCTGTTTGTCAAAATACACCATTAACATAATGCATAGAAAAGCCCCAGACTAGGAGAATAAACAATAGTCAGTTGCTCTTTTACATAATAATGCATATGAGAAGTACAATGAAAATAATATTCTATTTTGAGTACAATACATAAAATATTTGAATTCCAGGCATAAACTACTATTGATGAAATGAAAGGGCAAATAATTGGAAAGTTATGCTTGATTGTATAGACCATAATAAAGATGACAACACTTCCTAATTTAGTAAAGATATTTTAATGTAAGACAAATTAATTTTTCTTTTTCTTCCAAGGAGCAACCGTCTTTTAACTTTATGGCTGCAGTCACCATCTGCAGTGATTTTTGAGTCAAAAAAAAATAAAGTCTCTCACTGTTTCCACTGTTTCCCCATGTATTTGCCATGAAATGATGGGACCAGATGCCATGATCCTAGTTTTCTGAATGTTGAGTTTTAAGCCAACTTTTTCACTCTCTTCTTTTACTTTCATCAAGGGGCTTTTTAGTTCTTCTTCACTTTCTGCCATAAGGGTGGTGTCATCTGCATATCTGAGGTTATTGATATTTCTCCCAGCAATCTTGATTCCAGCTTGTACTTTATCCAGTCCAGAGCTTCTCATGATGTACTTTGCATATAAGTTAAATAAGCAAGGTGACAATATACAGCCTTGACATACTTCTTTTCCTATTTGAAACCAGTCTGTTGTTTCATGTCCAGTTCTAACTGTTGGTTCCTAACCTGCATACAGATTTCTCAAGAGGCAGGTCAAGTGGTCTGGTATTCCCATCTCTTTCATAATTTTCCACAGTTTATTGTGATCCACACAGTCAAAGGCTTTGGAGTAGTCAATGAAGCAGAAATAGATGTTTTTCTAGAACTCTCTTGCTTTTTCGATGATCCAGCGGATGTTGGCAATTTGATCTCTGGTTACTCTGCCTTTTCTAAAACCAGCTTGAATATCTGGAAGTTCATAGTTCATGTGTAGCTGAAGCCTGGCTTGGAGAATTTTGAGCATTACTTGACTAGCGTGTGAGATGAGTGCAATTGTGCGGTAGTTTGAGCATTCTTTGGCATTGCCTTTCTTTGGGATTGGAATGAAAACTGACCTTTTCCAGTCCTGTGGCCACTGCTGAGTTTTCCAAATTTGCTGCCATATTGAGTGCAGCACTTTCACAGCATCATTTTTTAGGATTTGAAATAACTCAACTGGAATTCCATCACCTCCACTAGCTTTGTTCGTAGTGATGCTTCTTTTTTTTTTTTTTTCTAATTTTATTTTATTTTTAAACTTTACATACTTGTATTAGTTTTGCCAAATATCAAAATGAATCCGCCACAGGTATACATGTGTTCCCCTTCCCGAACCCTCCTCCCTCCTCCCTCCCCATACCATCCCTCTGGGCCGTCCCAGTGCACCAGCCCCAAGCATCCAGCATCGTGCATCGAACCTGGACTGGCAACTTGTTTCCTACATGATATTTTACATGTTTCATTGCCATTCTCCCAAATCTTCCCACCCTCTCCCTCTCCCACAGAGTCCATAAGACTGTTCTATACATCAGTGTCTCTTTTGCTGTCTCGTACACAGGGTTATTGTTACCATCTTTCTAAATTCCATATATATGCGTTAGTATACTGTATTTATGTTTTTCCTTCTGGCTTACTTCACTCTGTATAATAGGCTCCAGTTTCATCCACCTCATTAGAACTGATTCAAATGTATTCTTTTTAATGGCTGAGTAATACTCCATTGTGTATATGTACCACTGCTTTCTTATCCATTCATCTGCTGATGGACATCTAGGTTGCTTCCATGTCTTGGCTATTATAAACAGTGCTGCGATGAACATTGGGGTACACGTGTCTCTTTCCTTTCTGGTTTCCTCAGTGTGTATGCCCAGCAGTGGGATTGCTGGGTCATAAGGCAGTTCTATTTCCAGTTTTTTAAGGAATCTCCACACTGTTCTCCATAGTGGCTGTACTAGTTTGCATTCCCACCAACAGTGTAAGAGGGTTCCCTTTTCTCCACACCCTCTCCAGCATTTATTATTTGTAGACTTTTGGATCGCAGCCATTCTGACTGGTGTGAAATGGTACCTCATAGTGGTTTTGATTTGCATTTCTCTGATAATGAGTGATGTTGAGCATCTTTTCATGTGTTTGTTAGCCATCTGTATGTCTTCTTTGGAGAAATGTCTATTTAGTTCTTTGGCCCATTTTTTGATTGGGTCGTTTATTTTTCTGGAGTTGAGCTGTAGGAGTTGCTTGTATATTTTTGAGATTAGTTGTTTGTCGGTTGCTTCATTTGCTATTATTTTCTCCCATTCTGAAGGCTGTCTTTTCACCTTGCTAATAGTTTCCTTTGATGTGCAGAAGCTTTTAAGGTTAATTAGGTCCCATTTGTTTATTTTTGCTTTTATTTCCAATATTCTGGGAGGTGGGTCATAGAGGATCCTGCTGTGATGTATGTTGGAGAGTGTTTTGCCTATGTTCTCCTCTAGGAGTTTTATAGTTTCTGGTCTTACGTTTAGATCTTTAATCCATTTTGAGTTTATTTTTGTGTATGGTGTTAGAAAGTGGTCCAGTTTCATTCTTTTACAAGTGGTTGACCAGATTTCCCAGCACCACTTGTTAAAGAGATTGTCTTTAATCCATTGTATATTCTTGCCTCCTTTGTCAAAGATAAGGTGTCCATATGTGCGTGGATTTATCTCTGGGCTTTCTATTTTATTCCATTGATCAATATTTCTGTCTTTGTGCCAGTACCATACTGTCTTGATAACTGTGGCTTTGTAGTAGAGCCTGAAGTCAGGTAGGTTGATTCCTCCAGTTCCATTCTTCTTTCTCAAGATCGCTTTGGCTCTTCGAGGTTTTTTGTATTTCCATACAAATTGTGAAATTATTTGTTCTAGCTCTGTGAAGAATACTGTTGGTAGCTTGATAGGGATTGCGTTGAATCTATAAATTGCTTTGGGTAGTATACTCATTTTCACTATATTGATTCTTCCAATCCATGAACATGGTATATTTCTCCATCTATTAGTGTCCTCTTTGATTTCTTTCACCAGTGTTTTATAGTTTTCTATATACAGGTCTTTAGTTTCTTTAGGTAGATATATTCCTAAGTATTTTATTCTTTCTGTTGCAATGGTGAATGGAATTGTTTCCTTAATTTCTCTTTCTGTTTTCTCATTATTAGTGTATAGGAATGCAAGGGATTTCTGTGTGTTGATTTTATATCCTGCAACTTTACTATAGTCATTGATTATTTCTAGTAATTTTCTGGTGGAATCTTTAGGGTTTTCTATGTAGAGGATCATGTCATCTGCAAATAGTGAGAGTTTTACTTCTTCTTTTCCAATTTGGATTCCTTTTATTTCTTTTTCTGCTCTGATTGCTGTGGCCAAAACTTCCAAAACTATGTTGAATAGTAATGGTGAAAGTGGGCACCCTTGTCTTGTTCCTGACTTTAGAGGAAATGCTTTCAATTTTTCACCATTGAGGATAATGTTTGCTGTGGGTTTGTCATATATAGCTTTTATTATGTTGAGGTATGTTCCTTCTATTCCTGCTTTCTGGAGAGTTTTTATCATAAATGGATGTTGAATTTTGTCAAAGGCTTTCTCTGCATCTATTGAGATAATCATATGGTTTTTATTTTTCAATTTGTTAATGTGGTGTATTACATTGATTGATTTGCGGATATTGAAGAATCCTTGCATCCCTGGGATAAAGCCCACTTGATCATGGTGTATGATCTTTTTAATGTGTTGTTGGATTCTGATTGCTAGAATTTTGTTAAGGATTTTTGCATCTATGTTCATCAGTGATATTGGCCTGTAGTTTTCTTTTTTTGTGGCATCTTTGTCAGGTTTTGGTATTAGGGTGATGGTGGCCTCATAGAATGAGTTCGTAGTGATGCTTCTGAAGGCCCACTTGACTTCACATTCTAGGATGTCTGGCTCTAGGTGAGTGATCACACCATCGTGATTATCTGGGTCATGAAGATCTTTTTTGTACAGTTCTTCTGTGTATTCTTCCCACGTCTTCTTAATATCTTCTGCTTCTGTTAGGTCCATACCATTTCTGTCCTTTGTTGTGTTCATCTTTGCATGAAATGCAACTATTCTGGTTGATTCTTATGTAATGAGCCGAGCATGAATCCACTGACTGGGCTTTTAGAACCACAAAGATACACTAAAACATTGCAAATAGCTAATTCCAACATATTTCTCCCAGCAATCTTGATTCCAGCTTGTGTTTCATCCAGCCCAGCATTTCTCTTGATGTACTCTGCATATAAGTTAAATAAGCAGGGTGTTAAATAACATTTTTAAACAGTATTTATAAGCCAAGGAAGCATGTCTTTGATTTTAGTTTATTGACTATTCTTAATAGTGCATTTTCATCAGATTGGATTGGGCCAATAAGGAATTCTATAATTGGTCTTTGGTTTGTTAGTGGCTATTCAAACTCACTTTCAAAAAAAAGTTAAGAATCCTGGATAAAAATTAGACCATGAACAGCTCTAAATAACATCACAAGAAACACAGTCTTAGAAAATATCCTGAAGATGTGTGCTTCATACCCTTATTATTGTTGAAACTGCACGTTGTCACACAGGGTAGCCTAGCAGATACAATGCTTCAATGGCTTTTCGGTTTACTGAGGGCTCTGAACTGAAAACAAATGCATAGGAAATGTGACCAGAAAAGTCAAAAGAAAACCCTATACAAATAACAAGATTAATCATGGCTATGCAATCAAAATTGACATTCCAGAAGGCCATAAAACCCATGACACCCACAATCACAGAAGCAATAGCAAAAGTTACCCACAAAGAACACAGGGGATGAGGAATTAACCATAAGGAAATCATGAACATAGCTGTTGATGCAACAACCACATTTTGAACAGTGTTTTTTAATATTGCAGAATACTGATTATCATGAATGCCTGGTTATACACCATTAGGGAAGCTTCACACTTCTCTGTCATGTCTGGAACTGGAGTAACATCAGCTTCTCATTGGTTGAAGAAGAAATACCCATGGTTTGAATGAAGGCCTGGGAGCAAATGATTTCCTGTGATGATGTAGTATTAATATCATACACAAAAAGTGAAAATTCCATTAAAAAGTGGGAATATTGCTTGAAAAAGCTGTCTTATTTAAATCTTGATGGAGTTTTTCTATATATTTTATATATTCTCACAACCAAAACTCTGTAAGGTTTTTATCTACATCCTCATCGTTTTTAAAATCTGCCAGACATTTTTCCAGTTTTTGCCTAGTAACTTTATCCCAGTAGTCAAGAGTCTGTACAAAGTGCAGAGTTATTACAGAACAAGGAGTGATGAGTTGTCTTATGGACTCAGAGGCAACCAGAGAAGGTGTTAGAGAAAGCAGTATCCAAACACAGGCTCCACAAGATTAATGAGACCTTAAGAGATGGGCAAGGTCCATCTCTGGGATAACCATAACCCTGGGACCATAACTTGAAAACTGTTCTTCTTCTACATTAAAATATGGTGTGATGTAGGAGTCGTCACTTGCCAAATTTCAGAGATCTAAACCTTCCTGCACTCAGAAACACCCATATGTACTACTTATGATGTACAAAATGTATAGGAGCACTACAAAAATCTTGGACTTGCTGCTTGTGAGAAAAGGACCAAAATAGTCTCTAAAGAATAGATTCCCTGGATGGATATCAGCTTTGTGTTAACCTTGGAGAGAATTACATGGGAGGCAGCAGGACTATTTGATGAGGAAAATTTTTGGTCAATTGTTTCCGGCTTCTTCAACCAGTGTAGACAGACTACTTCTCTTTTCCCATCCAGGGCCATAAATGCTCCAAAACAGGTGATGTTATAAAAATAACAAAAGAGCAGGGTTGTTCCTGTATAGATACAGGAACCTGAAAGAGGTTCCTGTATAGAAGAGCAGAACGTTGGTGATGGTGGTGATTGTAATGGGTACTGCCACTTTTGCTTAGACATCAGACATCCGCTTGCTTATGCTATCCATGAGGCTGGTCTTCTGCCAGACAGAAATCATGGTAAACATGTCATCGACCCCAACACCTGTTAGAGAAAGAAGCAGAGCATTCGTACTTTTTTAACATCCATTAAAAATTAACCAGATCAACTCAAACCGTTTTCTTTGCCCATCCCTCAAGGTCTCATTGATCTTGCGGAGTCTGTGTTTGGATACAGCTTTTTCTGACACCTTCTCTGGTTGCCTCTGAGTCCACAAGACAACTCATCACTCCTTGCTCTGTAATAACTCTGTGCTTTGTGCACACTCCTATTTGTACACATAGCGCAGTACACTCTACTCGTAGTCATCATTCAGGGTATTCAATGAAGAGTCAGGAAACCTGGCTGACTGGGTATTAGGTGAAGCAGGATTAGCAATGTATCTCTGATTCCATCAGAACATTTGAGAGACCATTTTATCTTATAAACCATTTTATTCTAAGGCAGTAATATTGAGGTAACATCCTGTTGTTTAAAATATAAGCTGGATTTATCTGTTCTCCAGTTAGCATCTAGCTATCGATGTGGTATGATTTTAAAGGCACCCGTAGTTTATACACACGAAGATATCTGCATCCATGTAGCTTTCCTGTTAGTCTGTTTCTGATACCGAGAATGCTATCATTCAATCTTCACCTGCCCAGGATAAGGCATTATGTCAGTAAAATGTAGGTACTCTTGAGATCAGAAATATGTACCAAAGTAAACCTTAAAAATCCTTTACATATTAAGTGAATACTAAAGTAACCAGTCTCTTCCACAGTGATGTTTCCTGATTGATTTGTAATAAAGAGGACGGGAGAACATTTGAGGACTCTGAAATTGTCACCGGAGGTTAGGAGAGGAGGACTACAGAGAAGAAAGGAGATTACAAAGGACAGCCTAAGCATGTTGCAGGTAAATTTCACTTCCCTCAAGCTTCCAAGCTTCCTACCGCTTTCACTCCCGTACACCTCTGTTTCTGTGTGTATTGATACAAAATCAATACTTGGAACTGAAAAATGAAAAGAAAGTTAAGTCGCTCAGTCGTGTCTGACTCTTTGCGACCCCATGGACTATAGCCTGCACCAGGCTTTTCCATCCATGGGATTTTCCAGGCGAGAGTACCGGAGTGGGTCTCCATTTCCTTCTCCAGTAGATCTTCCTGACCCAGGGATCGAACCCAGGTCTCCCGCATTGCGGGCAGACACTTTACCCTCTGAGCCACCAGGGAAGCTTGGAACTGAAATGCTGATTGATTTTAACACCAACCTTGGAAGATCTTCTCCATGGGTTACATGGGAAGGTACTGGGAATTGCACTTTGCCTCTAATGCGATGTTCTGTGTATATGAGCTGGGAGACGGGCCTACAGTGACACAGCCTTATGTAGTCTGTCACAAACTGCATCCTGACACGCCCCCTGCTGCCAGCTTTGTGGATTTCACTTGCATTCAGCTGGATGAAGGGCAAGAATCCGAACTACTAAGGACCACAAGTACACTCATTGATATGGAATAGGTATTTAAAAACCGGTTTTATTATTTATGGAACTTGATTCAGAAATTGTCCTCACACATTTCTTAAGCTACTTAAATCACAGCCCGCCCCCGCCACATTCACCCCTACACTCACATGTCTATGTATATACAGACAATATGAAGATGGTTGATATGAAGTCAGTTGTCTACACTTGAGTTGTTTATGGCTGTGGTAACATTGAACAAGTGTGAGCGTGCCCTAGGAAGGTATACATTCAGTGCACAGTTCCTCCCCTATCTCCCCTAGGAAACCAATTATTAATTCTTTCAAGCTGTTTACTTTCCAAAATATAAACATATTTACCTTCTTACACTTATTGTAAAATAAACCCTGAAAGTACAGGCAAATACAAAGAAAAACTTTAAACAACTGCAATTCCACCTGTCAGGGATAATCCTTGCTAATATTTTAAGTGTTATCTATCCAGAATTTGCTATACAAGTATACATGCATATTTGTATATTGCTCAATTTTAAACATCTTGTTTCATAACCAGCATTTTTCACTTAACACTTTATATCTACCTCTTTTTAAAGACTGAATAGGATTCCAAAACTTTAATATGCTCTGAGCAGACCAATTCCATGTTGATATAGGATTAGCTTGTTTTTGAACACCAAGAAGCACCGAACTATTTTTCACAGAGGCGACACCGTTTTATATCCCACTAGCAATGTGTAAGTTTTTATGTTTATAGTTGTTATATCTTCTTGATTAATTGGCCCTTTTATAAATATATAATGTCCTTCTCTCTCTTTGAACAGTTTTTGAAATAGTCTGTGTTGTCTGTTATCAGTACAGGCACTCCTAGTCTCTTTTGGTTACTATTCATATGGAGTATCTTTTTCAGTCCTCTTAACTTTCAATCTATTCATGTCTTTGGATCTAAAGTGAATCTCTTGTAAATGGCATATAGTTGAATCTTGCTGTTTTATCCATTCTAACAATATCTGCCTTTTGATTGGAAAGTTTAATCTGTTTAGATTTAAAATAATTGGTGACAAGGAAGGACTTATTTCTATTGTTTTCGTATTTATATTCTGTATATATTATAGCCTATTATCTTCATTTCATCTATTTATGCCTTTTTTGTGGCCAAATCCAGGCCCCAACAGTGAAAGCGCCAAGGAGTCCTAACCATTGGACCACCAGAGAACTCCTGATTTATGCTTTCTTTAATGTGTAGTTTTTGTTTTTAATAGTGAGCTGTTTTGATTAGTCATTTTGCTGCCAGTGATGCCCAAGTCAGCCTGAGCACTGGAATCACATGAAGACATTTTTAGACACATGGATTCTGCAACTTCTCTATAAACTGTAGATCAGAGTCTACAGAACTGTGTTCCAGAACTGCAGGAATCTAAAGTTCTAAGACTCTTCTAAGTCATTCTGAAAAACTGTTTAACCAACGTCCTTCTTGGGGACTAGAAAATCTGCAAGTGTGTTCACTAGTGTTCTACATTCATATCTTTCCTTCCATTGCCTACTGAACATTAAAATAAAGGTCATTTAGAGAGAGTCAACACAGCGACTAGTCAAACTCAAATCATTCTAGACAATAATATACTTCACTCCCCCCATCCTCTGAAAAATACCACCAATCCAGAAACCTGAAAGAGGGAATAGGGCTAAACATGTCATATGTAGCTTTTATCCTGTTAATCTTTCTGATTTCAAGGTTCATCTTGTTACTTTTATCTTCAGTTCAGTTCAGTTCAGTTGCTCAGTTGTGTTCGACTCTGCAATCCCATGGACTGGCAGCATGCCAGGCCTCCCTGTCCATCACCAGCTCCTGGAGTTCACTCAGACTCACATCCATCGAGTCAGTGATGCCATCCAGCCATCTCATCCTCTGTCATCCCCTTCTCCTCCTGCCCCCAATCCCTCCCAGCATCAGAGTCTTTTCCAGTGAGTCAACTCTTTGCATGAGGTGGCCAAAGTACTGGAGTTTCAGCTTTAGCATCATTCCTTCCAGTGAACACCTAGGACTGATCTCCTTTAGGATGGACTGGTTGGATCTCCTTGCAGTCCAAGGGACTCTCAAGAGTCTTCTCCAACACCACAGTTCAAAAGCATCAATTCTTCCACACTCAGCTTTCTTTACAGTCCAACTCTGACATTCATACATGACTACTGGAAAAACCATAGCCTTGACTAGATGGACCTTTGTTGGCAAAGTAATGTCTCTGCTTTTTAATATGCTGGCTAGTTTGGTCATAACATTCTTGCCACGGAGTAAGCATCTTTTATCTTAAACTCTTGTAAATCATATTGTTACTTTAAGAAAGTATTGGTTGTAATCAAATTTTGTCATAATAAAGAAATTTACTTTTATTTTGGTGCGTGTGTGTGTGTGTGTGTATGTTGATCTGGGGCCCTGAGTTTAACTAATAGCACCAGCAGTTTGAGAAAAGGTGAAATACAGACACACATAGTTGTTTTAATAAGAAGAAAGTTTAATTATTTTAATGTGGCCTTGCATGAATAAGGTGTTTAGTTATATTATTGCTCTTTCGGAATCAGTAACTCAATTTCCGTAGCTGAATTTCTTAGTCTTCAAACCAAACTTAGTTTCTCTCTCCTACTAAAAGTTTCTAGAGGCAGTTATCAGTCATTTGTTTTGAAGCAGTTAGCAATGAAGTAAAACAGAAACCTAGGGATTGTCATCAATATTTTAAGATGTGAAGTTGTGGTTGTTGGTGAGTTAAAGTATTAAATCTTTATTTTTTATTTTTTTTTAAATGCTGTGTATATATTCCCATTTTTGTTGGTCCAACCTAGAAAAAGGCATAAGTTGTGTTATTCAAAATGGAGCACATATTACTTTTTTTGCAATTAGTAGCCACTTTTCTTGGGCTTCCTCGGTGACTCAGCGGTAAAGAGTCCGCCTGCAATGCAGGTTTGATCCCTGGGTTAGGAGGATCCCCTAGAGGGAGGGCACGGCCACCTACTCCACTATTCTTGCCTGGAGACTCCCATGGAGAGGAGCATAGTGGGCTACAGTCCATAGGATCACAAGCAGACATGACTGAATCAACTGAGCACGCACATGCAGCCTCTTTTCTAGAGCACACTTCTCTAGCAGAGGAGAACCACGAACATCTTTTAGAAGGAAGCTGTCATTCTTTTTGTTAGCCACAATATATATTTTAAACCAGCTTTGACACACAGGAGGTGTTTAGGATTGCGTTTATGGCTAACTGGAGTCGTAAGTGGGTGAGAAAATACCTGGACTTGGGCACTTTCATACTGCTTGCTTCCATTCATACTCCTTTGAAGATCAGAGGGGAATTAGCTATTTGCAATGTTTTAGTATATCTTTGTGGTTCTGAAAGTCCAGTCAGTGGATTCTTGCTTGGCTCATTACATAAGAATCAACTGGAATAGTTATATTTCATGCAAAGATGAGCACAACAAAGCACAAAAATGGTATGGACCTAATGGAAACAGAAGATATTAAGAAGAGGTGGCAAGAATACACAGAAGTACTGTACAAAAAAGATCTTCATGACCCCAATAATCACGATGGTGTGATCACTCACCTAGAGCCAGACATCCTGGAATATGAAGTCAAGTGGGCCTTAGGACGCATCACTATGAACAAAGCTAGTGGAGGTGATGGAATTCTAGTTGAGCTATTTCAAATCCTAAAAGATGATGCTGTGAAAGTGCTGCACTCGATATGCCAGCAAATCTGGAAAACTCAGCAGTGGCCACGGCACTGGAAAAGGTCAGTTTTCGTTCCAGTCCCAACAAAAGGCAATGCCAAAGAATGTTCAAACTACTGCAAAATTGTACTCATCTCACACACTAGCAAAGTAATGCTCAAAATTCTCCAAGCCAGGCTTCAACAGTATGTGAACCATGAACTTCTAGATGTTCAAGCTAAATTTAGAAAAGGCAGAGGAACCAAAGATCAGATTGCCAACATCTGCTGGATCATCAAAACAGCAAGAGAGTTCCAGAAAAACGTCTACTTCTGCTTTATTGACTAGTCCACAGCCTTTGACTGTGTGGATCACAACAAACTGTGGAAAATTCTTCCAGACCACCTGACCTGCCTCCTGAGAAATCTGTATGCAGGTCAAGAAGTAACAGTTAGAACTGGATACAAAACAACGGACTGGTTCCAAATCAGGAAAGGAGTATGTCAAGGCTGTATAATGTCACCCTGTTTATTTAAGTTATATGTAGAGTACGTCCTGTGAAATACCGGGCTGGATGAAGCACAAGCTGGAATCAAGATTGCTGGGAGAAATATCAGTATCCTCAGATACACAGATGACACCACATTTATAGCAGAAAGTGAAAAACTAAAGAGCCTCTTGATGAAAGTGAAAGAGGAGACTGAAAAAATTGGCTTAAAACTCAGCTTTCAGTAAACTAATATCATGGCATTTGGTCCCATCACTTCATGGCAAATAGATGCTAAAACAATGGAAACAGTGAGAGACTTTATTTTTGGGGGGCACCAAAATCACTGAAGATGATGACTGCAGCCATGAAATTGAAAGATGTTTGCTCCTTGGAAGAACAGCTATGACCAAACTAGACAGCATATTGAAAAGCAGAGACATTACTTTGCCAACATCAGCCCATCTATGGTTTTTCCAGTACTCATGTATCAGTGTGAGAGTTGGACTATAAAGAAAGCTGAGTGCCAAAGAATTGACGCTTTTGGACTGCAGTGTTGGAGAAGGCTCTTGAGAGTCCCTTGGACTGCAAGGTGATCCAACCAGTCCATCCTAAATGAAATCAGTCCTGAATATTCATTGGAAGGACTGATGCTGAAGCTGAAACTCCAATACTTTGGCCACCTGATGTGAAGAACTGACTCATTGGAAAAGACCCTGATGCTGGGAAAGATTGAGGGCAGGAGGAGAAGGGGACAACAGAGGATGAGATGGTTGGATGGTATCACTGATGGACTTGAGTTTGAGTGGGCTCCAGGAGTTGGTAATGGACAGGGAAGCCTTGGGGGCTGAAGTCCATGGGGTTGCAAAGAGTCAGACATGACTGAGCAACTGAACTGAACAGATTCCTTTCTGTTCCCTCCGCACATTTGTTTTTGTTCAGTTGGGATGGGCTAGTACCTGGAAATTAACATTCTCCTGCAGACAAGTATGGGAATTATTGCCCATGAGGACTCTGAAGAGGTTCTGAGTCAAGAACGTTATGAATTGCTGGAATTTCAGTATGGAAGCTACCACCACAAGTTCCATGACTTTTCCCTCCAAATTTACAGGTGTGACTGTATACAAAACAAAATGTGGGTGGCAGCCTTTGGAGTCATTTCTGCTGCCTTGGCAGTGGTGAGCAGCTTTGGCCTGATGTTGTACATTGGGGTGCCATTTGTGATCATAGTTGCAAATTCACTATTTCTTATTCTAGGTGAATAAAACAAAGTGTGAGGATCTAACTGTGTGTGTGCTGGGGGGGATGGGGTTGGTAAAGGAAGGGTATTGTGTTAGATTAAGCAAAGTAATTATATATAGGTGGCTCCACAGATCCAAAATGAGGAATCAGGAGAAAAAGAAAATCAAATGGAATTATGTGCCTTAAAGAATTGGAAAAATCTAGTATCCCAAATGGAAAAACACACACCAGGGACATGAATAGGCAGGTCACACATACACACAGAATCCAAAATACTAATCATTGAAAATATAAGAAAGAAATATTTGTCTTTTTGACTAATCAAGGGATGAAAGTTCAACCAAAAGTGAGTCATCTTGTCTTCTTATTAGAATGAATATTATAGCAAGACTGAAGGTTTGGAGAAGGTTGTATGCAAATAAACACATATTCTGCTGAGGGAAATTTATAAATTGATACACTTTTAAAATATAACTTTAGACAAATCAAAAGACTTAAAAATTTAAAACAGAATACCTTTGACCAGCCAACTTCACTTCTGGGAATTTGTCCTAATTATTGGACAGGTGCTTACAAAATAGAATAAGTATGTTAATTTCAGTGTGATTTAGAAGAGGAAAAAGCAAAAACAAGCTAATCCTATATCAACATGCTTGCTCTACTGAATGAATAATTCTGAATATGGTCAGTGTTGGGAACTTCTCTCACATGCAGCCGGCAGCCCCTCAAAATGAGTGAACTCAGTGGGAAGCTGGTGGACCACATGGAAGCATCTCTGAGTAACTGTGGGCTGACCCCACAGGCCAGCTGCTCCACCCTTCCCAGGTAAAATGTCCTGTTCAGTTGCCCAATTGTGTCCAGCTGTTTGCAGCCCCATGGACTGCAGCATGCCAGGCTTCCCTGTCCTTCACCATCTCCTGGAGTTTACTCCAACTCGTCCAGTGAGTTGGTGATGCCTTCCAACTATTTCATCTTCTGTCGTTCCCTTCTCCTCCTGCCATCAGTCTTTCCCAGCATCGGGTTTTTTCCAATGAGTTGGCTCTTTGCATCAGGTAGCCAAAGTATTGGAGCTTCAGTTTCAGCATAAGTCCTTCCAATAAATATTTGGGATTGATTTCCTTTAGGATTGACTGGTTTGATCTCCTTGCAGTCCAAGGGATTCTCAAGACCTCAGAGGCTGAAGGGAAGGGCTTGGAGCCTCTTGAGCCACAGCACGCTTGTCCGGTTGGCTCCTGCAGGCCAAGCAGGTTGCTCCTAGCCCTGGGTGAGCTTCTGGAAGCTTCCATTCCCTTCCTTGAGTTACTCCTCCCGTCCTGCCCGCTATTGCCTTTTTTCTTGTGATAGCTTCCAGCGAACAGTGTCAGATTCATGATCTCCAAAGAAGAACATTTAGCTTTGGGACCAGGGACCAGGCTTGATCACTCAAGAGCTTTTGTATAGCAGTTTTATTAAAGTACGAAAAGGGACAGAGAAAGCTTCTGACATAGACATCAGAAGGAGGATGGAGAGTGCCCCCCCTGCTAGTTTTAGCATGCTGTTTTATGTTAGAAAGTTAGTAATCAGATAAGACAGACACCTCAAGGCTGATGGAGTTTCACCAGGTCCCTCTCCCACAATATGCATTTTTGAGATAGGATGGCAAGAGGTGTGTCATCTCCTAGCCATAAAATGATTGATATGAATACTGGTTTATTGAGCTATTATCAGCCAAAGTTAGTCTTAAGTGGAACCATTTTGAAGAAAGGCAAATTCCAAAGCAAATACATAGTTTCATTAATATTGCTTAAGAAAAACATTTCCATAGAGAGTTTGTTCCCTCCTGCCGCTTAAGGGGGAGAGAAAAAAATGTCTGACACTGCAGCCTATTTCCCCCATTTGGAGACCCCTGGCCTTCCAGCCTGTTACCCTCTCACTTGCTTCTTCACCTCTGTCTGGGGGAGAGCTTCCAACAGCAGGTGCAGGTGACATGTCCTGTTCCTTAGCAGGTAGCAGCCTGGCAACTCCTGCGGATCGTCCTGCAGAGTCCCAGTCAGCCCAGGCTACCCACAAGGTCCTTACTCTTTCTCCAGCCCAGGCCCAGGGCAGAAAGCATGGCATCAGGTACAGCTGCAGGCATTCTTGTTGCATGGAGGGGGCCGTTATAAAGACTCACTCCAGACACACCTAAGAAGGGTTCGCTGACGGGCCTGGGTCAGCCAGTCCTCGCCTATCAGGGGCTCATAGTTGCAGAAAATGGGTTTTGCTGCACTGGCCAGTTCCAAGGAACAGGTTTGGGTCCTCAGGGTCAAGATGGACATGTGGCTTCAGCTCTGGTTTTGTTTTCTAACCATTTTAATTGGTCCATGAGTAGGAAGCAACTTCCCAAAGCCCTTCCCTGCATGAGAGGAACCCAGGAGTCAGGGAGAGGAGGGGTGGTGGGTGCAGACAGGTGCGCAGTGCCCCAGGGGCCATGGAAGCATCTTGAAGATCTGCTGGAAGGAGGCTGCACAGAGGGTAGCCCAGGGTCACAGACCTGTCCAGGAGCTGCTGTTTGTTAGTTCAGGTCCTGCTCTGAGGGGCTCAGGATCCACTCTGACCAAGAAATGCATTGGGAATGCTCTGCAACAAGGGCTATGCGCATGGTTCCTATGCGCTGAGCCTTGCCTTGGTGCCCATCCAGATAGGCCTCGTGCCCTAGAAGGGGCCTGGCCATGTGAACCCAGTAGGCTGCTGGATGCCTGCCCACAAGAGCTCCATGCCCCGTGCAGCGAAGCCCATGTGCCACAACTAGAGAGAAGCCTTCTCGCTGCAAAGAATGAGCCTAAGATTCCATGTGCTGTAACTAAGACACCATGCATCCCAAAATAATCAAATAAATAGATATTAAAAAACAGACAACCTGGAAGAAATGGAGAGATTCCTAGAAACAGCCTCTGAAGACTGAATCATGAAGAAATAAGAAATTGGAACACACCAATAATGAGCAGGAGGCTGAAACGGTCATTAGAAAAAAAAACTTACCAACAAAAAAAGGTCAGGATCAGGTGATTTCACTGAACCATGTTTCTATTCTACCAAACACTTAAGAAGAATGAATGCTAGTCCTTCTCATGCATTTCAGGTCCAAATTCTTACACTCAGTTGTATCTGACTCTTTGCAACCCCATGGACTATACAGTCCATGAAATTCTCCAGGCCAGAATACTGGAGTGGGTAGCCTTTCCCTTCTCTAGGGGAATCTTCCCAACATCAAACCCATGTCTCCCACATGGCGGGGGGATTCTTTACCAGCTGGGCCACAAGGGAAGCCCAAGAATACTGGAATGGGTAGCCTATCCCTTCTCAGCAGATCTTCCTGACCCAGGGATTGAATCCAGGTCTCCTGCATTGCAGGTGGATTCTTTACCAGACAAGCCACAAGAGAAGCCAGTCCTTCTCAAGTGCTTCCAAAAATTGAAGAGGAGGAATAGTCTAAAGGAGAATTTCACAAAGAAAATATCTGTAGAAGATACAAGAAGTGTGGGCCATGTTCTCTAATTCTCCTCCCTCACCCTCGTCCCTCTCGTCAGGCTGCCTGCTTCATCACTGTTTCTCTGCAGACATCTGTTCTCTCAGGTTTATGGCTAGTGGTAAAAATGTCAGAGCTTCAGAATTTACACATCCTATGATTAAATCTCCAGCAGGGATTCATGACATCTTTGTTTTTCAGGTCCAAATTCTTACAAGAGAAACTGTCTCATTGGTTCGATTGGGCTTTATTGGTAAACCTGAACCCAAGCATCAGTGGCTATGAAGGTGGTGGTGGCGGCTGTGGCTTTGCAGGCTACAGACAGAGCACACGCTGAGAACTGAAAAACTCACCAAAGGGCACCACAACATCTTTGTATATTACATGTGTGTGTGTGCTCAGTGGCTCAGTGTGTCCAACTCTTTGTGACCCTGTGGACTGTAGCCCACTAGGCTCCTCTGTCCATAGAATTTTCCAGGCAAGAATACTGGAGTGGGTTGCTATTTCCTACTCAAAGGGATCTTTCTGACCCAGAGACTGAACCCTAGTCTCTTGCATCTCCTGCATCGACAGGCAGATTCTTTACCACTAGAGCCACTTGGACAGCCTATATAGTTCTTAGTTGTGTACATAGACAGTATTGATGGCCCAAGTCAATCCGGGCAAATTTCAGTGTGCTTGCTTACAATTTGCTTAGCGTATTGGTGACTTGTGGATTATAGAGTGATGGAGAAAGGCTGGTGATTTGTGTTCACAACAAAGAAACTGTATTTAAATATTTAAGCTGTGTCAGTATGAGGCAGAGAAAGGCATGATTTAAATGGTGCTGCGTAGATAATTTTAGCTTCTGTTGTTGTGCTGACATAAAAAAAGAATAACTTTTGTTGCTTTTAGAGGATAAGGAAGAGATAAGTCGTTTTCCAAAATTGATTTTTTTAAACTCTAAGGATTGAGGTTTGTTTTCATTGTCCTTATTTCAAGGTCAAGAAGATGGAAAAATTTCTAGGTGTGAGAGAAAGTCAGTGTGTTTTGAGGAAATATGACTATTGAAGACAGTCTTATAGACAAAAGAAGAAATCAGTTTATTATGTATGCTGTGAGTGGTGAATTCTAAGTATAAGGGAAGGAAAGAAAGATTGCTGAAAGATAAGAAGAAATAAATGAGGAGCGTGAGAAGCCTGTTTGGCCAATTTAAAAGAAAAAACAAAGGGAAGGCAAAATCAATACAGATTTATTCCTCAAGGTCAACTGGAAGAAAAATAAAAATATCAGTAATTGGTGAAAATAAAAAGTTTTTTAAAGAGAAAGTACAAGGAGAAGAATGGGTTTCTCCTAATGTAAAATATAATGTAAATATTATATATTTAATATAAAAATAAACTAGATGGCTACAAGAATTAAAGGGGTGGTGCACTGGTCAAACACCTAATACACAAAGCAATAAAACAAAATAATGAGTCCTGAAAGAGACTCTAAACCTAAAAAAAAAAAAAAAAAAAAAAAAACTTTGAAAATAAGATACAGGAAATATCACAAAGCAGTGATGAAATAGGATGGGGGGAAGATAGAGCTTTGATTTACAATATATGCTCAAATAAAATCCAGGAAGAGGGAACTAAAGGAAACAAAACAGAGGAAAGAAATAATACTTTTCTGGTAAACTAGTAGTTGGACTTTAGCTAAATTTGGTTGGGAAATGACTTCCTTAATGTAAAAGCAGGGGAAGAAGTCACAGTTGCTCAGCCTTGCTGTGTCCCTCCACCCAGGGGAGAGCTAACTGATCACAGAGTGAGAGCTGACTTCCTTTCATCTGTGGAAATGGTCTTCTGAAACAGGTGGATCTGGGTTCTCAGGATCAGGACCTGATGCCTCAAGACTGTTTCTTTCACTGTGGTCAGTAGACCAACCGCATCCGAACCTCCCGAGATAAACTATGAATGAAGGAATCAAGGAAGGAAGGAGGAAGGAGAGAAGGAAGGACAGGAGGGAGGAAGGGAGGGAAGAAAAAAAGGAGGAAAGAAGATACAATTAAAAAAAAAGATTAAAAAGAAATTTCGATTCTATCTTAAACTGAATTAAAGTCTCTGGTAGTACAGCTCAGGACTCTATTTTAACCCACATTTCAAACACAGTAGCAAGTTTTGAGAATTGCTGGCTTAAAAAGAAACATTGCTAAGTGGACTAGAAGAAGGGCTTTTGAAAAGAGAGGTCAGAACATTCCATGGTCCCTATTGTGACATCCCAGGGTCACCCACAGAAAGACGTGGTTTCTGGTTAAGGACAATGCAGATTCTCTGACTGATCCCTGCCTGATCCCACTCCATACCCTTCACACCCCTTGCCATTCTGTCCGGCTTCATGGCAGCAGTTGGCTCATTTGCTCACAATCAATGGGTAAAAGTGCAAGAGAGAAATCTGTACAGTGTCTAGGCGGATTTTCTGTCGCTTGCAGAGAAAGCAAGCTACCTGCCAGTTGTCATCACTGGACAAATTCCTGTTGACTAGGTCCAAACCAGAACTGACTCATTAAATCTTCATTTCACCTTCCTTCTAAGTTTGAGAGGTTAGAAAGCCGAATGCTCTATTTCCCATGATTCTTTGCTGTTGGAGGTAATGGATGAAAATTCGATTCTGCGAATTGGATCGACTCACGTGATACTTGGATCACAGGAGCTCAGTGAAGATTGTCTTTCCATGCTCTCTGCTAAGCCAGGGGACTCTGAAGTATCTTCCTGCTATATGTCCTCGGTTTCTTGGTGTATAGACACCAGAGGCTTGATGTGGAGACAACTCCAGGGGTGGTCTCCAAGGAGGTAGTTCTGCTAGTGGTTAGTTCTACAGTGTTCTGACAACAAAGATCCAGGAATCCCAGCCTAGAACTTGTGTTAGACTCCACAGTAACTGTGTAATCACCTAAGACTATATCCAACCGTTTCTTGCTTAAAATATGCAGAGTGGATTCTGTCCTTACACCAAGCCCTCATGAACAAAGTAACAATAAACAGTGTCAGGGATTCACCGTTAAATGTCTTGATCAGGTTTTAAAATGCCAGTTTCACTGAAGAATGACCTTGAAGAAGCAGTAACAATTATTAATTTTACTATTTACCCTTAAAATACATGTCTTTAAAATTTTCTGCATGATGAAAGGGAGGTAAGCATAAAGCACTTTTGCTTAATGCCAGGTTGTGCTTGTCTAAAGGAAAAACACTTAGAAGGTAGTTGAGTTGTGAAATGAACTATTTACTTTTTCACAAAACATAATTTTTACTCTAAATAGCAAATGACAGGCAAAGCAAGTTTATTGAGATTCGGGTATTGGCAGATACTTCTCAAAAATGCACAAAATAAGCCTGTCACTGCAAGGAAAGTCACTTGGCAGTTGTCAATTACACAATTTGAACTTTCAAAGCAAAAAGTAAAATTTTGGGAAATTTGTGTCCACCACAGTAGACTTGACATTTTCTCAACTTAAAAACACTTTTCTGATGACACTGGTGGTGAAAATACTAAGTACATTTTTTCTTGTTGTAGAATGTAGTGGAATATGTTAAAACTCATAACTCAGCAGCCAGTGGCTTTCCAGAGGGTCACAGATCAGTGTTAAAAAATCAGGTGTGGATAAAGATAGATTCAAAGTGCAATAGAGACAACATATTTTAATGTAACAGAAAAGAAGTTCACTGATGGGCTTTAAGATTTCACAAAGCAGCTAAACTTTAAGGAACTACTACTTGTCAGGTTTCAATGTAGTAACAGAGAAGAATATACCCAATTATTTGAAAAGGCTATATACCTGTGAGGGTGGATTTTCTTCATGTACTTCAACCAAAGCACCGCCTAAGTGGACATGAGAATCTAGGTGTCTTTTATTAAGTTCTATACTAGATATGCAACAATTTAAAACAAGGCAATTATTCTCACCAATTTTTTGTTTTGGGAAACAATGATCTTTTTCATAAAGATGTTATTTATATTAATATGTAATGACTTTATTATTGTTATTTTAATGCTTTAAGGAATGTTAACACTTTTGTTTGAAGTTTATAATACTATAAATATTCTCAATATTGATCCTCAATAATTTTGGGTGTACAGGGTTTCTGTGAACAAAAACCTTGAGAACTGTTTTAGTGTGCGGTTCAATACGTCACCAGGAGGTGGCGTCATGAGCACACGTTGCACGCTCCCTGGCCGTGGCTTAAATTGAACGCTTCAGTATCCGTGCACACGTAACCTTGGGCCAACAGCCTCAGGAGTCTAAGACTCTACATGAGTTGATGGTGAGGAAGGAAACGAAAAAGAGAGGAAGATCGACTCTAAGTCTTATTAAAGCCCTAAAAGAACCTGTGATCGTCCTTAGGGAGGGAAGGAAGAAAACCAGATGGTCGGAAATCTGCAGGGGTGAAGTAAGCGCGTTTTAGTGGCAGTGCCTACATAAGTGATGCTGGCTCATCTGCACCTTGAACCTGGAAAGCATCTCTGCATGCCCAGCTATTAAATGAGACCAGAATTTTCCCCGAAGGAAACACTTCCACTCCTCTGGTTGCTCTTTACACCCAGAGAACGATTTCTTACTGTGAACATCAAGTTACTGTGAGACTTGGCCCTGACTTCATTCTTCACTGTCCACAAATTCAATTTCCCTCACCAAATTAACAGAAGCAGTTCTCTGCGTGGTAAGTCACAACCCTGTAGCTAGTGTATACCTAGAAATGCCAATTTCCTAGCATCATGAAAAATGATTGGATATAGCATATATTCATGTGATTTGTTCCTTGGGAAATTTGTTCTGAAAAAGACACATCATTTCAAAAATGTGGTGCCCACCCCCTGGAATGTAATTGTGATTACTGTAAGGTTAGACTCTGCCAATTCTTTATTGCTAATCACCCAGCCCCATGAGGAACACTCTGAAAGGTCGATGTCCCCTCCGTGGACTGAGGTCACTGAGCTCAGAGGTCATCCACCCTTTCTAACGTACAGCTGCTCTAAACTATGAAATTTGAGGCCATTACTGTCCTGAGCTTCAGTTCTGGAGCAGCATCACTTCCTTTACCCACCTTCCTTCTCTGTTTCCTGTTCTGTGTCTGAATCCTCCTTGCTGGGCTGGCACAGGCTCACTTCATTCCTCCTGATTTTCATTTCACTGTCCCTTAAGGAAATCCCTGTGTCTTGAGCTGATGTCACACCCCCTGGCCTTGCTCTCACTGCCCTCCACCAGACAAGAAAAGGCAGTAGCTGTGTCTTCACCTGCAGAAGGAGAACCCCATCTACATCCAGCATGCATAGGAGATGAGGCATGATTTCTTAGGGTCTCTCACTTACTACTGTCCCCCCTACCCTGCTTTTCAGAGAGCCAGGTGGACTTGACCATCAGAGCCACCCCTCTGATTTGCGACCCCATGGACTGTAGCCCCCAGACTTCTCTGTCCATGGGGATTCTCCAGGCAAGAATACTGGAGTGGGTTGCCATGCCCTCCTCCGGGGATCTTCCCAACCCAGGGATCGAACCCAGGTCTCCCACATTGCAGGTGGAGTCTCAACCAACTGAGCCACCAGGGAAGCCCAGCTGGTGGATATCCAAGACCAAGTCTGTAAGGCATCACCTCAGCCTCTGGCTCTGCTTCCATTCCTCCTGGTCTCTGTTCTGTCTTATGACATAGGAACCTCAATACCTTCTTTGTGCAGAAGTCCACCCATTCACAGGTGCTGCCAGTGATAAAGAACCCGCCTGCCAATGCAGGAAACATAAGAGATGCAGGTTTGATCCCTGAGTTGGGAAGATCCCCTGCAGAAGGAAATGCCAACCCATTCCAGTATTCTTGCCTGGAAAAATCTCACGGACAGAGAAGCCTGGTGAGCTATAGTCCAAAGGGTCACAAAGAGGTGGACACAACTGAAGCAACTTAGCACAGCACATGCACCCACTCACAGCACTGGTGAGCCCTGTGCACTTGTGGGACCTTAGGGGAGTTCACAGGAGGATGTCGATAGAAATCACGCTGTCATGGGGCTGCAGGTTTTGCCAGGCTCCTCTGCTGGGTCCCTCTCCCCTGGTCCCAGTTGCATCCAACTTGCTTGTTCCTTTCTCCCCATCCTTCCTTTGCTTTCATCTCTCCTTTGTCTTCCTGAATCATAAGTATCAATACTTCTCTTTGTTTAGGAAGAAAGGCTGCTTTTACCTTCTCTTCTGTGGCCAGGTCCCAGGAAGGACCCTGTCCTTTAAATTCTCACTCTTCATCCCAGGATATATCAAGTTATATTTAGAAACCAAACCAAAACAAGAGAAGCTCTTTTGGTTACATAACGGATGACAATTTTTCTAGCTCATTGTTATTTTAGCTTTCAGTTTCTATTAAATTGGGATCCCACAGCAGACCCCAAGCCAAGAGTTTTCCCAAGAGTGCCTTACTTGGGGGGTGACCATGAAGGGGAGGAAAAGCAGTCAGAGCAGTGGGACACGCCGTAACGGTGCTGGAATGCTCCTGTGTGGGTCTTTCTGGGACATGGGTTTCCATTCCTCCTGGGAAATGCCTGGCAGCGCATGGGCGGGTCATATGCCAGATGTAGGTTTAATTTTTTAGGAAATTGTCAAATTTCTCCAAAGTGGCTGTGACCTTTTACATTGGCATCAGCTCTTTGTGTGAGGGGTCCGGTTTTCCAAGATCTGTATGCCAAAAATGATAATGCAGGGTGTGTGCATGTGTGCCAAGTGCTTCAATTCAGTTCAGTTCAGTTGCTCAGTCACGTCCGACTCTTTGCAACCACATGAATCGCAGCATGCCAGGCCTCCCTGTTCATCACCAATTCCTGGAGCCTACTCAAACTCATGTCCATCCGTGATGCCATCCAGCCATCTCATCCTCTGTTGTCCCCTTCTCCTCCTGCCCCCAGTCCCTCCCAGCATCAGGGTCTTTTGCCATGAGTCAACTCACTGAACTGAAGTGCTTCAGTTGTGTCTAATTCTTTGTGACCCCATGGACTATAGCCTGCCAGGCTCCTCTGTCCATGAGATTCTCCAGGCAAGAATATTGGAATGGTTTGCCATGCCCTCCTCCAAGGGATCTTCCCCACCCACGGATCAAACCCGCATGTCCTGCATCTCCAGCATTGCAGGTGGATTCTTTACCACTTAAGCCAGAAATGCAAAAGATGTGGGACAGACAAAATAACTTTGAGAAAAAACAGTAGAGTTGAAGGGATAATCCCACCTGATTTCAAGAATTCTCATAAATCTGGGCAATGTTTGAAAGTTCTGAGGCCTGGCCCATGCTCAGCTGGGGTGGGGCTGAGCAGCAGGAAGTTTGAATCTCCCTAATTCCTGTGTGCTAATTCCTCTGTTGAGACTACTCTGAAAATCTACTTTAAGATTCTTAAGTGAACATATTTCATGAGACCATTAGGGGGCAGCCTAAGCTTAGGACTGCTGGGGTATTGCATTTGCATCACAACAGCCAGTCAAACTGACACTGCCTAATTTTTTCGGATAATCAGATAATGTGGGGAAAAGGGGAAGGGGAAAGAATAAAGACAATAAGCCGGATGCTTACTGCCTCTGGTAGTACTTTAAAAAATGCACTAAATATTCACTGGGCCTGGGGACTGAGCAGCCTTGATAGGTTTTTGATTCTGTGTTGATTGAATGCATCCTGATGTAAAAAGCAGCACCTACCACCTACACATGTTGGTGGCGGATAGAATTTTAAACTTAGCCTGGCGCTTGAAACCTTATCAAACTTGGCTCTAATTTAAACTTCCACGCTCTTCGAAGCTTTCCCAGACTCCTACATAAACCCTCTGTTTCAGCCACATTGGTCTAATCTAATCACTTCTCTCCCAACTTGAGGACCACTGCACTCTGACCTTTGAGGCCCCCAGCCAGAGAACGCCCCAGTCCTCCCCCCCAGGATGTCCTGTTTCCCTCTAGCCTTCAGGGACCACTCCTCCTCAGAGTCCACTAAGACCTCTTCTTCCTTGCTGCGAGTTTATTACAAGCCTGTGTGCATGCTCAGTCATATCCAGCTCTTTGCAACCCCATGAACTATAGCCCGCCAGGCTCCTCTGGCAGTGGAATTTTCCAGGCAAGAATACTGGGGTAGATTGCCATTCCCTACTCCAGGGTATCTTCCCCACCCAGGGATCGAACCCACATCTCCTGCATCTCCTCCATTGGCAAGAGGATTCTTTACCACTGAGCCACCTGAGAAGACCCACTTATTACAGGACACCCCCCTGTAATCCTGAATTGCTCCATACCTTGTCTGACGGACCATACTGGAAGGCTCTTTGAGTCCTGGAGCCCTACTTCCTTTTAATTTAATAATCTTTGGTAGTGTTGCATGTAGATGATTGATTATATTTACTTGATGAAAAATTTTGTTATGATTAGATGAGCTTAAAGTGAACTTCCCAAGAAAAGAGCTACATTTGATGATCCTTAACCCTTGTGCTTAGCATCCTGCCTGGAACAGTGCAGGTGCTTGATATATGATCATTGCCTTGAGATAAATGTGTCCACGTTCAGTATTTCCTTGCTTTAAGCTGAATCTTTTCCCTCCTCCTCTTTTTTCTCCTTCTCTTTTTTCAGGAGACAGCTTGGTGCAATCTGGCCCTGGGCTGCTGCTTTTCCTTCCCTCCTCCTACCTCCCCTCTCTTCCCCTCTCCTCTCTCTGATACATGTGCATCTGTGATAGAATGAGAAGCCCAGGTTTGGTCTCTGCCCCCAGTTTCTGGCACAGGGCTTGCAAAACCCTTGTAACTTTCTGAGTGATGGGTGCTGGGAACATCTCTTGGTTTAATATTTGTCTTTTGATTCCCAGTTCCTGACACAGAGCTCCTGAATTCATTGGAATTTCAGGGATGATAGCAACATCTTTTGTTCTAATGAGGTCACTCTGGGTGGGCTCCTGGATGGCTTCAGAATGGAGGGAGGTCACCAGAAAGACAAAGATGTGATTAGAAGCTTAGGACTTTCAGCTCCATCCTCCAGGAAGGGAGAGAGGCTAGAGACTGAGTTAGTGAGAGGTCATGCCTACATGGTGAAGCCTCCATTTAAAAAATCCCTAAACTATGGGGTTTGGGGAGTTTCTGGGTCTGCGAACACATCCACAGGCGTGGGGTGATGCACGCCAACTCCGAAGGGACAGAAGTTCCTCAACGTGGGACTCTTCCAGACATCACCCTACACACCTCTTCATCTGGCTCTTTATTTATATCCTTTGTCATGAATCAGTCAGTCCTAAAAGAAATGCATCCCAAGTATTCGTTGGAAGGACTGATGCTGAAGCTCCAATACTTTGGCCACCTGATACGAAGAGTTGACTCATTAGAAAAGACCCTGATGCTGGGAAAGATTGAGGGCAAGAGGAGAAGGGGACGACAGAGGATGAGATGCTTAGATGGCATCACCGCCTTGATGGACATGAGTTGAGCAAACTCTGGGAGATGGTGGAGGGACAGGGAAGCCTGGAGTGTTGCAGTCCATGGGTTGCAAAGAGTTGGATACAACTAAGCGACTGAAAGACAACAATAAACCAATGTAATTTTAAAATTACAATTGAAATGTAAAATGTAAATAAATGTAAAAGTGCTTTCCTGACTTCTGTGAGCCATTTTCACAAATAATGGAACCTGGAAGGGAGTCGTGGGAACAAACTCCAGTCTAGACCTGGTTAGTCAGAAGTACAGGTGATGTGATGGCTTAGGAAGTGGGATCAGCCTTACAGGCCAATTCCCTAACACGTGGGTTCTGTGCTGACTCTGCGTAGTTAGCTTCAGCATTAAATTAAGTTGTAGGACACCCCTTACCACTGAGGTCAAGAGAATGGTTATCAGTGAGAATAAAAACCCTATACATTAGTGTCAGAAGTTTTATGAGGGGAGAAATGGTTCTCCTTGAGCTTTATTAACACATTCAATAACAAGACTGAAGCAGAGACAGGCACAATAGCCAAGGTATTTACAACAACTCTCAAGCATTCTGCACAGAGCTGTGATGTTAATGGTGACACAGTCCGAAGAGCCACCAATGCCACTCTGGTTTATCAACCGATGTTCAGGGTTGAAAAAAAGTGTTAAATTGTGGCAGAATTTAGTGAGCATGAAGATGTAATTTCTCCCCAGATATGCTCACAAATCCATTTTGTCTAGAAACCTTGGGTGCCAGGAGGGGTCTGTGGTGTCTCCAAGTTAAAAACCTCTCTTGTAGTATGATATGTGAAGTGCGTGTTTTTCTTTAATGGTCAAACGAATTCTCTTTCATTTTCCTTTTATTAAAAAAATTCTAATCTTCAGAAAAGTTTCTAAGCTGCTACCTTTGAGCATTGGAGAAGGAAATGGCAACCCACTCCAGTATTCTTGCCTGGAGAATCCCAGGGACGTAGGAGCCTGGTGGGCTGTCATCTATGGGGTCGCACAGAGTCAGACATGACTGAAGTGACTTAGCAGCAGCGGCGGCAGCACCTTTGAGTATAAGGTCCCACGGATAACCTGAGACCAATATCAGTGGTGCTTAGACTTAAGCATAGGAATCAGAGGGAGAGTTCAGCCCAGAGGCCAGGAATGGCTCACCTGAGGCAGGTGAGCCCTGATAATGTTGCTGGTGTGGGGTGCCCCTCAGAGTGCCACTCCCTTATAAGAATTTTGCCTTCTGACATGCTGAGAGTTTGAATTGGGCGAGTGACCACCTGGGAAGGAGGTAGCCCAGGGGAAGCAGGAAGAGCTGCTATGTGTGCTTGTGACATGAGGGGCCTTTGAGGGTGGACAGCCTTGGGGAGGGGCTGTGTGTAGACACTGGAGACGGAGCTGGGTGGCAGACGACTTGGACATCCCACCTCGCTCTGTGGTCACCCTCCAGCTTGCTGACGTTGCCCAGGGCCAGGCCTGTCCCCCGCATCACTGGGATCTGTGCCGCTGCACACCAGGAGAGGGGTGCCCTGGTTGGCAGCGTCTTCCCATCGAGGTCTCAGAACACATTCCCAGCCTCATTGTTCTTGCACCACCTGCTTCTATGTGGCTGAGAGCCTGTCGCCCAGGGCAGAGACATTCAGGCTGCATCCCACTTTACCTGCTGTCTCTGCCTTTCCTGTCTCACCCTCTTCTCTCTCCTCTCACCTCCCAAAGAAAATGACTCCTTCCCCAGTTCTTGCAGCAGGGGCTGTTTTGTGGGGGAAACTCAACTCACCCTAAGGCATGCTTTCAAATCCCAGCCTGCCCCTCACCCTCGGGGCGCCCCAGGAGTGGATCAGTCTCCCCAGCTCCATTTTTGCACCAGAACTAGGGGACCCACCTACCTATTTCCCAGTTATCACCGAGATGGATTCCTAGTTCAGCACCCCAGGGCCAGAGCCTGCAGTGGGTTCCAGAGCTCAGCAGAGTGTAGTCCCTGGTCTTCCCTTGAGGCTGGTGGCAACCTGGGAGGAGGGAAGAAGAAGGCAGAGGAGAGAATGAAAGTGTCAGATCTGTGAAACCCACAGGCGAGGGGTTCTCATCCACCCGGTGATCCTCTGGGTGAGTGGGCGGACGCGTCTCTACTCCCCACAGATGCAGCTTTCCCTCTTAGAGAATCCGACTGACAGTAAAACCGTGGGTGGTGGCCTCGGATGCTTTGAGCCATCCTGCTTATCTCCTGGGATTTAAAAATCCTCCTCCCACAGCGCCTTCTATAACCGTATAACATATTCGGTTTCAGCGGCTGAGCTCCGAGTAGAGAAGATGGCCTCATTGATTATCTAACAACCTGGTCTTGCCTTCTCCTCCCTCCTTGTCTCACCCAGGAAGTGGGTTTGCATTTTTATTAATCTGATCATTTATCTCAGAAGTATTAATGACGTGCCTGGCATTCACTGGTTTGTTTGAGGGTGGACCTTTTAATTTGTTTATGGTTAAGATAAAATTCTATAAGGTAGAGAAAGAAATAAAAAAAGCTTTAAATTAATTTCAGAATTTCTTGCTCAGCAAGAGTCTCCCCTTTCAACTGAAAACAAGATATTGAAACAAGTGGTGCGGATGGGGAGACGCGATCAATGGAACTGCCTCTTCCTTCTCCTCTACTCTGTGTGAATTTTCAAGCAAGCTCTGTCAGGGGAGATGTATTTTTAAGAACATTTGCTACAGGCAGATGCGTCCAAAGGACAGAAAAGGAGGAAGACAGAGTTAGAGAAGATGAAGAAAGCATGAAATGCAAGAGAATCTCAAACAAACACGTTTAGAGTGGCAAATCACATTTTGTAATTTAAAAGTTTTAAAAGACAGTTTTTATGAGTTCGGACTGAAAGGAGGGCATCTTTCTTCTGAGGAAATTTTACATGTAATTTGAAGTACGGAGCTGTGGATAGCAAAGTGCGCTTTATCTGCCATTTCATCCTTCAACTTGGTCTTAGCTCAAAAGAGCCCCTATGAGCCAGTGAGTCCATCTTTCTGGCTCCTGGCTGAGCAATGGAATGTGGCAGTGGGTCAGGAAGATCAGGGCAGATTTTAAATCGACAAATGGAATTTGAGATGCAGATGATTAAAAGCTAAGAAGCTGAAGTGAATTGCTTATTCTTTTGATAGATCATGGCAGACTGTTTCTTCAACCACAGTAGACACCAAGCTGCTTGGGTCCAGGATTCTTACCTGGCACATCCTGAGTTTTTGCACAGCATCCCTGGCCCTTGAAAAGGTCTTGTGCAAATAGTTTTAGCCTTCAGATTTTATTGCATAACATCTTTGCTATATATAGTGTGTGTGTATAAGCAAGATGTCATATATCAAATGTATACATGTGCATTCACACGTATACATTTGATATATTCTATCACTCGGAGTGAAGAGAGAGAAAGGATAGAGATAAACAGATAGAGATAAACAGATAGAGACAGAGAGAGAACCTTTAACCATAGAGCCCAGAAATTTGCATTGAATTCAGTTGGCCACAGGAGTCAGTCACTAAAAGCTTGTGCGTGGAGTATTGATAAAACCAACATTTGCTTTCAAGAGATTTATAGTGGTGATAGATGTGTTAATTATCTAAGAATTGTAGTGATGGGGTTGGTGATTAGAAGTAGAAAGGATAATCTGGAAGCTCTTGAAGATTGTCTGGGTGAGAAATAAGTCAAGCTTACCCAGTACCAGGGGCTTCCTGGGGGTTCAGATGGTAAAGAATCTGCCTGCAATGCAGGAAACCTGGGTTTGACCCCTGGGTTGGGAAGATCCCCTGGCGAAGGGAATGGCAACCCACTCCAGTGTTCTTGCCTGGAGAATTCCATGGACAGAAGAGCCTGGTGGGCTATAGTCCATGAGGTCACGTTGAGTCAGACACGACTGAGTGACTAACACTTTCACTTTCATCCAGTACCGGGAATAGAGGTGAATTAACATGCTGGGGACACACTGAAGGAGTCGGGGTCAGTGACACAGCAGCTCCTCGTGTGAGGGGGTGAAAGGAAGGGAGCGTTCAGAGAGTTCAGAAATGCCACATCCTGTTTGTCCATCTCTGATCAGGACCTCATTAAGAGTCCCACACCCAGTTATTTACAGTGTTGGAAAGTCCTCCCGAGAAATGCTGTGTGTCCGCCAGCCTCTGCTACCCTAATGCTGTCCATGCTGTCTATTCCACAGATGACAGCACTCCTTTCTTCCAGGTAATCGGTGAGAAGGCTCTGGTTTTATATAAAAGGAAGGGGGTAGCCTTTTAACATTGGATATATTCTTTATAGGGCTTCCCAGGTGGCTCAGTGGTAAAGAATCCACTTGCGAATGCAAGAGATGCAGGAGACAAAGATTCCATCTCTGGGTTAGGAAGATCCCCTGGAGGAGGAAATGGCAACCCACTCCAGTACTCTTGCTATACAGTCCATGGGGTTGCAAAGAGCTGGACACGACTGAGTGACTGAGCAGCAGCAGCATGCTCTTTTTTGAGATGGAATTTGGTTTGCCTTTACAAGATCAGCTAAATTATCTGAGAAGGAGAGAAGATGGCCTCCTCAACTTTTGGATGGGAAGATGGTACTTTGGGGCACACAGACAACCGGGACTCTAGCCCCCTAAGGGATGGCAGGACCTGAAGAGAGCCAGCCTGGATATTTCTGAAGTCTGGGCAGTAAGCACTGGACCTGGGGATGAGAGGAGAGGAACCCCAAGGACTCAGCCAGTGGTCAGTGGGGTGAACATTAAGAGGGACACACACGTGGTTTTCCTAAGCCAGACTTCTTTCTTGAAGCCGTATTAGAAAACCTCTGGTTTGTCTATGGCCGAGAAGGAATGAGGGAGCCACGATAAGGACTGACATCGCCTGGACCTCTTACTGGCCCTAGTAAATGGAATCTGAAAGCCAGGCTTATCTTGATTTTTCTTTCACACATCTGTTCTCAACTTCATTCTGTTCCATTGATCCATTTATTTGTTTTTGTGCCAGTTTCATACTTGCTTAATTATCACAGCTCCATGTGTGTGCTAAGTCACTCCAGTCATGTCCAGCTCTTGCGACCCAGTGGACCATGGCCTGCCAGGCTTCTCTGTCCATGGGATTCTCTAGGCAAGAATACTGGAGTAGGTTGCCATTTCCTTCTCCAGGGGATCTTCCTGACTCAGGGATTGAACCCAACTCTCTTAGGTCTTCTGAATTCGGCAGATGGGTTCTATTTTTTTTAACCACTAGCACCACCTGGTACATACTACAGCTCCATAGTAAACCTTAGTATCTGGTGAGTCCTTCAGCTTTGGTTGTTTTCTTCTAGATTATTCAGAATTTCCATGTAAATATTATAACTAGTTTGTCAGTTTTCTATAGGAAAAACTTCTGGGGTTTGGACTGGAATTGCATTGAATCTATAAATCAGTTTTACATCTTTGTAATGTCAAATTGTTCTTCCCATACATGAACGTGAGTCTCCCTTCAGTTCAGTTCAGTCACTCTTTGTGACCCCATGAATCGCAGCACGCCAGGCCTCCCTGGTCCATCACCAACTCCCGGAGTTCACTCAGACTCATGTCCATCGAGTCAGTGATGCCATCCAGCCATCTCATCCTCTGTCATCCCCTTCTCCTCCTGCCCCCAATCCCTCCCAGCATCAGAGTCTTTTCCAATGAGTCAACTCTTCACATGAGGTGGCCATAGTATTGGAGTTTCAGCTTTAGCATCATTCCTTCCAAAGAACACCCAGGACTGATTTCCTTTAGAATGGACTGGTTGAATCTCCTTGCAGTCCATGGGACTCTCAAGAGTCTTCTCCAATACCACAGTTCAGAAGTATCAATTCTTTGGTACTCAGCTTTCTTTATAGTCCAACTCTAACTTCAAAGCTCTCAGCTTCCTTGGCTAGCCTGATGCTAGAGTGGAAATCTATAGTCAGTGTCATCAGGGGCCTGGGAAATATAAGCTATGTTGTAGATAATTTTTTTGACCCTTGTTAATTGTGTATGTGTATCTAAGATTCTGAGCCTCATCATGATAATTCCAAGTCTGGTATACCATTCTGGAGATTGACATTGGGCATCCCTGTTGTTATTGTTCATTCTCTGTCAGTTTCTTTGTGACCCCATGGACTGCAGCACACCGAGCTCCTCTGTCCTCTGCTATCTCCTGGAGTCTGCTGAAATTCATGTCCACTGAGTCAGTGATGCTATCTAACCATCTCATCCTCTGTCTGCCCCCTGCTTGTCTTGGATGGGTAGGATGATCATCTCTGCTGAAGAGGAAAGTTACTTTCAGATCAAAAATAGATAAATAGGAAATATTTTTTCTCTTATTTTTTTACTGAAAAAAAAATTTTTTTTTGACAACCCACTTCAGTACTGTTGCCTGGAAAATCCCATGCATGGAAGAGCCTGGTGGGCTACAGTCTATGGGGTTGCAAAGAATTGGACATAACTGAGCGACTTTACTTTCACTTTTCCCTTTAACTGTTTAACTAAGATGTATTAAGATGTAGCCTTATTCTGTGGAATGCTGGGTTAATTCTTTAAAAAATACACACACACATACCCATAAACACACATGCAAACAAACAAATGTCAAGTCATCTAAATGGTAACATTACTTGCTTAGGACCTTATATCAGATTTTCTGAATAAAGCTCTTGAGATTCTGCACCAAGACCTAGAATCTATTTTGTAGAAGAAGGAGAAGATAACCCTGTACTGGTCTAGAGGACACCTCAGACTAAAGAGTGGAAGTCATTTTAGGGGGCTGGCTTCAACCTGATATATGAAAAAAGATCTTTCTTACAATGATGACATATTCATAATACACTCTGTTATCAGTTTTTAGAATCTCAGGTTTTAGAGCAGTCTTTTCTTTAATTAGCTAGTTAATTTTCGACGGCACTGAGTCTTGGTTGCTGCCTGTGGCCCTTCTCTAGTTGCAGTGCGTGGGCTTCTCATTGCAGTAGCTTCTCTTGTTGCAGAGCACAGGCTTTAGGGCGCACAGGGTTCTGTAGTTGCAATGCACCAGGTTAGTTTCCCTGTGGCATGTGGACTCTTCCCGTACCAGGCATCAGACTCCTGTCTCCTACATTGGCAGGTGAATTTTTAACCACTGGACCACCAAGGAAGTCTTAGAGCAGTCTTTATAGTACAATACTATTTTTATCAAAAGGAAAACATGCATATATGCACAGTAAAAAAAGTTTGATAAGACTGAGTTTAAAATGATAGTAGTATTTTTCTTTCTTTTAACCTATGTTTTCTAATATGTATCCACAAGTCTGCATTTCTTGTGTCATAAAAATAGTCATGCAGAACAAAAGGACTTATTGATAGAGCTGTCCAAAGATGGGGCAGTGTATAAGGCAATAAAGCATTCATCAGCAGAGGAAATGAGCAAAAGTGAGAAGGTTAATTGATATAAATTCCATAGAAAGAGAGCCTTCCACTTAGTTGCCATTGGGCGAAGATAGCCTCTAATCCCCAGCTCAGCCCCAAGGTCAGTAACTTAGAATTCCTCTCATGTGGGCTCTATTTTTCCAAGCCAATTACAAATACTCTGACAGTCATGGCTTCTGGTCACATGAAGTGAAGAGACTGCTAAGATATTTTTAGCCAGTGTTAAATCTCAAATATCCTCGGTATGTATTTTTTTCAGCAAAGTGAAAAGGGCACCATTTTGTATAGAGACTGGTCTCCTTGTATAGTAACTGTCAGCACCCCTCATGCAGACCTGCCTCCTTCTGGCAACCCCATTTCATTATCCCCGAAGGAAGCCAAGTTAGCTGTCACTTAATGGCAGATCGCTAACTTCTTGATGAAGTAAATAAAATAATTGACAAATAAAGGATAACCCAGATTTTCCTGGCACAATGCAGTCTATCTTTTTTTTTTTTTTTTAAAGAAAAAAACCTAGAAAACATTTTAACAGACAGTCATCCTGCTATCCAGACAGGCTTTTAAAAGAAAGGGAAGACCCCACAATAGGGCCTGTCCATGGGGGCCCTTGTTCAGTTTCTGTGGCTGGAGCAAACACTTTTCTATAGAAATGAGAAAAGCTATTTGTGGAGGATCAAAGCAACGCTTCCTCATGGGGCAGACAGGAGCGGAGGGATCTCGTCAGAAGACTTTATCCATTTCATGGGTCTCCTGCGTCTCACCTTGTGAAATGAAAGGAACTCTGTGAATAGAAACCCCAACTCATGAAAGAAAAGACACAAAACACTGAGTACATTTTCTTCACTTTCCTCCCATTTTTTTTTTTTTCTCTCTTAGGACAATTTGTTAGGCTGGTAGGACCTGAAGGCCGCCTGGCCCCATACCTACCATTCCTCTAGATGTTCACTGGTCTTCTGCTTGTCCCAAGTGACTTTTCAGAAATAATGAGGAGGTTAGCGATTGCTGCTGTGCAGAATTTAGCCAGCAGAGAGGGCGTCTCCTCCTAAGTAACCCCACGCTTCTTCAGGGATCATTTCTTAAGAAAAAAGATGAAGTTCAACCACTGAGAGAGATTTTTTCATCATAGTTTTCTTTGCCATTTTTGTTATCATTAGGTGAGAAGGGCAGTATGACAGGGTTTTTGCTAATTGCAGGATATTTGTTCGGGATCTTGTGTCTAACTTTGACGCTGGGTTTTCCGATTGCACGGGGCTTCAAAGCCCGTGATTTTAACTCTGTTCACCGGTTGTCTTAAACCAGCTTTCTGAACTCAAGTAGCAGTCTTTTCATATCTAAATCTTTGTGAGGGATTCGTATTCCATTTTCCCCTTCCATATAAAATTATTACAATATTGTAAAGTTAAAAAATAAAATTAAAATAAAAAAAATAAAATTATTACACAGACAATATTACAATGGGAAGGAAGGCACCTTTTATTTATTTGCTTTTTTGACCTACTACACAGGCTTCATCAGTGATCAATGCAAAGAAATATAGGAAAAACAATAGAATGGGGAAGACTAGAGATATCTTCAAGAAAATTAGATATACCAAGGGAAATTTTCATGCAAAGATGGGCACAATAAAGGACAAAAATGGTATGAACCTAACAGAAGCAGAAGATATTAAGAAGAGGTGGCAAGAATACACAGAAGAGCTATACAAAAAAGATCTTCATGACCCACATAACCCCAATGGTGTGATCACTTACCTAGAGCCAGACATCCTGAATGCAAAGTCAGGTGGGCCTTAGGAAGCATCACTACGAACAAAGCTAGTGGAGGTGATGGAATTCCAGTTGAGCTATTTCAAATCCTGGAAGATGATGCTGTGAAAGTGCTGCACTCAATATGCCAGCAAATATGGAAAACTCAGCAGTGGCCACAGAATTGGAAAAGGTCAGTTTTCATTCCAATCCCAAAGAAAGGCAATGCCAAAGAATGTTCAAACTGCTGCACAATTGCACTCATCTCACACACTAGCAAAATAATGCTCAAAATTCTCCAAGCCAGGCTTCAACAGTATGTGAACCATGAACTTCCAAATGTTCAAGCTGGATTTAGAAAAGGCAGAGGAACCAGAGATCAAATTGCCAATAACTGCTGGATCATCAAGAAAGCAAGAGAGTTCCAGAAAAACATCTACTTTTGCTTTATTGACTAGTCCAAAGCCTTTGACTGTGTGGATCACAACAAACTGTGGAAAATTCTTGAAGAGATCAGAATACCAGACCACCTGACCTGCCTCCTAAGAAATCTGTATTTAGGACAAGAAGCAACAGTTAGAACTGGACATGGAACAACACACTGGTTCCAAATCGGGAAAGGAGTATGTCAAGGCATTTTATTGTCACCCTGCTTATGTAACTTATATGCAGAGTACATCGTGTGAAGTGCTGGGCTGGATGAAGCACAAGCTGGAATGAAGATTGCTGGGAGAAATATCAGTAACCTGAGATATCCAGATGACACCACCCTTATGGCAGAAAGCAAAGAACTAAGGAGCCTTTTGATGAAAATGAAAGAGAAGAGTGAAAAAGTTGGCTTAAAGCTCAACATTCAGAAAACTAAGATCATGGCATCCAGTCCCATCACTTCATGGCAAATAGATGGGACAACAATGGAAACAGTGACAGACTTTATTTTTTATTTTGGGGGCTCCAAAATCACTGTAGATGGTGACTGCAACCATGAAGTTAAAAGACGCTTGCTCCTTGGAAGAAAAGTTATGACCAATCTGGACAGTATGTTAAAAAGCAGAGACATCACTTTTCCGACAAAGGTCCATCTAATCAGAGCTGTGGTTTTTCCAATAGTCATGTATGGATGTGAGATTTGGACTATAAAGAAAGCTGAGTGCCGAAGAATTGATGCTTTTGCATTGTGTTGATGGAGAAGACTCTTGAGGGTCCCTTGGGCTGCAAAGAGATCCAACCAGTCCATCCTAAATATCCATTGGAAGGACTGATGCTGAAGCTAAAACTCCAATACTTTGGCCACCTGATGCGAGCAACTGACTCATTGGAAAACCCCGATGCAGGAGGAGAAGGGGACAAGGGAGGATGAAATGATTGGATGGCATCACTGACTCGATGGACATGAGTTTGAGTGGGCTCCAGGGGTTGGTGATGGACAGGGAAGCCTGGCGTTCGGCAGTCCATGGGGTTGCAAAGAGTCAGACGCAACTGTGCGACTGAACTGAACTGACCACACAGCACGAGGGATCTTAGTTCCCTCACCAAGGATTGAACTCATGCCCTCAGCACTGGAAGTGCAGAGTCTTAGCCACTGAACTGCCTCGGATGTCTCAGGAAGGTGCCCCTTTTAACTGAAGAAATATGATCTCACCTTAAGGTATCAATTATTTTGTACTGCTGTGCTTTCTTCTGATCCTTATGTGTATTATATATGGTGCATATATATTTTACAGAGGTATTTGTAGAATAAGCCAACTGTTGTTGGCTTCATATTCTGTGGTTTTCAGTTAACTTTGTGTGGTAAACACCTTTTCCATTTCTCATGGTTGTTTGTAACAAATCCGTGACATAATATCACAGGGTATGATGTATTGTAATTTTCCAGGCCTTCTCTTATTGAACTTTTGGTCATTTTATTAATATATTCACACTATTGTAGATATGATATAAAGATAAGCTTTGTTTGCATTTCACTAAGGACACAAGCTGTCATTTGACTCCCTAATGGGTTACTAAAGATGTCACTAGCTGTGTGATTGTTTGTTAGTGTCTTTTATACACGATTATAATGCCATTAGCCTGTTGTGTTTAAGGCATACACTTTCTACTGATTGGCTTTCTGGGAAACTAGAATTGAAACATGGCACCATGAGGGCCACTCAAGTCTAAAAATGAAGTTTATCTATAAAAAGAAATTTGAGAAAATCCAAAAAGACCTTGATTAAACAAGAACAGTTGAGGGGAAAGTGTTCAAGTTTATCGAATTTCCTGATATTTGCCACTGCTGTTATTTTTTTTTTCTAATTTTATTTTATTTTTAAACTTTACATAATTGTATTAGTTTTGCCAAATATCAAAATGAATCCGCCACAGGTATACATGTGTTATTATTAGCATATATTTGAGGTTAAAAAACTGTTTTCTTGATGATGTTGTTGTTTTGTCACCAAGTCATGTACGACTCTTTGCGACTCCATGGACTGCAGCACACCAGTCTTCCCTGTCCCTCACCATCTCCCAGAGTTTGCCCAAGTGCATGGCCATTGAATCAGTGATGCCATCCAAACGTCTCCTCCTCCGTCGCCCTCTTTGTCTTCTGTTTTCGTGATATACTATTTTAAATCATGTATCTTGGATTTGTAGAAAGAAAACACTTGTTCCTTCTTTAACTTGGTTCCCAACACTGTGTGTAAATCCATGTGTCTCTCCGTGTCAGGGCAGCGCCACAAATAGTCCTTCACGTGGTGAATGTAATCTGCCCCCTTTGAGAGGGGGCCATGTAGACCTGCCCGCTGTCATTCTGGACACCATGCAGCTGGAGCATCATCCCCACCATTGCAGTAGAGGGGCCACAATATGACAAAATTTGAGGATTTACTCCAGAACCCATGGCTCCCTTTTGCATGCATGACCATTTCAACAAGGTTCCTGATATGAGTATTTGGGTCTGTACATTTTACCTGCTCTTTCCCATTACAGTCAATTGCCACAAGAAATTCCAGATCATCAAGGACACCATCGTTTAAGGTCTACAGAACTCCAGGACTTGAGAGATGGCAATAACCATCTAGGTGAGGAATTTAAAGCCCGGAGGAGTCATGAGTTTCCTTCAGAGATTAGGACTTGACTTGAAGCTCTGAAGCTTCATGACCCAGTGTGCTTTCATCCCCTTCAGCTAATATTTAAAGTTTTATTGCATACACTCTTGGATCTTTTTTATTGAAACAGAAGCAGTTGACAGAGCGTCACTTAAAACATTCACTGATCTTATCCTTGATTTTGCTGTCAACTTGCTTAACAGGACTGCATTAAGTCATAAAGCAAAGATACTTGATTTACTGTCTTCCTTCTATTAAATTTTTTATCATGTATCTATACTGTTTTAGGATACGAGCTAGGTGCTCAGAGTACAAGACGAAGACAGTTCATGAGGCAATTTGGTGTGGTAGCCAAACGTACTGGGGCTTGAATCGCAGTGCTCCCACTTATTAGCCAAGTACTGCCCTTAGGAGAGCTTCCCAGGTGGTGCTAGAGGTACAGAACTGACCTGCCAGTGTAGGAGACATAAGAGATGCAGGTTTGATCCCTGGGTCTGGAAGATACCCTGGAGGAGGACATGGCAACCCACTCCAGTATTCTTGCTGGGAGAATCCCATGGACAGAGGAGCCTGGTGGGCTACAGTCCATGGGGTCTCAAAGAGTTGGACATGACTGTAACGATTTAGCATACACACACACACACACATACACACACACAAACTGCCCTAAGGAACAGTGGGTTATTGATAGATTCATGTATTCATTCACAAACATTCAAAGACTGCTTCAGTAGCACACATGTGGTGAAAGAATAGCTAATACAACAATAAATTGATGAGATGCTACAAGAGTGTGACACACACGGCAAGAGGCCAAAATTTGGAATCCTGTGCAGTGACATGCTACCAGTGGGGCAAGAACAGCATGGTTGTCTCTCAGCAGCACCTGCAAGAGAGAGGGCACAAGCAGTAGGGGATTTACAACCAAAATCAGTGTAAAGACATGCTTTTCCAAGAGGCTAGTGAAAAAAAAGGTCCCTTGAATCCTGGTGTTTCGTCTTTCTTCAGGTTTTGAGAGACATGATAACAGCCTGAACATTAGAGTTGGAGAGGTCTGGTCCCGTCACAGATGTTAGCTAGGGTGAGCGTCAAACCTTGAAACTCAGGGCTGTCACGTGGGATAAACAGAACGACTCCCTGTAGTTCCAAGGTGGGACTGAATCTTTGGAAAAGCATCTTAGTTTTATTGTCATTGCTGTTGCTCTTCCTCCCTTTATGTCAGATGTAGCAAGAGGAGTGGAAAATGAGTTAGAAACCCTCTTCGCTCTCAAGGGTGTGCTTTTGTCTACAAATGGAAAATTACCTACACTCTGCGAATGTGAAAAGAAAGAGAACTTGTAACTCTTTTGAGTGGATGGAGGAGTAAGGAGCCTTCTTCCTTGCACTCAGGCACACTGGGTGCTGACTAATAGAAAGTTTTATGATATTTGTATGTGAAGTTAAATGAGTGATGACTCAGGAAGCCACGGTGAATGAGTGATTGTGAACCAGGCAAAATATTTCTGTGTACTCCTTCCTAGTTTTTTATTAAATGAGTCACAGAAAGGAAATATGAAACTGACTCCATAGAAGCCAATCTGTTAAGTAAAAAAAACCAACCCAAAGCTTAACAGCCGAAAAAAAAACGACCATAAATTACTCTCCCAAATGGGAGCTTGATGACAGTGTGGGGCTAGTGTTCACTGCTTTCAAAAGCAAGAAAAATTGAGCTACAACCTTTCCTTCTTCTCAGATAATAAAGAATGGAATTGAAGTTGGAAAGGGAAATTTTTGAAGCTGGTTTATTCTAAATGAATCCAATAGTGCTGTGTGGTCCCACGTGCCAGAGACCAACATTCCACCAGATTCACGGTCTCGATGGTTCCAATGATTTAATCCTGTGTAAGAAATAATCCCAGGCTTCCCAGGTAGCGCTAGCAGTAAAGAACCTGCCTGCCAATGCAGGAGATGGAAGAGACGTGGGTTTGATCCCTGGTTCAGGAAGATCTGCTGGAGGAGGGCATGGCAACCCACTCCAGTATTCTTGCCAGGAGAATCCCATGGACAGAGGAGCCTGGTGGGCTACAGTCCATGGCATCTCAAAGAGTCGGACACAACTGAAATGACTTAGCATGCACACATGCGAGAAATAATCCCAGTCTTCATTGGATTAAAACAATTAACTATCATATCTTATCATTCCTTAGATACTTCGGGATAGGTGCATCTGGGTAGTTTTCTTCTGTGCCACGTGGCATTGCCTGTAGTCACTTGCTGGTATCCATCTAGCAGAAGGGCTAGTCTGGAGGGTCCAAGGTGGCCTCACTCACGTATCTTGGCTGGGGCCACTGTGGGGCTGAGCTCCACTGGGACTCTGGAACGGAACACCTACACAAGGCCTAGCCCCAAAGGCAGTCTCAGGACAGTCAGATTTATTCCATGGTGATTTTGAGCTTCTGGAGTGAGGATCAAATATCATGAGTCATAGCTGAAAGCATTCACACATGAAAGCTCAGCCCTCAGTCCCAGAACATCAATTCTACCACATTCTATTACTGGTCAAGCAACTCACCAAGTGCAACCCAGTTTGAAAAGGAAAAGAGTGAGAACTGACCTCTTCATGAAAGGAGTATCTGAGAATTTGTGGCCGTATTTATTTGATTATACAGACTAACTCTTGGGTTATAAATGCTAGGGATAATTCAGACTCAAGTTTCTCATTATATACTATCATTTAGCTCTGGATAAGCATCTTTCTGTGTATTCTCATAGCCTTTTCCTGCAATCATTCATTACTCTCTGCCCAAGAGTTTTCTCTGGCCACAGGGTTTTTCTCAGCCCGGTTGAGGATCAAGCTGGAAGACCTGGTACTTAATGCTTGCCAGTGAAGGATGGAGATGGAAAGTCAGTATTATTGTGTTACAGAAAATCATTGTGTTGGACTCATTTATCACTGAGGCTGTTTAGAAACTCTGACACACGGTGTTGAATACAAGCACTGTTAATAAACATGCCTGTCTAACTCTGAGATGAAGAAACAAAACATTAACAATCACCCCAGAAAACACCATGCTCCCTCATCCTAACTACTACCCCTCTCCCGAGGGCTACCACTTCCCTGACTTCTAACCCCATAGATTGGTTTTGCTTGCTTTTTTTTTTTAAATTAATTTTTATTGGAGTATAATTGCTTTACAGTGTTGGGTTGGTTTCTACTCTACAGCAAAATGGATCAGCCATGCATACACATATCTCTCATCTGTGCTCAGTTGTGTCCAACTCATTGTGACCCTGTGGAGTGTAAGCCCTCCAGGCTCCTCTGTCCATGGGATTCTCCAGGCAAGAATACTGGAGTCGGTTGCCATTTCCTTCTCCAGGGAATCTTCCCGACCCAGGATTGAACCCACGTCTCCTGTAGCTCCCACCCGGGCAGGGAGATTCTTTATTACTAGTGCCACCTGGGAAGCCCCTATACAAATGTCCCCTCCCTTTTGGACTTCCTTCTCATTCAGGTCACCACAGAGCATTAAGTGGAGTAAAATGGAATGAAACTGGGTCATTGGTTTTGCCTGCTTTTGAACTCTGCCTGGGTGGAATTGTATAGCATATGCTTTATGGAGTCTGGCTTCTGTCACTCAACATTATGTTTAATCGGCCGTTTAAATCACTGGCACATGTAGCAGCTGTAGAGTGTCCCTTGGTTTAATATACCACAGTTTACTTTCCAATTCTGTTTTTCAGACATTGACTGGCATTTGGGTGGATTTCTGGCTTGGGTTCTTATGAACATGTCTTCTGAAGGAAACGAAGAGCATTTCTTTGTTGGGCACGAGCTGAGAAGTGGAGTCCCCCAAGTCTTCTTTGGAAATGCATTTTCCTTTCCTTTCATACTCTAGACCTCTGCTCATCTTTGCACCTTTACTTATGTCTCTCTTAAGCTACTGCAGCACTTTCGGTGTAAGTAGATCCATTCTCCAGTCTGTTTACTCTTTCATCACAGTTACTCTTCTAAAACTGATATGGCTTGATGTCCCTCTTCTAACCCCAAAACATCTGGTGAATCTTCACCGTCTTCAAAACAGAGAGCAGTGTGGGGGCGTCTTCCAATCTCATGCTCTGACCAATTCTGCCAGCTTCCACTGACCTCTGCATCCTCTGGCACATGCTGTTGATTGGTCATAGGATCTTATTTACAGTTCCTGAGTCACAGGTGGCACTAGTGGTAAAGAACGTGCCTGCCAATGCAGGGGACATAAGAGACATGGGTTCGATCCCTGGGTCGGGAAGATCCCTTGGAGAAGGGCATGGCAACCCACTCCAGGATTCTTGCCTGGAGAATCCTGTGGACAGAGGAGCCCAGAGGACTACAGTCCATAGGGTTGCAGAGTCAGACATGACTGAAGTGACTTAGCACACATGCATGAGTCACAGCAATCCTGTTCTTTGGGGGTATTTGTTCGGCCTAAAATACTTGCTTTCATTTTCCAGTTCTCAAAGTTATAGACAAATGTTTGTAGCGCAAAATAACAGTTGCTGTAGAATTACCAGTGGATCCTTGGCGACAGAATGTGTGCGTGCTCAGTCGTGTCTGACTCTTTGTGACCCCATGGACTGTAGCCCCCCAGGCTCCTTTGTCCATCAGATTTCCCAGGCAAGAATATTAGAGTGAGTTGCCATTTCCTCCTCCAGGGGATCTTCCCGACCCAGGGATCGAACCTGCATCTCCTGCATGGTAGGCGGATTCTTTACTACTGAGCCACCAGGGAAGTCAGCTGTGAAACAAGTATTGGCACCTCTTGATGGACTCATCCTCTATCTGCTTCTCCTCCACCCCAACGCAGTCAAATACACTTCACATTGGCTCAGCTCAACTCGGAAGCCACCTTCATATCCTCCTGCCCTCCTCCTCTCCACATTTAACTCCTGAATGGTTTCCGACCACCTGCTTTCTCTGCAGAACTCATCCCAGCTCTGACTCTGGCTTCTTCCCACTATTGGTCTTGTGCCAACTTCAGCACCCCAAGCTTGGACCACCCTGACACCTCCCTGGCTTCCCAGCCAGTCCCTTGCTCCCTTGCTCCCTGCAGTCAGCTCTCCACAGCAACCCACGTGATTATTAAAAATGAATCCATTCCACATCATCTCACAGTTTTGAAAACCCTCAAGTATTTCTGTCTTCCCTTGAAATAAAACCCAGCCTCTTTACTGTGGCCTAGAAATCTGCACGATGGGAGTTCTCTCATCAGTGTCTTCTTCCCAAACATTACTTCCTCTGAGATGGTACCTGGGCCCCTCCAGCTCACTCATTACCCCCTTGCCCTGCTTTAATCTCTGGACTACTATTGTCACAGGGTGGCCTGGCATGCTGCAGTCCAAGGGATCACAGAGAGTCAGACACAACTGAGTGACTGAACAGCAGCAACCATTGTCATGGCTGAAATAATACTTGTCATTTGTTTGTGGTCTCCAGTCATTAGCATGTCAGCCCTGATGGCAGAGCTTCATATGGGTCATTGCTGCACCCTCGAGGAACATCATTGTGTCTGCCCATAGTAGGCACTGAATAAATACTTGTTACATGAGTGAATATGTGAATGAATAAATAGACCAATAAAGACACAGCCCCACAATTCCTCTACTCATATCAGGACTCTGGATAAAGGCTTTCACTCTCCTGCCATTGTCCACAATGAGATCGACTTGCTCCTTCCTCTAGAATAATTTATATCAACTTTTCACATACTATTTATTTCATTCAGTCTGTTAAACAGAATCAGCTTACTTGTCAGCCTCCCCCGTGGGTGACAGGCTCCTGAGTTCAAGGCCTCTCCATGCAAGGCCATCTCTGTGTCCTGAACAGACCCTGCACGTGGGCTTCCACCCTTCCAAGGTCACTGGTGCGTCATGGAGAGCTATAGGGTGAGTTATGGGAAATTATTCAGCAATTCTAGGTTCTAACAGGAGGTGCCTGTGATGTCCCTGGTTCTCTTATATGAATGTGGAGGATAGATATGCAAAGGAAATGCCACCTTGGTGGAACCCACAAACATTTGTTTATTTATATATTTATTCATTCATTCATCTGACAGGATTTACTTTTTAATAACCAAAGGGAGTAATAGAGATGCAGGGACATCTTCTTTTCTCTTTTGAGATTTTCTGGCAGGACATCTCATGAGAACTAAAGATGCTTCATATGTAAAGAAAGAAATAGAACTAACGTTTCAAGCCATATTTCAATTAGTTTAACAATCAACTAGAGGATGAGATGGTTGGATGGCATCACTGACTCAATGGACATGGGTTTGGGTAGACCCTGGGAGTTGGTGATGGACAGGGAGGCCTGGCGTGCTGCGGTTCATGGGGTCGCAAAGAGTCGGACATTGCTGAGCGACTGAACTGAACTGAGGGTTTCTTTCTTTTTCCCTTTCATTATTCTGCCATCAAGTAAATAGGACAGATAATCAGGTCATCAGAATAACAAAAAGAAGTCTGAGGTAAAATCTTATGAAGTAACAAATTCCTATTTTATTGCAAATGTAAAAAGTAGCAAAGCGGATATTTCATTGATATATGAATTTCTTTTAAGTCCCATGCTAGTTTAGATATCATAGCACTAGCTCTAAAATGATTGGAGGCATACAGGTATGTACAGAACTTTAGTCATATCTCAAATCATTTCATCATATCTCTAAAGCCTTCCCAGGTGGCATTAGTGGTAAAGAATCCCCCTGTCAAGGCAGGAGACGGAAGAAACAAGGGTTCAAGCCCTGGGTTAGGAAGATCCCCTGGAGAAGGAAATGGCAACCTACTCCAGTATTCTTGCTTGGAGAATCCTATGGACAGAGGAGCTTGGTGGGCTATAGTCCGTAGGGTTGCAAAGAATTGGACATGACTGAAGGGACTTAGCATGCTGAAGTCTACAAAGTGACAATAACTTGTTACAAGAATGATATTGCAATCATAAACATCTCTTTGGGGAATTTCACCCTAAAATTTAACCATTTATAGTTAAGGGGATATAGCTGTGACACATCTAGTGCTTAAAAGCAAGTCTTTCCTTTGATGACAGACACCATCTTTCTCCAGTCTGGCCTCACCATTTACTAGCAAAATAAACTTGGATGAATTACAAGGCTTTGATGAGGGTTCTTGGTCATAAGCAGCAACTAAGACTCTGGCTTACTTAGACAGGGAGGGTATTCATTAAAAGGATAACAGACAGGAAGGTTGGGAAACCAGGGAGGGGAAAACACAAAAGAACAGGGAAACTAGCTGGAACCACAGCCTACATCCTGCCCCATAAGCATCTACTGAGGGGCTGCAGTCACTGTGCCTGGACCCTAGTGCCACCACCACCCCGGACACCCCCATGGTCACCCTGGACTTGGGTGTCATAGCAGTGACAGAGCTGAAGATGCCCAGGTCAGTCCTTGGTCTTCTCGTCACCATCTACACACAATCCCTTCATCTCACCTGGTTCACGGCTCTAAACATTATCCCTATGATGTTAACTCCCCAGTTTACATCTTCTCTTCTCCTCTCTCCTAAACCCTAGACCCTTACCCTATTTCCTGCCCAACACTGGGATGTCCGAGAGAGAAAGCTCAACACAACATGTCCAAAACTGGACTTCTGTGCTCTCTCATTTCAATGAAAACTCATTCTTCCTTTTCCTCACATTCTACTTTCAATCCATTGGGAAATACTCATCATTCCATATTTAAAATACATGCAGAATCTGACCTCTGCTCTTTGTTCCTGCTCCCACTCTGATCTGAGGCACTATCATCTCTCATCTGGATTATTGCACGAACCCCTATTCAGTCCTCCTGCCTCTGCCCTCGACCCACCACCCCACCGCACCCTGCTCTTAGCACAGAAGCCAGAGCGGTCACGTTAAATGTCAGTCCGTGCTGGTCTCATGCTGTTTCTCACTGCCATTCTGCTGTCCCCAGGGCACTGGTGTGGACCGCTGCCTCTACGTGAATGATTTTCCTCTGGGTCCATGGATCTTTGGATGTGCACTCAGGTGCCTGGGGCATCAAATCCAACTCACAGAGGTGCTGAGGGTTATTTCCCACAGCTTTATTGAGATATAATTGGCATACATCACTGTATAAGCTTAAGGTGAACAGCAGAACAGTCAGATTTACATGTATTATTATATTTTTAAAAGTCAAGGGAAATACAGTGACATCTGCTGGACACACAACAAACTACTAACTTCAGGTTCTTAGCATTTCAGCGTTAGGTTGTGTCACATTACTTTCTCAGACATCCCAGTTGTGGGGGGAAAAAATAATAATCTTGGAAGTTAACAAGGAAGCACTGAATGAAAATTAACATTAAACAAGAAATGAGATAGTTCTTTCCTAATCCAATTCCAAGGATCTGAAAGTTGTTGCATGCCCAACTAGGCACGTGAAAGTAATCCCATTAGAAAGCTATCATGGTTATTTACGAATTCAATATATATATATATATTTTCTATTAAGGAAAGCTAAGTAAGCATGCCAGGGTCCTTGCATAGTAATTATCACCGCTTACTCAACCTTTACTGATGGGTGGTGAGGTAGTCTCCCATCTGAATTCATACAACAGACTTGCCTAAACTTAGGGAGATTGCAGAGACACTGGATAACCAAAGTTCTAAAAAAGGTTCACACCATGATGTAAACTCTCCCTGCCTTAGTTTATTCATAGATTACGTGGGACTTTTAATAACATCTACCTTTCAAGGCATTTTGAGAATGAGAAGATCTGATGCCTAGAAAATAGTTAGCAAAGTTCCATGTGTTCAAGGGACTCCAGGCCATTTAAATTAGTACTTTGTTTTTTCTTTTTTTTTTTTTTGGCTGAGACCTGTGGGACCTTAGTTCCCCAACCATATATTGAACTCATGTCCCCTGCTTTGAAGGCTTCCCTGGTGGCTCAGCTGGTAAAGAAACCAACTGCAATGCAAGAGACCTGGGTTCAATCCCTGGGTTGGGAAGATCCCCTGGAGAAGTGAATGGCTACCCACTCCAGTAGTCTGGCCTGGAGAATTCCATGGACTGTACAGTCCTTGGGGTCACAAAGAATCGGACATGACTGATTGACATTCACTTCACCCCTGCATTGAAAGAGCAGAGTCTTAACCACTAGACCACCAGAAAAGTCCCAGCATTTTGTCTTTGGGACCAATACAGCCCATTTATGTATAGGAGCTGTAGTCTGATGAATTCATCAAGAGAGCTTTAGAGAATATGATGGCACACATACCTCTTACCCACCTCAGCTACCGTTAGTGTTTCACTTCTCATAAAGTCTTCAGGAAATGGTGGTATTTGGTTTTTGTTTTATAATTTTCAAAGAAAAAAGTATAATGTAACGTTTTTGAGTCTTCTGCAAGGTGAATGGACATGTCTATGACTCTGATGCTGGGAGGGATTGGGGGCAAGAGGAGAAGGGGACGACAGAGGATCAGATGGCTGGGTGGCATCACCAACTTGATGGATGTGAGTTTGAGTGAACTCTGGGAGATGGTGATGGACAGGGAGGCCTGGCGTGCTGCGGTTCATGGGGTCACAACGAGTCGGACATGACTGAGCGACTGAACCGAACTGAACTGATGGAGTAACCATTCAATTTAGATGAAGTATAAGACTATCTCTTTTACTGAACATCTTCTAATCTCCTAAAGATGATAATTCACACAGAAAGTAGCATCTGATTGAGCACTCATGCATGACCATAAAAGTATTAGAAACCAACAGGAGAAATCAGCTTGGGTGGGGCAATGGATAAAAGGCTTTAGTGACAAGCTCATTCTTAAGATGGCTCCTGGATCCAATCATGTGGGCATTTGGGCTGTTGATTTTTAATTAAAAAAAAAAAAACTTTAAATTCATTTTTAATTTTTTAAAATGGAAAATATTTTTTAAAATTTTAAAAATTAATTTTTAAAAAAGTTTTAGAGTGCTGTGTTGGTTTCTGCCATACAGCAACTTGAATCAGCCATACTTAAACATATGCCCTCTTCTTTTTGAGCCTCCCTTCCCTCCCCCCATTCCACCCCTGAAGGTCATCACAGAGGGCCAGACTGGCTTCCCTGTGTTATGCAGCAGCTTCCCACGAGCTATCTATTTCACACATGATCGTGTTTTTATATACACCGATGCTGTTTTCTCTACTCATTCCGCTCTCTCCCTCCCCCACTGTCTCCACAAGTCCATTCTCTACATCTGCTTCTCGATTCCTTCCCTGCAAATAGGGTCATTGATACCATTTTTCTAGATTCCCTATACATGCGTTAATATGTGATCTTTGTCTTTCTCTTTCTGACTTACTTCACTCTGTATAACAGGCTCTAGGTTCATCCACCCAGGGATGCTGATTTTTAAAGAGGAAGATGCTTATGATGTGGAGGTATGTGTATTTGGAAGGAGAGGCTGAGAATATCAGCAACTCACCTGTTTCTCTTCTGAATACATTCTGGTTAATTCTGCACTGAATTCTTCTTCTAAATGACACTACCGCTTTCCTGGTGCACCGGGCACAAACGGCCAGGGCACCTTGGATTCGATAACTGTTGGGTTGGTATGCCTTCAGGATTATTATTTGTCTCAACTCTTCTTCCTTGCTCCAAAAGATTTTGTGTATGTGTGTGTTTGAAATACTTAAAATTGTGATAAAAAATTTTTTCTCTTCCGCTGTGTAATAGTCTAGTCACTTCTGTTTTTATCTTATGAAAGCAGGATAAATGGAGAATCCAAGGAATTCTCCAGACAAGAATACTTGAGTGAGTTGCTGTGCCCTCCTCCAGGGGATCTTCCTGACCTGGGGATCGAACCTGCATCTCTTATGTCTCCTGCATTGGCAGGCGGGTTCTTTACCACCGGCGCCACCTAGGAAGCCCCTTGTCCATCTCTACTGCTCAATAAGAACTCTATCATGGCCTCTCTTGGAAGCTGATTTTTCTCCTTTGTTCTGTTTCCAGAATTTGAGCCTCCATTTACTTTGCTCTTTTATTCTATTGCTCCCTAATCCAGAGCCTTGCTAACAAGATTCCCAGCTGCTTTAAAAGATGCCTTGAGTAAATGCCAGAAGGTACAAGTGGCATTTACTCAGAAAATATTTTTAGAGCCTCTGATGGTGTTTACAGTTGGAGCGATACTTGAAGGCATCATTTTCAATTCAGAAGCAAGTAAACAAAAGGGTCTTCTCAGCTTGAGATGTGTTGCCTTTATAAACCATCCATCTAGCTTGGAGAAGAACAGTGACAATGACTTACTTTCACCCTCCACTCTCTGCTTGACACCAGCAGCCACATTCCTACTTAGAAGAAAGCCACATCATCAAACAGTTTGGGGTTAATTTAGTTTTTTGTTTGTTTAATTAAAAAACATTCTGGATAGCTAAAACACGACAAAATATAAAAAGCGTAAAATGTTATACAGGGGAAAGTATAACTATTTCCCAGTCCTGTCTAGTTCCCTTTCCCAGAGGCAAACACTGTTGCAGGTTTCTTATGTATTCTCACAGCTAAATTTTATCTATACTTAGCACCGGTGGTAAAGAATCGCCTGCCAATGCAAGAGATACAAGAGATGCAGGTTCAATCCCTGGGTCAGGAAGATCTCTTGGAGTAGGAAATGACAACCCACTCAAGTATTCTTGCCTGGAAAATTCCATGGCAAGAGGGAGCCTGGGGGGCTACAGAACATGTGGTCACAAAGAGTGGGACCCAACTGAGTATGCACACAGTTCTGTTCTAGTTCTAGACATACTTTACATATATGAATATTTTCCGAATGGCAAACGCTGCCATGCATCTTGATTGTGTCGACTGACGCTAGGTCTTAGAGGTACTGTTACACAGTGATATACAGACCTGGCTTATTCTTTGTAATGAGGGGTGTAACTTTCCACCATGCAGCTCACCTGTCATTTGTGGAACCTGCCTCTGCTGATAATCACTCAGGTTGTTTCACTATTACGGGCAGTCCTACAATTAACATCCTTGCACACATCATTTCTCATATCTGTAAAATATCTAAAGATAAATTTTTAGCTGTGATTTTCTGAGTCAGTGGGCATGTGCCATTGACTTCTAGTAGAGACAGCAGGACCTCATTAGATGTTTTCATTTGCATGACCCCCAGCAGGCCAGCTCCTCCAAATCCTCCCTAAGCCTGTTATCAAATGTGATGACTTTTCCAATCTGATATTTGAGAAAATGAAATTTCATGGCAGGTGAATTTGTGCCTCTCCTATTGGAAATGATGTTGAACATCATTTCATGTGATTTAGGGACTTCAAGATTTCTTATGTTTTTTGTCTCATGTCCCTTCTCTATCTTTTCTATGAGGTTTTTTGGGTTCATGTCCCTTCTCCATCTTTTCTATGAGGTCTTGCTCACTTATCTACTTGATTTTGGAGATTTCTTTACATATTTAGGAAAATAGTTCTTCTTATGATATGGGTGGCAGTTTTTATTTTTCAGAGATTTTCATTTGTACTTTGGCTTCTTAAAGAATGTTTTTATGATGCTGAACTTCCTCCATCCTTCCCTCCTCCTAACACTCCCCTCCTCTTTCCTTCTTTTCTTTCTTTATGCTTAAAAGGACTTTCTGCACTTCCAGGTTAGGAAAAACGCCCCATGTTTTAGCTTAGTGCTTTGGGGACTTTGTTTCTGCTTTTATGTTTTGTTTTGTTTTTTAATCTATCCAAAATTGATTTAGCACAGGCAGAGACACAAACACATATCTTACCCGGAAGCTGCTTGGATGTTTTGCACCATTTATAGATAATTCATTTCTCCCATCTCCGACATGCAGTATTATCTTTATCAGTAAAATTTAGGTTTTCTTTGTAACATTTGTCTGTTTCACTGTGGTCTTGCATTTGAGGGCTGTCTTGTACCTATAAATAGTATGTTCTTATATCTCGTTGGGATAGTTCCCCTTCATTCACATTCTGGCTATTTTTGCTTTTTTTTTTTTCATATAAACTTTAGAATCAGTTTTAAATAATTTAGAGTTCGTTCTTAAAAAAAATCTTTCTGTATATTTTTTAATGAATTAAACTTATTACTGATCCTTTCTATCACAAAACAGGGCATGCATTTTTTCATGTTCTCATGTGGCATTTTACTGTTTTCTGCATATAAATCCTGTACCTCTTTTGTTAAGTTTACTTTCATATACTGCATGTTTTTTCTATAATCTACATATATTAGTATTTTAATTTTTTTTCTCCTAAATTCTCTTTTATTCCTCTTATTTTCCATTTGGCTGTTGTTTATATAGGACTGAGTATTGATTTCTGTATATTTATGTACCCGGGCAGCTTGCTGAATTCTGGTTCCGACAACTTTTCAGTTTATTCTCTTGGGTTTCCCAAGGTATACAGTATATAATACATAATTCATAATAGTTTCATCACCTCCTCTCCAGCTTTTAAAACACCTATTATTTCTTTCTCCCACTAAATGTAATGACTAGGACCTCCAGAACAATGTTAAATAATAGCAGTAATTGTGGACATCCTTGTCTAGTCGCACTTTATTGATGGTGTTGTTCAGTCGCTAAGTTGTGTCTGACTCTGCGATCATATGGACTGCAGCACGCCAGTCTTCCCTGTCCTTCGCTATCTCCCAGAGTTTGTTCAAGCTCATGTCCATTGTGTTGGGGATGCCATCCAACCATAACATCCTCTGTCAACCACGTCTCATCCTGCTCTGTCCTCAATCTTTCCCAGCATCACGGTCTTTTCCAATGATTCAGTTCTTCACTTCAGGTGGCCAAAGAATTGGAGCTTCAGCATCAGTCCTTCCAATGAGTATTCAGAATTGATTTCCTTTAGGATTGACTGGTTTGATCTCCTTGCAGTCCAAGGGACTAAGTCTTCTCCAGCACCACACTTTATTATTTCCCCATTAAACAGGAAGTCTCAATGTTTGCAGGAGACACATAGTATTAAGAATGTAGTTTTCTAGTCTTATTTAACTAAGGGACTGTTTGCTTACTGTTAAGAATAGATATAAAATTTTAATAAATGCTTTTCAGAATCAGAGAGTCATATTTTCTTTGGATCTATTAATATGTTGAAATATAGTAATAGATCTCCTAATATTGAAACATCCTTGAATACCTAAAACGTGTACCATTTCTCCATATCCTGTTACTCTTAAAATGTGCTTCTAGCTTCTATCATGCAAGATTTTATTAGGATTTATGTATAGGGCTTTGGCATCATTGTTATTTGTAAGTAGATTTGAAACAATAAGTACATGCTGAGGTATCTATTTTTTAATGATTTGATAGAATGCCTCTGTAAAAAAGCCCAGAACTTCAATTTTTTGAGTTAGAAAAAAACATCATTCTTTGAGATTTTTCTCAATTGTTTCCAGGATTTTTAGTCTCTTTAGATTTTTCTAGTTCTTTTGGGTCACTGTTGGGTCACTGTTGATAATTCCTATTTTCTAGAAAGGTGCCATTTCCCCTACATTTAAAAATTTTAGGATTGAAAAAAGCTATCTTTTATTAGTCTTTTAATTTTTTTCATTTGTATTATTTACCTGACCTTGTTTCTGTTTTGACTATTTATGCATTCTTACGTTTTTTTTTTTCCCTCCTGGATGGAGGGAACTACCTCACTGTGTTCCCCTCCAAGAAAATCAACTTAAAAATTATTCTACTTATTCTTATATTTTCTAACTTTTTAATGAATTTTAATTTTATTAATTTCTTTTTCTGATTTCCTTAGTATTGCATTTTTTTCTATCTAATTGGTTTTCTTTTTTTTCTTCATTTAAATGTATGACTATAAAGTTTCCTCTAACCTTTGGTTCAGCTGAATCCTATATTTTCTGATATATATATATATAAATCATATATATACTTATATCCATATTCACATTTATTTATATAGTAGACAAATGATTTTACTGTTACTTTTCCAGATATTAAGTAACTTTAATTTTCTTTTTGGTGCAAAAAAAAATTGTAAGCAGAATTATTTTTAACTTCTAGGTATATGAGCTTAAAAAAATTAAATACTAGTTATGTTGTAGTCTGAGAAGCAAGGGAATGAATACCCTTGGGTGACTTTCAAACTCCAAAGTGTAGAAGTTGGCAGACAATGCCTCAGCCCCTCCAGAGGCCCCAGCCTCTGTGGAGTTGATTCTGAGGTGTCCTGGACACAGTATCTCAGAAAGTTCCCAGCTGAATGGAGTTCAGATTTCTCATGGAAATAACTAGCTTATTAATGCACTCACTTGGCTTTTCTTTTTTCTCTATTTCTTTCTCCCCTTTTCATCACTATCCTTCTGGAATAGAAGCTAACTGCAGCCAGTCCTGTCTTGGTGTCTGTGCTGGGAGAATCAAGGTAAGACACAAGGTATCTTATGAGAAACCACTGAAGAGTGATATATGTGGTATTTTACTGTCATAAACGGATAGAGGTCAAACACTGTCTGGAAGGAGAAAGAAATGAGAAGTACTTCGATGCTTAGAATGACTGAAAGTGTTAGAAAGAGGAGAGAGAGACCATATTTAGTGGCTGAGTAGGAATATTCCAGAAAGATAGAATAGCATAATCTAGACGGGATACCAGGAGTGTGTGATGTCACAGTCAGTGAAGTTATCCACAGATTTGCATGGCTCAGGGGGTAAAGAATCTGCCTGCAATGCAGGTGACACAGGAGACATGGTTTGATCCCTGGGTTGGGAAGATCCCCTGGAGGAGGAAACGCCAACCCACTCCAGTATTGTTGCCTGAAAACTTCCATGGACAGAGGAACCTGTCCATGGGGTCACAAAGAGTATGACTTGACTGAATGACTAAGCACGCACGCACACCTTGAGGGAGTACTGAATGGCAAGCCATGTTCTAAGAGATAGGCTGCAGTGGAGGAGACCCCCAAATCTTTCCCCATGAGAGTCTGTGTTCTTCAGACATAGAGAACAAAATTATGGATATGGCTGCAGAGGTGGGGTGGGGAATGAAGGAGAGGGTGGGATATATGAAGAGAGTAACATGGAAACATACATTAGCATATGTAAAGTACATAGCCAATGGGAATTTGGGGTATGACTCAAGGAACTCAAATGAGGGCTCGGTAACAACCTAGACGAGTGGGATGGGGAGGGAGGTGAAAGAGAGGAAGAAGGAGGAGACATGGGTAAACCTAAGGCTGATTCATGTTGATATTTGGTAGAAACCAACACAATAGTGTAAAGAAATTATCTTTTGATTAAAAGTAAATAAATTGGAAAAGAAAAAAAGAGTCTGTGTTCTCCTTGGCCACCTGCAGTGTGATTCTGTAGATCAGAGAGCTGTGGCAGGTGTGACATGTCACGCATTTGAGAGACACAGGGGAAGTAGTAATTACAATGACTATGGAACTGGGTGCCTCTTGCTAAGTACAAGTGATGTGTTGGAAAAATTTAGCAAAAGGTCAGGCATGATTAATCATAGATTTAAGGCAAAATGTGAAAGTCAGAGGACTTCCTTGCCGTTGTGTGAAGGAACTGTCATATCCTGCAGCCAGAAGGCAGTACAAATCCAAGGACCAGGCCTAGACTTTAATTTAAAACATGGCAGAATTCCAGAGAAAGTGGTCTAGTTATTACTATCTGGACATCCTGTATGTTGGTTGGGCTAAATTAACAAGGACGGGCAAGAGTACAGAGGTCTTGGTAAGAGTCACGTGTTCCAGATGAACGGGTAAACCCTGCAAAGGATTCAGGTCCTCCTACATCAGTGACATTGTTAGGGGTACAGTGGGCTGGGAACATGGAGGATACTCCATGCAAATTATTGGGTCTCTGCAAAACTTTGATCACTAAGAAGGAAGCACGAATCCTGGTAGGACTTTTCAGATTCTAGAGTAGCATGTCCAACACATCATGTGTTTCTGATCCATTTTCTAGATGACATGGGAGACTGCCAATGTGGAGTCAAAGCCAGAAAGGACTCTGGCAGGAAAGGACTCTGCAGCAGGTCAGGATTCTGATATAAACAGTCCTGCTGCTTGACCCATCAAATCCTAAGGCATTAGAGGAGTCTTTGGGGCAAAAGATAGTATGTAGTCTACATAGTGTGACAAAGTCACTATGTAGACTTTGGCAACCCCCTCCAGGGGCCAATCTGCAGCCATGACTGGGAGAGGCAAACATAAAAAAGCTGCCTTCTTACCCTCGACTTGTGATATTTCTGAAGGACCATCTAAGCTTCAGAACATCTCCTAGGGTCAGCTGAGTCTCTGTTGAGACTGAATCCATTTAACCTCTCCCTTTGCCCACGCCTGTTTCCCTCATTCTCTGCAGCGGCTTTTAAGGTTTGTTCAGAAACTGTTTGGCGTTCCTTCCCTCAAAAGGTGGAGCTGAATTCTCCTTCTCTTGTGTGTGGACAAGACTTGGGACTCATAGATTCATAGAAGCCATGCATGGAGCATTACACCCTGAATTAGCTCATGGGAAGATTGGTTCAGCCTCAGGTATACCCCATCCCTCCCTCACTCTTACACTCTTTCAAGGAGGCCAGCTGCCATCTTCCAAACACTGGGAAGGCAATGAGTTTGAGAGTGGATCCACCAATGGACAGCTTGATGAATCCTTGTGAAAGCTAAAACCACACATCTAAGCCTGACCTGAATCCTGAATCCCTGACCCACAGAAACTGTATGAGACAATAAATGTTCATTGGTTTAAGCTGAAAAGTTTGGGGTAATTTCCTACATAATAAATAGTGAATACACTCCCTTACAAATGTCCTTGAGAGAACTCTCCAGGGGACGTCTTGCCTGCAGATCTCTGCCTCAGAGTCTGTTTCCCGGGAAATCCATCCCAAGAGAGAAAGAAAAGGCATGTTGATATTACAGGCCTGGCTTTTTCAGAGGGATGCTGAATAATTTATTGCAGCTGAGTGTAGGGAAGCTGATTTATGGCTGTGAATGTGATGGGGAGTGAGACAGAAGGTTTTCTAAACCAGGCTCATAAAATATAACTTTTATTGTATAGGCAGTTGGGGGAGGGGGGAGCTACTGAAGGTTTGGGGGCCAGAAGAACATTCTGGAAACAGATGAATGGTGGAGGAAATGGAGAGACTAGCAGTAGGGAAGCAAATCTGCAGCTGGGTGTGATGTTTGAACAAGATATAAGGAAATAAACTACCCACTAACCCCAGATGGTGGGACCTATGAAGTCTACCTGACAAGGAGTTGTTAGGACTGAGTGAGATGACAATGGCGAAGGGCTGAGAACAGCTCCTGGCCTGTTGAAACCCTGTGCGTGTGTTCATTATGTAAATGTATGCTAGGCTGAGTGGTTCCTCCGTGGCCAGAGAATTTACCAGTCAATACTGGAACATCCAGAGTTCAAATAGGAGGGAAGGGCAGACAATGGTGTGATTCATGGTAAGGTCAGTGTTCTAGGAAACTCACTAATGGGAGAAAGCACGCTGGGTTGATGGTCATCATTCCAAGTTCAAGGCCTTGCTGCCTCTCTCAAATTGGGTTTGTGCTCTTGATAATAAGGGCCACTGGAAAGAGAAGCAAAAATCCATCACTGTGACAGTAAAAATAAATCCAGATCTTATGTCTTGCTGACATCTGATCAGCCACTCTGAAGTCTCCCGAGGAAACTTCAAGATGGAAGCCTATCCATCACGGCTGGCCGTGGCCTTTACTCTACTCTCGCTCTGCAAAGTGGATGCATGGCTGGAGACTTCCAAATCCTTCATGGCTGCACTGCACCTCCTCCACGAATAGGAGGGTAAACTGTGGATGATTTGACCTGGCAAGTTCCTGCTGCTTCATTGCATAGGTCACAACGGATTATTTTCCTGAAAGGCAATTTCCCATTTACTCAGGGCTTAAAAGGCTTCCTCTGATATTTCAGTTGCTGGCTCCAGCTAATGGGCCTGGTTAGCCCAGAGCAGTCACTCAATAGCTATGTAATTAAGAAAGTATTAGATATCATGTAGAATAAAGAGGAGGAAGTTTATGGCAAAAAAAAAAAAAAAAGTAAGATGGACTGATGCCACCTAAAAACTCAGTCAGAAATAAGGCAGAGTCTGCCCAAACTAGGGTTTTAGGTACAAAGCCATCTAATGGAGGTGCTTTAACGTGGGGTTTTTTGAAGATGACAAGTGAATTTCTGGAGAGCCATGAAGCCCGCATTCTCGAGGGGAAATGACATACAATTTTCTCAGCTGGGATTACATCCTCGAAAGAGAACTTGTGCCAGGGCTTATGCAGGGAGTCTGTCTGGAAGAGTGAGTCCAAGGTCAGGGGTGGGGCTCTGAGAAGAGTCCAGGTACATGCACAGATGCTATTACAGTGTGATTTTTTTTCACAGCTCAACTGCAGGTTTCCGTCTTTGTGGATAAGTCTTAATTCGCTTATCCATTTTCCCATTGTTTAGTATTTATGTTGATCCCATTTTTTTTTCTGTTAAAAACAGTATTTTGAAATGTCCCTGTGCATTACCTTTGCAAACATAGTTGATTTCCCTAGGATAAATTGTAAAACTGAAATGGCTAAGTCAAAGATTTCGATGCAGATTATCACATATTCCTACAGAAAGTTATACTAATTTACATGCTTTTGGGTAGTGTATGAGAATTTATATTGCTTCCTAAGTGGCATATTACTATTCTTTTCCATTTTTACTAGATAGAAAATGAGATCTCAGTTGCTTATTTCTGATGTGAACATTTTAACCTGGAACAGAACATTTAAAGATGTACTTATTGGCCATTAGAATTTTTTCTTTTATGGATTTCCCATTCATATCTTTTGTTCTTTTTTTAATGAGTGTGCCAGAATATTTTTCATATTTATTTGAACAAATTCTTTATATAATAAGGAGTTTAGCCCTTTGCAAATATATATATATATAATATATATATATTCACCATTGTTGCTTATTTTAAAATTTTGTTTATAACAATGCATGAAATTTTAAGTTTATGATATAAAATCTGTCAAGTTAAAAATATTTTATGCTTTTCAACTTATGTGTAAGTGCATATTCACCATATATTTAAGATATTTGCTTTCAACATAAATTAGTTTTATCTTGATCAAAGTTTTATTTTCTAATCATCTTTTATTTCTCAACTAATCTGATGCTATCTTTATCATAAAATAAATACATACACTTGAGTCTGTAAAATAGTCACAAGATGAGAAATACAGACATTTGAAAATGTTTAGAGAAAACTGTGTATAACTCTATGCTAATAACTTGAAACTATAAGTGAAATGGCAATTTTATATAAGAACATGAATTTTCAGTTAACTCATACAGAAAATTTGAAAAGATCAATAACCATTTAAGAATTTTTACCTTTTAATTTTAGCTTTGAAATGAATAGAAATTGAATTTAATTTATCAAATCCAGAGGATTTTTTTACTTTTTGATATTTTGCCTTACTTATAGACTGAAAAAAGCAGCTCTTTTGCCTGGATGAAAGAAATATTGTCCTTTAGAGTCATTTATGATTTATTTAATTTTGTATTAACTCATATCACATCCAGGATATAATTTGTGTAAGGTGTGACACAAAGAACTAACTCAATTTTCTCTTTCGAACAGTCAACTTCTAAATACCAGGTGTGAATCATCTATTTGTTTCTGTTTGGCTGGTGGATCCTTTACTGTGTTCTAAGTTCTTAAAAGTTCTAGACTCTTTCTCAGGGCTTCAGCTATGCTACCATGGGTCTCGTGTTGATACTCCAACTTCTTAATTACTGAAAAGCTACAATACCACGTAGGTTTTTAATCATATGATTTTAAACCATACAACTCTTTTATTCCAGTGTGAGGCTCTTAAGAGTTACGCAGTGGAAAGAGAACACACGGCTCAGAGAACCACACCCCAGGTATGCTGCCAAGTAACTAGGGGGCCCTTGAGAAGCCTCTGAACTTCCCCAGCCCCCAGTTTTCTCATTTGTTAAATAGATAATCAATCCTGAATATTCACTGGAAGGACTGATGCTGACACTGAAACTCCAATACTTTGGCCACCTGATGTGAAGAGCTGACTCATTGGAAAAGATCCTGATGCTGGGAAAGTTTGAAGGCAGGAGGAGAAGGGGGCAGCAGAGGATAAGATGGTTAGATAGCATCACTGGCTCAATGGATGTGAATGTGAGCAAACTAGGGCTCAGATGGTAAACCATCGGCTTGCAATTCAGGATACCTGGGTTTCATCCCTGGGTCGAGAAGATCCCCCAGAGAAGGGAATGGCAACCCACTCCAGTATTCTTGCCTGGAGGGTTCCACAGACAGAGGAACCTGGTGGGCTACAGTCCATAGGGTCACAAAGAGTTGGACACAACTGAGTGACTAAACAGATAGCTATAATCATATTAACCTCCTGGTTGTTGGACTTAACTCCTCCAGAGAAACAAGCAATAGAATGTGTAAACATACACACACAGAGAGGCAAACAGAAAGAAACAGAGTGAGTGACAGAGAAACAGGGGCAGGGAGAGAGAGAAAGGTAGAGACAGACAAAGAGAGAGAGACTGAAAGACTTATTGCCAAAATTGATTCATATGGTTGTGGAGCAGGGAAAATTCTATGCTGCAGTATGAGTCTGAAGGCATTCCAGAGATGCAATGCCTTCTTCCTCAGGGGACCTCAGTCTTTTCTATTAAGGCTTTCCCCTGATTGGATGGATACTTTGGCCACCTGATGCGAAGAACTGACTCAATGGACAAAGCCCTGATGCTGGGAAAGATTGAATGCAAGAGAGGACGGGGATGACAGAGGATGAGATGGTTGGATGGCATCAGTGACTCGATGGACATGAATTTGAGCAAGTTCCAGGAGCTGGTGATGGACAGGGAAGCCTGGCGTGCTACAGTCCATGGGGCTGCAAAGAGTTGGACACGACTGAGTGACTGAACTGAACTGAACTGAACTGATTGGATGAGGTCCCTCCACACTGCAGAGGGGAGCCTGCTTTACTCAGAGCCCACCGATTTAAATTTTATCATGGCTTAAAGTGTCTTTACAAGCAGTATCTAGACTTGTGTTTGACCCAAAATGGGATACCGTGGACTAGCATCACAATTATATAACCTTCAAGGTACTTTTACTTCTAAAGTTCAGAGGTGCCATGAATCTGAGTAAGCGCTTCTTGTGGGTTACATACATTCATTGTCTCAGATTCTTTAGTCCATTTGGACTCCCTGTCCCAGAACCTTCTCACTGTAGCTCCTTCTTTAGCCTACATTGGGTGGATGACCCGGTTTTATCCTACAAATGTGATATCCCATGTTAAGTCGAGTTCTGGGTCTCTTTCTCCCATCAGCGTTGTGTCCTCAAAGATGTCTAGCTTTCTTGTGTGCAGGACTGGAACTGCTTTGCCAGAAGACACCCCTTTCTTAACATTCTCAGAGAAAACTCAGATATTAGGAATGGCCTCTTTCTGAGCATAAATTTGGTGTCTAAATTTGGACTTGTCAAGGGGCATTTCCCTTGCAGGATATCACGCTGTCTTCCTGACAGTTCGGAATGCTTGAGAGTGGAACAAGAAGAGGCAAACTGCCATCTTGCCTTGGAATAGCATGACTTTTCTTTTCCAGAGTGAACTTAGTACAGTCCTGCATTTGAAGACTCTCTCCCTGAGACATCCGATAACCACTAATATCTCACCCTTTCCCATTAAATCAGTTGAATTGACTTTTATGAAGTCCTGTTATCCACAGCTTCCTATATCCAATTTAGGACAGACATAACAGTCATGCAGGAGACCCGGTAACTCAGATAGTAAAGAAACTGACTGCAATGCAGGAGACATAGAGACACAAGTTTGAGCCCTTGGTCGGGAAGATCCCCTGGAGAAGGGCATGGCAACTGACTCTGGTATTCTTGCCGGAGAATGCCATGAACAGAGGAGCCTGGAGGATCGCAAGGTGTCAGACATGACTAAAGCGACATAAGCATGCATGCATAGCCAATTAACATCGTTGTGATAGTTTCAGGTAAAGAGCGAAGGGACTCAGCCAGACATGTGCATGTATCTATTCTCCTCATTCACTTTGCAAAAAGCTTTATACCTCACCCACTTTGCACTAAAGTCATGTTATCTGTGACATAACCTACTGACTCTGATTTCAATGTTAGGCTAAACAAAATTAGAGTAACACATACTTCAGAATCTCAGTGAAAACAAACGTGATGTATTGGTCACATTTACTCTCAAACATTACCAGGTCTAATCATGAAACATTCACACTAACCCTTGTTTTAAAGTATGACTTTTAAACAAGGTCATTTTATCTTTTTTCCTTGAGCTCTAGATCTCATAAGACTTTAGTCAAACTCATAAAAATTCTGACCTGATCACAGAGAAATGATCAGGCTCCAGGAGAGGGGACTTGAGAGGGACCCAAGAAGCTGCATGAAAGGTAAGTGCCTCTCTGTGTTGGTTCTGATTGTATTGCTGCTGTTCAATGTTCCAGAAAGGAAATTCTTCTTGATTAAAGGGGAAAAAATTACATTTTTTAAAAAACCAGAGCTTGTTCAACATAGTTTATTTTGACAAGGACATATTTGAGTAATTCTGGGTTATGAAGTGAAAGTGACAAGTTTTATTTATTAGCATCAATTGGCAGGAAGATACACCACCATGAATACAGCTCTGTATTCACTCAGGGCAGCCAAGGGAGAGACTATACCTTCTAAGCATATTCTCAGGGCTTTAATTGTACCATGAAACCACAGACATGACAGATGTAGAATTAAGGAAAGAAACAGATATATATATATACATATGTCAGTCTTCCAACTCAGCTGGGTAATAAATTTGATTTATTTGCATGATTCAAGTTAATATTTCAAACCTGTTTCTGCCAGAGTGACTTGGAAATAGCATGACTTTTCTTTTCCAGGAAGAATTTATTTTAAGAAGTGAGAAGAAAAAGAGAAAGGGGAACAACAGTAAGAAAATAGAGGCAGGAGGTGGTCTTCAGGGCTCAGAGACTCCAGCCCTGTCCTCAGGGAGAACAATTCTCTGATCTGCTGTCCCCATCACATGTCCCTTTCACCCCACTTCCCCACATCTTTCTTTCTAGCTTTATTCGTTCCTCTCTTTATAAAAGGGAACACCCTTTTGCCTAATTCTTGAGATGCCTGTAGAGCTTCTAGGGTTACAGCGTTTTCCATTCTGCAACAGCCTCCCCTCCTCTGACGACAATAGCTGACCCCTACGCTTTCCAATAATTCAAAGTTTGTTTTCTATGGGACAGCAAGTATTTTGATACCCATTCCATATAGAAAGGAAAGTTGAGGTTGGCGGGGGTTGATGTATGCCCCGGGTCTGGTTGTCTGAAGCTTAATGAAGGTTGCTGGCACAGAGTTCAAACCCGGGTCCTCTCCAGACATCGCTTCTGGGGCTTTGTGTACTGCCGTGTGGTTCTTTCTCAGGGTTCTTACAGGTGACTTTGCTTGTGTAAAGTGAGAAGACTGGAATAGAGTCCAGTTCTGAAATGATGCGGGGACAGTACAAAGAAGGCCTGATGCCCAGGACAGAGCCCAGAAGAGCTGTGTCAGATGAGACCAGGCCCTCTGATGCCTGAGAGCCCTTCGAAAGTGAGCTGTCTGCTCAGAAAATGTTCCCACCGAAAAATAAACCTAGGAAGAGAGTGATAGGCTCAAAAGAGGTAAGGGAGGGGAATTTGCCCATTCACCTAAAATCTAAAAATAAAAATCTGTGTGCCGAGTTTTCATATTAAGAGAATACATCACATGAAATCTTTGGGTGTATCTTGGCTTGTTCCTATCACTGAGATCTGCTTTTGACTCACTCTGGTTGCCTGAAATTATCTTTTGTCTGCTCTGTCAGAGTGAATTGCTTTTAAGGAAAATCCACAGAAAGCTTACAGAGAATATCTGAGTTATGGGAAGGAGATTCAGGCAATGCAGTGTGGTCCCAAGCCAGCAGCATCAGTATCCCTTGGGAACTTGTGAGTAACGTAGATCCCCAGGCCCCATCCCGGCCTCCTGAACCAGAAATGCTTGGGGGTAGGCACAGACTTCTGTGTTTTGACAAGCCCACTGAGGGATTCACGTGACCCTCAAGGGTATCCTGGTTTAAGGATGGGTTTTCAGGTCAGCTCTGCCCTGGGCAACAATCCTGAGGATGAATGGGACTTTCCCATCCTAGACTCCTCCCTTCTCAGGCACAGTGTTCTGCCAAGTAACTCAGCCCCACCCCCTCTCAATCATGCTCCCTTCCCAGGTGTCGTTTGAGAGTGTGTGTGTGTGTGTATGTGTGTTTTCCCCCCTAGAAGTTCCTGTATTCAAAAAAAAAAAGAAAAGGAATCAAAATGTATTGAGCATCCATGAATGTGACAGGCACTTGGGCTTGGCACCTTTGATGAGTTATTTATGTGATCTTCACAAAAGCCCAAAGGGTAGAAAAACACGTCTCATATTTCATACAGAGGGATATTTGAATGCTGTTAGAGGAACCTTTTAAGACCTAAAACATTTCATGACCTGGAAGGATTTCTGTTGGTGGAATCTCACGCACTTTATGGGGGTGGAAGAGATATTTTTGTCAAGGAGGAAGGCCAGGCTGGCATGCACTAAAAGGATGGTACTTTCTAATGTAACTGTGGTCGTCTTGTCACACCCTTTACCAGGGTGCACACAGACTCCCAGGAGCAGGGCTTCCTCTGTCCCAACTCTTGCTATATCTTCTGGTCTCAGTATCCCTTTTGCACATGATTTCAGATTAAAAGAAAAGAAAATTCCACCAAAACACGGCTGATGGCTAAGCATGCATGTCCCCCTTCAATCTTTGTTTTGCAGTTTTAGTAGCCCCTGTTTTCTCATTTAAGAGTAATGCTGCCTTAATGGAATATTACTTGGTCATAAAAAAGAACAACATTTTGCCATTTGCAGTAACCTGGATGGACTTGGAGGACACTAAGCTAAGTGAAATATCAGGCAGAGACAGACAAATACTGTATGATCTCATTTACATGTGGAATCTAAAACATGTAGCTAACTAGTGAATGAAACGAAAAAGAAGCAGACTCACAGATATAGAGAACAAACTTAGTGATCACCAGTGGGGAGAGGGAAGTGGGGCAACATAGAGGTAGGGAAGGAAGAGGTACAAATGCTTAGGTATAATGTAAGCTATAAGGATACAGTGTACAGCACAGGAAATAGAGTCAATATTTTATAGCAACTATAAATGGAGTATAACCTTTAAAAGTTGTGAATCCCAACGTTGAACACCTGTAACTTACATAAGATTGTACAGCAGTAATATTTCAATTAAAAAAAAGGAGTAAAGCTGTCTGTGAGGTGTGTGCTGAGTGGAACAGCTGAGAAGGGGGAACCCAGGCTGCCAATCTGGGTTCTCTCCTTCCTTTAAAAGTCTCCATAAATCCACTTGTGTCTATAATGGGAGCTTGAGGCTGTCTGTAGAGCAGGCAGAATGGCCTGCAGGCTAGGGTCTCGGGCTCTGGTCAGATCCTGATGAATCAATGGTCAAGGCTATGACCTCCAAGGACCCACTTAACCATCTACCTCCAGCTTCTTCCCCTGGAGAATGTAGTATTGGTGCGTCCCTCGTGGCACCATTGTCAGGATTAATGAGACAATATATACAAAATACTGAAGCACAGCCTGATTGGCAGAAAGCACTAAAAATCATAATCATCACTATTACTATTCAAAGATAAAAATGAATAAATATGTGGATCTATATGTTCAGTGAGGATAAATCTCAAAAATGTGTGAGTGCGTGTTAGAAAGCACAACAGCATGTTCATATTCATGTTCAGGTAATGCTCATGGCATCTTCCAGATAGTGGTTACCTCTGGTGGTGATGGTGGTGGTGTGTAAGGGTGTGTGTATGTGTGTGTGTGTGTGTGTGTGTGCACATGCATGTGGGCAGAACAGAAGCGGTGTGCATGCTTGGAATGTTTCATAATTAAAAACTGCAGAATGCATTAAAAAACTTCCCTCTGATAATGAGAAGGCTGTCTTGCTCATTTGTATTCTCCTTGGCCATTCAAACTTTCCTTTTGATATTCAAGAGAAGCTGCAGTGTGATATCCATCTGATATGTAAATTATTAATGAGGCTTTTGGTCCTGGGATCCTTCCAGACCAGGATTCTGTGGCTGGAATGTGGGGGCAGGATGGGAGGAAGGCCAGGAGACCGGTTTTATGAATTTACAACATACCGCCTTCCATGATCTGGGGAAAGAAAGATTTACAGCAAAACACCACAGACAGCTTGCTTAATCTCTCTCAGAACATTCCCTTCACTATAAAATAGAAATAATAAATCGTATTTTACGAGCTTGCTGTGAGAAGTAAATAAACACAGAACATGGCACTTGGTAAGCATATCAAATACCCAGCATTCTGACATCCAATTTATTTTAAAAGCTTCCATGTGACAGACTTTAGAGAGGAAAAAAATATCCATTTTTTGCCAGGCTGAAAGATGTTCTCTGCAGGGGTCAAAGCAACCAGCAGAATCTCCCCTCCACCACCACCCACCCCAAATCAATGGATGCATTTGAGACACCATAAAAGAAACATCCAAGTAAGATCTTTCTGGGTGTTTATGAAACCCCGCCTGTCTTTCCCTACCTTGTGATGTGTGAGCACTTCAAGCATCCAGTGAAGGGGGTTGGAACGTGAGCGGGAGGGAGGACAAACCCAAGGCAGCAGCCACAGGTGGCTTTGGGAAAGGGTGAGAGGCTGAGCAAAGCCAAGAGAAGGAGGGTTTCAAGGGAGAGAGGGTTGCAGGTGACGGAGGAAGGAGCTGCAGAAGGACCAAGGCTCAAGTAGAAAAGGTGAAGGCTGAGTGATGCCGTCCAAGGTCAGGGATATGTCTGAACTACAGAGCAGCGAGAGGAGAAATGTGACCTCCAGTGGAGGATCAGATCCAGGAGTGCTCTGAGCCTCCTAAACCAGCTCATGACTTCAAGCTGGATAGCACAAGGGTGTTCTTCCTGTACAAATCTGTGGTCAATCTATCCATCAAGGAACTAAGGTAGCAAGAACAGCAGATAGCCATAAATGAATCTTCAGTAAGGGGATGATGTGTTCTACACAGCCAGGAAAATAAAATCTCATCATGTTGCCAGTTCTGCTAATGATTCAAATCTCCATTTTGTGACTCTTGTCCTCCATGGATGTGAATGTTTTAAAAAATCGCCAAGCTATTTGGTGCCATTGACTCAGACATCACCATTTCAAAAAGCATTTTTGTTACCGATGCTTTTAGCCACATTGGATGACAAAGGAAAAATGTGTGGACTCCATTAGGAGGCAACTCAGTCTGGTGAGAAGAGTGGATTTGAGGTCAGACATACTCTGGCTTGCTTTCCAGGGGGCACAGTGGTAAAGAATCGGCGTCCCAATGCAGGAGATGCTGGTTGGATCCCTCAGTCAAGAAGATCCCCTCCAGCGTTCTTGCCTGGAGAATTCCATGGACAGAGGAGCTTGATGGGCTACTATGGTCCAGGGAGTCGCAAAGAATCGAGCACAATTGAGTATGCTTGCACACAAGCATACCCAGACTCATCCATTCTTTCATTCAACAAATATTTATGGAACATGTCCTATGCACTGGGCTTGTAGTATTTACTTTCTAGTAGAGGGTGATAACTGGAGAAGGCAATGGCACCCCACTCCAGTACTCTTGCCTGGAAAATCCCATGGATGGAGGAGCCTGATAGGCTGCTGTCCATGGCGTCACGAAGAGTTGGACACGACTGAGCAACTTCACTTTCTCTTTTCACTTTCATGCATTGGAGAAGGAAATGGCAACCCACTCCAGTGTTCTTGCCTGGAGAATCCCAGGGACAGCGGAGCCTGGTGGGCTGCCGTCTATGCAGACGCACAGAGCTGGACATGACTGAAACGACTTAGCAGCAGCAGCAGCAGCAGCAGAGGAAGTGAAGGAAGTAAAGGGAGGTGACTACATCAAAGTGTCCAGGAAGAGTAGGGGCTTTATAGTGGGGTGACCATAGGCTGCAGCCTCAATACAAAGCAGCCAACCCAGTGTTAGTCACGCAGTTGTGTCCAGCTCTTTGTGACCCCGTGGACTGTAGCCCACCGGGCTCCTCTGTCCATGGAATTCTCCAGGCAAGAATGCTGGATTGGGTTGCATTCCCTTCTCATGAGCATCTTCCCAACCCAAGGGTTGAACCTGGGTCTCCTGCATTGCAGGCAGATTATTTACCACTGAGCCACAAGGGAATCTGGGGGTGGGCATTTCATGCAGATCATGTAATGAGCTCACTCTGTATTGCTCTATAGGAAGGCATTCAATTTTAGTGTGCCATTCATATTTCTAAATATCTTACCCAATTTTCATAAAATTTAAATGGTTTGAAGTGGACTCTATTGAGTTTTCTAGGTGGATGAATATATAATTGAAAGTATTAATTACTTGTCTCTCCTCCCCCTTTTAAAAATTGATTAGCTTGAATCCCCAGAACAGTTTTGCATAGTAGTAGTGACAGCTGGCATCTTTTCTTTGTTCCTGCTTCAGTGGAATTGCTTATGATGTTTCCACATTTAGTGCGGGGTCTGTTGAAATGGTCTAGTAAAAGTAATTGAGCTTTTTTGCATTATTGAAATTTGCCATTTGGTATCGGAACACATTCTTGAATAAAGGTGGTTATGTTAAACATCATTTTAATGCTCATTTCTTGCTTTATTTATTTATTATTTTTGCTAATGACGTTACTAGCTATATATTTTGTATATATTTTAGACTGTGGAAATGATGTTAGACAAAATGCAAATTCAAGAGATTTTCTTATTTGAGTACAAAATGGCTTGTAAAGAAGCAGAGACAGCTCACAACATCCACAACACATTTGGCCCAGAAACTGCTAATGAATGTACAGTGAGTGGTGGCTCAAGGAGTTTTGCAGAGGAGACAGGAACCTTGACGATGAGGAGCACAGTGGCCAGCCATCGGAAATTGATAATGACCAAATGAGATCCATCACTGAAGCTGATCCTCTTACAACTAAACAAGAAGTTTCCCAGGAGCTCAACATCCACCATTCTATGGTTGTTTGGCATTTGAAGCAAATCAGACAGGTAAAAAAGCTCAATAAGTGGATGCCTCATGAGCTGACCAAAAATTGTAAAAAAAAAAAATCTTCATTTTGAAGTGTCATCTTCTCACACCCTATGCAACAATAACAAACCATTTCTCAATTGGATTGTGACATGCAATGAAAAGTGAATTTTATAAGACAGCCAGATATGACTAGCTTACCAGTTGGACTGAGGAGAGATTCCAAAGCATTTCCCAAAGTCAAACTGCACCCAAAAAAAGTCATGGTCACCATTGGGTGGTCTCTTGCTGGTCTGATTCACTACAGCTCTCTGAATCCTGGCAAAACCATTACATCTAAAGAAGTATACTTAGCAAATCAATGAGATGCACCCAAAACTGCAATGCCTGTAGTCAGCATTGGTCAACAGAAAGGGCCCAGTTCTTGTCCCTGACAATGGCTGACTGCATATTGCACAACCAACTTTCAAAAGTTGAATGAATTAGGCTACAAAGTTTTGCCTCATCCGCCACATTCACCTGACCTCTCACAAACTGACTACCACTTCTTCAAGCATCTTGACAACTTTTTCAAGCGAAAATGTTTCCCCAAACAGCAGGAGACAGAAAATGCTTTCCAACAGTTTGTCAAATCCCTAAACATGGGTTTTTATGCTACAGAAATAAACAAACTTATTTCTCATTGCCAAAAATGTGTGATTGTAATGTTTCCTATTTTGATTAACGAAGATATGTTTCAGCCTAGGTATAATGATCTAGGTTTCATGATCTGAAGTTGCAATTACATTCATACCAACCTAAATAAATACCTTTCTCATTTTTGTGAAGAATTCATTTTTTCCCCTAATATTTTCCTGGCATCTGTGGCATTTGTTACAGGATTTTTCTTCTTTAAACTGTAAATATAGTAATTTACATGAATGCTTTTTAATATTGAATAATTCTTACTTTTCTTGGGTAACTCTCAGTTATGATCATTTTGTCTTAATATGTATTCAGTAAGCTGATATTTTATGTAAAATTTCTCCCATCCATATTCATAAGTGAGATTGGCCTGTGGTTTTGCCCATCCTTTGCAACCATTTTATGGTTTATGCATTGAAATTTGTACTTGTCTTACCAAATGAAATGGGTAGACACCACTCAGAAATAATGTATTTAAGATGGGGATTATCTGTTCTTAAAAGTTTAGTGGAATACTCCTGGATCTACTCCCTTTCCAGGGAATAAATCTTCCACTGCAGTGACATTTTCTTCTGTAATCATTGATCTACTTAGATTTTCTAGTTTTCCTGCCAAGTTTGATGGTTTATAGTTTTTAACTTTATATTGTATCAATTATCTATATAAATTTGTATGTAGTATTTTCTTATGTTTATGTTTTCTGTATTTGTTAATTACAATTTTTTTCTCATGGGTGTGTATTTCTCCTCTCATTCTCTTTCTCTACCTTTTTGAGTCATACTAGCCAAAGATTCATCTATTTTATTTTCAAATTTTACAGTTTTAATTATCTTAACTATATGGCATTTTTGTTTTGTTTAACACTTGTATTAGTCAAGATTCTTCATAGAAAATATATAAAACATGAACAGACAGATATAAACAGATCTATTACAGGAATTGGCTTAGATTATGGAGGCTAAGAAGTACCATGAATCTGCTATCTGCAAACTAGAGAACCAGGACACCTGCTTGTGTAGTTCAGTTGGAGTCTAAAGACCTGAGAACTGGGAGCACCAATGGTGGAGAGCAGGAGAAAGTGGAGGTCCCAGCTCAACAGAGAGCAAATGTGCTCTTCCTCAGTCTTTTTGCTCTTTCTATTCAGGCCTTCAAAGGATTGGATGATGCTCACCCATGCTGGGTGAGCTCATCTCTCCTGGAAACTCCCTCACAGACACACATAGAAACAATGTCTTACCAGCATTCTGGGCACCCTTTACCTCAGTCAGGTTGACACATAAAATTAGCCATCACAGCAGCATCTTACTACTTTCTGCTTTTATCTTTATTATTTTCTACCTCTACTCTTCCTGTTGTTCTTTTATTCTACTTCCTGGTATTGATGAAGAAATCATATTTCCAGACCAACCTGCAAAACCTACTAAGAGACAAGTCAATAAACTGAGGGATCTGAATGTTCTACTAGATAAATTTCATGACCAATTTCAAACATCATGGATTGCATCTGTTTAGAAAAGAAAACTGTAATTTGATGTTAGCTGTATATAAAATTCTAAAATTTATTTTCCATCAACACTTGGATGATATTCATCTACTGTCAGTTTGCATTTGGATGTTTGTCCATCTGAATATGGACCAGCTTTGGTGACTTGCTTGTATTGAGTAGAAGTTGATGCCACCCAACTGCTTTTTCATTATTGAAGGTGATACAGCCTCCATCTGACCTCTCTTGGGATGCTTGCTCTTGGAACCCTGCCACCATACTGTGAGGAAGCCCAGGACACGTGATGCGGCCATACTCAGTAGTCCAGCCAATGGTGCCAATCCAAGGTCCCAGCCACCAGCAAGCAGCAGCCAACAGGAGAGTAAGGAAGCCTTTGAGATGCCCCGAGTGCAGCCACTGTCTGACGCAACTGTATGAGGGAACCCTATGTGAAAACCATTTAGTTAAGCCCAGTTGATCCCCAGAAATCTTGAGCTGGGCCTCCAAGCTCTGCCATTGACAAGCTGTGTGACTTTGGGCAGATTATATAACCTACCTATTAAAAGGTGCTAATAATATCTACACCAGGGGGCTGTATTATTAGTCAAAATAATACCTCTCCAAGGTAGTATTGTTAGGCTCTTTTTCATCCATGAGAACATGTACCAGGAATGGTCAATTAATTTACACAAAGTTATTCAAGCAGATACCAAGGGGCAGAATGTGAATTTGAACTTAAGTCTGACTCCAAGCCTGATCCTCTTTACCATTATTCAATTTCACCTCTAAAAAGGGATCACCATAGCAACTCATTAACCTACCTTGTCTCACACAAGGACCTAAGGAAATTGTGCCATCCTTTTGCGTGTTGAGGTTTATTTTAGATCAAACTTGGCAGCAGGCAAAGTTGCAATGCCATTTAAAGCAAAAGAGAGAGAGAGAGAAAAAAAATACCATAGGTTTTGAATACCTGAGCCCACGGGCAGGGTGAGCAGACATCTCACTGTGCCAGTGTGAGTGAGAACAGCAAGTTCTTTCTAGCCTCACTTTCTTATAGTGCTGTTTGGGGAAAATGATTTCTTACCAAAATAGCATGCCATGGATGAATCTTGTTCAAATGCCAGAGTCACTCTTGGAACCAGAATGTAGTTGTATTGCATGTATTTGTAGAGGTTTCCAGCTCATGGAAACAAGGAGAGAGGAGCTGAGTAACAGAGTGGGGTGGGGGAGGGTGAGCAGAGTTTCCATGCAGAAGTAGATTTGCATGTGAATTTCATCCATCAGCCTGGGTTCAGATGACATCTCAATGTATATGATAAACACCAACAGAACAAGTCATATTTTATCTGAGTGTGTACCCTGGAAGCAATATTATGAACCAAAAGGTAATGTCAGAGTTCTACCTTTGTCACATGGAGGAATGGGGAAATTTTATTTTGGAAAAGGAAGGCTTATTTCTCTGCTTTACTGTGATTTGCTGCTGACAAACTGGTTTACCTCCTCATTGGTGTCATCCTTGTCATCATCACTTAATTTTTTGAGCACATCCTAAAGGAAATCAGTCCTGAATATTCATTGGAAGGACTGATGCTGAAGCTGAAACTCCAATACTTTGGCCACCTGATGTGAAGAACTGACTCATTGGAAAAGACCCTGATGCTGGGAAAGATTGAAGGCAGGAGGAGAAAGGGATTACAGAGGATGAGATGGTTGGATGGCATCACCGACTCAATGGGCATGAATTCGAGCAAGCTCTGGGAGTTGGTGATGGACAAGGAAGCCTGGCATGCTGCAGTCCATGGGGTCGCAAAGAGTCGGACATGACTGAGTGACTGAACTGAACTAATATACTTAATATGTAATAAAGTTACTGTGTTATATACTTACATGAACCAGGTAGAATTCTTAATAGTTTTCTTGTATTCTCTCCTTTAAAACTCAAAGTATGTTGTAAATACTTTTGAATGTGTGTTCTACAAAAGATGAAATTGAAGCTCAAAGAGGCCAGTTTAGCTGCCAGAGTAGGAAATATGGAATGTGCAAGGAGGCAGAAGTTAAATCCAGAGCCCATGTTCTTAAGTTCTCAGTTATTTATTAATGTTATTAATAGTAGTATGGGTGCCTGCTCAGTCACTTCAGTCATGTCAGGCTCTTTGCAACCTTAAGCCTGCCAGGCTCCTCTCTCTACGGGATTCTCCAGGCAAGAATACTGAAGTGGGTTGCCATGCGTCCCTCCAGGGGATCTGCCCCACCCAGGTATTGAACCCATGTCTCCTGTGTCTCCTGCATTGCAGGCGTATTCTTTACCCACTAAGCCACCTGAGAAGTCTCATTAATATTAGCATAATCATTATTCTAAAGGAGATCAGTCCTAGGTGTTCATTGGAAGGACTGATGCTAAAGCTGAAACTCCAATACTTTGGCCACCTCATGTGAAGAGTTGACTCATTGGAAAAGACTCTGATGCTGAGAGGGATTGGGGGCAGGAGGAGAAGGGGACGACAGAGGATGAGATGGCTAGATGGCATCACCGACTCGATGGATATGAGTTTGAGTGAACTCTGGGAGTTGGTGATGGACAGGGAGGCCTGGCGTGCTGCGATTCATGGGGTTGCAAAGTGTCAGACACAACTGAGTGGCTGAACTGAACTGAACTGAATCATTATTAATTATAATTATTATTTATTGATATATGTGCCAGGCTAGATGCAAAGCCTTGACCAATGCAGAAGAATGAAGGAGAGTGAAAAGGAGATGTTTTTCCTCAATGTGTAAGTCAATGTTACCTAATTCCTTGCCTCTTTCCTTACTGCTCCTTAATGAATCCTTTGGGTTCCTTCCTTGTTACAATGTTTGAACTCATGGGTTCACAGGAAGCCAGAACTATGCCTTTTCTACTAGCTCCTTAATTTAACAGATGAGATCTGAACATTGAACTCTCATTAGAACTGTGCTCTCTGTCCGTCCTCTGGGAGCAGGAGTGAAATTATTCAAAATCATTCTCATATACCAGGTTCTCTGCTCCTGACTCACTGTGCAACACTGGCCAAAGTGTCTAATCTTACGGGGCCATGCTTTTCTCATGCATGTGAGGAGCTGGCTGACCCATGACATCTCAGATTCTTCATAGCCATTGTCTGGGCGGAATGTCTATGGTGTGGCTATTTCATCGTAAGATTAGGAGATAGAGTACTCACTAGGCTATGGTTTTTCCAGTGGTCATGTATGGATGTGAGAATTGGACTGTAAAGAAAGCTGAGCGCCAAAGAATTGATGCTTTTGAACTGTGGTGTTGGAGAAGACTCTTGTGAGTCCCTTGGACTGCAAGGAGATCCAACCAGTCCATCCTAAAGGAGACCAGGCCTGGGTGTTCATTGGAAGGACTGATGCTGAGGCTGAAACTCTAATAATTTGGCCACCTCATGCGAAGAGTTGACTCATTGGAAAGGACTCTGATGCTGGGAGGGATTGAGGGCAGGAGGAGAAGGGGATGACAGATGATGAGATGAGATGGCCGGATGGCATCACCAACTCGATGCACGTGAGTTTGAGTGAACTCCGGGAGTTGGTGATGGACAGGGAGGCCTGGCGTGCTGCAGTTCATGGGGTCGCAAAGAGTCAGACACGACTGAGCGACTGAACTGAACTGAACTGAAAGCACTCACTTATACAAAGATTTCATTGTTCTGTAAATCCAATCAGATTATCCTGTCCTAACCAGTGCTTCCCCCAGTAGGGGCTAAGATCACCCACGGAGAGTTCTGATTATAAAGAAGAAAGGGACAGGAATTCAATGACATGGAATTACATCTTTCTCTTTTGGTCTCTCTGCTCTCATCAAGGAGAAAGTCTTACTTTGAAGGTGATGTGTCTTAATCACTCCTCTAGCACTCGTCTCTCTTTCTTAAAAAAAAACCAAAAAGCAAAAAACTTCCCAGACAACATATCTAGCCAAAATGTAGCAACATTCTTCAGTGATTTTGTTGTATTTGTTTTTGGTTAGTTTCCATTTGTGTCAAGTGAAATCATTTTCTATTTGCACAGTGCTATGAAGACTAAAAATTAAATGGAAAAGTTGCTTTAGAGAAAAATGTTAAACACATAGTAGTAGGTTCAGTCACTCGGAGAAGGCGATGGCACCCCACTCCAGTACTCTTGCCTGGAAAATCCCATGGACGGAGGAGCCTGGTGGGCTGCAGTCCATGGGGTCGCTAAGAGTCGGACACGACTGAGCAACTTCACTTTCACTTTTCACTTTCATGCATTGGAGAAGGAAATGGCAACCCACTCCAGTGTTCTTGCCTGGAGAATCCCAGGGACGGGGGAGCCTGGTGGGCTGCCGTCTATGGGGTCACACAGAGTCGGACACGACTGAAGCGACTTAGCAGCAGCAGCAGGTTCAGTCACTAAGTCACGTCCAGCTCTTTGCAACCCCATGGCCTGAAACACATCGGGATCCTCTATCCTCCACTATATCCTGGAGATTGTGGAAATTCATTTCCATTGAGTTGGTGATGTTATTTAACCATCTCATTCTCAGCTGCCTCCTTCTCCTTTTGCCTTCAACCCTTCCCAGCGTCGGGGACTTTCCCAATGAGTCAGCTCTTCACATCAGGTGGCCAAAGTATTGGAGCTTCAACTTCAGCATTAGTCCTTTCAATGAATACTCAGGATTGATTTCCTTTAGGATTGACTGGCTTGATTTCCTTGCAGTCCAAGGGACTCTCAGGAGTCTTCTCCAGCACCACAATTCAAAAGCAACAATTCTTCAGTGTTCAGTTTTCTTTATGATCCAATTCTCAGTCAGTACATGACTAATGGAAAAACCATAGCTTTGAATATACAGACCTTTGTTGACAAAATGATGTCTCTGCTTTTTAATACACTGTTTAGGTTTGTCACAGCTTTTCTTCCAAGGAGCAAGCGTCTTTTAATTTCATGGCTGCAGTCACCATCCGCAGTGATTTTGGAGCCCAAGAAAATAAAATTTGTTACAGTTTCCAATTTTTCCTCTTCTATTTGCCATGAAGGGATGGGGCTAGATGCCATGACCTTAGTTTTTTAATGTTGAGGTTTAAGCCAGCTTTTTCACCATCTCTTTCACCTTCATCAAGAGGCTCTTTAGTTTCTCTTCACTTTCTCCCATTTAGAGTGGTATCATCTGCATATCTGAGGCTGTTGATATTTCTCCTGGCAATCTTGATTCCATCTCGTGATTCATCCAGCCCAGCATTTCTCATGATGTACTCTGCATAGAAGTTAAATAAGGAGGATGGCAATATACAGCCTTGTCATACCCTTTTCCCGGTTTGAACCAATCAGTTGTTCTCTGTTCTGTTCTAACTGTTGTTTCTTAACCTGCATTCAAGTTTCTCAGGAGACAGATAAGGTGGTCTAGTAGCCCCATCTCTTTAAGAATTTTCTGGTTTGTTGTGATTCACACAGTCAAATGCTTTAGTGTAATCAATGAAGCAGAAATAGATGTTTTTCTTGAATTTCGTTGCTTACTCCATGATCCAACAGATATGTAGTAATTTGAACTCTGGTTCCTCTGCCTATTCTAAATCCAGCTTGCACATCTGAAAGCTCTCAGTTCACATACTGCTGAAGTGTAGCTTGAAGGATTTTGAGAATAACCTTGCTAGCACATGAAATGAGCATAATTGAATGGTAGTTTGAACATTCTTTGGCACTGCCCTTCTTTGGCCTGTGGCCACTGCTGAATTTTTCAAATTTGCTGACATATTGAGATCATCACTTTAATAGCATCATCTTTTAGGATTTTAAATATCTCAGCTGGAATTTTGTCACTTCCACTACCTTTGTTCATAGTGATGCTTCCAAAGGCCCACTTGACTTCATACTCCAGGATGTTGGGCTCTAGGCAAGTCACCACACCTTCATGGTTATCCAGGTCATTAAAACCTTTTTTTTGTATAGTTCTTCCATGCATTCTTGCCACTTCTCCTTAATCTCACCTGCTAATGTTTCTGTCCTTTATCATGCCCATCCTTACATGAAATCTTCCCTTAATACCTCCAATTTTCTTGGCGAGATCTCTAGTCTTTCCCATTCTATTGATTTCCTCTGTTTCTTTGCATTGTTTATTTAAGAAAGCCTTCTTATCTCTCCTTGCTATTCTCTGTAACTTTAAATTCCGTTGGGTATATCTTTCCCTTTCCCCCTTGCCTTTTGTTTCTCTTACTTCCTCAGCTATTTATAAAGCCCCCTCAGACAACCACTTTGCCTTTTTGCCTTTTTATTCCCCTTGGAAATGGTTTTGATCACTGCCTCCTGTACAGTGTTATGAACCTCTGTCCAGAGTTCTTGAGGCACTCTGTCTGCCACATCTATTTGTCCTTTACTGTATAATCATAAGGGATTTGATTTAGGTCATACCTGAATGGCCTAGTCGTTTTCCCTACTTTCTTCAGTTTAAGCCTCAATTTGCAATAAGGAGCTCATGATCTGAGCCACAGTCAGCTCCAAATCTTGTTTTTGCTGACTGTATAGAGCTTCTCTATCTTTGGCTGCAAAAAACATAATCAATCTGATTCTGGTATTGACCATCTGGTGATGTCCACGTGTAGAGTCATCTTCTCAGTGGTTGGAAAACCATGTTTACTATATGACCAGCATGTTCTCTTATCAAAACTCTGTTAGCTTTTGCCCTGCTTCATTTTGTACTCCAAGACCAAACTTGCCGGCTATTCCGGTTATCTCTTGACTTCCTACTTTTGCATTCCAATCCCTTATGATGAAAAGGACATCTGTTTTTGGTGTTAGTTCTAGAAGTTCTTATAGATCTTCATAGAACTAGTCAGCTTTAACTTCTTCACACCAGCAGTTGGGGCAGACTTGGATTACTGTGATGTTGAATGATTTGCCTTGGAAATGAACAGAGATCATTTTGTCATTTTCGAGATTGTACCCAAGTACTGCATTTCAAACTCTTTTGTTGACTGTGAAGGCCACTCCATTTCTTCTAAGGGATCCTTGCCCACAGTAGTAGATACAATGGCCATCTGAATTAAGTTCACCTATTCTGGTCCATTTTAGTTCACTGATTCCTAAGATGTCAATGTTCAGTCTTGCCATCTCCTGCTTGACCACATCCAATTTACCTTGATTCATGGACCTAACGTTCCAGATTCCTATGCAATATTGTTCTTTACAACATTGGACTTTACTTTCACCACCAGAAAAATCCACAGCTAAGCATCATTTCTGCTTTGGCCCAGTTGCTTCATTCTTTCTGGAGCTATTGGTAATTGTCTTCTGCTCTTCCCCAGTAGGATATGGGACACTTTCTGATCTGGAAGGCTCATCTTCCAGTATCATATCTCTTTGCTTTTTCATACTATTCATGAGGTTCTCGTGGCAAGAATACAGGAGTGGGCTACCATTTCCTCCTCCAGTGGACTATGTTTTGTTAGAATTCTTCACTTTGACCTGTCTGTCTTAGGTGGCCCTGCACAGCATGACTCATAGTGTCATTGAGCTACACAAGTTCCTTCACCATGACAAGGCTGTGATCCATGAAGGAAAGTTTATTGGTTATTTATTGCTATATGACAAACCATTCCAAAAGTCAGCAGTTCAGACTAGAACCATTCCATTTTTACTGTGATGTGGGTGGGCAGTGTTGGCTGTACTCAGTTGAGTGATTCCTCTGGTCCCAGCTGAAACTCTCATGTATTTGCAATTAGTTAAAGTCCATGGATTCTTTCTCAAAATAGTGTCTCTTGAGGCATAAAATATATGGAACTACAAAAGAAACCAATTATTTTTGAAATACAAGTGTCAAAATACTACAAAAATAGCAGAATATTGATTCTTTATTAACACATGAAATGACAAGATCCAGTGGCAAGTCCGTCAACCACTGTAATTTTGAATAGTGATGAATGTCAACAGTATTTTGAGATCTCTGCAAAAGCTTTAATGTGGTATATCTATTATTTCTATTGGTTCCAAAGTCATGATTCTAACAATATGACTGCTATCTGTGGCCTCTGTTCATAACAGAAATGGTAAATATTTCAGAAGATAGTGAAAAATCAAGATGTACCTTTCTTTTATCCATTCAAGTTCATTGTTTTCCTCTCCATAAAAGGGGAAATCTGCTTATGGGTTATGGCTGCACTCATCTTCATTCTTTTTTCCTTAAGAAAAGCAAAAGTGTGTCAAAAAATCTGGGGAAATCATGATTTCATTTTGATGAATATATGTTTTATCAAATTCTCATTGGCTCTTATTGGGATTTTTAATGGGTTATGTGTTCTCTTCTAGTATCTTGCATAGCCAAGTGTTCCTTCTGATTCTAATCTGAGGTTCCTTGGCATTCTGCTAAAGCTCCAAGGAGCTACCTTTGACCCTTCTCTTATTTTCACAGGACTTAGCCTTCCTTGACACTGTGTTTGTGCTCACTCACTCAGTTGTGTCTGAGTCTTTGCAACCCCATGGACGGTACAGGCTCCTCTAATCCATGGAATTCTCTAGGCAAGAATACTGGAGTGGATTGCCATTCCCTTCTCCAGGGATCTTCCTGACCCAGGGATCGAACTTGTGTCTCCTGTGTCTCCTGCATTGGCAGGTGGATTCTTTACCATTGAGTCACTTGGGAAGCCCTCCTTGACAGTATCCATTCCTAAATATTTCCAAAAGATTCTCTGATGCCTGAGCTAAGTACCTACCACTCTGTAGTTGGTGGCCTGAGAATGAAAGTGGTGTGTGTGTAGGTGGGAAGGTGTGGGGAGGAGTGAGATTAGGAAGTACATACAGGGAGGGATGATGGATGAGATGAAATTCTGGTTCTTCTTGGATAACAACAATGTTTCGGAAATGTTGGAGATGCTGGGTGTCAGGGCTGCTGGAGCAAACCCAGAAAGTGCTTATATTTCCTCCCATTCCTCTGCTCTTTCTGGGTAATTCTCTAAGTATTGTGGGGGACATCACAAAAGATCTAAGGAATGAAAAGAGCCTGAAATAATTGATCCTTTGTTTCAAAGAATTTTAGTAGGTATTTATCATGCTTTGCTATGTGGGGTTCATTATGGCGTGGAGACCATTTATGCCAATACATCTGACTCCTATATTACTGTTGAACTGTCTGCAATATACAAGAATATTTCTATGTAGAGTAGACCTGGGCAGTGAAAATATAAAAATTTTAAAAAGCAAAAGACTGTGCTGATTAGGTATAGCTGATGACCAGTATTGGTTAAGGAGTTTTTAAAATTTCCTTAGTAGAGTTGCAAGCAGAACTCTCTGCAGAAGAATGAGTGGTGCTACAAGTACAATGATGTATGGCCAAGCAAGTCAGCCAAGAACACTGTTATTTTGGGGGAAATTGAGAATGCACAAGTTCCAATGGCTCTCCTAGGGACTGCAAAAAATGAAACCAGCATTTTCTCCCTGCAGGATTAAATAAAGGATGATACCTGACTAATTCAGTGTCAAAACTAAGGAATCATTTGTACCCAGTAGATTATTTTTTTTCTACTGTGTCATCAAACAACCATGATTCACTCAAAGCATTGCTTGTTTTACTTGTTCTTCTTTTAGATTGCATAATTAATAAATGTTTATTGCAAAAAAAAAAAAAACCCACAAGCAATACAAGTAAAAAAAGAAAGTTGTTTCTCCTCTGCCAATCTCATTCTTCAAGAAAATAGCCTTTAATAACTAAATATGTACACTTACTTTCTATATTTCTAAATGGGCATACCCACATACAAGTGTGTATGGATATACAAGCAAAATGGGATTATTCTCTACACATAGTTTTGAAACTTGCTTATTTCACCTAAAATAACCTTCTGGGACTTCCCTGGTGGCCCAGGGGCTAAGATACCATACTCCCAATGCAGGGAGCATGGGTTCGAACCCATCTGAGAACTAGATCTCCCTTGCCACAATTTAAAAAAGATCCCTCTCATAGCCAAACAAATAATAAAAAATATTTAAAAAAATAACTGTGTTCTCTCTCTCCAGGTGTGTATTAGAGGCAAACTTCTATTTTTTTTTTTTCAACAACTGTGTTCTGTGAGAGTCCATTGTGTGGCTGCCCGACCATTTGTTTAATATTCTCCTACTGTCTGGTATTTAGGTTGTTTCCCACTCAACAGATATTAATTGGAATCTTGTTATTCTCTAGAGATGCTGTGGAGGAGTATAAGATATATAAGGAGCTACTTCTTCTCTTGCGGAGTTTGAGACTGAATATGTGAGTTGGAGAGATTGTGTAGCCTTCACATTTCAGCAGAAGAGACTAGCGATTCCAATGTTACAAAATCTAATAGCAAACTGAACAAAAGTAGTCTCTCCAGAGAAAGACGTTGTACAAGAGCATTTTATCGGTAGAAAATCCAATATAATAATACAGAATGATTAAAGGGCAATTATTCACAGAATAAAGGCTTTTTATTACAAAACGTTTGATTTGTGAAGTTCCCCTCTAGTACTTAACTTTTGATTTTTGTACTGACAGCTATTTGGTACAGTTGAAGGGGAGCTGCCAAGTAAACAGAAGCTTGAACATTAGGGGGTCCATGAAGGTTGGAATTCTAGCTCCATTTCTTGAACTGTTTAAGTGAAGAAGTACCATTCAATATGTTAAAAGGGCTTTTTAAAACCTAGGTAGGTCAGGAAATTTTAGTTCCTCTTCAGATCATCCCAGGTTCATCTCCAAGACGCTTGGCCTTTTTTTTCTCTCCAGGTTTCACTTGGAGACCAATTTCATATAGTTTCTCATAATTGTCATGGCCTCACGCAATACTTACTATGCAAGAATTACCTGACAGTAGCTTGTCTCAAGTCCATGGCTTGAGCTTCTTGTCTACAACCTAGGGTTTCCTTGTTGCCACTGAGACTCAAGATACATCAGGACCTGCTTGGAACTCAAAGGGGCACACACCAAAGTGCAGGGTAATTAATGCCCCAGGGGATGAACCTTTGATCTGTGGGAATTGAGAGATTTGGTAGATAAATTTTCTTCCCTCTTGCTTCACACCTCACCTCCTCTCTATAGACTGTCTTAAGATGCAAGAGCCCTCATGGCCTCTCAGAAGAAGGGCCCTTGAGGTGATGCAATTAGTTGATCTTAACATGAAACAATGGCCATCTCTAGGGTGCAGCCCTCACACTGGGTCTTCCTTGATCTATTCCTTGCCCTCACTTCTGCTTTCCTGGGATTATACTCCCTGATAGAAGAACTGCAGAAAAGCTATTGACTCAACCTCTGTTTTCTGGAGAATGCATGCAAAGACAAGTCTCAACAGGTGAGGTGGAGGTGGATACATTGCACTGTATGTGTTCATTATCTGATTTCTAGCTACCCATTATTGAGCACCTAAGTACCCCAAGGGTTTTCAAAGTGCTTTATATGCCATTGAATAACCACCTTATGAAGAGGCTATCACTATTAACAGCAGTTTTTATTCTGCTGTTATTTATTCAGGTTTGGAGAGTACCTTGCTCAAGGATGCATCAGATCACTTTCCAACTTCTCAATTATTGCATTTGGTGGAGGATTGGGGAGCAAGATGGATCCCTTCTCTACATGGTAATTCAAGCCTTGTTTGACCTCAAGTTTCATATATGAGACCTTAAGGTCTCATATAGATGTATCAAGTGTGTAAAAACATGGTCAGTGAACGAGAAAGACAGATTTTGGACTCAGAGTTTTGTGTGTGAGGCAAGGCAACAGAGGTGCCAACTCAGGGAGGCACCAATCTGCATCTAGTCAGAAAGGTTGGGCTCAGCCAGCATGGGAGGCTGTTATTCACGGCGTGACTCAGCTGCAGCTTCAGCTTTCACACCTCGGGCATGAGTAAGGTTGGCAAGAGTTTTCTGCTGAAATCATCCCCGACTTCTCAGAGTGGCTCATGGGAAACAGGATGGAGCGCTCTGTCATCAGGCTCTCTGATTCCTGCCGTTGCACCTACCTCATCGCACCCTCTGCTCCGGGACTGTCTCCTTCACCTGGGTTCAATCTCACCCAAGTTTTCTGCAGGAGAGTCTCCCCTATCTGACTGACCAGCAGCCTTCTAGACCTGACTTCCAACCAGGGCCACCGCACCGTCCAGCATTCATTTTCTCAATCTCAGGGCTCCCTCCTTTAGTCCATTTTACATGGCAGCTGTTCTAAGCACTCACTGCTCTTTTGCCTTCTCTCAAATGGTTGTCCCCTGTCACCTACACACTCTCAAGAGAAGGAAGGTAAGAGCTCTTTACCATATTCCCCCAAACCACACTCATCCAGCCTTTCACCTGTCCTCCCCACTTTTGTCAACTCAGTCGTCAATTCTCTCTTTGGTGCTCCAAGCCCTGGTGGGATTCAAGAAGAGACCCCAGACCTCTGTGCTCTACTCCCAGGTCTGAGGCTAGGTGTGGAGTGACAGCTTTCCCTCCCCTCTTTCCATATGATACAAAATATAGAAGGAAAAACATCACAGGGCTTTTGTTGTAATCCTGCAAATATGCTTAGCTAGCTTTCTGTGCATGTGTCTTACTTATAGAAGCCACTGTTGAGATTTCCCTGGTGGTCCAATGGTTAAGACTTCACCTTCCAATGCATAGAGTGTGGGTTTGATCTTTAGTTGAGGAGCTAAGATCCCCCATGCCTCATGACCAAAAAACCAGAACATGAACAACAGAAGCAATATTGTAACAAATTCAAAAAAGACTTTAAAAACTGGTCCACATTAAAAAAAAAAACACACAACTTTATTAAAAAAAAAAAGCCATTGTTGACAGAGGTCACTTATGTATATGGATTCCTGTGGAAGAGATGGACACTGAGGTTAGGTCACTTCAAACTTTGTTGTACCTGGGGAGGTAGAGACTCAGAAGTAGGAGAGATAACACCTGGTTTTATTTTAATTGACCATAAAAGTTGTATAAAATCTTGTAAAAGTCATGATCTCTTGAATCACAGCAGAGTACTCTTCCCAGCATATTCATTCCTGAGCTCATCACACCAGCAGCCCTAATGGTAGAACTCATATTGTGCTTTGAGCTGGTGGAAATAAATTTAAATTAAGCTTGGTCATGAGCATGTGTCCGTGGCACTGCTCCTGGATTATTAAAATAAAATTCAGGTCAGAGAAAGCAAAAGCCCTTTTCACAGAGCTAAATTACTTTTTTTTTTTTTTTAAACCAAGTTCAATTAAAGAAACAACTTTCTCTTCTTGGCAAGTTTTTTTCATTTTTTTTCCAACCTCTCAGGTCTATTCCCACCAATACTTCTAATATATAATCAAACACAAGAAAATATAAACAGTAAACTTTCACTAATGGCTTAAAAAAGAAGAGATTGGTTTAAAGAAATTTGCATTGAACTTGGCAAAAATAAAATAAAATAAAATTTTTCAGTGTGCTAGAGAGCACCATTTCATTCATGGTCTGCATCACATCTGAAACCAGGTGTGTGTTGATGGACACTTGGGTTGTTTCTACGTCTTGGCTGTTGTAAATAGTACTGCTATGAATGCTGAAGTGCATAAATCTTTTCAAATTAGAGTTTTTATCTTTTCAGGATGTATGCCAGGAGTCAGATTGCTGGATCAAATGGTGCCTGTATGTTTAGTTTTTTAAGGAACCTCCATACTGTTCTCCACAGTAGCTATACCAATTTGCATTCCCACCAACAGTACAGGAGTGTTCCTGCACCCTCTCTAATATTAATTATTTGCAGACTTTTTGATGATGGCTATTCTGACCAGTGTGAGTTGATACTTCATTGTAGTTTTGATTTGCATTTCTCTAATCATTAGCAGTGTTAAGCATCTTTTTATGTGACTATTGGTAATCTGTGTCTTTGGAGAAATGCCTTTTTAGGTCTTCTGCCCATTTTTGTTTGAGTTTTTTGTTTGTTTTGATATCGAGTTGTATGAGTGGTTTGTATATTTTGGATATCGATCTCTTGTCAGTTGCCTGTTTGCAAATATTTTCCCCCATTCTTCAGGTTGTCTTTTTGTTTTGCTTATGGTTTCATTTCCTGTGCAATATCTTTTAAGTTTGATTAGATCCAATTTGTTTAGTTTTGCTTTTCTTTCTTTTGCCTTGGGAGACTGATCTAAGAAAATATTACTACAATTTATGTCCAAGAATGTTTTGACTATGTTCTCTTCTAGGAATTTTTTGTGGTTATCATGTCTTATATTTAGGTCTTTAAACTATTTTGGGTTTATTTTTATAAATGGCATGAGAGAGTGTTCTAATTTCATTGATTTACATGGAGCTGCCCAGCTTTCCAAACACCCGTGTTGAAGAGACTGTCTTTTCTCCATTGTATATTCTTGATTTCTTTGTCATAGATTAATTGACCATACATGTGTGGGTTTATTTCTGGGCTCTCCATTCAGTTCCATTAATCTACATGTCTGTTTTTTTGCCAGTACCATGCCCTTTTGACTATAGTAGCTTTGTGGTAGTTGTCTGAGGTCTGAAAGGATTATGTCTCCAGCTTTGTTCTTTCCCCCTCAGGATTGCTTTGGCAATTCTGAGTCTTTTGTGATTTCATCTAAATTTTAGTATTATTTGTCCTTGTCCTGTGAAAAATGCCATAGGTATTTTGAAAAAGATTACATTAAATCTGTAGCTTACTTTGGGTAGTATGGCCATTTGTGCTGGTTTCTGCCGTACATCAACTAATACCTATGAATCAGCCATAGGTATATACATGTCTCCTCCCTCCCAAGCCTTCCTCCCACCTCCCACCCCATCCTGCCCCCTCTAGGTTATCACAGAGCACAAGGCTGAGCTCCCTGCACTATATAACAACTTCTCACTAGCTATCTATTTTACACACGGTAATGTAGACATTTCAAGGCTACTCAATTTGTCCCACCTCTCCTTCCCCCACTGTGTCCGTAAGTCTGTTCTCTATATTTGAGGCTCTATTCTTGCCCTGCAAATAGGTTCATCAGTACCATTTTCCTAGATTCCATGTACATGCATTAAAAATATCATATATTAATACATATATATGGAATCTTTTGAAAGATATTGATCAGTCATTTCCTGGAGTATCCTTTGATTTGAATTTTTCCAATGTTTCTCTTAAAATTAGTTAGGTGATGCATTTGTTATGGACTGAATGTTTGTGTCCCCCAAGTTTCTATGTGGAAATCTTAATCACTGGCAGGGTGATACTTGTGTGTGCTTTGCCCTGTCCGTGTTTCATGTTGAGGAAACGTGGCATCCATCTTTCTTATTTCTGGTGAGGCTTACTCTCATCACTTGATAGTGGTGTCTACAGAGTTTTTTCATTGTAGTTCCTCCTGTTTGCCCTTCGGTAAAATGCTGTAAGGAAATTCTTTGAGACTATGGAAATATTCCCGTCCCTCTTCATACTTTCATTTAACTTTAGAACCCAAGAAAGAGTCTCACTGTCAACAATTATTGCTGTGGTGTCTGCCTAAGATGATTTTCTATTTTAATCATGTAGAGGTACATTTTCAATGTTCAGCCATTGGGATTTGACTCAGGCAGAATTTAGTAAGCATTTTCTAAATGTTTGTGCTGTGAGGGAAGGAGGTCAGGGAACCAGCCTTCCTTCTGTTCGTGGAGCGTTTCAGGGCTGGTCGGTTAAGCTCCAGTGGGTTGTTTGATCCCCACAACAGCAGCTGCAGAGGGAGGAGGAGAGGACTCACTTCCTTTGGCTCCTTGCTGCCCTCTGCGTGGCTCCTGCTGTTACCTACACCAGGTGCCCTCCCCATTCACCTTCTAATTGTTCCAACAGCCTCAGCTCCGGGGAAGACTTAGTAGGGAGCTTTCTTATTCTCCCTCCACAACCTTAGCACTTCTCTGGGCTGATTCTGTCACAGCAAAAAATATGCTATCCTAAAACAGCCAGATTTTCCCTTTACGCCCCCCATCACACTGTGAGTAAAGAACTCACAATTTACCTCTAGATTTTTGAGCTATTGGGCAGCATCTGACAAACAGGATCTCCCTGGGAAGGATCTAATAGAGAAGGAATGAAAGTAAGATAGAGTATTTGTCACAAAATCCTTCCTTACACTTAGCGTTTAAAAAAACAATTTGAGGTATCATTTGTATACAGTTAAGTTCATTATTTTGGTGTATCATTCTATGAATTTTGACAAATGTATACTCTCAGGTGGGACTTCCCTGGTGGCTCCAGGGTAAAGAATTGTCTGCTGTGCCGGAGCCACAGGAGATTTGGGTTTGATCCTTGGGTGTGAAAGATCCCTCAGAGAAGAAAATGGCAACCCATTCCAGTATTCTTGCCTGGGAAATCCCATGGACAGAGGCTGCAAGAGTCTAAACCACCACCACCACCACGCTCTCAGGTAATCATTATCTCATCAAGAGATGGAAATCTCATGTCCTCCCACAAAGTTCCCTTGTGTCCTCTGTAGTCATCCCCTCCCCCACTTAGCTCCTGACTGATTTATTTTCTCTTCTTTTAGTTTTGCCTTTTCCAGGATGTCATATATATGTAATTATACAACATGCAGCCTTTGGAATTTGACTTCTTTCACTTGCTGAAAAGCTTGTAAAATTCACTCTTGTTGTTGTTGCTATGAGGACCTCAGTTCTTCTCATTATTGAGAAGTATTCTCTTTTACAGATTTACCACAGATTATTTATTCACCAGCCACTGGACATTGAATTGATTTCAGTTTGGGGGCTACCACAAACATTCATGAACTAGTTTTTATGTGGACTCATGTCTTCATTTCTCTTGGGAACATGTCCAGAGGTGGAATCGCTGGGTCATATGACAAGTGTATGGTGAACAAACCTCTTCCTAGAGTGTCTGTATCTTTTTGTATTCTGACCAGCATGCATGAGCGTTCCTCCTTGTCCTCCTCAGAATACTTAGTAACTGCATGCTGAAGCTTTCAGCTAAGGCTTTCATCCCATTACTTGAGACTAGTGACTGTGAGCATCTTGTCATGTGCTTATTTGCCATTTATATACCTTTTCTAAGCAAAGGAGAAAAGGAAAGATTTAAGCATCTGAATGCAGAGTTCCAAAGAATAACAAGAAGAGATAAGAAAGCCTTCCTCAGTAATCAGTGCAAAGAAATAGAGGAAAACAACAGAATGGGAAAGACTAGAGATCTCTTCAAGAAAATTAGAGATACCAAGGGAACATTTCATGCAAAGATGGGCTCGATAAAGGACAGAAATGGTATGGACCTAACAGAAGCAGAAGATATTAAGAAGAGATGGCAAGAATACACAGAAGAACTGTACAAAAAAGATCTTCACGACCCAGATAATCACAATGGTGTGATCACTGACATAGAGCCTAGACATCCTGGAATGTGAAGTCAAGTGGACCTTAGAAAGCATCACTACGAACAAAGCTAGTGGAGGTGATGGAATTCCAGTTGAGCTATTTCAAGTCCTGAAGGACGATGCTGTGAAAGTGCTGCACTCAATATGCCAGCAAATTTGGAAAACTCAGCAGTGGCCACAGGACTGGAAAAGGTCAGTTTTCATTCCAATCCCAAAGAAAGGCAATGCCAAAGAATGCACAAACTACCACACAGTTGCACTCATCTCACATGCTAGTCAAGTAATGCTCAAAATTCTCCAAGCCAGGCTTCAGCAATATGTGAACCATGAACTTCCTGATGTTCCAGCTGGTTTTAGAAAAGGCAGAGGAACCAGAGATCAAATTGCCTACATCTGCTGGATCATCGAAAAAACAAGAGAGTTCCAGACAAACATCTGTTTCTGCTTTATTGACTATGCCAAAGCCTTTGACTGTGTGGATCACAATAAACTGTGGAAGATTCTTCAAGAGATGGGAATACCAGACCACCTGACCTGCCTCTTGAGAAATTTGTATGCAGGTCAGGAAGCAATAGTTAGAACTGGATATGGGACAACAGACTGGTTCAAAATAGGAAAAGGAGTACATCAAGGCTATATATTGTCACCCTGCTTATTTACCTTCTATGCAGAGTACATCATGAGAAATGCTGGACTGGAAGAAACACAAGCTGGAATCAAGATTGCTGGGAGAAATATCAATAACCTCAGATATGCAGATGACGCCACCCTTATGGCAGAAAGTGAAGAGGAACTCAAAAGCCTCTTGATGAAAGTTAAAGTGGAGAGTGAAAAAGTTGGCTTAAAGCTCAACATTCAGAAAACAAAGATCACGGCATCCGGTCCTATCACTTCACGGGAAATAGATGGGGAAACAGTGGAAACAGTGTCAGACTATTTTTCTGGGCTCCCAAATCACTGCAGATGGTGACTGCAGCCATGAAATTAAAAGACGCTTACTCCTTGGAAGGAAAGTTATGACCAACCTAGATAGCATATTCAAAAGCAGAGACATTACTTTGCCTACAAATGTCTGTTTAGTCAAGGCTGTGGTTTTTCCAGTGGTCATGTATGGATGTGAGAGTTGGACTGTGAAGAAAGCTGAGCGCCGAAGAATTGATACTTTTGAAGTGTGGTGTTGGAGAAGACTCTTGAGAGTCCTGTGGACTGCAAGGAGATCCAACCAGTCCATTCTGAAGGAGATCAGCCCTGGGATTTCTTTGGAAGGAATGATGCTACAGCTGAAACTCCAGTACTTTGGCCACCTCATGGGAAGAGTTGACTCATTGAAAAAGACTCTAATGCTGGGAGGGATTGGGGGCAGGAGGAGAAGGAGATGACAGAGGATGAGATGGCTGGATGGCATCACTGACTCGATGGATGTGAATCTGAGTGAACTCCAGGAGTTGGTGATGGACAGGGAGGCCTGGCATGCTGTGATTCATGGGGTCGCAAAGAGTTGGACACGACTGAGTGACTGAACTGAACTGAACTGAACTGAAGTGTCTACTCAAATCTTTGTGCATTTCTTATTGTTTTTTTTATTTCCCTATTATTGACTTTTGAGAGTTCATTATATATATTCTAGATATAATATCTTTGTCAGATATATGACTTATAAATAGTTCCTCCAAACCTGTGGCTTCTTTTTTCATTATCTTAACAGAGTCTTTGAAAAGCAGAACTTCAACCTTTTGATAAAGTCCAATTTATCATTTTTTTTATGGTTCATGCTAACATTTATTTGTTCTGCTTGATTGGTAGTAGGTTAAACTTCTTTGTCCAAATTATTTTCTTCTGATAGAATTTCTGAAAAAAAGTACAAGTCTTGATTTCTAAAGCCATAGGCAGGACAGGTCACTTAGCCTTTGTGTAACTTAGTTTTCTTATCTGTTAAATGGAAACAACAGTGCTGTCTTTCTTGGACGCACTTGTGTCGCCTCCAGGATAAATGCTAGAAGACGCTTACCTGAAGTGAAAAGGAAAAGAAAAGATTGGGCTTTGAGAGTTTTATGTTAGCAGCAACATGTTGAAGAAACAAGAAGGAAGTGAGGGTTTACAGGGGAAGAAATGATGGATCCTTACCTACAGGAAGACAAGGAGAAGCAGTCTAAGTCCAGGGGCTCCCCCTTGAGTTGGCTGGACTCTAGAGCAGGAAAAGGGAAGTCTAGGAAGCAGATTTTAAAAAATTAAAAATGATTAATATTCAGTAATTTTAAGAGGAAGTCCAAATGTTGAAAGGTTAAAAAAAGAAACAGGGTTTTTAAAAATGTTTTTATTTTTATTATTTTTGATTGGAGTATAATTGCTTACAATGTTGTATTAGTTTCTGCCATATAACAACGTGAATCAGCTATACGTATATATATATTCTTTCCCTCTTGAGCCTCTCTCCCAGCCCAGCCCAGCCCACTCCTCTAGGTCATCACAGAGCATCACTGAGCTCCCTGTGCTATACAGCAGCTTCCTGCTAGCTAGCTATTTTACACATGGTGGCATATATTCATCAGTGCTACTCTCCCAGTTCATCCCACTCTCTCCTTTCCCCATTGTGTCTACACGTCTGTTCTGTACATCTGTGTCTCTATTCCTGCCCTGCAAATAGGTTCATCAATACCATTTTTCTAGATTCCATATATATGCATCAATATACAATATTTCTTTTTCTCTTTCTGACTTACTTCATTCTGTATGACAAGCCAGTTGTTTTTATTCTTTGATGATGTCATTACCACATCCTGTGGAAAGGTACTTTTCTGTGGAAATATTTCTGGCCTTAGTTCCCTCTAGAAGGTTAATAAAAAAGTAAAACAAGACAATCCCAGATACTGAATCTGAGGATTCTTGAATAAGAAACTTTGCACACCTCTTTCTCTGGGTGCTCACACCTCCCAGGTGAGGAGTCAACTTGCAAGGAGTCTCAGTCCAACGACTGAAGATGGAATCGATTATGAGTGACTTCATCATGCAGCAGGACTGAAAACTTGAAGGATCCTCTTCAGAAGGCCAAAGTTCATTCATCTTCATCACATGTCAACACACCAGGCTTCTTTCTTTTTCTAAAGACAAGTAGATCCAGAGAGAAATACAGGATTCTTGGTCACCATCATGAAGAATTCTTGTTGATACAGAATGGCTTCTCGACATCCTGTTTTATTATGTTCCATATCATGATAACAGTTTTTTAAAAAAGATACCCTTCAGTGGCACTGCTTGATTAGGGAGATTGAAGCCACCAGGGTGGGTGGCCCTTTCTCCCCAAACCACCATAATGAACTGCTGATTAATTCTTCACCACCCACTTTGCAAGCAAACTGGGTGTTGTGTTCAAGTAGGATGGGATAGAATCTTATCAGACAGGACTTCACCAGCTGGAACTAGAAACAAATCTGCCCATCTGGCCTGGGCAATGTGCCCTCCTGGAAAATTACTGAACAGCACCCAACTCCATAAAAATACATTCCTTAAAATGCCAGCAGAAGGCACAGACTTATGGTGAAACGAAGAAATTATACAGCCTGCGCAAAGCTCAATTCATCACCAGGTTTGGATAATGGAAATAAATGCCCACCCAGACTTCACGCCAAGAACATTAATAATTAGTTCATGGGAACTGTCATGCAGGAAGGTCCTGGCTGTGATTCAGACTCTGGGTGTGAAAAAATGTGATGTAAGTGCTGTGAGACACTAGAGTAATGAGACATTTGGTCCTGCGTGGGCTGGGAACCAGAAGCAGCTCCCTCTCTACAGGGAGGCAGGGGGAAGCGATGGCTTCGGGGATGGCGCTATGGGTTGAGGAAAATTTGCCAAGTTTCATCTGACTGCCTTTCCTTTTCTCTTATTGCATCCTTTCCAGAACTTTGGTTGTGGCCGTCTTCCATCTTCCAAAGGGGAAAGCCATCGGACTAAATGTGCTCCTTGCTGCCCTCAAAGTCTGTCCCCAGTCACCTGCCGTGATGTCCCCTCCCTGTTCTTCTTGCAATCATGGTCCCCAGGCAGGTATGGGCTCCTTTCTCCATGAAGCTCTCCTTGCTCTCTGGACTAAGAAGATACCTCCTGCTTGGCTCACAGCTCACGTGCTCAGTCCTGTCCAATTCTTTAAGATCCCATGAACTGTAGCCTGTCAGGCTCCTCTGTCCATGGCAAGAATACTAGAAGGGGTTGCCATTTCCTACTTCAGGGGATTGTCCCAACCCAGAGATTGAAGCTGCATTTCTTGCATCTCCTGCTTTGGAGGTGGATTCTTAACCGTTGAGCTACCTGGGAAGCCCCACCTCCCCCTTATATTCCTTTTTTTTTTCTGGTGGCACATGTAGTTCCTATTTCACATCCTAAATATCCTGTGAAGCTCAGAACCATACCAGATTCAAATTCGGTTTCTTCTACCCAGAACATTGCTTGGCACATTGTGAGTTCTCTGCCAACATTTGTTGAGTGAATCAAAGAAATAACTTGTGATTGATAATGACTGTATGACCTCCTGGCAAGGAGCATTTTTATTTTACACGCACTTTAAGGTGGCATGGGGTGACCAAAATAACCAAGACTTTCTGATCAGACAAATCTGGCTACGAATGCCAGCTAGACCACAGACTCTAATGTATTGTCTTTATTTCACTCATCTCTAAAGGGATATTTCTACCTATTGTATAGGATTCTGGTATGGATTAGAGAGGGCTTCCCTAGTGGCTCAGATGTTAAAGAATCTGCCTACAATGCAAGAGCTCTGGGTTTGATCCCTGGGTGGGGAAGATCCCCTGGAGCAGGGCATGGCTACCCATTCCAGTATTCTTGCCTGGAGAATTCCATGAACAGAGGAGCCTGGCAGGTTACAGTCCATAGGATCACAAAGAGTCAGACCCAACTGAGCAACTAACACACACACACATGCATTAGAGAAGGTAACACATGCAAAGACCCTTTAACATTTAAAATGTTAGTTTCCCCTCTTCTTTGTAGTTATCAGAATGGAAGTGCTTAACCTGAAGAAATAAAGTTCTAACGAGAATGTTAAGCATCAGAGGCCCTGGCGGGGGACAGCTGCCTTCTGCAGGAAGCTCCATCTGAAGAGCCTACCAGCATCCCTCAGCTCACGGGTGAGAAGCCAGCTCCTCACCCTTTCTAGGAGGTAAGTGTGCTGAGAATCACGGAGTCAGGAGAGAGGCCCAGGAGTTCCAGTCATCAGAGCTGGGGTGAGAGCTCCAGACCCTGGGTGAGAGCCTTGCTATCTGAGCCCAGAGGGGCACCAGCTGGAAAGGCCAACCTGGCTCCATCACGTGAAGTTCCACTCAATTCAGCAACTACTTAATACATGGTGGCTCCCTGTGGATCCACAGAGCAGCGTGACCCCAACCTTCAGGGTTACCCTATTGCAGCACAGACAGTCACAAACCAGGGCTGGGAGCCGGAGATCGGGAGCTGTGGGCACAGTGAGCCTCACCCTCCCTGGATTCCACACGGGCATGTGCACCGACTCACTGAAACTTTTCACCTCCACCTTGATTCTCATTTTCCCAGTCAGTCACACATGTGTGCAGAGCAGGGAAGACATCTGAATCCTTCAACACGCGCATTCCCAAGTGAGGCGAATGAGGTGCTGTTTCAGCTCTCACACTATGAACATGGGTCCTTTTTATGACCTGTGTACTGTGCCACATTTTCCCCATTTCTGTGCTTTTTGCTGGTGATTTTTCTGTTCAGAATGGGGCTTCCGCACTGATGGCTCAGTGGGTAAAGAATCCACCTGCAATTCAGGAGACATAGGAGATGCAGGTTTGATCCTTGGGTTGGGAAGATGCCCTGGAGAAGGAAATGGCACCCCACTGCAGAGTTCTTGCCTGGAAAATTCCATGGGCAGAGGAGCCTGACAGGCTACAGTCCATGGGGCTGCAAAGAGCTGGACATGACTGAGCAACTAAGCACACTTTTCAGTTCAGAATAGCTCTCAGAACAGCACTGAAGAGCCGTTTCACTTTCCTAAGGGCAAGAAGCCCGGGATGTGCCTTGGGGAGAAAATGCAGTGTTGGATAAGCATCATTCAGGCATGAATTACGGTGCCGCCGGCTCTGTGTTCAGTGTTAACAAATCAAGGATATACGTTAAATGAAGTGTTTTAAAACAAAGTCACATAAAACAAGGACCTGTTGATCGACTAATGAAAATATTGTGACCAGAGACTCCTGGGAACTGAACCCTGTATTTCCCCAGGAGCAGTGGTTCAATATTGTCTATTTCATTGTTCATAGTGACTTTATAGAATACAACTCCAGCAAATAGTAAGAACTGACTACATTTTGGTGTGAAGCACAGTTTGGAGTTGGATGCAATGGGAGGAGCTGGAGAGACACAAGCAGGGAATTTTCTCCAACAGTAGGGCAGGACCAGGCCTAGATTTTACACTCTGGTGCCTGTGAGAAGAAAGGATGAGAAGAAGGATTTTGGCAAATGGAGTCAGGTTTAAAATTACTCTCCAGGTACATTTTACCTACATCAGCCAGCCACACACAACTTGTAGGTTCACATAGACTTCTGCAAGTATGATCCTGTGTGTGTTGTGGACTGAATTGTGTCCCCTACTCCGAATTCAGACATTGAAACCCCAGCCTCAGATGTGATGGTAGTAGGAGGCCTTTGGGAGATAATTTGATTTGAATGTGGCCACGAGGAAGCCTTCATCATGGCATTCAGTTCAGTTCAGTTCAGTTCAGTCGCTCAGTCATGTCCAACTCTTTGCAACCCCATGGACTGTAGCATGCCAGGCTTCCCTGTCCATCACCAACTCCAGGAGCTTGCTCAAACACATGTCCATAGAGCCGGTGATGCCATCCAACCACTTCATCTCATCATGGCATTAGCACCCATATAGAAAAGGCTGTCTCTCTCTTTCTACCATGTGAGGACACGGTGAAGGCAGCTGTCTATAAGCCAGAAGAGAGTTCTCATGAGAAGTCCACCATGCTGCCTCCTTGATCCTGGACTTCTGGTCTCCAGAACTGTAAAAATATAGATTTTTGTTGTTTAAGTCTCTAGGTCTATGATATCTTGTTATGGCAACCTGAGCAGACTAAGGCAGTATGCAGACTCTAAAATTTTTAAAGGTGATTACAGAGAAGACTCAGAAAGACACCTTTTTTTATTTTTGATTGGGATAAAAATAATTTTGGTTGCACGATACTGGATGCTTGAGGCTGGTGCACTGGGACGACCCAGAGGGATGGTACGGGGAGGGAGGAGGGAGGAAAGTTCAGGATGGGGAACACGTGTATACCTGTGGCGGATTCATGTTGATATATGGCAAAACCAATACAATATTGTAAAGTTAAAAAATAAAATAAAAATTTAAAAAGTCATTTTGGGTATTGGATATATGGTCATCTTTCTACCAAAAAAATTACGTGATGAAAAACAGTCAGATAATTTCTAATCTGAATTATTTCCTTTAATTAATTAAACACAAACACATTCACATTCAAACACCTTTCCAATTTTGGAACACATTAAAAAGAGCAATGACTTGGGAGCCAGGTGATTTGAGTTCAAGCCCAAGTTGCCACCAGCTAAATGGTACCTTTGTGCCTCAGTCCCTCAAGGCTTAAGCGAGGACAATAATGTTGTGTCAGCTCAACCCAGATCACAGGGTCATTGCTGTGAAATGAACAGAACGCAGATGTAAAAATAAAAAAGTTAAAAGGCTATATAGATGCAAAGTATGAACACGGCAGAAATAGAAATTGCTTCTGAATTGCTGGGAATCCAAGCCTGAAATAATTCTTGGAAGCAAGAAAGTCATTTGGGACTTGATAAGTGTCACATTGCTCTTTATGGTTCAAGAACACCAGAGGAACCAAGACATGTTACTAAGGAAATTCGTTCCCACCACTTGATAATAGTCACTTTTATGGAACTCCATTTTTACTGTCATCTGTATGACAAATATGCCCCTATGCAAACTACGTCCAGCTTCAGCTGAAATTCTAGGGGGAAAAAAAAGAAAAGTTAGAAAGTGAAGTAGCTAACAAATTAATTTATCCTGTCCACATGTATCTGTGTCTCCATTATGTGCTAAGAATTGTTGGAAATGTTTGAGGAGGCATAAGGTCAAATTCCTGCCTTTGAGAAGATAACAATGCAGCTGAGAACAAGAGAATGACACCAAGAGCTGCTAAATAGAGCTGGAAGTCGTAGAAGCGATGTCACTGGCAGATATGTGACAAGTGCTGACAGGATGTCTAGATTTCAGAGAAGGAACAGATGAGTGAAGGCTGAACCCGTCATTGAATTTCTTGTTGAAAAGAAGGGACTGGAGTTGGGTCTTGATGACTGACTAGGATTTAGATGGGAAAAGAGAACCAGGCTGGCTTTGCAAGGGGAAGGAAGTCACATGCAAATCAATTGGCTGGAATAGGCTGGGAGGAGCCTTCATGGATAGTGCAACCACAACATAGCTGGGTTCAGTCTGGGCTCTTGAAGACCCTGCTAAAAGAGCTGAGGCCACAGTCCTCATTGCTGCTGCCTTTTAGGTCACAGGGTCTTCAAAGTGCATGAGCCCTTCAGTTCAGTTAGTTCAGTTGCTCAGTCATGTCCAACTCTTTGCGACCCCATGGACTGCAGCATGCCGGGCCTCCCTGTCCATCACCAACTACTGGAGCTTACTCAAACTCATGTCTATTGAGTCGGTGATACCATCCAACCATGCCCACAATGATTTCCATGGAACCTTGATACTTTCTGGGGACTTCCCTGGTGGCTCAGTTGGTAAAGAATCCACCTGCAATGCAGAACTGGGTTTGATCCCTAGGTTGGGAAGATCCCCTGAAGAAGGGAATGGTTACCCACTCCAGTATTCTGGCCTGAAGAATTCCAGGACTATATAGTTCATGGGGTCCCAAAGAGTCAGACGTGACTGAGTGACTTTCACTTGTTACCTTTTGAAGATCAGTATGTCTTGCCCCCAAAATAAAAACATATGGCCAGAAGAATTTAGGAAACATGATATACAGAGATGTTCAATACACATAAGTAGATTCACCAGATTGATTTTGGTAACTCTGAACCATTCCTTATCCCTTTTTATAAGGTTTAAAGATTCTCTGGGGCTTCCCCCATGGTTCAGATGATAAAGAATTCACCTGCAATACAGGAGATGTGGGTTCAATACCCAGGTCAAGAAGATCCTCTGGAAAAGGGAATGGCTACCCACTCCAGTATTCTTGCTTGGAGAATTTTATGGACAGAGGAGTCTGGTGGGCTACAGGCTTCCCTGGTGGTTCAGAGAGTAAACAACCTGCCTGCAATGCAGGAGACCTGGGTTCAATCCCTGGGTTGGGAAAACCCCTAGAGAAGAAAATGGCAACTCACTCCAGTATTCTTGGCTGGGAAATCCCATGGACAGAGAAGCTGGGCAGGCTATAGTCCATGGAGTGGGTCACAAAAAGTCAGACACTGAGCAACTAACACTTTGAAAGATTCTATGACTGCAGGACGAAACACAGAAGTACTCAGCTGAATGAAAGCAAAATTCTGTCACATACAGCTCCAAAGGAGACAAGGCTGCCATGCAGGACTGTGTAGTGGGTTGCACCCATGACAGGATGACAGCAAACTAGAGATGTCAGGGCACCTTGTATGTGACAAGCTGGCTGGGGTTTGCAAAGTTTCACAGACTTTCTGTGAACTGGTTAGTTTGAATAACTTTGTGGGCTCTGGAGCCTAGGGGTTATCCATTGTTTGGCACCTGACCCTGGGCAACTAGGATGAGCGTGTGATGGCCAAAAGTGTGAGATCTTGGTAGGGAAAAGGCTTGGGATGTGGACTTCATCAGGGGAAACTGACTGGCCTCTGGCCAGGTCTTCCAAATTCTAAAAGCAATAGCAGCAAAATATATCAGTCTTTTTTGTGATCTTTGTAAAATTTAGGGTCTAGCAGCCCAGTAACTTCATTACTGAGTCCCTAAAGGACAGAGCTCTGATAAGATGCTGCCCTGGAAAGACAATTATCTAAGAAAGAAAAGACAGAAGGGAGAGAAGCTCTACTGTTGTCTTTCCAGCTAGCAGCAGGAGCACATACAAAGGGATCTAAGGTTTCCAGAGAGCTTTCTAAACTTTTGTCTCGGGGCTGGAGATGGCGGTGGCATCTCCAGCTTTCAAACTCTGATGACCCTTGGGTCTCTTGGAACCTTCACCTGACCTTGGAAGCTCCAGCCCTTTCAGGGGATCGTAAGTTCCTGCTCTGCCTTCAGTTCAGTTCAGTTCAGTTGCTCAGTTGTGTCTGACTCTTTGTGACCCCATGGACCACAGTCAGTCCTTTTCTACGGAATCCTCATGTGGTTGCTGCTGTCTTGACTGGACCCCAACAGTATGGCATAAGTAAGCTTCTGAGAAGTCTCACTAGGAGACAAGGCAACATAACTTAAATTGGCATTTCCCACATACTTGATCACAGAAACTGTCTCTCCTCCCTCTAAACCCTGCCCCACCCCAAACGCTTTCCGATATCCTGGGGAACTTGTGTTCCATGGTCCACCTTTTGGAGAACACCCAAGGGTTTGTAGACTGAGCACTAAGGAATCCAGAAATAAGGGCATCATCTCAGCTGTGTGATCTTAGATAATTCACATCTGTTTTCTGGCCTTTAGTTTCATGGGATCTAAGGAAGTATTGGATGAAGTTCACCAGCAGGAGTTGTCCCAGCTATAACATGTTTTGATTCTGTGAGAAATGGTGTCCTTAAAAGAAAACAATCATTGTTCAGGTAGTAAAGGCAGAAACAACAGCAACAACAAACCCACTGTCCAGTATTTTGCTTTGCCTTCTCTTTCTTTCTGGCTTAATTAGCTTGGATATTTTGAGATTTGAGCTAGGAAAATGCATTAAGGGCAAGAAAAGGAAATAAAAGATATCAGTATTGGGAAAAAGGAATAAGACTTTATTTGCAGAAAACATGTTGTATATATAGAAAATCTAAAGGAACTGACTTCTAGAAAAAAATAATTTATTAAGGTCAAGGTCACAAGATAGAGGTGAATATAAAAAGGTCAAATGTATTTCTATGCCAGAAACAAATAGTGGGAAAATGACAGTAAATATAACAATATTCATATTAGTATAATCTAATAAATGATGTGCAAGATCTCTATGCCTAAAGCTACAAATATTGCTGAGAGAAATTGAAGATGTCCTAAGTAAGTAGAGTTGGACATGACTGAGCGACTGAATTGAACTAAATAAGTAAAAGTGAAATACTATGTTATGAACTGGAAGACTCAATATTGTTTAAAATGATAATTCTCTCTAAACTGATTTATAGCTCTGAGGCAATATTAAGATTCAAACACAATTTTTATAGTTTATAAACTCAAAAATTTTATGAAAATGAAAAATCTTATAATTTTGTCAAAATGAGTAAAATTGGAGGATTTACACTACTTGACTTCAAGACATTATTAATATAAACCTACATACTGTGAAAAGACGAGAAGCAAAAAGCAAAGGAAAAAAGGAAAGATATAAGCATCTGAATGCAGAGTTCCCAAGAATAGCAAGAAGAGACAAGAAAGCCTTCCTCAGTGATCAATGCAAAGAAATAGAGGAAAACAACAGAATGGGAAAGATTAGAGATCTCTTCAAGAAAATTAGAGATACCAAGGGAATATTTCATGCAAAGATGGGCTCGATAAAGGACAGAAATGGTATGGACCTAACAGAAGCAGAAGATATTAAGAAGAGATGACAAGAATACACAGAACTGTACAAAAAAGATCTTCATGACCCAGATAATCATGATGGTGTGATCAATGACCTAGAGCCAGACATCCTGGAATGTGAAGTCAAGTGGACCTTAGAAAGCATCACTACAAACAAAGCTCGTGGAGGTGATGGAATTCCAGTTGAGCTTATTCAAATCCTGAAAGATGATGCTGTGAAAGTGCTGCACTCAATATGCCAGCAAATTTGGAAAACTCAGCAGTGGCCACAGGACTGGAAAAGGTCAGTTTTCATTCTGATCCCAAAGAAAGGCAATGCTAAAGAATGCTCCAACTACCACACAATTGCACTCATCTCACACGCTAGTCAAGTAATGCTCAAAATTCTCCAAGCCAGGCTTCAGCAATTGTTTACTAAGAGCAGACTCCTAAACATACAAACTTCCTGATGTTCAAGCTGGTTTTAGAAAAGGCAGAGGAACCAGAGATCAAATTGCCAACATCCGCTGGATCATCAAAAAAGCAAGAGAGTTCCAGAAAAACATCTATTTCTGCTTTATTGACTATGCCAAAGCCTTTGACTGTGTGGATCACAATAAACTGTGGAAAATTCTGAAAGAGATGGGAATACCAGACCACCTGACCTGCCTCTTGAGAAATTTGTATGCAGGTCAGGAAGCAACAGTTAGAACTGGACATGGGACAACAGACTGGTTCAAAATAGGAAAAGGAGTACGTCAAGGCTGTATATTGTCACCCTGCTTATTTAACTTATATGCAGAGTACATCATGAGAAACTCTGGACTGGAAGAAGCACAAGCTGGAATCAAGATTGCTGGGAGAAATATCAATAACCTCAGATATGCAGATGACACCACCCTTATGGCAGAAAGTGAAGAGGAACTCAAAAGCCTCTTGATGAAAGTCAAATAGGAGAGTGAAAAAGTTGGCTTAAAGCTCAACATTCAGAAAATGAAGATCATGGCATCTGGTCCCATCACTTCATGGGAAATAGACGGGGAAACAGTGGAAACAGTGTCAGACTTTATTTTTGGGGGCTCCAAAATCACTACAGGTGGTGACTGCAGCCATGAAATTAAAAGACGCTTACTCCTTGGAAGGAAAGTTATGACCAACCCAGATAGCATATTCAAAAGCAGAGACACTACTTTGCCAACAAAGGTTCGTCTAATCAAGGGTATGGTTTTTCCTATGGTCATGTATGGATGTGAGAGTTGGACTGTGAAGAAGGCTGAGCGCCAAAGAATTGATGCTTTTGAACTGTGGTGTTGGAGAAGACTCTTGAGAGTCCCATGGACTGCAAGGAGATCCAACCAGTCCATTCTAAAGGAGATCAGCCCTGGGATTTCTTTGGAAGGAATCATGCTAAAGCTGAAACTCCAGTACTTTGGCCACCTCATGGGAAGAGTTGACTCATTGGAGAAGACTCTGATGCTGGGAGGGATTGGGGGCAGGAGGAGAAGGGGATGACAGAGGATGAGATGGCTGGATGGCGTCACTGACTCAATGGACATGAGTCTGAGTGAACTCGGGGAGTTGGTGATGAACAGGGAGGCCTGGCGTGCGCGATTCATGGGGTCACAGAGAGTCGGACACAACTGAGCGACTGAACTGAACTGAACTGAACAGCACTCAAGACAGTGAAGGAATGATTGACATGTAAATAAATGGTACAAAATAGCCTAGAAGCACAATGGTACATATATGGTAGAATGATTCTAAACAAAGGACTCAATAAAGAAAATCTTTTCAACAAATAATGGAACAACTGGCCATCTGCAATTTTGTGATTTAGAAGAATTATATCTCTGGTCATTCAGGTGATCAAAATATATTACTCATATGTATTTGATCTTCATTCATGATTCATGGTCCACAGATTCCCAGACCTTTAGCATTTCCTAGGCAAAAGAACAATGGGAACAGCTCTTGCCCTAATATTTTATCTCTTGTCCTCAGTTTCTGGAATGACTTCAGAATGATAAAGGAGAGATGAGTGTCTTTACTTGTTATTCGTAAGAAGTCCATTTCCACCATAAGGTTTATGGTAGTAAGTTGACTTTTGGAACACATCTGAAGGCCAGGGGCGGGGGTGGGGGGGTGGGGGGAGACTTGTTGTCAGGGAAACCAACCAGGAATAGAAGGTTTGACCTTCAAATCCACCCTTTCTGGGAGGGGAGAGAGCAAACAGAGTTGGACTCAATCACCAGTAGCAGATGACTCAATCAACGATACCTATGTAATAATGAAGCCTCCACAAAAACTCAAAAGGAAAGGTTTTGGAGAGCCGCTTCTCCAAACCTGCAGAAATTTGGGGAGAGTGGTAAACTCAGAGAGCATGGAAACTCTGTCCCCTCTTTTTTCTCATTTTCTGGTTCTTTTTCTGACTTTGTTTCATCCTTTTTACCATGATCTCCACCTGCTTCCCTGTTTTGCCCTCTACTCTCTCTAGACTTCAGAAAAGGAAGGGATATATAATTTTGACAACATATCACTCTTTTTGGTAAATTCATTGCTTTGTAATACTCCACTAAATCTCTGATAATGGACAAGTATCTTAGGGAAAGGCCACAGGTAAGCAGAGACATGACTGAATAAACATAGCAAGTGAGCAAAAGTTGCTCATTGTGTCAGCCTCTTTGCGACCCCATGGACTATACAGTCCATGGAATTCTCCAGGCCAGAACACTGGAGTGGGTAGCCAAGGGGTCTTCCTGACACAGGGATTGAACCCAGGTCTCCTGCATTGCAGGCAGATTCTTTACCATCTGAGCCCCGAGGGAAGCCCATTTGAAAGAAGTGCCCCAACAGGGTACCACCTCTGGTGCACGTTCCACAAACCACTTGAAGTTTTCTCATGGGACACCTGGCTTGTTCCATCTCAGGGAGTTTTAAATATTAATTACTAAGTGATTAGTTCAGCCTCACAAGTTATCACTCTAATAAAATGCATGTTGAAGCACGTATCTCAACCAATTTAAGTGTGTTATTGCTATTCTAACAGACCTCTTTAATTTGACAACTGAGAAGCATGAAATGTAGTTTAATAGACATAATTTGATGATGTAAAATGTTATCTGGTGTGAGCCATTCATCTTTATTAATACATCTCAGGTCATGGGAATATGACTCTTTAATTTGACCTACAAAGGCTGTTTGCTTTTCTTCCTGGTCTTCTGACACAACTTAGCAGCTGAACAGCAACAACAAGAAAGTCCTCTAAATACCGGTGCTGAGAAACCAGGGGACAGGTTTTTCTGACGCAGTCTTTGTTATCAACTCTGCTGTTGGGCAAGCCAGGCCATCTTGTCTGGCTGGATGGTCTGCTGATGTGCATGTCTTAACTGCACAATAAAATCAAGCTCTGGGCAGAGAAACCCAGTTTTATGTCTCATGTGTATCCCCATGGTGTCTAAAAGTTACAATTAACAATTTGAACTAGATTAAAAATTAAATTTCAATCATTGAATTGAATTGAAAACAAAATCAGAGGACTTTTCACGTGGAAGTCCTGTGAGTTCACATAAACTAGGTAATTTATTAAATCATGTGTGTTTCTCTGTGTAGTGGTTCCCATTTCATTTATTCTTAGAGAATTAGCAGCCTCACAGCTTCTTTCCTAGATCCTCCACTGGCTTCCTAACATGACTACCATCCAGCCCTGACATACTCCTGCCTCATTCATCTGCTTTTGAGTTCCCACCGTCGTCTTTGTTATTCATAAAATCCCTGGTCAAGCTTCTTTCCATTTTGGCCTATTCTTTGATTCCTAGTGTTATCATTCATAACCCTTTGAAAGTTGCTTTTCTGAGAAATTTTGATAATTAAATAGAATTTATATTTTCTTAAAGTACACTAATTTAAAAAGAAATAAAGAAACATTTTATTGATCAATTTTTTAAAAAGTACATTAATTTAGTGATAACCATTTATTTTGTTCTTTAAGGATTTAATGTTATTTATTCTTTTTTGCTGCCTATTGGCCAAGTCAGCAAAATGTTGCCTTATTCTGATTTTGAACATTAAAAGGGGGAGCATGACAATGATAGAAATGAAAATTAATTGGGAAGGAAATGCCCCAGGTTCCTCATTTCCCTCTGCTGATAACTTAGCTTTCTCTATAACCATGGACAAGTTTCTAAACCTCTCAAAATCTTGCTTTACTTACCTATAAGTCGAAGGTAATTATACCTCCTAGGATTGCTGTTAAAATCAATTGGGGATAACTGATGTAAAAATGCTTTAAAAAAAGTAAGAGTTCTGTACTAAACCATGATTAGCAATGTAGTCATGCATGACAGCCTGAAATATTGGCCTTTACCTTCAGGGCGGGTTTGTATAAAACTTACCTGCATCTCTAATTAGGTGACTGTCCTTTAGTGCCTCAGTCCCCAAAGTTCAAAACCAAGCTGAGCATCTGCCTGCAAAACCTGCCATTTGATTTGTTTCATAACATGGCCAATTGTGTCGCCATCTTTGTTGCCCGATCCTTAAACAGAATGAAGCTATTTTTGACTTGGGTGGCCATGTCCCAGTTTGGATAGAATCATTCTGGTTTATAACTGGTGACCCTGTATATTTGTTTCTAAAGTAGGCGGTTTAAAACAATAGGAATTTATTTTTTTATAGCTCTGGAGATGAGACACCCAGAACTAGGAGTCAGCTAGACTGGCTTTCTGGAAACTCTAAGAGAAAATCTATTCCATGTCTCTCTCCAGCTTCTAGAAATCACCAGGAGTCCTTGGTGCTTGTGGACACGTGGCTCCCGTCTCTGCCTCCTTGTTTACATGGTGTGTTCACATGGTGTTTTCCAATGGTGTCTCTTGCCTCTTATAAGGGTGCCAGTCACTGAGTTTAGAGCCACACTAACTCAGTGTGGCCTCTTCTTGGATTACAATCCTATTTCCGAATGATTAAGACTCGAAGGTATCTTTTCGAGAAACATAATCCTTGTCACTGGGCTTCTTTGGTGGCTCAGATGGTAAAGAATCTGCCTGCAATGTGAGACCAGGGTTCAATCACTGGAATGGGACGATCCCCTGGAGAAGGGAATGGCTACCCACTCCGGTATATTCTGGCCTGGAGAATTCCATGGACAGAGGAGCCTGGCTTGTCAACCAACTCCTCATTCCCAAGTTGAACCACAAGTTGTCTGCATGGCAGATCAGCTTCTTCAGTGATCTATTTGCCTAAGGTAAAAATCATTCATCCTTTGAGTAATATATAATTTGGAATTCATGTAGTTCAATCTCTCCTCCTATAGGGATAATGCCTTGGACTATGACATATTCTGCTGCTTTTTTTTTAAGACTAAATTGAGTACATACCATGGTTGTTGATGTGCATTCTTACATCCTTGAAACTTCTTTTTAAATTTTTGAATGAAGAGTAGGATGAGGAAAAGAATTGGAAAAAGAGGTGGGACAATCAGCCCAAGTTCAAACATTTGCAAATTATTTAAAAAATATAATGATAATGTGCTTCTTTGGGTAAATATCAGAATGTTGAGTAAAGGGCACTCATGATGTTCTTACTTCAACTTTTTAGCTTTTAACAACTTGGTCTAGCTTGGTTTGTGTTCGTAGAAATCTGTGAGATCATGTGGAAGAAGGCTATTTCAGAACCTGAGTGAGTTCTGAGCCAGAGCCTGTGGGAGGCACACACGACGTCTGTCTGCTTTTTCCTTCTCGGGACTAAAATTGTAGTATTTTTGACTGACTTAAACTTCCAGAGATAGAAGAAAATTTGAGCAGTTTCTAAACAGGCAGTCTGCCCTGAATTCTGCTACATATATGTATAACAGGTCACCAACAGGCAGGGCATGAAGGCTGACTGTTTTTTAAAAACCTACAAAAGATTCCACATTTCTTTTTAGATTCCACATATAAGGGATGTCGTATGCTATTTCTCCCCTCCATCTGACTTTACTCAATATGACACTCTCTAGGTTCATCCATGTTGCTTCAAATGGCATTATTACTTGATACAAATGAACTTACTTACAAAACAGAAAGAGACTCAGAAAACAAACTTGTGATTGCCAGGGAGAAGGAATAGTTAGGGAGTTGGGGATGGCCATATACACACTGCTGAATTTAAAATGAATAATCAACTGTATAGCATATGGAACTCAACTCAATGTTATGTGGCGGCCTGCATGGGAGTGGAGTTTGAGGGAGAACGGATACACGTAAATGTATGGTTGAGTCCCTTCGCTGTCCACTTGAAACTCTTAGAACATTGTTAGTCAGCTATACTCCAACACAATACAATGCTCCCATTGTGGCTCAGCTAGTCAAGAATCTGCCTGAAATACGGGAAACCTGAGTTTGATCCCTGGGTTGGGAAGATCCCCTGGAGAAGGGAAAGGCTACCCACTCCAGTATTCTGGCCTGGAGAATTCCATGTCCATGGGGTCACAAAGAGTTGGACAATGACTGAGTAACTTTCACTTTTTACTCCAATACAAAATAAAATTTTTTTTTTAAATCTTCAAAAGAAAGGTGGTGTGATTGTCTTATTTAATACCTCAAAATGAATGCTTGTGAGAGAGCCAGCAAGCTCTGTATGAAGCCCATTATGTTTAATTGTGTTAAAAATAGAATTAAAAAAAGAAACATCTTTTGGGGAATAGGTTTAGGATGGACTGGAAGATTCTGACATGGTTAAGTGTTCATCTTTGGCATTTGGAGCTAAGTACATTAAACCGGTTAAGCTTCAAAGGACAGAAAACAGACTGCAGTATACTCTGGGGTGGTTTTCTTTTAGCTCTGGCCAAATCACTGGAGCAAAGAGGTTTTCTTAAAAGAAAAGAGGGTAAGAAGGAAAAGGGAGAAAGAACCCTTTTTGGTGTAGTCAGAGGAAATGTTAACAGGAAGGGCAGGGGATGACCTTTCCAAGGAAGCAAGTGAGCAAATGAAGGCTCTCTCAGACCTACACCTGCAGTCACTGAGTGGCTCAACCTTGTGTCTGGGTCCTCCTTGTACATTACAAAGAGGGTAGAAAAATTCTTATCATGGTGAACTCCAGGATGGTTAGAAATAGGTGAAGTTTGGTGTGAGAAAGATAACAAATTTTAGCATTGGTCTTTTATTTTTTAGTTTTTTTTTTTTTTTTAAATGTGAACCATTTTCTTAAAGTCTTTATTGAATTCGTTACAATATTGCTTTTTTTTTTCCCCCCCATTTTGGTTATTTTGGCCTCCAGGCAAGTGAGACCTTAGCTGCCTGATTAGGGATCGAACATGTACCCCTTGAACTGGAAAGTGAAGTCTTAACCACTGGACCTCCAGGGAAGTCCCTGTAGCATTGGTCTTGACTGTATATTCATCTGTGTATTTGTGTTTTTTTCGCATGGTAATTAGACATAGTGAAAATACAATGCTAATTATGCAAATAATTATATCTTAAAGGAAGTACACCAGTGACAGGATGGCAGGCCCTCTTCCTTCCAGCTTTCTCTCTTCTTATCTTGCTAAGAAATACTCTCAGGTTGGGAGTTGGCCTTTCCAGCTGAAGCTGACTCCACCCTAACGTGTTGGGAGGACCACCCTCACCTGTGTGGGAGGACCACCTGCACAGTTTAGGAGGAAACAAAAGCTTGTAAGGCTCATATTGTAAACCTGGATCTCAGTGCATTTGATTGCAGAAGTCAGGCTGCTAGCTGTCAGCACACGAGTGCTAAGATCAATGCAGAGAAGGGAAAAATGTCATTTTCCTTTTTTAGAAGAAACTTTCTGCTTTTTAGATATTTATAAATAAGGGATCTTCCAGAAGCAGCACAAAAAAAAAATGGTAAATGAAAAAAGGGCCACATCAATGCAAACATTTTTTCTGGAAAATAGATTCCTACCAAAATTTTTATTTTCCAACCAAAATTTTTCTTTTCCATCATTTTTGTCTTTTCTTATTGGAAGGAAGCTTTGAGAAAATGCCCTTGCCTTCTGGAGAGCTGTGAAGCAAACAGAAACTGATTTAAAAGTGCAACTTCCCATGTGGATGATAATGTTTATTCAGCCCAGTTTAAGTGAAGGGAAAGTTGCTCAGTCCTGTCTGACTCTTTGCAACCCCATGGACTATACAGGCCATGGGTTTCTCCAGGCCAGAATATGGGACTGGGTAGTCTTTTCCTTCTCCAGGGGATCTTCCCAACTCAGGGATTGAACCTAGGTCTCCTGCAGTGCAGGTGGATTCTTTACCAACTGAGCTATCAGGGAAGCCCCAGGATAAAAGCCTCTCAATTGGCAGGTGATGATATCCCAGGGGAACTGACAGCTGAGAAATCCAAGAGCTGCAGGTGAAACAACCACCTCCTCTGTCTCTTTCCACCATCTTCCTCCCCCGACCACCCCCTCGCCATCCAGCATCCTGATGAGCAGAGGATGTTCCAATACAAAGAGTACACAGATCTTAGAAGAGGGGCATTGAGGGCCAAAGGCAGTGATTATGTTAGTCTTTGTACTGATAGGAAAAGGAGTGATTCTAGGTCCACTTGCGGATATAGATAAAACAGTGTAGACTTGAAAAAAGCACAACCTGAAGGTTGTGAATAAAATTTTATTTAGGGGAAAAGGAGGACTATAGCCTGGGAAACAGTACCTCAAGATAGTTCTGAGAAACTGCTCCAAAAAGGTAAAGGAGGAAGGTCAATATTATGTGGTTTTGGTGAAGGGGGAGTACATGCAATCCAGCACATATTTTTTGCATACGATTTCTGCTGGTCATGAGGAGCAGACATCACCATGAAGGAAGTTAGAGCTTTTCTAGATACAAGGAGATACAAGAAGTGGGCTCATAAAATGAGCTCCTGAAAACATAACTATCTGAAGACCTGAAAAGTGAAAGTGAAGTTGCTCAGTCATGTCCGACTCTTTGTGACCCCATGGACTATAGTCTGCACCAAGCTTTTCCATCCATAGGATTTTCCAGGCAAAAGTACCGGAGTGGGTCGCCATTTCCTTCTCCAGGAGATCTTCCTGACATAGGATGGAACCCAGGTCTCCCACATTGCAGGCAGACACGTTACCCTATGAGCCACCAGGGAAGCTATCTGAAGACCTGTCCTGCCAGTTCCCTGCTTCCCCAGAGCACAGAGTGCCTTATTTCTGCTCTCCACCCTGAGCTCTTTTCAAGGGGTGTTGAAGGTCAGCAGCTGCAGCAGCACGTGATTTAATCTAGGTAGAGGTAGATGGCAAGTGCCCACGGCAGATAGTTGACAGCAATATCATGGTAGCTTATTGATGAAACACTGACAAAGATTCTTTGCTTGGCCAAACTTTGATCAGGGCTCCTGAACCCTTTCCCTAGCCCCCAGAAAAGACCCATCTGTGTGCTTCTTGTAGAAACCAATTTCAGCAAAAATCCATCTAAGTCAGTTTAGGAAGAATTCTCCACGGTCAAATTCCTCATCCCTACCATCCCTCCCCACCCCAGATGGTAACTGATCACCCTGGCCTGCCTTTAGCAAGAATCCTATTGGGTCAGCTCAGCCAGCATCCTCCCAGACTTGTTATCTCCTCTTAGTAACCTTCCACCCTCTCCCCACAACTTGCTCCTTGATTTAAAAATCCCCACTTGTTCTGGTTGTATTCAGAATCCAGCCCAGTTCTAACCTGGGCTCCCTCTTCCTCTCTTGCCATTGTTTGTTGAATAAAATCTGTCTTCTTTAACTTCTGTCCAGCTCTGTTTTTTCTTTGACAACACTAGCGCTCTTCAGGTAAGATTTGCATCAGCTTTCCATTAACACATCAGTGTTTGCTCTGTGACCGTTCATGGGGAAAGCAGCCTTTTCAAATTCCCTGCTTTCGTGTTGAGCCTGCACAGTGTGAGCTGGGAAGGTGCTGGCCAAGTGGTCAGCCCTGCAGCCCTGAAAAATGAGAACCCTGGTTTACACCCACCATGGAGAACACGGGTGAGTTTGGGAACTGCATGCAGGAATACTGCTGGAGTGATGTCAGTGTGAGGACTGAGCCTCAACAATCAATCATCTTAGAACACTCCAGTTGGACTGAAGTCATGTTAACTGTGTCCGGTCCACTTCCACTGCTGTTCCCATGCCAAACTGCCTTTTCAGCCAGTGTGCTCAAAACAAAGAGCTAACAAGCTGAACTGAGCAACTCCCCTTCCTGCTCAACAGCTGCCCTCAAACTGACAATTGTGTCAAGAAAACAATGGCTCACAATAGAATAACTCAGAGGAGCATTTTACATCGCACTTGCTCTGCACTTGGAAATTTAAATTTGTATTCTGTTTCTTTTGTTTGCTTTAAAATTAATTGTGTAACATTGACCACTGTTCTCTTTCATTTGAGATCACTTATTGCCTGCTTTTGAGTGTTAAAATGTTCCCTTTCTCTTATGAACTGATGTTTACAGTGAAGCTGAATTCAGCCTCTGTAGCCCCGCGTTGAATTAAATCTTGGAGGCAGAGTTTTGGGTGAAGAGGAAAAGAATAGTTTTATTGTGTTGCCAGCAAAGAGGGCCACAGTGGTCTAATGCTGTCAAAACTGTGCCCTGACCTGGATGGAATAGTGAGGAGTTTTATAGAAATGTTTCAAAGAGGGCATGATCAGCTCGTGGACATACTTCTGATTGGTTGGTGGTGAAGTAATTGGGAGTCAGAATCATTACCCTTCTGGTTCCAACTGATCTGGGGGCTATGTGTTTGCGGGCAGCACTCATTCCACCTGATGGGAGTTTCAGTATCTGCAGAACAGCTCAAAGATGGATTCTTTACCACTGAGCCACTAAAGAAACCCATTCGGAATATTATTTTAACATGTAATCAACATAAAATTTGTTATTAATGGGATATTTTACATTCTTTTTTTCATACCAAGCAGATGAAATCTAGTTAGTCTTTTGCTCTTGAAGCGCCTCTGAATTTGGACTAGACATCTTTCACATGCTCTAACAGCCCCAGCTGTCTCATAACTACTGTACTGGACTATGCGGCTCTAAGGAGTTGCAAGGTTAAACATGGAGGGTTTCTAGCCTCAGAGAGAGGAGATAAAAAATGTACATTATTATCATTCAAGGCAATAGGAAAGAGCAAGTGCACAAAATGGGACTAAGCCTTGCCCTGTGAAATTCCTTGTATTGTTTGTATCTGTGGGGATTTGGGACGCTTCTATGGGGATGGGGAGTATCTGGGGCAGATGAAAGGTGAGTAATGGGAGAAGCAGATAAAAAGGATTCCACGTGGGAAGACTAACTGGAGTGATTTTAATACCCAGTACTCAAACACAGGGAGAAGGAAATGGCACCCCACTCCAGTGTTCTTGCCTGGAGAATCCCATGGACGGAGGAGCCTGGTAGGCTGCAGTCCATGGAGTTGCACAGAGTCGGACACAACTGAAGTGACTTAGCAGCAGCAGCAGCAGCACTCAAACACAAGAGCCGGAGGATCCCAGTCTGTTCCTCTCACACGCTCACCACTACCTCGTATCAGCCTGCACTCAGGGAGGCTTCTTCTAGTTGAAATCACAGAAGGATGGCATTTCACTTCCTACGTCTGTGGTGCCCTCAGCTGCATCTCTGCCTCAGGAAAGGATGGGGAGACTTCCATCCGCATCCTTAGTTCCTTCCTTGGCCACTAGCTGAGGGAAAGCGCTGACTGCTATGCCTGTGCTTTTGTACTTTTAGTTCTCTTTACCCCTTCCATCAGTTAATTACCTTCTACTGGCTATTCATTCTTTGGATTAAACTTGCCTTGTTCAAGTAACTGGGGTGGCTTTTGTTTCCTGTTTGAACATTGACCAATATTCTCATTCACTCTGTCTCTAAAAATTACTGTTGTTCTCCTCGTTGTTTTTATTCAATTTTAGAAAGGAGGCCAGGACAAAATGCCTCTATTTCACATTTAAGCAGATTTGCTCTGGCTTCATTGTGTGTGCAGCACACTTCCTCACGCTCTATTCATGTGCCTTGGGCCTCAGGGCTTCAGTGTAGCCACCTACTTCCAGCTGATGACATCTGACATATGATGAAATGCATATGAAAGGAATGATCTCAGTGAACCCAGACTCTTGCATCTTCTCATACATATAAAAGCATTAAATTCCTTAAAGTGCGAATCTTGTTTTCTTTAAATAACAGCAACCTTTTGATGTTCAGACTACCTCCCTTTTTTGCAAAACTTTTGTATAAATCAGACCCTTCCCTTCCTTGCCTCTTCAGAGCAGTTCTCTCAGGGTTACTTGAGATGCTGTCTCCCAGGTTTGAAGTCCTAAAAATCCCAGCAAATATAACTCCCATCAACCTAACTCTCAACATTTAGGTTGTGAACAATTGTTAAGTTCACAGCCTGACACTCCAAGTTCACTGGGATGGTATATGTTAGACTACAGGCGATTCACCATGTATAAAAGTTATATAGATCATCAGTTATAAAACCAAATCATCTATCACAAGCTGAAGAAAATGAATTGTTCTTTTTAAAATCCTTAATATCCCTAGAAGCTGTGAAAACATGTTGCTAAAACATCTGTTTGGTTTATTTACTTCAGTCTAATCATCAGTCAGTTCAGCCAGAAACATGTTTGCTGGTATAAACCAAATACCCAGGGGACCGTTGCAACTTTCCACATTTCAGTTACTCACTCTACTGCTGCTGGGACACATCTGCTATCTCAACCACCTTCAGGATAAACTGAAATAAGCATAGCACCACGTTCCCTAGGCTGTTGTGAGGATAATTCCTAAATATTGTTGTGAGGCACATGGCACATAGGGAAGTGTTATACAAATGTTAAATAACAAACGTGGTATACACTATTTCAAGGTACCCAGAGGAAAAACACGGAGCTGTATCAGTGCTTAGAACCAGTGCTATTTTTCTCCTGTGTGCCACTGATTAAAAAGATATTGTATCCAGTAGGTTTCCTGGGCTCTTGGCTTTATTCTAAATGTGAATAGTTCCTGGTCTTGGTGGTACCATTGTTTTGCTTATGAAGTCTGATCACACAGAACTGACAAAACAGCATAAGCTAGAGTGGTTAATCATTCATTGTGTGCTGAGCTGTGTCTGACTCCTTGTGACCCTATGGACTATAGCCTTCAAGGCTCCTCTGTCCATAGGATTCTCCAGACAAGAACACTGAAGTGGGCTGTCATTTCCTACTCTAGGGGATCTTCCTGATCTAGCAATCAAACCCACGTTTCTTGTGTCTCTTGCATTGGCAGGCAGATTCTTTACCACTAGAGCTACTTGGGAAGGTTAATGTGCTGGATTGCAAATATGACCTCATCATCCCTCCTTGCACCCACCATGAGACTTTGCAGTGTGGTACTTCCCACCTTGGGAAACCTGTCACTCCTTGATACTGGGCTCAGGCATGTGACTTGTTGGCAGACACCTTGCCAGCAAAGGCTTGATGGGGGCTTAGCCTATTTTAGCTTACTCTTCCTTGCATCATCTCTGTCTTTGCTATGAACACCTGGGTTAGTTTTCTGGAGGATGACGGGCATGTGAGACAATATTGAGTCACCCCAGGTGAAGCTGGTCACAATCAGCCAACAGCAAGCCACCATCCACCCATGTGAGTGAGCCCCGCAAATAGCAGAAGAACTACTCAGCTGAGCACAGCACACATTATAAACATATAGACTCATGGGCTAAATTTATGCTTCTTGTTTTAAGTGATTGCACTGTAGGAGGGATGTAGGCAGTGCTACATGAGTATATAACTTTCCATCAAATGTGGGCTTCCTTGGTAGCTCAGCAGTAAAGCATCTGCCTGCAATGCAGGTTCCATCACTGGGTCAAGAAGATACCCTGGAGGAGGAAATGGCAAACCACTCGAGTATTTTTGCTTGGAAAACCCCATGGACATTTTCCATGGACAGAGAGCCTGAAGGGCTATCGTCCATGGGGTTGCATAGTCGGACATAAATGAGCATGTATAGGGATCCAAGGTCGACACGTCCACTAGACCCTTCGGCTGAAACATTGCTGCTCCAGCTTCCCACCTCATCTCCTTGGTGTGAGTTGATAACCTCAGACTTTCTACATGGCTCACGTCTGAGATTTTCCTTCTTCTCAAGAACACCAAAGCTTTTCAACCTTCCTCTCCCCTTGGCATCGTCTCTCTAGCATGCTATGAGCCAAATATGGAGGCAAACTGTTCAATCTTATAACTAACTCCTCAGTAAGCTTCCTGCCCCCTTCACCTTTTATAACCAGAGTTCATTATGACACAGCCGGCAGCAACAAAAATATTTCATTACTCTGACAGACAGCTTAAAGTAATTTTTCTTTAACATTCTCTGAGCCATCGTGGGAGCTGGAGAAACACACAGTGGGTGGGAAGAAGCCGACTGATTGGCAGAGACATTTCTAATTTTTTTTTTATTTTTTTACACAAAGGGATGCATCTTTAGTTTTCATAGCATTTGACTCAAGTTAGAACTGTAATAGCTGATTTGCTTCAATCTTAATACTATAATTCAGAAGAAAACTGCCTTCTTACCATGAATACACTTGTGACGCACACATGTAGCTGAGTTTCCTTTGTGGGGCCTTTGCATGCCCATCTCTTCCTTTCCTCCATTGAAGCTTTCAGGTAACCGCACAAGTACTAGGAATTAGTGAGGAATTTACTGGGGAAGCAAAGAATGAAGTCATATTGCCCATCAGTTTGCAAAATCTACATGAAGAACTCTTTCACCTTTGGTCCTAGGGAGAAGGAATTTTATAAGCAAATAGGAATGTAAATACTAAAGTCTGGATATTTAATATTATTTGGCTGGCACTAGTAGAGAAGGAAATGGCAACCCACTCCAGTATTCTTGCCTGGAGAATCCCCTGGACAGAGGAGTTATATTCCATAGGATCGCAGAGTCGGACACTACTGAAGCGACTTAGCACACACACAGCAGTAAAGAAACCTCCTGCCAATGCAGGAGACATGAGACATGAGTTCGATCCCTGGGTTGGGAGGATCCCCTGGAGAAGGAAATGGCAACCCACTCCCATATTCTTGCCTGGAAAACCCCATGGACAAAGGAGTCTGGTGGGCTACAGTCCATGGGGCCACAAAGACTCAGACAGAACTGAAGTGACTTAGCATGCATGCACCCAAGGGTAACAACATGTAGTATAAAATCTCCCTACTTCTGCTTGAAATACAAAATAGCTTCAAAAATTTGAAGGCTGCAGGATTTCTTGCACTCTCCTGAATTCAGTTGTTCTTTTTTTTTTTTGGTGGGGGGAAGGGGTGGTATTCCTGAATATTAGCCAAGAAACAGCAGGCTCCAACAGGAATGTGCCTGAGGGGACCGTCTTGCAGCCAGTCCTAGAAATGAGAGAGACATCTTTCTGGAGTTTCACCAACCTTTGGAGCCATAGTGGACACCACTGTGGAGCCTGAAGCAGAAAAGGAAGAAGGAGGAAGGCAGCCATTTCTCTTCCAGCAATATTTGTTTGTGAATAAGTGTGGGACACCACCATGATGCCCAGAGATATGCATGAGGTTTGTTTTACAGAGCACTGGAAGCTCTGCTCTGTTTGGCAGGGTGAGAGCCAGCAATGTAAATGTTATCCCTGGTTTTAAGGGAAAACATGAGTTATATAAGAATAGACTCCATGTACTAGAAATTGAACCTTTTCTAAGCTTCTTTAGTTTTGAATGGTATTACTTTGCAATATTCTTCATTAGCTTTTATTTAATTGCAAATACTTGGTATTATGCATACAGAAACCAAGAGACAGTGTGAGCCATAATATACTCACTTCAGCTTCTAATTTTGATTCTGGAGCCAAATAATAAAATGGAAATAAAGGGAGACTATTCCAAAATGAGTCATAAGATCCACAAAGGTCTGCAAAAATGATTTTTAACTCACGGATCATATTAGAATATACATAAGCTAATGAATCATATATCAATGCTACTTTCTGGGGTGCTAACAGATGGCACTTTCTCTGAAGGAAAGTGAATTTATTCATCTCTGTAGAATCCACATGGGTTGAGAACAAATGGTCCCAACTCTAGCAGCGCTCAGGCAGCCTTTGTCCATCTCCGTCTCTGCACAGTGGAATCAAAGAAGTAGATATAAATAAGATGGAGAGGTGAATTATTGCAAGGGGACTGTCCTATTCCTAACTCAAAGAGGAGAAAGTGTAGAAGAAGAGGGGTTCTCCCTAAAGAGTAAGAAGCCTTATCGTTGGTTACACTGGATTTGTTCGCACAGAAAAGGGATGGATGTTACTGAAAGTGAAAGGACCACTGAGTTGACCCTCAGGACCCAGAGGCGATGGTTGTTGGCTTGGTTGGGTTTGCATGGGCTTCTCTGCAACCTTTGTATCAGACACTCTAGGGGCTGCATCCACATCTTCTTAATCTCTTTGATCATTTCTTTCCCTCTCCCTTGGTTCATGTTTGTTTTTGCTTTTAATGGCCTTTGCCTTGGTTCTCCTTGAAGGCAGGTCATTGGGTTTTGAGAGCCACCTGGCCCATGTGTGCAGAATGGGACATACCTTTGAGTTTAAGGGAGGCTTCCCTGGTGGCTCAGACAGTAAAGAATCTGCCTGCAATACAGGAGACCCAAGTTTGACCCCTGGGTTGGGAAGATCCCTGGAGAAGGGAATGGCAGCCTCCTCCAATATTCCTGCCTGGAGAATCCCATGGACAGAAGAGCTTGGTGGGCTACAGTCCATGGGGTCACACAGAGTTGGCCACGACTGAGTGACTAACACTCTCTCTTGAGCTTCAGACCCTACCACGGTGGCTATTAGCAAAGACCGGTGACTGGGACAGATGAAGGTCCAGCTCTTTCTGCTCCCGAACTCCCTCAGGGTGCAGTCGAGCTGCAGTCACACCCTTGCTTGGCTTCCTCCCCTCTCCTTGTCTGGCTTCTCCACTCCTTCACTGGTTTCTCCTGGGAGAAACTCCTTAATATGGTCCTGACAAATTCTTTTTTAGCATTTCTTCCTAGAAGTCCAATCTAAGGTCCTCTCGAAAGATGGCCCTATCCATTTACATGTTCAAAGGGGCTTTCCTGCTCAGCCCTAGTGTCTGGTTGTAGGTTGTTGACTCGTTCACTTGGTTGTAAACTCACCAAACACATTTCGTCAGAACATCCAGGAATGTGTAGATGGCAACAGTGTTCTGAACTCTGGGCTTTTGTGGAAAAATAAAAACTGGAATGATGATAAGCCTCAATCTTCTAAGGACAAGAATAAAACGTGACTTTTTCATTTCAAGAAATACAGCTAGGGAGACTGATAAATTGACCCTCTTGATAAACAAAAGAATATGCCCTTCTCTCAGTCAGCAGAAGTGAATAGTTTGCCTATTTAAGTTGGAAGTGAGTTGGAAGCTATAATAATTCTGAATCTGAAGAAAGGAGTTGTAATTAGCTCACATGGAACATTTCATTAATTATGTGAGTTGCCACATATTAAGAATGAGGGACATTTACCCTGAGAACTGGGAGTGTCAAGTGGTGACTTTACCCAGACATGATAGGGAGATCTGAATTCTCCTGGCCTACAGCTCAGAGTCACAGTTGCTGATAGGAGGAGAAAATTCAGGTCATTACTTCCTGCTTCCATTTCTTAATGGAAATTTTGTTTTAGGAGGATTGATCCCAGTCAAATTTATGTTCCATGAGGATATAAATAGACTTTGCATGAGGAAACTATTGTTTATTTTAATTGACAGAACTTCCCAGAATCTATATCTTGCTAATGTGTGTTGCAAATCTCTCAACATATTATTTCCAAAATTTAATGGTCATAAAACAATTTTTCAAAGTCATCTTTGCTTTTATAGACAAGATTGTGAACTGATAGTTTTCTCCACCTTCCTGAACTTGACTTCTTTGTCTCCTTTCGTTGGTTTCTTATAAGAGCCATCTGGTGTGAAAATACGTGTGAGAAGTATGCTACTGCTGCTAAGCTGCTAAGTCACTTCAGTCGTGTCTGACTCTGTGCGACCCCATAGACGGCAGCCCAACAGGCTCTGCTGTCCCTGGGATTCTCCAGGCAAGAACACTGGAGTGGAGTGGCCATTTCCTTCTCCAATGCATGAAAGTGAAAAGTAAAAGTGAAGTCCCTCGGTCGTGTCTGACTCTTCGCGACCCCATGGACTGCAGCCTACCAGGCTCCTCCGCCCATGGGAGTTTCCAGGCAAGAGTACTGGAGTGGGTTGCCATTGCCTTCTCCATGTGAAAAGTATAGGTGTCTATTATTTTCTTATTCACTTGTTATTTGAACTCAGGTATCCTTTCTACAAAAATTCAGAATGTATTTCTTGGGAGAGACAGCACCCAATATATTCTGATATGGCAATATAATATTCTGTTATTTCAGGTATATTTTTTCTGTCTCCAACTAGATTGTTGTTCAGTCACTAAGTTGTGTCTGACTATGAACCCCATGGACTAACACAGGCCAGGCTCCTCAGTCCTCGGGGGGAGGAGGCGGGGGAGGGGGCAGGGGAGAGAGAGAAGAATCATATGCATGTGGTCATGGTACTGTGCTTTATGCTAGGATGAGGCTGCTGCTTTACCCTCATATCTAAAATACAGTGATGTCTCACTTAACAGGTGTGTAAGTGGTCTTCTGGAACTTGAGTGCTTTAGAATCATTCTGTTGGCAGAATGGGCTCCCCTGGGGATTCAGTGATAAAGAATCCTGCTTGCCAATGTAAGATGTAAGAGACGTGTTTCCATCCCTGAATCAGGAAGATCCCCTGGAGAATGAAATGGCGACCCACTCCAGTATTCTTGCCTGAAAAATCTCATGGTCAGAGGAGCCTGGTGGGCTACAGTTCATGGGGTCACAAAGAGTCTGACATGACTGAGCAACTAAACAACTTATAAGTCCTCAGTGATTGCCAAATCTGAATGTGCCTTAGAAACAGCTTGAGATATTTTCAAAATGTGGAACAGGGGAAAGATGCAGCTTTTGTTTGGGCTGATCCAGCCCACTGAAGAGGCTTCCACGGAGAAAATCCACATACAGGGCAGGTCTGCACATGTTTAAATATCCAGTACAGCATAGTCCTGTATAATCACACAGAGTACATCCAAACGAGCCATGGCGATCCCAACCTAGAGTCCAAGAGCAAATCAGGAGAAGGCGTATGACCGGAGGGGAGAGGTTGTGGAGACAGGGATACCTTCTGCATATCCAGCCACCCTCGGGTCACTGGTGGCTGCTGTTGTCGTTCTCCTCCTGTTCTGCACAATGAAGCCTGTTTTGGTCATGGTGGGAGCAGACTCTTAACACTCGAATCCTGAGTTCTGTGCCTCAGCTCTCGTCCTTCACTCACAGACCATCCTTGAAACTTCTAGCTGAGATAGAAGACAAATTCCCAATGAAAGGGACTGGGGAGTATACTTATCCCTTTATATCTGGAAAAACAAAGACACCAAGAATTTTATTAAATTAAACATAATCAAGCTGATCTAATTTCTGGATTTATTTACTTAATTTCCAGATGCTTTTGGCGAGTCTTCACTGACTATCTCTTCTGAAATTGAGCTTCAGAGTTTATACCAAGTCAGTATTCCTACTGACTTGTTATTATCAAATAACATTTTAAAGGGTTGTTCAAAAAATAATATTGCTAGGTAGGTTGTTTTGGTGCATTGCCTAAGGTATAATTTTGGTAACATAATGTTGCATTATGTAAACATCACACCTGAACTAAAATGATAAGTTGTGGGTATAAATTGTGCTTGGTATATATCACAGTCTTTTGTAGGATAAGCTGTAACTGGCTATGTGTTGATATATTATTAGTTTAAAATGATTACTCTTGCATGTCAGGGGTAAAATAGAAGAATGCTGCTATGTGCAAACTCACTGTTTTTTAAACTTTCAAGTTGGGCAGAAATTACAAATCGATCAGAAAGGTGACCAGAAGTTAAATAAAAGCACAGTACTATGTTCTAATATTTGAAACAAAGATGGAAGACTTTGCTGTGACTCAGAGCCCCTTCCCCACCCCCCTCCAAAGCAGTGCAGGGGAGAGAAGGTATGTGGACAAGAATCTTTAGAAATCTGCCCAAATTCTAAGAAGAGTGAATTAAAGAGATGTGTAGGTGGTCCAGAAGTAAATGAAACATCTATGAAAATAAATGTTTCAATCACTTGAGGTCCCAAGAAAGATTAAAAATTCTATCAGGCTTTGCCATTTTGTTTCTTCTGCTGCAAGAAAAGGGAACTAGAAGACATAATGACTCTGAACTAACTACCTTCAAAGATGATTAGGAATCTAAAAGAATAGAAGACAAAAGAGGAAATAAATATGCCAAGGTTCTTTGCAGGAGGGGGAAAGAGTAGTGGAGTTTCCTCCCTCTACTTCCTCCCTCTTGAAGGTTCTTCCTTCCTCTCAAAGACTTGCGTGTCTCACCTGTATTTTCCCTTCTCTTGTTGGAGGATGTGAAGTTGACGTAAGATGCAGCTGACATTGGGAGAGGGAAGAACAAGATGTTTGTGAGAGTAAAGGCCATAAAACCCAGTTTTGAATTGGAGAATGACGTGAAATGTGCAGATGTCTGTAAGTATCTCCTGGACCAAAGAGAGTAAACCTTGGTTCAAGACAATTAAAATTTCAAAAGAGAACATAGAAGTGTTTCCAACTCCCAATCCACTAAGCTACAGAAAAATCCTAAATTTTCACAGCTTTTAATCTAAAGATCTGAGAGCAAGAAAAATAGCCTCAAGTAGTTTAACGAAAATTCACCCAAATCATTGGAGAATAAATTAAAAATTTTGATATAGCTTGAATTCAATCTCACACAAAATAATTTTAAATTTTTAAATAAAAATATAAGCAGATGGAGGCCATTAGCACCTTAAGTTCATGGAGAGGTTAACCTCTAAAATTTAAGAATGTTTAAGAATTAATAAATATTAATATGGTGTAAAATCTAATAATAGAGTCAACTATATTATGTATTATATCCATATTATACTATAAATAAATGCCTATACTAAATGGTAGATTATAATAATAACAGTTTAAAAATTAAGGGGGAAATTTAAGAATATTTAACATCTATTTCTATGAAAACCAAACAAAATTGCCTTACAACACACTTGTTTATTACTCAAAATGGTTTTGAAATGTATATCATGAAAGCCAGGATCTTGTGAGCTAATATTTGTTGATTTGGAGAAGAGGGCTTCTGATGTCCCAGAAGGCGTTGGGTTTACATGTTAGAAAGAAAGCAGAAAATGTATCATTATTTGTAGAACTTTTTATTGTCTATAATAAAATAAATAAATAGAAACAAAAATAAAAAATAAAATAAAAAGAAACAAAATTATGAATAGAATAATTCAAAGTCATTGCTAGTTACAAAATTAAAATGCAAAAATTAATAGCTTGTCTAGCTACCTATAATAGAGTCTTCATGACAACAAAACAAATACAACTGTGGCTTGAACATAGGGATATATTTCTCTCTCTCCCAAGTCCAGAGGCAGGTAACCCTGGGATTATCACACTCGTTGCTATCAGGGAAGCTTCTATTATTTAGAGAAAAATGAGAAGTTCTATTGGGGAAGAGTTTGCTACTGCCAACTTGAAAATATATTGTAGTAAATGTTTCATTTTAAAAAGAAAAAAGAAGCCCAAATAATTTTTAATTACTGGAAATAAACTTAATAAGATACATAAAATTTTATATCCCATGTGGAACTCTTGGATAAAGAACTGAATGGATAAAGTTCTTTACGTAAAAATGTGGAAAAGATAGTGAAAATTGTTTGGGAGTAAGGTGTCTTCATGGTGCTAAAATATCCCTCCACAAAGCACTTACTAACATCCAAGGGAGTCACCAGCCTTTGCAGTGGCAAGATCAACTGGATCAGATGGAACAGTATCATTAGCATTGCAACACCTGATGGATGATTCAGTCTGAAGAGGACAGCATCTCTTGGAATGCGCTGTCACGAAGCCTCGTCAAGCCTTTGACTTCACTCTAGATTCACAGGAAATATAGAAATATCAAAGAGCAGGTTGTTCAAGTAAAATACAAGATGGAGACCAAACTTGAAATTTCTTGAGCAAACAAAACCATTTAAGAAGTATAAGTGAAACTTAGCATATTCTGCAAAGTGAGTCAAACTTCTCTTGGGCTGCCTCTTGTAAATGCCTCTGAAAATTGTAAAGGGAGCTTAAGTAAGCCCTTCTCCAAAACAGGCATGCTATAGCCACTTTTAACCAATCCTGTGTAACTTGGAAAACTCTAAAGCTGCAGCTAATCATTTTAAAGAATAAACATCCTCTGCATTTTCACTGTGTTAAGTTGTCTTATAACCATATACCTCTGAGTCTCATTTTACTGTTGGTTTGAGAGCTCTCAAGTCACAAACTATTTTGATATACACAACAAACTCTTACTAAAGTTTATTTTATTGATCTGGTGGTTTTAATTTTGCTATGTTGAGATTTTTGACAAAATTAAACAACTCCTTAAGGAAATAAACACATAAGCCCAGAATGTAGATTATTCAAATGACCTCATTAAAAAGCTAATATCAGACAAAAAAAGGTAGAGGACTGTTGTATATCAAAGAGACATAACAACAGAATAAAGCAGGTGAACATTAATTAAATCCTAGTTTTAAAACAAACACAAATATTTATCACTTGATGACTAGGTAAATAAAATATAAGGTATATCCATAGAGTGGAATATTTTTCAGTAATAAAAAGATAAATGAAGGACAGATTTATACTAGAACATGGATGAACCTTGGAAACAGCATAACTGAACAAAGTCAGACTCAAAAGGCTACATATTGTATAATTTTATTTATATGAAATGTTCAGACTAGGCAAACCCTTAGAGACAAAAAAACATCTATTTCTGTTTTATTGACTAAGCCAAAGCCTTTGACTGTGTGGACCACAACAAACTCTGGAAAATCCTTAAAGAGATGGGAATACCAGACTACCTGACCTGCCTCTTGAGAAATCTGTATGCAGGTCAGGAAGCAACAGTTAGAACTGGACATGAAACAACAGACTGGTTCCAAATAGGGAAAGGAGTACATCAAGGCTGTATATTGTCAACCTGCTTGTTTAACTTATACGCAGAGTACATCATGAGAAATGCCAGGTTGGATGAAGCATAAGCAGGAATCAAGATTGCTGGGAGAAATATCAATAACCTCAGATATGCAGATGACACCACCCTTATGGCAGAAAGTGAAGAGGAACTCAAAAGCCTCTTGATGAAGGTGGAAGAGGAGAGTGAAAAAGTTGGCTTAAAGCTCAACATTCAGAAAACAAAGATCATGGCATCTGGTCCCATCACTTCATGGGAAATAGATGGGGAAACAGTGGAAACAGTGTCAGACTTTATTCTTCTGGGCTCCAAAATCACTGCAGATGGTGACTGCAGCCATGAAATTAAAAGACGCTTACTCCTTGGAAGGAAAGTTATGACCAACCCAGATAGCATGTTCAAAAGCAGAGACATTACTTTGCCAACAAATGTCTGTTTAGTCAAGGCTGTGGTTTTTCCAGTGGTCATGTATGGATGTGAGAGTTGGACTGTGAAGAAGGCTGAGCGCCGAAGAATTGATACTTTTGAACTGTGGTGTTGGAGAAGACTCTTGAGAGTCCCTTGGACTGTAAGGAGATCCAACCAGTCCATTCTGAAGGAGATGAACACTGGGTGTTCCTTGGAAGGAATGATGCTAAAGCTGAAACTCCAGTACTTTGGCCACCTCATGGGAAGAGCTGACTCATTGGAAAAGACTCTGATGCTGGGAGGGATTGGGGGCAGGAGGAGAAGGGGACGACAGAGGATGAGATGGCTGGATGGTATCACTGACTCAATGGACGTGAATTTGAGTGAACTCCAGGAGTTGGTGATGGACAGGGAGGCCTGGCGTGCTGTGATTCATGGGGTCGCAAAGAGTTGGACACGACTGAGCAACTGAACTGAACTGAACTGATATTGATATATTTAGAAATAAGATACCATTCTGCCTATAATTTGGTAATGATAATATGATTAGCAGTCAAATGTCTTTGTTAGGAGATCCATGTTCATATATTTAGGCATAAAGTATCACACTCTTATGTCAGAAAGTGAAGAGGAACTCAAAAGCCTCTTGATGAAAGTGAAAGTGGAGAGTGAAAAAGTTGGCTTAAAACTCAACATTCAGAAAACAAAGATCATGGCATCTGGTCCCATCACTTCATGGGAAATAGATGGGGAAACAGTGGAAACAGTGTCAGACTTTATTTTTCTGGGCTCCAAAATCACTGCAGATGGTGACTGCAGCCATGAAATTAAAAGACGCTTACTCCTTGGAAGGAAGGTTTTGACCAACCTAGATAGCATATTAAAAAGCAGAGATATTACTTTGTCAACAAAGGTCCATCTAATCAAGGCTATGGTTTTTCTTGTGGTCATGTATGGATGTGAGAGTTGGACTGTGAAGAAAGCTGAATGCTGAAGAATTGATGCTTTCGAAGCGCTTTTGAACTGTGGTGTTGGAGAACACTCTTGAGAGTCTCTTGGACTGCAAGGGGGTCCAACGAGTCCATCCTAAAGGAGATCAGTCCTGGGTGTTCATTGGAAGGACTCATGCTAAAGCTGAAATTCCAATACTTTGGCCACCTGGTGCAAAGAGTTGACTCATTGGAAAAGACTCTGATGCTGGGAGGGATTGGGGGCAGGAGGAAAAGGGGACTACAGAGGATGAGATGGCTGGATGGCATCACCAACTCAATGGACGTGAGTCTGAGTGAACTCTGGGAGTTGGTGATGGACAGGGAGGCCTGGCATGCTGAGATTCATGGGGTTGCAAAGAGTCGGACACGACTGAGCGATTGAACTCAACTGATCACATTGCCCAGAGTTTGTTTGCAAATGGCCCAGCAAAAAATAGGAATAAAACAAATAAAAGTCCCTAGATAGAAATAAGATATGGCAAATGTCAACAAATTTTGGATCTAAGGGATGAGTATATGAATTATCATTTTACTATTGTTTCAGCTTTTTTGTATCTTCAAAAACTTTCACAGAAAGCTTTGGAGAATCCTGAGATTCTTAAGAGATAATGCAGGTTCATGGAGAGACACATAACAAAGCGAAGGTAAACAGTCTACCGGCAATTGTCGATACTTCAGTGTCATCCCAATAGGAATATCACCAGCACTATTTCTGGAAGTTCCCGTCATAACACAAAGGGTAAGCTGGAGAAATAAACATGTGGGAATATCCAAGGAAATTCTGAAAACTAAGGTTAATATGTGGAGGCCAACCGTATGGGCTATTAAGCCATTATATAGAACTAAGCCATCTAAAAACAGCTTAATATAGATGAAAATAGCCAATTTAAGAAAATAAGACAGAGAGTTCAAAAATTGACTCAAATGCATGTGGGAATTGCTTGTATTTAAAAGTGCTGTTAAAGACATAAGTGGAAAAAAGGACGGCTATATAATAGATTTCTCTGGATCAGATGGACAGCTGTTTGCAAAAATGCAAATATGAATTTCTACTTGCCCTTATTCCAAATACAGTCTAGATGATACAAACCTCAAAAACAAAACAAAACCTAAAACACTAGCCTACAGATAATTAAACCATATCTTACTGAACAGCAAACTGAGGCTTAAAAGTAATTATGCAATACTTGAGTTTTCCTCAGTGAATTGAGCCATGATTCCTCAAATTTGGTGGTGGTGAGGATTTTCACTGCATTGCATTTAGTCAAGGCAACCTTTTCCAAAGAGCTTGCTGTTCTGAACATCACTGAATGTTGGAAGTTACTGCTGCCCCTTGTCTGGGGGGAGGGAGAGGGTCTGACTCTGGGTTAATTGTGGTACCTTGGAGCTAGAGATGCTCGTTATCATAACTCAAGATTAGATGGGTTGTGTGGGCAAGTGTGTGGTGCTTTCAAAGATAGGAACACGTGCCTGATACCCAGCATTTTGCAGCCTTCAAGGAGCATCCCAGGGCCTCCATGGTTAAGCAAATGACAATCCTAGTGCCATTTCCTTACTCAGAGCTGTGCTGTGAACATGAGAGTGGACCCTAAGAACCACATGAGGCTAACATGGAAAACTAAACAGTCCACAGATCTGTCATATTCTTAGGAAGAGCATAATAAGGCTACATCCAAGTCCCCACCCCCCCCGCAACCCCAGTGCAGTTTCATGGCCCTCATAAATACCCAGGCTCCCTAAATGTCTGGTATAACCAACAGTCACTGTAGACATATAAGAAAATAAAACTCAGCAAATGCATGAACAGAAGGCCCAATTTTGGAGGGTCAACTTTCTCCAGAATTAGCTGATGGCACACTGTACGTTTGAATGAGGTCAAATATGTGGAGCTTAAAGGAAAGTGGGGAGAGGTGGGGAGCATTTTCTAAACCAATGGTTTTGGTTTAAAATGATTGCTTTCTAGCCCTTTTTTTCTGACAATAACTGGCATGGGTGGAGATGAAAAAACCCCACCAACTGCAGACAAGAGAATGCTTCTTATTTTTTCATATTTATTTTTATCACCAAAGGGCCTGCACTGGGCCCAGCATTATATGTAATACCATGAAACTGAATAAGCACCTGAACACAGCCCCTGGTGATGCAGACAGATCACAAGAATGAAGTCGACTTGTGGAACAGTTGGAATTCTCACACACTGCTGGTGAGAATGTACATGGTGCAGTCACTGGAAAGCAGCTTGGCAGTCCTTCAAAAAGTTAAACATAGACTTACCATATGATCAGCAGTTCCACTTTGAGGCATATTGCCAAGAGAAATAAAAATATACAACCATGTGAAAAGATTGTACATGTATGCTCAGCATACTACTATTCACATTAGACAAACAATGAAAATAACCCAAATGTCCATGAACTAAAGACTGGAGAAACAAAATATGGTATGTCCAAGCTATGAAGTATTATTCAATAATAAAAAGGAATCAATTACTGACATACTACAACATAAATGAGGCTTTAGAGCACTATGAAGGCAATCACAAAAGACCACATGCTGTATGAGTGAAAAGTCACCATCTGCAGTGATTTTAGAGCCCAAGAAGTGGAAGAACTGACGCTGAAGCTGACGCTCTAATGCTCTGACCACGTGATGCAAACAACTGACTCATTGGAAAGACCCTGATGTTGGGAAAGACTGAGGGCAGAAGGAGAAGAGGGCAACAAGGATGAGAGTGTTGGATGGCATCACTGATTCAATGGACATGAACTTGGGCAAACTCCAGGAGATTGTGAGGGACAGGGATGCCTGGTGTGCTGCAGTGTATGGGGTCATAGAGAGTTGGACGTGACATAGAGAGTTTCACGTGAACAACAGTGTGAAAAGTGCAGAATAGGCAAACCTATTTAGAGAGTAAGTGGATACTAGTGGATGCTTAGGACTGGAGGGACAGGATGAGAGTGATACTGATGGATAGTTTCTTTTCGAGGTGATGAAAACGTTCTAAACTTAGATTGAGGTGATGGCTTCCCAACTCTGTGGATAAACTAAAACCATCGAAACGTACACTCTAAAGGATGAATTTTGTGGTATGTGAATTATGTCTCAATAAAGATGTTAAAAAGGAAAGAACCAAGTAGGCAGTTTGGCTGAAACTATGGAGGAATATGTTATTCTAAGAGTAACTGTGGGAGAGAACCACAGATGGGATATTCCAGGCCAGGAAACACTTAGAACTGTGGTTACCAATTAAGGGCAATTTTTGTCCCCCAAAGGACATTTGGCAAGGTGGCTCAGATGGTAAAGAATCTGCCTGCAATGACGGAGATCCAGGTTCAGCCCTGGGTTAAGAGGCTCCTCTGGAGAAGGGAATGGCTACCCACTCCAGTATTCTTGCCTGGAGAATCTCATGGACAGAAGAGCCTGGTGGGCTATAGTCCATGGAGTCGCAAGGAGTAGGACATGACTGAGTAACAACCACTTTCACTTTCAAAGACATCTTAGGTTTTCATAACAGAGAGGAAGGCTACCGGTAGCTGGTGAGTAGACGTCAAGTGAAAGTCACTCAGTTGTGTCCAACTCTTTGCAACCCCATGGACTATACAGTCCTTGGAATTCTCCAGGCCAGAATTCTAGAGTGAATAGCCTTTGCCTTCTCCAGGGGATCCCAACCCAGGGACTGAACCCAGGTTTCCTGCATTGCAAACGGATTCTTTACCAGCTGAACCACAAGGGAAGCCCAGTAGTTGTCAAGGATGATGCTAAAATCCCATCCCCTGCACCAAAGAATTATCCAGCTCAGAATGTTCACAGTGGTAAGGCTGAGAAGCTCTGCTTTAATTGAAAGGAGTCAGGCCAACAGTGCAATCTGCTTCACAGGGTTGTTCTTTGCATCTCCACCCTCCCAAATGAGTCTGGATTAAGTAGAGGTAGGGCACTATTATCCAAAGGCATCATTCATACTGAGAATTTCACAGTCTAACCATCTTCAGTCTGATTCTTAGAGCTGCTAGTCATCCAGGGTCTGGCTTGGTGGAAATTCACTCACATTTGATCAGCTTCCAAGAGCTGGTAGATTGGAAATAAATAGAAAATAGTATGTTGCTAATTTGTTCCTATAAGTATGTCCCATATTTAGTGTATCTTTCATAAACTCTCGGGGATCAAAGGAAAGTTACCATTTATTTTGAAGATTTGAAAATAAAGTTATCTTAATTTACAAATAATCAGAATTAATTGACTGTGTATCATTTTTAAATCCAATTTCAAAGGGTTGTAAAATAGTCACAGGGTGGAGGAGGGGACTTTTAGCCATTATCTAGTCCAAAAATAAAGTTTGTAGATTTACTTACTTGATGAAAAATCTGTATAGAAGCCAATACAAACACATGGGAGCTAGAAGCTTCTTCTAGGTTTTCCAGAGCATCATTATAATCAGCCACATTTAGAGACGAGCCAAGCAGCTAATCAATCAAATTAGAGGCAGGGAGTTTGGGAAAAGGATGTCACCAGAAAACCAGGCACTTATCAGGTTCATGCAGATAATTCTCCTAGAACCCGGCGACATCAAATTCGGTTCGGTTTGAGCATCAGGTACAAATAAGTTGCCAAAGGTCAGGAGATTTGGTTCATTCACTCCCCAGGGCTTTAGGATCTCATTTTTTAAATGTACAAAATAAAAGATTTGGAGTGAATTAGTGTTTCCCTGCAATTCACGGAGCTTATTAAATAAGTCTGGGTTCTTAGACTGAATTACTAGGAAGAGTGAGTTCATAGGTCTGGAGTCAGGCCCAGGCACCCAGGCTTTAAGTTATGGATGATTCTCATGCACACCCCATTTTGGGAATAACTGGACATAATTACCCTGTTGATTCTGGGTGCTTTAGCAAGACAGACATCTAGTGCTTAGCATGGTGTGCCATTCATTGCCCCTCTGCACTCTGTGTCCATGTAAATCATGAAGTGAAAAAAATAAAGAAATCTGCCAGGGAAGAGGAGAGCCTGGCAAGGAGGGTGCTGAGGGGAGTGCTGGATGACGTTGCTATGGCAACCCCATCCTTTCCCAGCGTGTGTTCTGAAAGGCTGCCTGTGCTGTGCGGTGGGCTCCACCTCTGATGGAGGGCAGATCACTCATATCGTCAATTTGGGGATGAGGACTTGTGGATAGAGCAGGATAATTAAATTAAAGAGCATCTGAATATTAACCATCAGCAGCATTTCTCAGTAATCTTAATTAAGTGTCTGGTTGTTTGGTTCAAGCCCATCACAGGTAAAACAAGTGGAGTGCTGGTTTCTAGTTTGTTTTTTTTTTTTTTTTTTCAGAGATTCTTTGAGTTTGCTACTTCTATGCTTCTTCCCACTCCAAGCCCCCACCTCCTGAAGGTTAATTGCATCTTCATTTAGAGGAACGACAAAAAAGTCACCAAAAATTTTGATTGACAAGTAAAGCAGCAAATTTAACCACAGGAGGATGAATTTCTCTTTCATGGAGTCAGTCTTTCTACATGCTTTACTTTTTTTCCCTGCACTACTTGTAAGATGGTATGAATGACAAAGAGGAAGGAGGTTGACTGGAATACTAAGTGTGGGCAGTGAATGTCCACAGAGAGCCTGCCCATTTCAGAGGTTGTTTTCTTGCTGATGGCTCAGCAATTTGAAGTGATGGGCTAGGGGCATCAGAAATGTGAACAGAGCATGCTGTATGCTGCCCTAAGCATTTTCATGAATTATTTATTTAGTCCTCAGAGTGACCCAATGATTTAGCTTCTATTATTTACCCCATTTTACAGAGAGAAAAATTGAGGTTTGGAGGGTTTCTATGATTTGTCCATGATCCCACTGCCAAGGGTGTGCATGCATGCTAAGTCACTTCAGTCCTGTCTCTGCGACCCCATGGACTGGAGCCCATCATGCTCCTCTGTCCGTGGGATTCTCCAGGCAAGAATAGTGGAAGGGGTTGCCATTTCCTTTTCCTTCTGCTAAGTGAGTAGTACAAAAAACTCTGACATCTGTCTGTCAGAGCCTGTTCTCTGAACTAACACTGTCTCCTAATTACCTGCATGGCTTTTCTTATGTCTACATGAAAGGGTTGAGTTAGACAAGGACATTTTGCATAGAGGTTGCTTGAAATACATTAGGGGAATGCCAGATGAAATAAATTAAATGAGAATTTTTTTACAGGACTTCTTAAGGCCTATTTGTTATGCTAACATATTCTGATGGAAAACATGCCTCCTTTTCCCACATTTATTTGACCTTGGAGCACACTCTCTGCTTATCTTGGAAAACTATCGTTGAATAAAACCCACCTTAGGAAAGTATGGCATTTGATGATTTTTAGAGCCCCACCTGCGTTGCGAAGGTCCCCTGGAGGCAGGCATGGCAATCCACCCCAGTATTCTTGCCTGGAGAATCCCCAAGGACAGAGCAGCCTGGAGGGCTACAGTCCATGGAGTCAAAAAGAGTTGGACATGACTGAGCAACTAAGCCCAGTACAACACAGGATTAAAACCAAGGTTCTCCTTTTCCTTTGCTTGCTAATGCTTGCTGCGTTCTTTGTCTTGCCCCCTCCCTTTTTACTGACATCTTTACTCAAGTATAATTCGTCTATTAACATAATCAACTGCTCACTGTTGGATGAGTTTTGATAGACATAGATACCCATGAAACGACCAGTATGACCAAAGCACCAAATGTCATTGTTGTTTCCTGTGTCCCATTGCAATCTCTCTCGACACCCCACCTCTAGACAACCACTAGTCCCTCCAGTGTTAAGGTGAGTAGTCTGACTTCTGACCAAGCTGAAGATTATTCTTGGCAATGGTGAAGCACCTCATGGTTTCTGAGTCATTTCATCAACCGTATAAGGAACTTTTTCTATCAAAATAATTTCCAAGCCCCCTTTTTCCTTTTTCCTTTCATTTTCATTAACACAAAATGGTGTGCCACCCAGACACTGCATCAGTCATGTACTTGAAACTGGCACTAGAGCCCTCATCCTGCCCATTGCCATGACAGGAAGTCTGGCAATGCTCCAACAATCAGAAGAGAAAGAAAAGGCTTTTATGTGTGGGATGTGGGATCTAGGAAATGTTTATCATCATAAGAAATAGAAAGGTATTAGGAGATAATTCACTGAATTCTTCAAAAAGATGTTTGGCATTTCACAAATATTTAGGTGAAGAGAATTAATTGTATAATCTCTTTATTCATAGGGAAACAAGAAAACTTGGAGACCTGTACTATTTAGATGAGCCATGTGGTCTGGAGGCTTTCTCTTAATTCAGAGATTATCTAGGAAGCTTTTACTATGGGAAGCAGTACTTTACCAGATCCTAGTGAGTCAGAGATAAATAAAACAAAGCACCAGTCATGAAGGAGTCAAGAGTCAAAAGTCTCCATATCATTGATTGTCATCTCAGTATTTAGTTTTTAGTGAGAAACGAACAAATAAAAATGTTTCACTTATCAAGTTGTCTTTTGTGACAGAGTCAAATGTTTAGAGATTGTTTGCAATAATAGCACTTAAATATCTCCTCAAGGAAATTTGCAAAAACTGACCTCCTAGAAAATGGTAGAATTTTTAAAAATCTTATTTTAATGTCACGTAGTCATTTCAATTTTTTTCAACAACCTTTGACATGATTTAGCTTATTTCATTGCCCAGATGACCTGGTAAGATAGGTGAGAGGATGTTATCATTCCAATGCTGTTGGTATTTTAGGAAGCCCTCTGAAGGGATAAAGGCAACGATGCTTTCATATTCTGGTTGAAAGATGGCACCTTACAGCTTGACAGCTGTGATCGCCTCCACGAGACAAAGATAAATGACACAATCAGCTCAGGAACCCACAGCGGGTCAGTGCTGGAGTAAGGCAAGAATTCACCATTGGAAATGAAGCAAAATGTTAATATGAACTTGCTGCCCTGGGGTGGAATGGAATCCGCACATCCAGAGGACAATGTGTGCGACTCCAGAGGGCTTGAGCCAACTACATACACAGAGACTGGAGGCAGGGCAGACCCACAAATCTGACACAAAGCTGAGCCAGTTGTTTCCCACCACATTCTGCTTGAGCCTTCAGAGAGAGCTCTCACAGAAAGCTGACGTCATCTCTGCTGGACAGAAGTCATGATCAGCCACCTTTTAGCATTTAACTTTAAGGCGGACCTCTTGATTGGGGTGAAGAGAAAATTAAGGGTGGGGATTGTACCATGAGTTACCCAAGGCATTGAAGTAGGTTTATCCCAGATGTCCCCACTAACCATCTTCATTAGTTGGTTAATGCATTCATTGATTAATGTACTCACCAACTCAAATTTCCTCACAATGAATCTTTTGGTTTCCATACAGTATTTTTGAAAGGATGAGAAGACTCGTGCATGCTTTAATTGCAAACTCTGTAGAAATTTTAAAATTCACATTTTATCTGGGATTTTCTCAGATTTTAACTATATATTCTTCACATACTCTTTCACCTTCCACATTTACATTTCTAAAAATTGGGTTCCTTTGTTTTTATTCTTTGTTCTATGGCTTTAAAAACACTACTCTATTAGCTATCATATGAATTACTGGCCTGGATTCTCTGCCGTTATTAGGAGGGATGTGGGTCTAAAGTCAGACACCATGGCAGTAAACGACTTCAAAAAAAGCCAACCATAGAGCTGTTAGAACCTCGTTCCCGTTAGAGGCATATTGCCTCTTCCTAATCAAATTACCTTATGATTGTCAAGTTGTTCCTTTCATAAAACCGCCTCTAGTATATTTCCACAAGTGGGGTTAAACTACTTAGCATGTAATTATTTACTTCATCTTTTTTCTGTCTTTAAATAATGCCATTTTAAATTTCCAGACTTTGAGTATTTAACGTGCTACAAGATATTCCCGGTTTTTCAGGATTAGGGCCGCAAAGACTGTGTCTTATTCACTATCTTTGACCCCCTAGAGTCCAGCAGACTGCTAGAGACACGAGATTAGCACTTGTTTTTCCTCATCATTTTCTTTCTTTCCTCATCCTGGAGTTGGGACTCAAACATTTACCACATGTATGTTAGGTTGGCCCTCAGACCTCAGAATACCACCTACGTTTTCTCACTGAGCCCATGTCCAATCCTATGACTCTTCTCATATTTCCCCTGTAGCAGAAGGAAAGGGGCTGTTCTCACAGCTGCAGGGTGTAGACGTTACTCTGCAGGAATGTTATCTCATTTTATCCTCCTAGCGGTCCTGAGAGATAAGTCTTTTTATCTCGTTTTTGCAGCTGAGGAAACCTTGAAGGGCTGAAGGAACTGGCCTGATTTGACAAGAAGAGGAAGTGGCAGAAGCAGAGTCCAAATACAGTCTTTCGATTCCTAAGTCTGTGTTTTTTCTTTTACATCCTTCTGCCTCACTTTTCCCGGAGAAGGCAATGGCAAGCCACTCCAGTACTGTTGCCTAGAGAATCTCATGGACGGAGGAGCCTGGCAGGCTGCAGTTCATAGGGTCACTACTAGTTGGACACGACTGAGCGACTTCACTTTCACTTTTCACTTTCACGCATTGGAGAGGGAAATGGCAACCCACTCCAGTGTTCTTGCCTGGAGAATCCCAGGGACGGGGGAGCCTGGTGGGCTCCCGTCTATGGGGTCGCACAAAGTTGGACACGACTGAAATGACTTAGCAGCAGCAGCAGCCTCACTTTTCCAGCCTGTAGTTTCTCAGCAGGTTGTTTAGAATATTTTCTTCAACGTTGAGAGTCAGCAGCTAATTTTATCTGCCCTTCGGTTTCCAAACTTGTAGTACTACTCTCTCAATCTTCTTCTTTTTTTTTGGCCCATTTCTTTATCTAGATCAACCTGACCTCTCTCTTGAGCCCTGCCTGTTCATTGCTTACTGTACCTCTCAGTTCTGTCCCAACGTCTTCAGGCTGCTCTTCCCTCCTCCGCCTCCACTTTGGTTCAACAACTCCATAGCGATTTCTTTTAACACCAGAGCCAAGGGCTCCACTCTCCTTCAAATCCTGCTGACCTCAAACCTGGCCTCCAGACGGGATAAAGGCACAAAGCTGTGATCTACTAAATGTTGAAATACAATTCAAGATTTAAACCGTCATTGAAGACAATAATTTGAGAATGATCACAAGACCGTGTGTGACAATTGTCTATTGGGAGGATGTTTGTATCATGTGGGATGTTGGAGGAGCAAGATGATCTGACGATGGAGGAAAGCAGGACCCAAACAGGCAAAGAAAACATGGGGGCGAGGCTGTCAGGGAAACGATGGGAAGAAACATGGGGGGATTACACAAATGTGACAAATGCAAAGGATAAGGGAGGAATGTGTATCGAAAGAGCTTCTTCATGAGAGACGATGTGTTCTTTTGAAGAATAGGTTTAAGGGCCATTGAAGTTGCAAGGACAGTGTTCTGTTTCATTCTTTTCATTATTCAGTTCTATCATTTCTCGGCAGGTTGTTTAGAACATTGCTTTAGCATCACAGAGGACAGATAAATTTAGAAGCTATGATTTAAGCACTGACTTGGGTATTTATCAGGTTCTATAGGAATGTACCTTGCATCTCCATAATAATTATTAGTATTGTTCCTTCAATTATCTATGTTTTCAGCTTTGCCTCTGCTAACACTCCTTTTTTTTGTATTTTTAGCAATGACTGAGTTGTATATATTAAAATCAAGTTCTTCTCTGTCCTTTAAAATAAATTCAGCTGCAGCCTGAATACTCTGTCTAAATATTCTGATGGTAACTTTGACCTGACTTCATTTTCAAGACTGTCAAAAGTAATTAGGGACAGAGAAATTTTCCTGTTCAGCATCTGGAACTGCTAAGATACCAAGAAGGCATCTAAGTGTCATTAGCATCACCTTTCTGCCTACTTTTTCCATCACTCTATAAAATAGTCTATTCCACAGCCAGCAAGGTCTATTAAGGAGCTGTCCTTCTCTCCGCAGTCTCAGATTTCCTCCTCTGTTGCTGCTGCTGTTTAGTTGCAAAATCATGTCTGATTCTTTGCAACCCCATGGACCATAGCCCACCTGGCCCCTCTGTCCATGGGATTTCCCAGGCAAGAATACTGGAGTGGGTTGCCATTTCCTTCTCCAGAGAAGCTTCCCAGCCCAGGGATTGAACTCACGTGAAGGAAATGGCAACCCACTCCAGTGTTCTTGCCTGGAGAATCCCAGGGACAGGGGAGCCTGGTGGGCTGTCGTCTTTGGGGTCGCACAGAGTCAGACACGACTGAAGCGACTTAGCAGCAGCAGCAGCAGCAGTCCTACTTTGCAGTCAGATTCTTTACCACTGAGCCACCAGAGAAGCCCCTTTCTCCCTCTACTGGGAGCAAAAAAGAAGTCCTACCTTTGGAAGGTAGCACTGGTTTTGTTGTCACACTGACACTGGGCCATTTAGTTCCCCTCCCTGTCTCAATTTCCTTATTTTAAATTACCTCTAAAGATTTTATGAGGATTTCATGGAATACCACATGTAAGGCAACTTGCAAAGTGATTGGCATATTATAGTCCTCAATAACATTAGCTGTCGGGGTTGATGAATATAGCAGTGGAGAGCTTTGAACTCACAGTATTTGATAGACAATACATTTTGTTTTAATGAACAGAAATCATATTCTAGAAAAACTTTATTTTTCTCCCCACAAATAGCATGATCAATCATAGTCATAATTTTGAAAGAATAGAGTGAAATGCAGAATATCATAAAAGTGAAGAGTGTGTGTTATGGTCAGGACCTGTCCTTCATTCATTGATAACCAAAGTCACAGTGCACTTAATGGTTTTTATTTTGTAGTAATTTAAATAGTACAGAAAAGTTGCAAGAATGCACCCATCTATCCAATCAGATAAAAGTAAAAGCTGAAGCAGAGGCTGAGAACAAAGATGGACTTTAATGAACTCACATCTTCACCAAGGGCTTCCTTTCCTTCTCTTCTTCAATCAGTGAAGAAGTAACAAAACATTTGCAGGACTCTTCTGGTTTGTGTACTCCAGTAATGCACATTCAGGGAAGTGTTACCTCTCTGCTGCAAGATAACCCAGCTTCTCATGACTTAAGGTAGACTTTGTTTTCAACACCATTCCCCTTTTATTATAAAAGACTTAATAACAAAGTTATCCTTCACTGGGCTTCCTTGGTGGCTCAGTGGTAAAGAATCCACCTGCCAATGCAGGAGACACAAGAGACTAGGGTTTGATCCCTGGGTGATAAGGATCCCCTGGAGTAGGAGATGGCAACCAACTTCAGTATTCTTGCCTGGGAAACTCCATGGACAGAGGAGCCCAACGGGCTATACTCCACGGTGTGGCTAAGAGTTGAATATGACTGAGCACACACACGTACATTATTCTTTACTGTAAAACCTAACTAACTGAGCTAAACCTCAAGCAGGCTCAATGAAATGTGATCTTTTTGTCATTCCAGTTTTAGAAGAGAAAAACAAATGACAAGAAGAAAACCTTAATTAGTCTGAATGACAAATTGTGTAGCCCAAATGACTGGGCTACACAAAGAGTCTCTCCATCTGAGAATCATGATATTAGGAATTGCCATGTAATTACACAGGGAAAAAAGTCTCTGGTTATTAATGTTACTCTTTATAAAATAATCAGCTAACATGGAGCTGTGCAGGACATAAAGATTTTCGTTTTAGCAAGAAGCAACATTGGATGAGACACATAGCAGCTAGTTGTTATGGTGAGATTGGTCCGGGCAGGTAGCTGCCAGTTGTCAGGACGAACTGATGGTCACCAGGGTTACAAAGAGAGCTCAGGATGAGGAAAGCCTGGGGCCTCCAGAAGGTTCTGGGAGAACAGTTGTCCTGATGAAGGCAAACATGCAAATGGACCAACCTATTCATAGGCCCTTAGCTACCTTTACTTTATTTCTGTAGCAAAGAACCTTGGAAACGAAGGTACAGTCCCGGTTTGGCTGGCTTTACCATTTTAAGTGATCTGTTTTCCTTTGCCTAGAAACCTTGTCCACCAGAAGTGTCCTGTATTCTGAGATAATCAGAAGACAGTTTAGGGGGGGTGTCTAGTTTCTGGTTTGGATTAAATGCCACACACACTCCCCCCCCCCCCGCCGCCAGATATAGGGGGGATGATCAGGTGTGTTGTTGATCACAGAGATGTCTGTGATCCCAAAATCTTCCCCAGTCTTAGGGAACTGAAGAAGTCTAGGCTGTAAGGATGAAAGCTGGAAAGTAAGCCCACATTAACGGGAAATAGGTAGGGTCAGCCCACGCTCACATGTGTGCGTGTGCACACACATATACACACAAGGTCTAATGTTTAATTTTAAATTCTCCAAACTTGCATTTAGAAACAAATGTTCTCACTGCAGATCTACTAAGTCAAAAACTCCAGGATGAGAACTAGCACTCTGTGTTTTAACGAGAACTCTACAGCATCCTGGGGACCCTAAGGTTGGGGAAACCACTACATTGAAGAAACTCTGAATGATCAGAGCCGGTGCCCCAGGAGGTTTTCTGCTTCTGTTGCAGCTACTTACCCGCAAATGAAAGCAATGTTGGCCTTATCGGTAACAGTTGTGCCTTGAAGAATGAAGATTCAGATGTTTATTTTCACATAAAAATAAGAATGATTCTCCTGCATTGCAGGTGGATTCTTTACCGTCTGAGCCACCAGGGAAGCCCCATTCTCAGGCAGGCAGATTTAAGGGGAAAAAAAGTCATAACCTGAAAAGTTTGCCTGAATCCTTTTTGGCTCCATGGAATTTTAAAATCCTCATCTAAAACGGCCACCCTCTGAGGCTCCAAGTCTCATGCTCAGGACAGCTGTGGGTTCATGTCCACTGCTCGCCTTTCTGTGACTCCAAGAGCAGCCTCTTCCTGGCAGGGAATGTACTTGTTCTGTCCATTAGGAAATCACCACAGAGAAAAGAACCCATATAATGATGCAGTCTTGGACTTCCCTGGTGGTCCAGTGGTTATGAGTCTGCCTCCCAATGCAGGGGACACCAGTTCGATCCCAGGACTGGGAAGATCCCACATGCTGAGGGTCTGCTAAGCCTGTGTGTCACAAATACTGAAGCCCGTATGCTCTAGAGCCCATGCTCTGCAAGAGGAGAAGCCACCACAATGAGAAGCCTATGCACACCAATTAGAGGAAAGCCCGAACACAACAACAAAGACCCAGGGCAGCCAAAAATAAATACATAAATAAACAACATTTTTAAAATGATTCAGCCTTCCAGGGGTTCAGAGAAAGCAGGAATTGTGCTCATCTATGGAGGTGAAATGTCCATTCTCTTAATCGCTACTAGCACTCAGATGCTTCTTATTTGGGAAATTGCCCAAAGCAGCTTTACTTTGAGAAGCTGAGATCCTGAGGGAAAAAGTGTGTGAATGGAGGCAGTTCTATCAAAGAAGACTAAAGAGCTCCGTGTGGTACCAGAGGAGGGATGCAGGGTAGGTATGCCTGACAGCAGGAAGAGGAGTGAGAAATAAGTGGGGAGAAGAGACATTAGCATGTGGTGATGCTGGGATTTAGGGTCAGGGAGGAGCCAGTAGAGAATGCTCTAAGTCCTGGCAGCTGGAAGAAATTCCAAGATGCCCGATAGTATTAATAAACTGGCAACTTTCGTGTGCCATCATTGGAAAGGCTTCTTGTCCCCTACACTCCTCATAGCATATTGTGTGGGTGGGATATTTTGTGCATGGAAAACAAAGCCGATGAGCTGGCTGGAGGTCCAGGTTGACATGGAAAGAAAGCAGGAATCAGGGAGACAGAAGTCATTATAGGAACAAAGAGGCCATGCATACATTTAGAAATTGGACAGAACTTAAGACCTCCACCGAGTGTTGAGGGAGAATTTAGGCTGAGCTTATTTAGCTTCCTAAGACAAAGAGACCTCAGCGGGTGCATTTCTTTGGGGTGGTGTTCAGTCATTGGGCTTTTCTGTTGTCTCAGATGGTAAGGAATCTGTCTGCAGTGCAAGAGACCTGGGTTCAGTCCCTGGGTCAGGGCAGTCCCCCTGGAGAAAGGAATAGCAACCCACTCCAGTATTCTGGCCTGGAGAATCCCATGGGCAGAGGAGCCTGGTGGGCTACAGTCCATGGGGTTGCAAAAGAGTTGGATATGACTGAGCGACTAACACTTTCACCTTCACTTCATAGTCATGGGAGTTGTGAGAGTTGCTTTCTTCAAGTTGCAGGAATACTGTGAGAAAACTAATGAGAATGATGGTCTTCTCTCTAGACCAGAGCTGGCTGATAGAACTTTCTGCAGTGATGGAAGTGTTCTTTATCTGCACTGCTCAATTCAGTAACCACTTGCCACCTGTGGCTACTGCACACTTGAAATGCAGCCAGTGAACCTAAGGAGCTGAGCTTTTAAGTACATTTAAATTTAAGCCATTCCGTGTTGCTACCATGCTGGGTACACAGATAGAGAAAGATTGGTATTTATTCTAGAACTGATTGAGCTAGACTTCCACTTCTATTCTCAAGGCTTTTAGAAATGTTGTTTTGTGATTATTTTTAAATCTCTCTGTATCAATTAGCATTTCCCTTTTAACATTTTACTTCTTTGATAGTTCCATATTCTCACCTCTTTTCCCTAAGTGAGTTATTTTTATAGTGTATTGTTATTTTATTTTTATTTTTATTTTTTTCTGTTTTTCGTTTGTTTATTTCTTTTTTTTTTTTTTAACTTTACATAATTGTATTAGTTTTGCCAAATATCAAAATGAATCCGCCACAGGCATACATATATAGTGTATTGTTATTTTAATACAGTTCTGTGTTGAACGTGTTGGAGATTTCTTAGGATCTCTTGTTTTCTTTCTGATTTCTAATCCCTTATTTGACTTTCTCTTTATTACCTTTCCTTTCTGTTCTCCTTTAGCTCATTTTATTCTTCTTTGTCTTTTTTGACTTAGGTGTTTATTTAATTATGTGTTTCCTAATAATTACATAGTATTTAAGAATTTAAACTTTTTTATGAACTAAGCTTTAGCTATAATAAATTGCTCTTTCTCTTAGATATTTTTGGCTCTTTTATTCAGTGAATTTTTCTTTTCATAAAGTATGCCATATTTTTCTTCCCTTTCATTTATGATGGGGTCTTTTTTGTTGATGTCTACTTTACTCTTGATGGTGTCTTTGTTATTTTGTATGGAAAAAAAAAAAAAACTTGGGGGTGATCTATTCTCAAACTGCCCCTGTAATCCTCAAGTTCTGGGTAGATTACATTTGCTTACACATTTTAATTGAGATATATTTGACATTTAATATTATGTTAGTTTCAGGTGTACAACATAATGATTCAAAATTTGTATATATTGTGAAGTAATCACCACAGTAAGTCTAGTTAACATCCATCACCACACATAGTTACAATTTTTTTTCTTATTATGAGGACTTTTAAGATCTACTTTCTTAGCAACTTTCAAATATACAATTCAGTATAAAATATAGTTACCATGTTGTATACTAGGTCCCTAGGATTTACTTGTTTTATAACTGAAAGTTTGGTATATGACTTTTTGACATGAGTTTTTAAAACTATCTATTTGGCTGCACTGAGTCTTAGCTGAAGCATGTGAGATCTTTTAGTCACAGCATGGGAGCACTTAGAGCATGTGGGACCTAGTTCCCTGACCAAGGATCGAACCCCTGTTCCCCGACCAAGGATCGAACCCCTGTTCCCTGCACTGGGAGCATGGGGTTTTAAACACTATACCACCAGGGAAGTCAGCTGTGGCTAGACATGACATGCAATCATGTCAACACGTTTTTGGAGGACTTCCCTAGTGGTCCAGTGGTGAAGGTTCCACGCTCCCAGAGCAGGGGACATGGGTTTGATCCCTGGTTGGGGAACTAAGATCTCCCATGCTGCACAGCGCAGCCAAAAGAAGGAATGTTTTTTATTTTGTTTTTAATATGAGGATGTTGTGATAAGCCTTGAACAAATTTACAGCTTTAAAAAAGAACTATAGTATGTATGAAATTTAGCCTCAAACTCAGGTGTGCATGTGATTTTCTAACTGAAATATCTGATGACTCTGCACCCTGTCTCTCTAGTATAATTCAAGCCAGTCCCTGTGAAATGCAGTGATTCCTCTGTCAGCTGAGCCTCATTTGTATTTGTGTCCCAGTTGCAGACCAGAGCTCAGAAGCTCTGTGCCACCTAGACAGTTCCAGCACTGGGGATATTAGCAGAGGCTCCTGTAGAGGCTGAACGTGTCCACTACTCGTTGGCTAAAGTGATATTGAAATCAGTGGTGCACGGGTGGACCAGGCGGAGTTCCACTCCCACACCAGGCCTGGCTGCACTAGGTCTTGGAGCTGTGACTATGTTTCCCCCAGCTCTTAATCACGGCATTTTGAGGCAATAAAGCATATCGTGTTTCGCCATGTGACCCCAGACACTGTCTCTCCATCTTTCTCCCTCTCACTGTCAATCTCACCTTTGTACTTGCTCTCTTTCTGCAAACCTCAGACCAGGGATGGAGTCATGATCCACAGTCCTCTTGGATCCAAGGGAGGTGCGAGGTCTGGAACACCAGGAACTGCCAATGATGCCAGCTCTCTCAGTGATGCCAGTTCTCTATCATGCAGGTGAGAGGGACAGAAAATGCAGTGTTTCTATCCCCTTGAGGCCCGAGCAAGAAAAGACCCCCAATATCAAGGCAGAGAGTTCACTCCATCCAAATTCTTCTTACACAGCTTTCATCTCCTTTCGCCTTTCAAACTCTTTTCTCTCATCACTTTAAATGTTTCACCTCCTTTTCTTCTTGTTTGCTTAGTTTTTAAGCAGAAGTTAGATGTGATTCTTGTTTGTTATTCTACAACTAAGGCATTTTTCTCCAGACTGGCTTCTCTCAAGATTGGTTAAGTGAGGCCACAGCTCAGTGCTGTGGATGGGCAGGGCCATTGGCTGGATGTCTGCTCAGAAACGGGGTCCAACAAGATCTGAGGACCAGTCTTCATATACCCCTCCTCTTTCTCCACAGTCTAGTTCAGTAAATTCCTCCAGTGACCCTCATGAGCCCTAGGGAGGTGCTCCTCAATATTGGGGGAGCTGAATGTTCATCTTTGATTCTTTTCCTGCTGGAGAAGCCACAGGCCTGGGGACCTTCTTGGGGCAGTGCTGTACCTGCCTGGAGGTGGTGTGATGCATTCAGAATGCAGGCTTCTCTGTCTCTGTGGTCTGGGGAAGCTTCAGCCCTAACTCCAAGTTCTGGGGTCTTCCCACTGATGTCTTATCCATAGTTGGATAGTTGTTGCTGGGTGTCCTTGTGAGGGGTGTTGTGTTGGGGACCACCTGTGTCTCCGCATTAATGATGTCACTTCTGTCTGCCTTTTATTAGGGGGACTTGCTCCAATTTCCACTTAAAATTTTCAGTGTTATTTTTCAGTGGCTAAGTTGTGTTTGACTCTTTGCAACCCCATGGGCTTGCAGCATGCCAGGCTCCCCTGTCCTTCACCATCTCCTGGAGTTTGCTTGAATTCAGGTCCTTTGAGTAAGCGATGTTATCTAACCATCTCATCCTCTGTCGTCCCCTTCTCCTCTTGCCCTCAATCTTTCCCAACATCAGAGTATTTTGCAGTGAGTCAGCTCTTCTCATCAGTTCTTCCAATGAATATTCAGGGTTGATTTCCTTTAGGATTGACTGGTTTGATCTCCTTGCAGTCCAAGGGACTCTCATTGTATATCACATTCTTTTTAGAGGCTTTTTAGTTATGCCAGCTTTATTTGATCTGTTATCTTTGGGCTGTGGGGGTGTTGGGAGTGTTCGTTCACAGTATGAGCTCTTCTTCTCAGCTTCAGAGTAGATCTTTATTTTTTAATCATTAAATTTCTCAAACTGATAAATCATTTAAGCAATGCATAAATGAAAAAGATAAAGGTCCTTATGCTTGGGTTTGGAATTAACCTGGGACAAAAGGCTGGAATGGAATAATATTGAGATAACGTCAATCATATCCATCGTCTAGTAATAAGCATCAGTTTCACATTTTGACTCAGCTGAGAATGTAGCACAAAAATGACTGCCCTAAACCAACTCTACAGTTGAATAGGAAGCCTTCTGTTGTAAACTTGGCCGTGACAGTAAGAAGATAGAGCAATACTTGGATGGGTTTGCAGAGTTTAACTTTTTTTGGTTGTTATTCTTAATTAAAGGTGACTCTTAGAATATGTGAAAGCCGAGGAGAGGAGAGACTCTTCCAACACAGCTGGGATCAGATCTGCAGATGGCAAGGAACGCAGAGCCAAACCTGCCCTCATCCTTCTGCTGTGCAGGGCTGATGTTCCTGGCTTTCTTTAAGGTGCCAGATGGAAACCACCCTTGAGCACCCCTCCTGGGTGACTCACTGGCTCATTAGCCCACGGCCAGCTCATGAATTTATACCCTTGGTCATTTGATCTGGTAAACACTCCAGCACATTGGGACCTGATGGTCCATTTTATTGGCTCCCTCACTGACTATCAAGTGCAGTCTTTAACTGAGGAGATATTTCGAATGCCTTGTGAATAGTTTTCTTATATAAAGGTAAGCATTTGTTCAAGGCAGTTAGTTACAGGGAAGCAGTGCTTAGTCATCAATCATATCCACCTATCCCTTCTCTATGTCTGCATCTCTATTTCTGCCCTGCAAACATGTTAATCTGTACAATTTTTCTATATTCCATATATATGCATTAATATACAATATTTGTTTTTCTCTTTCTGATTTACTTCACTCTGTATGACCAATTCTAGGTTCATCCATGCATGTATGTGTGCTCAGTTGCTCAGCCATATCTGACTCTTTGAAACCCTATGGACTATAGCCCACCAAGCTCCTCTTTGCATGGAATTTTCCGGGCAAGAATATGGGACTGGGTTGCCATTTCCTTCTCCAGAGGATCTTCCTAACTCAGAGACTGAATCCCTATCTCTTACATCTCCTGCACTGCCAGGTGAATTCTTTACCAATGGGCCAACTGGGAAGCCCCTAGGTCCAGCCACATCACTACAAATGACCCGATGTTGTTCCTTTTGATGGTTGAGTAATGTTCTATTGTATGTATGTATCACATCTTCTTTATCCATTCATCTATCAATGGATGTTTAGGTTGCTCCATGTCTTGGCAATTGTAAATAGTGCTGCAATGAACAATGGGGTACATGGGCCTTTTAGAACTATGGGTTTGTGTGTGTGTGTGTGTGTGTGTGTGTGTGTGTTTTGTTTTGTTTTGTTTTGTTTTGAGACAACAAGGATTGAACCAATAACTTAGTCTGGAGTTCAACTAAATGAAACAGAAGTCTAGGTCATATGAAACCAAGCAAGTACAACTACTTTTACCCCAATTATGGACTTCTCTAGGACAATACAATGAGAAATGCCACATGCATTGAAGTAAACAGTAAATGGGGCAAAGGCGTGTGTGGTCTAGAGCTCCACCTGGAGGAAGGCTAGGGAAGAAGAAAGAGAGGTTTGCTTAGTAGGAAAAGGAGATTATGAGGGGAATGGACTTGGATTCTAAGTAATATCCAAGCATTTACCAATGTCACAGATTTGAGAGGCAAATTAATACAGTGTTAGAAGGTGTAGATCCCCAGTTCAGACTCCTTGGGTTCAAATCCTCGTTGCGTAAGAAGCCTAATCTTTTAGTTTCCTTCATAGTAAAATGGTAACAGTTGGGGGTGATGACTGTGAGAATTAAAGGATACGTAAAACAGCACTTGATCCAAGGAAAAGTAACTCTAAATATCAGCTATTATCATCCCCCAGTGACTCGGTCATAATCAGTGTAGACAAACTGAGGGTATTGGAGATACATTGCTTCCCTTGGCTGTTGCTTCCTGGAAGATGCTTAAGGATTAAGTATGATCTGATGGATTGCCTTAGTGGGTTTTGTGGAAAGATTCCACTTACCAGCAGTCTTAATGACTTTTTTTGGCTTAAAAAAATTTTTTTTTTTTTTTTGCTATTCTTTCTGACTAAAGGCTTAGGACAGTGATATGAGAGTCAATATTTGTATATTGTAACATACACATGATTTGATTTTTTACTTAATATTATAATAGGCCTTCTCCAGTGCCATACATTTTTATAATGTTAATATTGTTAATTCATTTGGCTCAATATTCCAGCAGTGGAATTGCTACAATTATGATTTTAAAATTTGGCAATACCAGTGATGACTTTTGAGACACTATTATGCCTTAGCACACCAGGGATTGTGAATGATATTTGCATCTAGTAATTTCTAAGGGGCTGCAATCACTTCTCTGGCTTTGTATTATGCTTGTTGGAAGACTTAAGTTGAAGAAAGTAGGGGAAACCACTAGACCATTCAGGTATGACCTAAATCAAATCCCTTACGATTGTACAGTGGAAGTGAGAAATAGATTTAAGGGACTAGATCTGATAGACAGAGTGCCTGATGAACTTTGAAATGAGGTTAGTGACATTGTACAGGAGACAGGGATCAAGACGATCCCCAAGAAAAAGAAATGCAAAAAAGCAAAATGGCTGTCTGAAAAGGCCTTACAAATAGCTGTGAAAAGAAGAGAAGTGAAAAGCAAAGGAGAAAAGAAAATATATACCTATTTGAATGCAGAGTTCCAAAGAATAGCAAGGAGAGATAAGAAAGCCTTCCTCAATGATCAGTACAAAGAAATAGAGGGAAACAATAGAATGGGAAAGACTAGAGATCTCTTTAAGAAAATTAGAGATACCAAGGGAATATTTCATGCAAAGATGGGCACAATAAAGGACAGAAATGGTAAGGACCTAACAGAGCAGAAGATATTAAGAAGAGGTGGCAAGAATACACAGAAGAACTGTACAAAAAAGATCTTCATGACCCAGTTAATCACGATGGTGTGATCACTGACCTAAAGCCAGACATCCTGGAATGTGAATTCAAAAGGGCCTTAGGAAGAAACACTATGAACAAAGCTAATGGAGGTGATGGAATTCCAGTTGAGCTATTTCAAATCCTAAAAGATGATGCTGTGAAAGTGCTGCACTCAATATTCCAGCAAATTTGGAAAACTCAGCAGTGACCACAGGACTGGAAAAGGTCAGTTTTCATTCCAATCCCAAAGAAAGGCAATGCCAAAGAATGCTCAAACTACCGCACAATTGCACTCATCTCACACACTAGTAAAGTAATGATCAAAATTCTCCAAGTGAGGCTTCAACAGTACATGAACTATGAACTTCCAGATGTTCAAGCTGGTTTTAGAAAACGCAGAGGAACAAGAGACCAAATTTCCAACATCCATTGGATCATTGAAAAAGCAAGAGAGTTCCAGAAAAACATCTATTTCTGCTTTATTGACTATGTCAAAGCCTTTGACTGTGTGGATCACAATAAACTGTGGAAAATTCTGAAAGAGATGGGAATACAAGATCACCTGACCTGCTTCATGAGAAATCTGTATGCAAATCAGGAAGCAACAGTTAGAACTGGACATGAAACAACAGACTGATTCCAAATAGGGAAAGGAGTACGTCAAGGCTGTATATTGTCACCCTGCTTATTTAGCTTATATGCAGAGTACATCATAAGAAACGCTGGGCTAGATGAACCGCAAGCTGGAATCAAGATTGCCGGGAGAAATATCAATAACCTCAGATATGCAGATGACACCACCCTTATGGCAGAAAGTGAAGAACTAAAGAGCCTCTTGATGAAAGTGAAAGTGGAGAGTGAAAAAGTTGGCTTAAAGCTCAACATTCAGAAAACAAAGATCATGGCATCTGGTCCCATCACTTCATGGGAAATAGATGGGGAAACAGTGGAAACAGTGTCAGACTTTATTTTGGGGGGCTCCAAAATCACTACAGATGGTGACTGCAGCCATGAAATTAAAAGACTCTTACTCCTTGGAAGAAAGTTATGACCAACCTAGATAGCATATTCAAAAGCAGAGACATTACTTTGCCAACAAAAGTCCATCCAGTCAAAGCTATCGTTTTTCCAGTGGTCATGTATGGATGTGAGAGTTTGACTATAAAGAAGCTTGAGTGCCAAAGAATTGATGCTTTTGAACTGTGGTGTTGGAGAAGACTCTTGAGAGTCCCTTGAACTGCAAGGAGATCCAACCAGTCCATCCTAAAGGAAATCAGTCCTGAATATTCATTGAAAGGACTAATGTTGAAGCTGAAACTCCAAACTTTGGCCACTTGATGCAAAGAACTGAGTCATTTGAAAAGACCCTGATGCTGGGAAAGATTGAAGGCAGGAGGAGAAGGGGATGACAGAGGATGAGATGTTTGGATGGCATCACCAACTCAATAGACATGAGTCTGAGTAAACTCTGGGAGTTGGTAATGGACAGGGAGGCCTGGTGTGCTGCAGTCCATGGGGTCGCAAAGTTGCACCTGACTGAGCGACTGAACTGAATTGCTGGAAGAAATTAAATAATAATGAACAAATAGCCTCAATGTTTTATGGAAAAGGGAGATTGTTCTCCTATGAAAATTGATTTGTTTTAAAGTGAACAAAAGGAGGGCAAGACCGTCTGAAAAAAACATTTTTTCCCAAAGTCCTAGAACATTAACTGAATACAAAGATCTCAAACACGTTTTTGAATAAAATAATGGCCATACATAAATCACTGAGATTTACATTAAAGAGCATGACATGTAAGATGGCAAAGTATGAAGGCCCAGAGCTTATCTCCTCCCACGGGCATACAAAAATTACAGAGCAAGTCTTTGCAGAGCAACTTTTTTTCCCTCTTTTTTAAAAGTAAGGAAATGGCATCCTACTCCAGTATTCTTGCCTGGAGAATCCCATGGACGGAGGATCCTGGTAGGCTGCAGTCCATGGGGTCGCTAAGAGTCAGACACGACTGAGCGACTTCACTTTCACTTTTCACTTTCACACATTGGAGAAGGAAATGGCAACCCACTCCAGTGTTCTTGCCTGGAGAATCCCAGGGACTGGGGAGCCTGGTGGGCTGCCATCTATGGGGTCGCACAGAGTCGGACTCGACTGAAGCGACTTAGCAGCAGCAGCAGTGAATTTTGTTACAATATTGTTTCTTTTTCAGGTTTTTTGGGTTTTTTGGCCAACAGGCATGTGGAGTCTTAGGTCCCAGATCAGAACTGAACCTGCCCTCCCTGCACTGGGAGGTGACATCGTAATTGCTGGATCACCAGGGAACTCCCCAGAGAAACTGTTGATGAGAAACACCAGAAGACTAGCAGAAAATATATACTTATAAACTAAATACATTAAGAAAGAATCACGGTGGGAGGGTGAGAGGGGCAGAGTCATGGTCAAATCAAGACTCACCCCAAACCAAGGTGGGTGGCTCTCAAGCTAGAGGATAATTACAATTGCAGAGGTTGTCTGAGGAGTGAGGGGCTAAACCACAACTAAACCAACCACAACAATAGATGATTCACTTCGCTGTACAGCCGAGACTAACACAATATTGTAAAGCAATTATACTCCAATCAAAAATAGAAGATACTACCCGAAAAGGGGAAAGGGAGGAAAAAAAGTACTGGGATGTAACATACAACATAATGAATATAGTGAACACTGCTGTATATTGTATATGAAGGTCATTAGGAGAGTAAATCCCAAGTGTTCTCATGACAAGGAAAAATGTTTTTTTCTGTATCTTAAATTTTGTACCTATATGAGATAATGGGTCTTCAGTAAACTTGTTTCGAGAATCATTTTGTGATGTGTGTAAGTCAAAAAACTAGGTGCTATATGCTTTACATTTATACTATATAGAATAAACTTTTACAACTTAGGGAAACAAAGAAAAATCACAAACACACAGTTTACCCATTTTGATTACAGAAAATAGAGTCACAAAATAATCATATTTTTTGCCCAGGCCACCATCTTGGGTTGAATGAACATATCCTTTAAAAAACTGGAGAATTAATGCATTACCTTTGAACCTTTTAATGTCATTGTCTGATGATTTTAATTTTTTTCTAATGACAAAAGTAATAAATCCTCAGAATGTAAAATGTGAAAAAATACAGAAAGACACAACAAGGAAACATCATTCACTGATTACTCAGAGATAATTTCTGTTAACATGTTAGCCAGTTTCCTTAGATGTTGAGTCTAAATTTCCCTGGGATTGCAGAAATAGATGTTGTTAAGGATAAAGAGATATTAATAAGTCAGAAAACCAAACTTTCTCTGTATATAACACCACTGTTGCTATGGAAACCAACATCTGACCTGAAGGTAACAAGGAAGCTTGCTTGATGAGGAGGAAATGTGGTGAAGGAGGGCTGCTGGGTGGAGGGGCCTTTTCCCTGTGGGAGCTGACTGCGCCCCAGACGAGGACCGCTAGAGAAACACACAGGGCACCCAGATGTCAGTGTCAGGACTGAGGGCCTGTGAAGTCTGGTGTCTGATAAGAGGCTGGTCTACCTGACCCACTCACAAAACCTGGACCCCAGAGCTCTGACCAGACCACCCAGGACCATTCACCACTGTTATGGCAAAGAAGGTGTTTTCTACATTATCTGTTGAGTGTGTGAGTAAAATAGGGAGAGTGACCAGAACCAAATGGCCTTTTCCAAATCCTTTCTCTTCCATTCATAAATGGCCTCTAACCAGTGTGTGATTGTTATAATGACTATAAATTCAGAAGACTCGCTATAATGTGATGGTTGACTTTTCCCTGAAAACACATCTCCCTGGCTCTAGTGAAGCTCTCAGAACCAGGAACTCTGAACACAATCCAACTTTGCACTGAGTTGCCAATTAGAAAATGATTAGGCACGGATGACCTTCATCCTGGAGAAGTAATTTAATAATAGTATGCTCTGGCTGGGGCCTATTTGTTATAATCCCAACAAAGAAAGCAATTTTACAGCTGAATGACAGTACCCCAAATCCATGGTGGAACCCTCTTTCCATAGCAGTCCAAAGGGTAAAATTCCTGACTTAAAATTTTATAAGATCCTCCGGGAGGTCGCTTTCACTGCCAGTTGCAAAATTTATGAATTTTTATGAATCCATCCAATTAAAGAAATAGAGTCTCTCTCAAAATACAGTCTAATTTCCTTCTATTTTTATTCCAGTTGATTCTGTTGATCGAGGCCGGATAATAAGGCCCACAACTTTCCTATGATACTGAAAAGCAAGTGAAAACAACTCCTTTTGAAAGTCATTTACTGATTATTTTGTAAATGAGGGTAATTTGTTTCTGAGCAATTAAAGAAATATAATCAAAAGGAAAATGTGGGGTCCTAATTAAGAGAGTAGCCTGAATAAGACCTATTTTAAGGTCGTATCTATAAGCTGTTGTAGCCAGTTAGGAGGTAAGAATTTGGGGGTTCTGTCATCAGCAGTGATGGGAGAAGAGCCTAACCCCCCAGGCAGGGCACGGTTGTACATGTCATCTGTGTCATAGGAGTCATTAACTCTTCTTTTAGTCTCATCAGAAGCATCAGCCCAGTCTTAGCTGTGATTTTCAAGGTTCTCCTGGTTCTCTGAGAGGTTTACAAGTGGAATCTAGATACACACACACCTGGGAGCCAGTGTGGTATAATGAAATCCACACTCAGCAGGAAACACAAAAGTGAAAATTGCTCAGTCGTGTCCAACTCTGCAACTGCATAGTCCATGGAACTCTCCAGGCCAGAATACTGGAATGGGTAGCCTTTCTCTTCTCCAAGGGATCTTCCCAACCCAGGAATTTGGCTTGCAAGTGGATTTTATACCATCTGAGCCACAAGGGAAGTAGGAAACACGAAAGGGGGTGACAAGGAATAGATTTGTGTGCTAGTATTTAGTCCCCTGTGTGATCTTCCTTATCAATCCAGGCTGCCCCCATGACTCCCAGATGCTTATTCTTGTTCGGGCCTCATACACCTGCCTGACTCTCTTCCCCAAGCCTGATACCTTGAAGATCTGGTTGTTAGACCTGCTACCAATTCAGGGCAATACCGCTTGACTAATTCCATAAAAACAGGGCCTTTGAGAAATCAAACATCACCTCATGAGGCCATCCTTGTAGATTGTGAAATGACTTGTGGCCATCCTGTGACAAAGGAAGCCCCAGGAAGGGCCGGAAAGAATCCGCCCACCAGAGAATGGTGTAGCAGTTATGTGAGGGCTCTGGAGTCAGAGGTGACACTGGCTTTGGAAGAAGGCATTTTCTGTGCAACTGTTCTCTTTGCTGCCAACTCTCAGTCTGTAAAATGAGGCGCCCACCTCAGTTGGTTGGTGGGGGTTGAGAGGATTGATGCGTGTGACGCTGTTACTCAGAGACGATGAAGTCACTCAGAATGACGTCACTAACCCCTGCTGGTTCATCCACATCAGTCTCCTAGGCTTGAAGGCCTCATTCCCCCAACTGCAAGCTACCAGGCGCTAGTGACTGAAGCACCCAATATCCGATCTTGTCTGATATTGGACATGAGCTGATCAAACCCAGGATCAGGAAACCATCTCTTCAGTAGCTTCCTATCCAAACAGAAACAAAGTCATAAGGTTGGAGACATATAGAAGCTATACTTGTAAATATAGCTGGAGCCTGAAAAAAATACACATGCACACGTAAACGAGGACATTCCATGAAGGTAATCAGCATCAGGTCAGCCACTGGTTCCATTGCCCCCCGAATCCCTTTAATTTTTACAAACAGCTGGCTGTTCCTCAGACTTCCCCCAAGGGTGGAAGGCTTTCCAACTGAGAGCTATTGGGTCACCTTGCTCTGTTGTGAATTTACACCTGAATGATTTGGGGGCATTTCAGGAAAGATCATCTATCCAGCTGTGGCCACTCTTCCAAAGTCTCTAGGCACAAATGGGGAGATCAGTTGTGGTAATAGCTTTTAGCGAACAGTTTATTCATCTCCATCATCTGTGATTATTGGTAGTTCCTGACAGGGTTTCTTCACCAGGGGTCCCCAGATCCATAAAAAGATATCAGGGGAGTCTGTGAACTTGGGTTGAAGAAAGTCTTTATTTTCCTCACTGATATGTTTCATGTGCCTCTGATTTAAAGCTTGGGAACAATCCAAAGCACTACTGGCAGTATTTGTGATTTTGTCACTAACAGAAGTCATACATATTTTCATACCACACTTTAGTAGCTGCATCTCACAAAACATCATTTATGCCCATTGCCGCCTCAAAATTAGGATAGTTATATATGAAGGTCGTTAGTTATTTAATGCACTAAACAGATAATTGGGACTTCCCTGTAGCTCAAACAAAGTTAGTGGAGGTGATAGAATTCCAGTTGAGCTATTTTAAATCCTGAAAGATGATGCTGTGAAAGTGCTGCACTCAATATGCCAACAAATTTGGAAAACTCAGCAGTGGCCACAGGACTGGAAAAGGTCAGTTTTCATTCCAATCCCAAAGAAAGGCAATGCCAAAGAATGCTCAAACTACCGCACAATTGCACTCATCTCACACGCTAGTCAAGTTAATGCCCAAAATTCTCCAAGCCAGGCTTCAGCAATACGTGAACTGTGAACTTCCTGATGTTCAAGCTGGTTTTAGAAAAGGCAGAGGAACCAGAGATCACATTGCCAACATCCGCTGGATCATCGAAAAAGCAAGAGAGTTCCAGAAATACATCTATTTCTGCTTATTGACTATGCCAAAGCCTTTGACTGTGTGGATCACAATAAACTGGAAAATTCTGAAAAAGATGGGAATACCAGACCACCTGACCTGCCTCTTGAGAAATCTGTATGCAGGTCAGGAAGCAACAGTTAGAACTGGACATGAAACAACAGACTGGTTCCAAATAGGAAAAGGAGTACGTCAAGGCTGTATATTGTCACCCTGCTTATTTAACTTATATGCAGAGTACATCATGAGAAACTCTGTGCTGGAAGAAGCACAGGCTGGAATCAAGATTGCCGGGAGAAATATCAATAACCTCAGATATGCAGATGACACCACCCTTATGGCAGAAAGTGAAGAGGAACTCAAAAGCCTCTTGATGAAAGTGAAAGTGGAGAGTCAAAAAGTTGGCTTAAAGCTCAACATTCAGAAAACGAAGATCATGGCATCTGGTCCCATTACTTCATGGGAAATAGACGGGGAAACAGTGGAAACAGTGTCAGACTTTATTTTTCTGGGCTCCAAAATCACTGCAGATGGTGACTGCAGCCATGAAATTAAAAGACGCTTACTTCTTGGAAGGAAAGTTATGTCCAACCTAGATAGCATATTGAAAAGCAGAGACATTACTTTGCCAACAAAGGTCCATCTAGTCAAGGCTATGGTTTTTCCTGTGGTCATGTATGGATGTGAGAGTTGGACTGTGAAGAAGGCTGAGCACCGAAGGATTGATGTTTTTGAACTGTGGTGTTGGAGAAGACTCTTGAGAGTCCCTTGGACTGCAAGGAGATCCAACCAGTCCATTCTGAAGGAGATCAGCCCTGGGATTTCTTTGGAAGCAATGATGCTAAAGCTGAAACTCCAGTACTTTGGCCACCTCATGCGAAGAGTTGACTCATTGGAAAAGACTCTGATGCTGGGAGGGATTGGGGGCAGGAGAAGGGGATGACAGAGGATGAGATGGCTGGATGGCATCACTGACTCAATGGACATGACCTTGAGTGAACTCCAGGAGTTAGTGATGGACAGGGAGGCCTGGCATGCTGCGATTCATGGGGTCTCAAAGAGTCGGACACGACTGAGCAACTGAAATGAACTGAACTGAATTGAAGTCAAATGGTAAAGAATCTGCCTGCAGTGCAGGAGACCCAGGTTCAATCCTTGGGTCAGGAAGATCCCTTGGAGAAGGAAATGGCAACCCAGTCCAGTATTCCTGCCTGGAGAATCCCATGGACAGAGGAGCCTGACAGGCTACAGTCCATGGGGTTGCAAAGAGTTGGACAAGACAAAGCAACTAACGCACACACAAACATATTATTATTAATATTTGCTGCATTGATTAAGGTAGCTGGTTATTAAATGTACTCATAATCAGAATTATTTTGGAATTTTTTGAAAAATACAAATGCCCAGATATGGCTTTTTCCCCTCAGAGCTCCAGATATGTTTCTGATGAGCAGCCATGTTTAAAAGCAACTGGACTATATAATGATCTTCATTTTTAACCAGTTTGTTTAGCTTTTTCTATTTCATATTCAGCACGCCTATTTAATTTAGCTTATGTTTTCCAATTTCTCCACCTCTCCTTTTTGATATGCTTTCTCAAATCTTTATCAAGTGTAATAGAAAAGCTTTTGTACATATAAATACACATATAAATAATATGTATAATACTTGTGAATTTTTGCCTAACTAAAATGTTTATGACATTTTGATTCCACTTGTTTGACTTAATATGAATAGAATGTTAGATTTATAATTTTAAAAAAATAGATATGCAATAAGCAACAAAGGTTTACTGTATCATATAGGGAAATATAGTCAATATCTTGTAATAACCTGTGATGGAAAATAATTTCAAAATAATACACATGCATATGGATAACAGAATCACCTTGCTGTGTACCTGAAACACTAACTCAACTATACTTCAATGAAATATATATATATTAAGAAAAAAAGAAAACACATCTGGTAATAAATGCATAATCACAATCTAGTCATAAGAAACACCAGATAAACCCAAATTAAGTGCCATTCTAAAAATAACTAACAAGTATTCTTCAGACGTGTCAAGGTCACAAAAGACTAGGGAGATACAACAACTAACTACAGTGTGAAACCCTGGATTGGATTTTGGAACAGTGGAAGGACACTGACGGGAAAGCCAGTGAAGTTCAAATACAGAGCACACGTAAGTTCAGAGAATGGCACCAATACTAATTCCTTAGCTTTGATAAACGCACCATGGTTGTCTAAGATGTGAACATTAGGGTAATCTGAGTGAGGTGTGTATTAAATGTGCTATACTGTTTTTGCAACATTTCTGTAAATCTAAAGTTGTTTCAAAACAAAAGCCTAGAAAGAATGACATTATTTTTTATTTGAATAAAAAATAAAGAACCACATCTACTACCACAATTTGTTTTTATAATATTTTGGCAAAAGTATTTTAAAGAATTATTTTCCTTTGAAGTCCTGTGCACTGTACTTCATGATTTAAAATATTACCCTGAGAGGGACCACTGACTCTCTCAGACTGCCAAAAGGATCATGGAGCAAAAAGATGAAGAATCACTGATTTAAGATGACTGAAAGCTGCAGACACCAAATGTCAAAGTGATTGGATTAAAATCTATGGGAAACAAGTGGCTGGAGGAGCCTCCTCACTTTGGCTTTAGTTTTGAATGAGTTGGTCTGAATCCAAGTTCTTTCCTTTAGCCTCCTTCAGTTCTCCTCTATAGATGTGTCATGGGGGGAAAATGACCTTGGATGACAGGCAGGACCCACACACCATGGGGAGCCATACGCGCCATTCACTGGGCACTCGCGCCCTCCTCCTGGCCCAGCACCACACTTCAAAAGGCTCATCTTTCTCTATCATCCCGCTTGGGTTTTGAGCTCGGGTCAGGGTTTAAATCATTAATCACTTTCTGGGGATATTTGTTTCTCAAGTCAGTTTCCAAACCACCTGAACTTGTTCACACAGGTTTTATCCTTCTGCCATGCAGTGATGTAAAAACAGCTTTGTCGCTGTTACTAGCCCCTCTGCAGGTGCTGGTGATGGAGCCAGATCCACAGAGGAAACTAATTGGAAACATGTCAGGATGCTTTGAGGAATAGTATTTCTTCAAATGGCTGCGTAACACAAGAGGCAGAGGGGAGAAAAAGCCGTGCCAAGAAAGAACGGTGGGATGAGGAATGTGGCTGAAGCCTCGGATCTACTGTAAGGATGGCTACAAAGTCTGCCCCCAAGAAGGGATGGGCATCTGGGCACCAAATCTACACCCTTCCCTCTCCACTTCTGACTCAAAGAGGTCAGGAAGTCTTTACTGGGATGAACTCCAGTGTCTCAAAATGGAAATATGGTTTTCAAATAGTGTGGAAACTGTTCTTTTAAAGTAATCTAATTAAATGAAATGGGAAAACTAGAGACTGTTGGTTTTACAGTAGTGAGTTATGGTTTGGCCATCGTGTTCAGAAGTACTGTGACGTGTGTGCTCAAGAGCTCAATTGTGTCTGACTCTGCGACCCCATGGACTGTAGCCCACCAGTCTCCTCTGTCCTGGGAATTTCCTGGCAAGAATACTGGAGTGGGTTGCCATTTCCTTCTCCAGAGGATCTTCCCGTCCCAGAGATTGAACTTGTGTCTCCTGCATCTCCTGCATTGGCCTGTGGATCCTTTATTGCTAAGCCACCATGGAAGCCCCTGTTCAGAAGTAGGGCAATGTTAAAACAGTGCTGTCAAGTGACGAGGGTCTGTCCACAACCCCTCCCTGCTTAGTAAACCCCTTCTCTCAGACCTCCAGAGTGGGGATACCTACAGAACTGTGCCTGTGTATGGCCAGTTCTGTGTTGTGATGCTGCAGCTGTAGGGACCTTTAGTATCCGTGAGAACTACTGAGGGTCAGGCAGATTCAGAACTGACAAAAACCTAAGGGGAGTCTCAAAAGCAGAACTGCAGATAAACACCAAATGAGGGTCTGGAAACACCAGAATGCTGGATGATTTTATTTGTGTATAAAAAGAGGTTTAGGGCTTTTCCAGGACTTCAGCAACCTTACATCCCATAGGGTTTTATAACCCCTCTTTGCGCTTTCTCTATTGAACAGAATTACAAATGCAAATGTGTCTTGCATTCTCTCAAGGAACTTTTGAAGCTACTGAATGGAAATTTAGGTGGATCACTTACCATATGCTGCTGCTGCTGCTCAGTTGCTCAGTCAAGTCTGACTCTTTATGACCCCATGAGCTGTAGCACACCAGGCTTCCCTGTCCTTCACTATTTCCGGGAGTTTGCTCAAATTCATGTCCATTGACTCGGTGATGCCATCCAACCATCTCATCCTCTGTCATCTCCTTCTCCTCCTGCCTTCCATCTTTCCCAGCATCAGGGTCTTTTCCGATGAGTCAGTTCTTCACATCAGGTGACCAAAGTATTGGAATTTCAGCTTCAGCATCAGTCCTTCCAATGAATATTCAGGACTGATTTCCTTTAGGATTGACTGGTATGGTCTCCTTGCAGTCCAAGGGACTCTCAAGAGTCTTCTCCAGCCCCACAGTTTGAAACCATAGTGCCAGGAAGTGATAACTATTACACAGAGATTAAACTGGACTATAAATAGGAGAGATCCTTGATCCTTTTGACATAGACACAACCTTGGAGGAGCAGGTCCCTCTCGATGCATCAATCACAGCTGTCACTTGACCACACATCTGTTCTGGAGACTCCCTTCTGCCAGCCGACTGGCCAAGCAACTGCTCTTTTGCTCCACAGGGCAGGGACCGTGCTTTTTTTCCCCTCATTATTCCAGCCTCTGCACCTGGAACTCTGTGCTGGAAGGGAGGAAAGGAGAACAGGAGAAATATAATTAATATAACATATGAGCCTACCAGGCTCCTCTGTCCATGGGATTTTCCAGGCAATAGTACTGGAGTGGATTGCCATTTCCTTCTCCAGGGGATCTTCCCAACCCAGGGATTGAACCCAGGTCTCCTGCACTGTAGACAGATGCTTTACCATCTGAACCACCAGGGAAGTCCTAATATGACATAAGAAAATGATTATAAGTTACTGGTACATGCAATCCTGGAGGTTGAGAAGTCCCATGATCTGCAAGCAGGAAGGCTGGTAATTAGTTCTAAGGCCTGGAGACTGCAGAATTGATGGCATAGATTTGAGTCTGAGCCTCAAGACCTGGTAAACAAGAGTGCAGAAGGCAGGAGGTCCTTGTTCAACAGTCAGGCAGAGCGAGCACTCAACCTCAACCACCCCTCTCCCTGCCCCCCGCCCAACCTTTCTGTCCTATTCAAGCCCTCAACAGATTGGAGGAGGGCCACCCACTGACACGCAGGGGTGGGGGTTGCATCTGGTTTACTCAATCCACCAATTCAGATGTTCATCTCTTCCAGAAACACCTTTATAGACACACCCAGAAGTAATATTTAGCCAGCTATCTGGGTAACTGTGGCCGGTCCAGCTGACAATAAAATTAACTTTCCCAGAGGGAAGCAGGCAGCAACTTTTCTCCATCACTTGGTCTGCCTGCTTCACTGCCTTTTATGGAAATTCCCTGTCCAGTCCTTCCTCCCCACGGTCTATTGCAGAAGAAAGCAAGAGTTGACCACAGAGAGAATTCACTACCTTTTATCTGTGGGAATTCATTTACCTTTTATCTTTTAAAGTTTGGCCTTTATGCCCAAACTCCGAGGAAGCTGATCTTTCCTATGCTTACTACTTGGTGCAGGCACTAAAGAAAAATGAGCAATTGTCTCTCTGGACCAACATTTCCAAAACATGCTGGGCTGGAGGTTTCATTTGCCTGACAAAGATGCCAGCCCTGGTGGGCCAGGTGGACTTTGAGGCCGAGGGATGCTATGAAGCTATTGAATTGCTTGTTATGGAGGGGACCCCCTCCAGACAACCATGCTCAGGCTGTGGGAGTGCTTCTCTGCAGCCTGTATCCTTGTTCTTAGAGGATCCAGGGTATGGGAATGGGATGGGGGGTGGAGGAGCAGGGACCAGTGAGAACCATGCAAACTCCCCAGCTCTGTCCCCAGGGCTTGAGGGCCACGCCTTCAAGGTGGTAGCGGGCTAACCCTGACTCACAAGACTCACCTCTACCATAACCATTTCCTTATTTTTATATATATTATATATATATATATATATATATATATATATATAATATATATTTGGCTGCATCTGGTCTTAGCAGCACTTGACATGCGGGATCTAGCTCCCTGACGAGAGATCAAACCCTGGCCCCTTGCATTGGGAGCACAGAGTCTTAGTCAGTGGATCACCAGAGAAGTCCCAGCCATGATCATTTTCTTCCTGATATTCTGCTTTATGGATCAGTCATGTGGCCTCTTTGTTTGTGTTCAGTCACTCAGTCACGTCCAATGCTTTATGGCCCCATGAACTGTAGCCCACCAGGCTCCTCTGTCCTTGGGATTTTTCAGGCAAGAATACTGGAGTGGAATGGCCTCTTTAGGCTACAGGATTTTCATCTGTAAATAGTTCTTGGGAACAACTCTCACATCTTGAGCGTGTGCTGAGCACCAGGCATCATTCCAAGCACTCTCGTGGGTTATCATGTGTAACACTGATGGCTGCCCTTGAGCTACAGATGAGTCTCGTATCCATTTTACAGACGAAGATGCTAACCTCGTGCTATACCTAAAGTCTGCCTCGATAGACGGCAGTGCCCTCCTTGCTGGGCTCCCTGTGTTGTGTGGAAATGTAATTTCTGTCTGTTCAGAATGCCACTGGCTGGCTCCTGCCCCCACCTTCCCCCTCCCCTCTCCTAACAGATTCTGGATTTGCTCTAAGTGACAACACCAGGAGACCAGGGATTGGCAGCATTTGTACACAGGATGTGTTGGGAGACGGGTGCAAGGGTTTTCTCTCTCCAGTTTTCCAATCTCGTTTCCCATTTTCCTTATGGTGTGTTCTTCATCTTGTCCGCTCACAGCGTCTTTCTCCTTCTCTCTGGTCACCCCAGAACCATAACTGGTGCTCTTTCATTACTTCCATTAAAACATCCCCTTGCCAGTAGTATGTGGGTGTGTGTGTGTGTGTATATATATATATATATATATATACACATATATATTTTTTTGAGCCTCCCTCAGATAGGTCCATGAAAGAAGGCAAAGATCCCAGGTTCTATTGGGGGAAATATTGATCTATATGTTAATTATGCACCTCAATTCCCACAGTGTGTTACTTTGGTTGCAGACCCAGCTTAAGCCAGATCCAAGGTAAGTGGAACAACTGAACACCCTGGGAAGGACAATGATGAGTGAGGGGTTTCAGGACCCTCTGCCCCAAATACAACACCATGGCATTTTGAATATTTTAAGCTAAAGGAGTTTGAGAAAACAGCAGAACCACCCTTCTCCCCTGAAAAAGGTCATAAAATCCTCGTGTGATGGGCGCCCTCCCTCTACCCATAAGAAAGAGCATCTTTCTCCCGAGACAAAAGGACTCCAAAAGGAATCTAAACAAACAGGACATGCTTCGTCTTCCCCAGTTCACTAGCTCTCCTCCTACTCCTTAACCTACCATATTCCTCCACAACTGTCTGCTCTTCATCAAATCCAGTATAAAAATAGCAGTTCTGTTTCTTTGGGTCTTCATCGCCTTATGAAGGCTCCCATGTCACGTAAAACTTGAATAACTTTGAATCCTTTTCTCCCATTCGTCTGTTTCTAGCATTCTATTAATACATTTCAGACCCAGTCAGGCACCCTACAAGGATCCAGGAACATTTCTCTTCCAACGGGCTCCACAGGATGAACCCACGGCTCAGGAGCCCTGGAGGACGCGCCTCCGTGCTTGAGTTTCATGTCTCTTTCTGATAGTTTCGTTTCTCTCTCATGAGAAGGAAAGCATGGCTGATGGCAGCTCCCAGACTTTCTATTTAACAACTTCACAGACAGACTTGCAGTGTCGCTTTTTCTTCCTCTGGGAGGATTCACTGGGCCAATCAAAGACCCAAGATAACAACATGGCAGCCATTGGGATCACGGGGCTCTGCGGAGGAAGGTAGGGCATATGGAACCTTAGATATCCAGGACAGCCCATCATCTTCATTAACATCTCAGCATAATCTCTAAGGTCAGCATATTATTGGACTTACTGAGTATTGAATTATTTCTGGACTGTTAACCAGCACCCATTGCCTTCTGTTTTGATGTTAGCTTCAGCCAGAAAGATTCCAGTCCCGCTGCTACCCCATTTTCTGCATTTGTTCCTTTCCCGTGTCTCCCGCACCACGCACCTCCCTGGGTTGTACTGATTCAAGCTGCCCGAGTTTTTCTTCTCTGAAGACACATTATTATCTCACACCTTTCACTTCATTCTCATTTCCTGCTTCTATCTCCTAATTAGCACCTTTTCTATAATTTATTAAGCCAGAACATAATGCTGACAGCATGGCGCCTCACTAACTGGATAAAGGGAGGGAGCAAAGCATTGAGAGCAATAATCCCACCCGTTGAAAATCATCTCATCAGCCTCTTAATATCACCTGTCCTCTGGCCTCTTCTGAACCCCAGGGCAGTGCCTGGCTGGGTCTGTCTCCTGAGACTCCTCACGTGTCCTGGCATTTCCTGCAGGGAAAACCTCTGTAGTAGACTGTCTTGGGGCCCACCATGCAGCCATTCCTCAGCTGCTGTGAGTGTTGAGTGCTAAGGCTCAGAGCTGTCCCCCGCTACGCCCACCCCCATCTCCACAGAACCACCCTCTGCTGATTCGACACCCCACTCTAAGAAGGGAACCCAGAGACATGATTGATTCATGCAGAATACAAAATCCAGCCCCATGCCCCAAAGTGAGGCAATATAACTTAGCTTCCAGAATGTGCCTGTGGATCAGGTCAAAGCTAAATTTTCTTTGAGACTACATCCTTTGTCCTTTTTCTATCCTGTGTCTCTTATCTCATTTGCAGTTTTCTCCTAAGAGACAGTCTTTGAAAAATGAAATGCACTGGAGTCTTTTTCTCAGGCTCTGCTTCTAGGGAATCTGACCTAAGACAATGCCTATTTTTCTGAAATCTCTTTAGTGCCTCCACAGTACCCAGTACCCTGCCACTTCACAAACTGAAGTGCCTGAGATGAACAAAACATTTAGAAATTTCCCTTGCTTAGGTTGGATGTGTGAAGGCTCCTCAAAGCCTGTATTCAATATTTCTAGCCATCTGTACCAACATCCACTTCATTTCTTCATCTTGACCACATGGTCACTGCAGTTCCTCATACAACATCTTATGTGACCTGTGTATACCCAGAGTATCTTCTCACCCGTCACTTCCAGGAGGAGTTGCGTTTAGTTGAGTGTGTTTTCATTTGGAACTTGGAATTTTGACTAGGATACCCCTGAGGTTCCGAGTGACCACACTCCCTTTTGTTTCCACACAGATGTTAGCCTGGAGGTCCAGGACAGGGGAGGCTGATGTTCACAGAGGAAAGAAAGTGAGCGTGGACTTTGGAAATGACAGATCTGTGCTCAAATCCTAGTTCTGTCCTTTATAAAGCTGTAGTTTTGACCAAGTTACTTAATATCTGAAAGTCTCAGTTCAGCTTCTATACATTAAGTATAATGGTATTTGAATAACAATGATACTCTCCTTTGCACTCAGGAAAAAAAATTGGCTACAAAGGCAATCTCCCACAATGCTATGAGTTGCTTTTGAGCAGTGTCCTGAATCTCAGGTGTGTTTCACATAGAGAAAATGGGACGACACGCCGGTGTCAGGCAGGTCTGGGGCAGTACTAGCACAGTGACAGCTTTCATGCGTTAGGTGCTTGTGGTACGTCGGCCACTATGCTCAGCTCTCCATGTCAGTTCTCTTGGAATCCTGTCAACAACCTGGCATTGTTCTATCTCCTGCCTCTTGATGGCTATGGGCAGTTGATCAGCCAATGACCTTGAAAATGTTCACAACTGTTGACTTCCATCTCAGGAAATCAAGATTTGGGAGAAGGTGAAGGAGTCGGACTGGAAAGGGCAGACGTGTGTTGCCTGGAAGGACCAGATGTAATGAGGGAGCTCATCCACTGCACTCAGAGAGCATCTGAACTAAGAGGCTTTTTACCCCAACTGTGCTTCCTAGGATCCATTTTTGTTTGCTTTCTGTAGAAATCAGTCTTCATCATCTCTTCAAGACTAATTGTTTTCATCCGTTCTCCTAAAACTCTTATTTCATCTTCATTCTGTGTGTCTAGAGACTTCCCTGGTGGCTCAGATGGTAAAAGCATCTGCCTAAAATGTGGGAGACCCAGGTTTGATCCCTGAGGTGGGAAGATCCCCTGGAGAAGGAAATGGCAACCCACCCCAGTACTCTTGCCTGAAAAATTCCATGGACAGAGGAGCCTGGTAGGCTATAATACATGGGATCACAAAGAGTCGGATACAACTGAGCAACTTTACTTTCTTTCTCTGTGTATCTAAATCCTTTCCCCAACCTTGCCTTCACATTCAGATTTCTGCCTTTCCACAAATAAAATGCTTGGGCTTTGCGGGGATAGAACCCTGACTTGGAGGAAGAAAAACCAAAAAGTTAAAAATACCCTCCTCTCCTGTACACCCAGGAAACTGTGGTTACAATTGCCATTTTCTACAAGGCTAAGAGCTCCTGGTTCCCTGGTGCCTCGTGTCCGGATCTGAAATGATAGCCAGTTTTTTTCCATATCCATGACTTGTCTTGGCACCAAACACAGCTGTGTAAATCTCCAGCCACTAAATTCAGCTCTGCAATTCCCCAGGCTGTTCATTTATTATTAATTACAACCATTATTTATATAGAACTGGAGAGTTTTATGTCAAGGCTGAGGCCCAGCTAGAACATAAAGCTGAATGGGGACCAGTTCAGAGGCAGGGACATGAAGGATCAGTAACCTTGTCCCCCACATGCCCCATCCCCCCAAGGACAGAGGTGGAAAAAGGAGGCATGAATGGATGTAGACAGGAAGCTGAGGGAGATGCATGCCTTTCATGAGCTTTCATGCTCTGATAAGTTCCCTTTTGAAGCAAAGGGAGCAGCTTGAGTAGGCAGAGATGGTAATACATTCTGAAATTGTATGATTGGAAGGAAGGACCATTTTGTTCATGAATTTACTTATTTGTTCAACAGTGAGTCATTGAGTGTTGATTATGTACTAGGTGTGGGGAATACAGAGATGCACAAAACAGACATGGTCCCTACCTTCCTGGAACTTACATACTGGTTGCATTAATGCATAAAACTGAGACTAGGGCAGTGGTTTGGGTGTTGGGGTCGAAGAGGGTGGTGGCGTAGAGTGGTCAGGGTGGCAGGAGTGGGATAAGATGCAGACTATTACTTAAGAGCAAACACAGCACAAACACCCTTTTCAAAGAGACCCATTGCGTCTCAGCATGGCCATTTTGTAGGCCTGTATTTCTGTTCTAACTCTCTTGGATGAACTCAGAGGCTATGATTCCAACATCAATAGGGTATGGTGTTAATTGTTACTTAACACACACTAATCTAGCTTTCTACATGCCAAGTACTGTGCTAAGTGTTTTATACATATTGATTCATTTAATTGACATAACATTTTCTCAAGGTAGATTCTATCAATACTATTGTTTTCATGTTATTGACGAGGAAACTGAGGCACAAAAGCTTAGCTGTCTTGCTGAGGTATGCAGGTGGTAAACTCGGCATCCCTGAATCCAGAGTGATCCTCTCAGTCACCTGTGCTTGGATTTGAAGCTGCTGCAGCTCCACTCCCTGAGTCTTATCACAGTAAATTATCACTTGTTCTCCCTCTAAAAGAGAGTATCAAATGCTAACTACATACATAGGAATACAGAGACACAGAAAGCAATCTGATGGATGCCAGGAGCTGAGGATAGGGGAAAATTGGGAGCAACTGCCTACTGACTACAGGGGTAGGGTTTTCTTTTGGGTGATGAAAGTGCTTTGGAACTGGCTGATTACACAACCTTGTGAATGAACCACATGCTATGAAATGTTTACTCTTACATGGTTAGTTTGATGTTATGTGAATTTCATCTCAAAAAGAAAAAAGAAAATAAGGATGGAAATGAGAGGCCTGACAGGATGAGAGAGGGGTGCCCACTTCATTCCAATGTCATGATGGATGGATGCTAAGAGAACCTTCACACACCTTGCGTATTGATACAGAGAGCCAGAGGATGCAGGAATTAATTCAGCCTCAGTGGTCAGGGAAGCTTTCACTAAGGTTTCCATTTGAGCTAAGCCATAGCAAAGATCCCCGATGGCTCAGCGGGTAAAGAATCTGCTTACAGTGCAGGAGACACAGGTTCTATCTCTGGGTCGGGAAGATCCTCTGGAGAAGGAAAGGGCAACCCACTCCCCTCGACTAAGCACAGCACAACAAAGACTATAAATCAGGAAGCTTTGTATGGGACAGGACGTAATGTAAACAAGTCGTCAGCAGAAAGGTGACAGGAAGGGGTACACACTCTGTCCAGTGTTCATGTCCCATTCTGTCCTTTCTAGTGACTATTCAACAGACTCCACCCCATCTTGCCACCAGGGTTGTCTGCGTGCCAACAAGACATTTGCCTGAGAATCACCATGTCACAGTAAGGCCCTGTTTTTCACTAGATATGTTGGGAGTGTAAGTGTAAAAGTTAAGAAACTCTGAGACAGATTGGAACCAAGCTGGACAGTCTGCAAACATGCATTTTCCTAGATTTTAGAGTGTGGTGTCACTGACTCGACACTCCTCAAAACCAGGATTTGAACTGTATAGAGGGCTGCATCTGTGACTTGGGGAGTTGGAGCCAGTCTGTAGCTCTTCTTGCAGGAACATCTTCATTGTCTGCTGTAACCTCTCCTTTTTACTTCTAATTTTGTTGATTTGATTCTTCTCTCTCTTTTTTCTTGGTGAGTCTGGCCAAAGGTTTGTCAATTTTATCTTCTCAAAGAACCAGCTTTTAGTTTTATTAATCTTTACTATTGTTTCTTTCATTTCTTTTTCATTTATTTCTGCTTGGCTCTTTATGACTTCTTTCCTTCTACTAATTTTGGGGTTTTTTTTTTCTTCTTTTTTCAGTAGTTTTAGATATAATGTTAGGTTGTCTAAATGATGTTTTCTTGTTTCTTGAGGTAGTATTGTATTGCTATAAAATTCCCTCTTAGAACTGCTTTTACTGAATCCCATAGGTTTTGAGTTGTCGTGTTTTCATTGCCATTTGTTTCTAGAAATGTTTTTTATTTCCCTCTTGATTTCTTCAGTAATTCTGTTATTTAGAAGTGTATTGTTTAATCTCCATGTGTTTGTGTTTCTTACAGTTGCTTTTTTTTCTTGTAACTGATATCTAGTCTCGTAGTGTTGTGGTGGCAATGGCAACCCACTCCAATACTCTTGCCTGGAAAATCCCATGGACGGAGAAGCCTGATAGGCTGCAGTTCATGAGGTCGCTAAGAGTTGGACACGACTGAGCAACTTCACTTTGAGTTTTCACTTTCATGCATTGGAGAAGGAAATGGCAACCCACTCCAGTATTCTTGCCTGGAGAATCCCAGGGACAGGGGAGCCTGGTGGGCTGCCGTCTATGGGGTCGCACAGAGTCGGACACGACTGAAGCGACTTAGCAGCAGCAGCAGCAGCAGCAGTGTTGTGGTTGGAAAAGATGCTTGATATGATTTCAATTTTATTAAATTTACTGAGGTTTGATTTGTGACCCAGGGTACAATCTATCCTATAGAATGTTCCATGCACTTGAGAAGAAAGTGTATTCTTTGGATTACACCTTGCATTTGGCTGGGATGTCCTGAAGATATCAGTGAGATCCATCTCATCTAATGTATCATTTAAGACTTGTGTTTCCTTATGAATTTTCTGTTTGATGATCTGTCCATTGGTGTGAGTGGGTGTTAAAATCTCCTACTATTATTGTGCTACTGTCAGTTTCTCCTTTTATGTCTGTTAGTATTTGTCTTACATATTGAGGTGCTCCTACGTTGGGTGCATAGATATTTACAATTGTTATGTCTTCCTCTTGGATTGATCCCTGATCATTATGTAGTGTCCTTCCTTATCTCTTGTAATCTTCCTCATTTTAAAGTCTATTTTGTCTGATATGAAGATTGCTACTCCAGCTTTCTTTTGCTTCCCATTTGCACAGAATACATTTTTCCATCCTCTCACTTTCAGTCTATATGTGTCTTTAGATCCGAAGTGGGTTTATTGTAGACAGCATATATATATGTCTTGTTTTGGGATCCATTCAGCCAGTCTGTGTCTTTTGATTGGAGTATTTAATCCCTTTACACTTAAAGTAATTATTGATATGGATGTTCCTATTGTCATTTTCTTAATTGTTTGGGGTTGATTTTGTAGATCTTTTTCTTTCTCTTGTATTTGTTGACTATATAATTCCCTCTAACATTTGTTGTAAAGCTGGTTTGAAAGTGAAAAGTGAAGTTGCTCAGTCGTGTCCAACTCTTTGCAACCCCATGGACTGTAGTCTACCACACTCCTCCGTCCATGGGATTTTCCAGGCAAGGGTACTGGAGTGGATTGCCATTTCCTTCTCCAGAGGATCTTCCTGACCCAGGGATTGATCTCCAGCATTGTAGGCAGACACTTAAACCTCTGAGCCACCAGAGAAGTATTGGTGGTACTGAATTCTCAAATTTTGCTTGTCTGAAAAGCTTTTTATTTCTCCATTAATTTTGAATGAGAACCTTGCTGGGTACAGTAATTTCAGCTGTAGATTTTTCCCTTTCAGTACTTTAAATATATCCTGCATTCCCTTCTGGCCCGCAGAGTTTCTGCTGAAAGATCAGCTGTTAAATGTATGGGGTTTCCTTTATATGTTACTTGTTGCTTTTCCCTTACTGTTTTTAATATTCTTTCTTTGTGTTTAGTCTTTGTTAGTTTGATTAGTATGTGTCTTCCAATGTTTCTCCCTGGGTTTATCCTGCATGGGACTCTTTGTGTCTCCTGGACTTGACTGGCTATTCCCTTTTCCACGTTGGGGATATTTTCAATTATAATCTCTTCAAAAATTTTCTCATACCCATTCTTTTCTTCTTCTTCTTCTGGGACCCCCAGGAACATCTTCAGAGGCATCGTTTGCCCCTCAGATCTAGGTCTGAAGCCCAAACAAGGATTATGGGGCCTGTTCCAGGACCTCAGGTGTGTCCTACAAGATGAAATGTGTTAAGAGTAACTTTAAGTACTGTTAACCCAATCGTGATGAATCTAAAGTTTGCCTTCCTTACAGCGAAACTGTGGGCATCATATGGGCTCCTCAGAGCATGAGTCCAGACAAAGTTGGCTCACTTGTGAGATGATCCTAGGAAGTACCAATAGGAAAGTAAGGAAGGGAGCTAGGGAAGGGAGGAAGCAAAAAGGATGGAGTGTTAAATGAGGTGACTGATTGGACCTACCCCAAAGGATATGCCGAGAATTAATGCGGAATAGAAGAGCTACCAACCAAAGGTAGAGGAAGTTGGAGCATTTCCCTGCAGACCCTCCAGTCATTGGTCACTGAAGGTTGCTTCCGCGGTTACGAGCTCTTCGCCACCTCTGGCTTTTCCTCAGTGATTGTAGAAAAGGCACTTTCCTGTAGCCAGAAACAAGACATACAAACAAGAAACTTCTCAGGCAGAATCTGAGTGTGAGGACCCCAAGAATATGGGCAGGGCTCTGGCAGCTCTGCTGGGATGCCTGGAGCTGAAGTGAAATGGTTTTGTGCTTCATAAAGCGTTGGGCACATTATAACACTGTTTCTGAGTTCACATCATCTGTCTCCATTCACTATCTTTTTTTCCTGCCACCCCAGCCAACAATCATAATAATAATTCATCACAGGCAGGGAACGTTTCTTCCAGTAATACATCACAGGCACTGTATTCAGCTCTATCCATTGATCAGTTAACTGTTTATTCAACTATTCAAACAAATTCATCAAACATTCTCCATAGCCAGGAGCTATGACAGGTTCTGTGAACAATGTCATGTGCAAAACAAGTCCTGCCTCTGTCCTTACAGGAGGGTAGACAAGTGGGGGGACAGGCATGAGCTGAACAATGCTATAAATAAATGTCTGTATACTAGGGTGAGGGTTCTGATGGATAAAGTGCACTTTATGGGGATCCCATCCATTAGCCTGGGGATTTAGAGGAAAGTGCAAAGGAAAAAGGACATGTAGGCTGAGGCTTGGAGGAGGAACAGGAGAAGAGGAGGTGAGAAGTAAGCTCAGAATGCAAGTATAGACAAAAGCACATGCAAAGGCCCTGAAGGAAGAACATGGGAAATTGGAGACACTGGGAGCAGACCAGTGAGGCTGGAAAATGATGAGTGAGGTGGGGATGCAGTGAGTGCTAGACTTGCAGACCATGAAGGACACATGAAGGGTAAATGCAGTAGAAGCCACTGCCAAGTTCAAGCTAGAGCCAAGGGGTAGAAAGGAGGAAGAGTTTTGTTGCATTTTAGAAGGTTTCTCTAGTTCCAGAGTTCTGAAGGGTTAGAGTAGATCAGCCACAATTTGAGAGATCGATGAAGAGATGATCCCAGCAACTTAGCAGCAAGGTAAAAGGAGCCTGCGAGATGCGGCAGGAGAAGAAATAGGGAGATGTGAATGAAATGGGGAGATCTCAAAAAAGGAAAATGCACAGAACTCGATGAGTTCATAGGTATTGGGAGAGAGAAGAGTGGTTGTCCAGAAATACTCTGAGATGCTGGCTTGTGCCATTTGCACAGATGGGCGTGCTTAGCTCTTTAGTTCTTACTCAGCTTCTGGAGACAGACACTAACATTATCACTCATTTACTGAATGAGGAAATGGAGGCTCAGAGAGGTTAAGAAGTGCCCAAGGCCATAGAGCTAAGTTTCCAAGTAGGGACATAACTGAAGAGCCAGTAGTTACTAAAATCCATGCTCTGTCATGCTCTGTGTGGCACCTGCTCTGTCCCGTCCACCTCCATCACCTTGCATATGGTGCTTTTGGTAAAGCATCTGTCTACAATGTGGGAGACCTGGGTTCAATCCCTGGGTTGGGAAGATGTCCTGGAGAAGGAAATGGCAACCCACTCCAGTATTCTTGCCTGGAAAATCCCGTGAATAGAGGAGCCTGGTAGGCTACAGTCTATGGGGTCGCAAAGAGTCGGACACGACTGAGAGACTTCACTTTCACTTTTCACTTATGCTGTCTCTTTAATTAAATCACCCAGCACCGTGCAGGTGTTGTCCTCTTGGAAGTCAGCTCTGTGCTGAGTTTTGCTGTTGCTCAGTTGCCAAGCTGTGTCCAACTCTTTGCAACCCCATGGACTGCAGCACACCAGGCCTCCCTGTCCCACACTATCTCCCAGAGTTTGCCCAAGTTCATGTTCATTGAGTCGGTAATGCTACCAACCATCTTGGAAGCCAGCTCTGTGCTGGGTGCTATCCAATAAACAAATCAATAGAACTAATTTGTGCTAATCAGACAAAATGTATCCCCTTGACTGAAGGCTTTCTGACTAGCACCTTTGTGCAAAGTTACAAGAACAGTATTCAGGATTTTGACATCTTGGCCGAGTGGCTTGTGACCCCACCTTTGGGCAGCAGCACTGGCTTTGCTAGAAAGAGGTTCAAGGTCTGGTCAGAGCTCCCAAGCAGACTGCCTTGATCCTAAGATCAGGGTCCAGATGAAACAATGTGTGGTGTCTGTCGTGTCTGCTCGCTTCAAATCTCAACAGTTCTCATACTTAGAAGCAGACTCTAGAAATGCACATGGGCTCGCCTGGGTTTTCTAGAAGCTGTCAGCTGGTTTGAAGACAAAAATCAGGAATATTGAATGGACTCTGAACACCAGAAGAAAGGTTTAAAACAACACTGAACTATGAAAAATTAATAGTCATGCTCATGGACTGATTCATTCACGTATTGCAATCACGAAGATTTTTTTCCCATTCTCAGGAATCATCTAAAGCAGACAACATCTGAATAACTTCATAGTGCTTTTCAGGTCTACTTTATCCTTCTACTTTTATGTCTATTCATTCTATTAATTTTTGAGAGTTTCATATTGAAGCTCCAACTAAAAATCTTAATTTATCTACTTATAATAATTGTAATATATAATGGAATTATATGTAATTTTGTTCTGTTATTTTCCAAGTCACCTGGAAATGTGTTATTATACTGTCATAATTTTAAAAATTTTAAAAAAAGAAAGAGAAAAGCAAAGTGAGCAGCATAAGAAATCTCAAGGAGTATTATTGTCCAAGTTAAAATAGGAGGCTCAGATGACCTGACCTCGTTCTTCAGTTAACTCAGGACCACAAACAGTGGGCAAAGGTTGGCTTCTTGATGTTTCAAATATTCTCTATCTCCTCCTGGGGACACTCATCCAACTGGAGTGGGACCTCAAAACTGGAGTTAAGTACCAAGCCCTCTTAAGTGGCCATGGGTAGCTGAGAGCCATGAGTTCAAAGGAGAGGTGTGTGTCACTAATACCATTTTACATCACTGATTCTCAGCCTGTAGGAGACGTCACAGCAGATGGCAGCCATTAGCACTCCATGTTATTGTCATCACCTCACCCCAGGACACACTGTCAGATCTCGGAAGGCAGGTGCTGTCAGATGCAAACTTCATTTGGCTGCTTGTTTTCTCTTGTATAGGTTTCCTGCTTGCTTTTGACTTCTTTGCCTTCTGTGATTGGTTAACTGTCAAAGGATAAAGAAAAACACTCCTAATAAAGCCCTTTTCATGTATTTCATCTTCTGAATAGATGGGAAATGATATTTATGAAGACACCCACCAGCGGACCCCTATAGAGAAGTTATTTTGTGTCAAAAACCTACACTGATTGAGAACAGTGCAAAAACATTTAAATTTCTTCCCCCCTGAAGCTTGGAAATTATGTTTTTCAAGATCCTTCAGGGGCTTTGATAAATAACATCTAAATCTGAACAATCTTGTGTTTGTTATGGGTTCTGATTTTTAGAAATGTAAGTTGTTATTCTAAGGCCCTGCTAAGCTCTTCTCCATTCCCCTGGAAAGAAGAGCAAGGAGAAATGAATGCATATTTCAGCAAGAAGCCTATCCGTGTTCAGTAGGAAAAACTTAGAAACACAAAAATGCAAGTTGGAGTGGGTCTTCCTGATACATGTTCCAAATGAGTTACACAAATACTTACTGCCATTTTAGAAGTGTAAACAGGGCCTCATTGGCCATTGGAATGATCTACTAAAGGAATTATGTTCACAGTGGAGAGGATTCTTTGTATTTATTGTATATATGGCATCATGGGCAAATGTGACTAAAACACAGTTTACTGCTATGGATTAAAGAGGAACACTTGAAATTCTTATTTAATGTTAATAGTTAAACTTCTTGGCACTTGTGAAAGATGGCCTAGGGATATTCATCTTGAGAACTTTGTTATTTTAGGAGATACTTAAAGCCCAGGACATCCTTTGTTCCACAGATCAGCACTCTCAAGCTTTCGTGTGCCAACAAATCTTTGGGGGACCTTGTTAAAATGTGGGTGCTGAATCTGCAGTCTGGGGTGTCTCCCAAGAGGCTGCACTTCTAACCAGCTTCTGGGTGATGCTGTAACTGGGATCAGTCCTGAGTGGGAAGCCGTAGACAGATCCTGTGGATTCTGTCAGGCACCGCCAGTCTATTCTAGGAAAACTTGACAAGTTGTACACATTCAAATTCTCCTTTAGATTGTGAAATTCACTCTATTTTTCTCTTTAAAAGAAGAACAAATTGGAAATAATTCAGAAATGTATGTATAAGAGAAAGGAGCGAAGACTACATAATTCATATGTAACCACTCTTAACTTAATAGTCTTTCTCAATGGGTCTCAACCTCTCCCAGCATCGCAGCTGCAGAGAACTTTCATACACCGCAGACCCTGGAACCCACCTCTCTGTATAACCCTGGACTAAACCTACGGCAATAAATGAACCCAAGAATGGAATAATTGGGATATAGCTAATGTTCTATGTGCAAAAGAGAGAGGATTAGAGAAGGGGGGTCTTTGAAAGAGAATCTTAAGAAACTAGACTTGGGAGTGATGCTGGGCATGGAGGGTTCTGGAAGTAAGTGTTATAAACAAAAAAACCTCCTAATTTCTAAGATAAGCTCTGTTCCTGCAGAGAACCTTCCAAGTGTGTGATGTTTTGTCTGCAGAGATACTGGCCCCTCAGTGGTCTCAGGTGGGGTTCTTTCTGGTGGGAACAATATCACTGAGATCCAACATCATTGATACAATTCCTAATGCAGGGCAGGTCACGCACAGCCATGATTCCCTAAGAAAAAAATCCAGGCAGCCAACAGGACAGGGTTATATGTTCCCTTGTTTCCCTAGATTGAGACAATGGCTGACAGCATTTCCAAGGGCGAATATGAAAACAATGGAAAGAGTTACACCACGTCTGTGTGAATGGTTATTGTGTGGATGGAGGATACTTGCTTTATTTTGAATGAAAAGAACAGGAACTCCGAGGACCAGATGGATGAACAAATGATATTACTGTATAAATCGATCTCAGTGTCACAGAGGGCTTTTGCCTTTGACTCCTGCAGAAAATACGTACAGACTTTTGGCCAGTAATATATAAAAAATTATAACATTGGCCCAAGTAATAAGAAGATACCATAAAATTTGAAAACATTTTGATGATTTTATTGTATTAATTAAAGGAGAAAAACTATAGTTACCTTCATAGTTTCAAAAAGATTTTTATAAAATACTCCTAGAAATTAATAAAACAAAGCAAACAAAAATAGCTAAAAATAAAAGAGAAGTTACTTTACCTAAAAACATGTCACCACAAATTATTCTCATTTTTAAGTAGAGTATTAGAAACATTCCCTTTATTCTGGAATGAAACACAAATGAACACTCTAGTCATTTCTCTCTATAGAATCAATGGCCAATGCTCTAAGTATATGAAATGACATTGAAAAAGAAGAAACAAAATGGTCAGTATTTCTGATTATATGATTATCTACACTGAAAAAAAGCCCTCTATATATATATATATATATATATATATATATATACTAGTATACATATACTAAATAATACTTGTTAATACTACAAATTCAATAAGATTTCTGGGTAGATGATCAATAATCAGAAACAAATTATAAATATAATAATAATGATAATAATAATAAATCCATCATCAAAGCAACATGAATTCTAAGAGGCAAGAAATATTTATCTATCAAAATAAGTATAAAACCATTATGGAGAAAAATGTAAGGCTGTAGTGAAATACATATAAAGTGAGCTAAGTGAGAGGAAAATATGCCATACCATAGTCAGGACATTGAGATTGCAGTTACATCTAGGCATATATAACTTAGAAAAAGTCTCAGACAAAAACACTGAAAGATGTTCTAGAATAGCATTGCAGAACTAATTATAAAGGAACAATAAAAATCAAGTAGCTTGACTGTTAATCAATAGAAGAAATGGATGCAAGCATATATGTGTTATAGTATTTAAATAGAATACAGCCTTTAAAATTAATGAGCTAGGTCTATATATACCAATATGTGTGAGTCTAAGACAATGTTGAGTCAAAAAAAGGAAGTTGTGGAGAACTATGTGTATATAATGTAATGTTATAAACCAAGAAATAAGACTAAATACTTTCCAATAAATATATATGCACCCGATAGAAGCAGAAAATTATGGCTGAGAATAATGCCCACTGAATTCAGATTGTGAATGCTCATCTCTGGTTGAGAGGAAAATTTAATGGGTGAGGCCTTCATCTGTATCTGTGGTATTTTATGTCTTCGAAAAAGAGGAGACTCTGAAGTTAATTTGTTGATATTCGTTAAATCTGAGTGACGTGTTCACAACAGTATGTTTCTCAACTGATCTCATCCCTGTTTGTTTCATTGCAGAAGCTCCGTCTTCCCACAGATCAGAATCACCTTCACGGCACAAGCTGTATACTAAACTTAGGCTTCTCCCAGAGCAAAAGAAACCTCCTAGAAACTTGTTAGTTGTTTTCTCACTGGAATACTAGCGTGGCTTTGCATGAGACCTCTCAAGGTTTCTTCTCATTGACAAGACTTTAATCCAAAATAAATAAACAGCAACTTTAATGGTGCTGAGTAGAGCATGGTGAACTCCATCAAATGATGGCTTGGCTGTTGTGAATCTTTGCAATTTGCACTAAGTGATCTCCTTGACAAAGAGGTCAGCCTTGGATTAATGCACTTTTTAAGAAATCCTGAATAGTTTTTTTTTTTTTTTCCCCCATTCTAGTTCTTTTCTCCATGGTTTAAGAGTTAATGGTAAAGCTTTCACCAATCTTCAGAACAGAAAAATCACAATGGGTCCTCTATGCAGACAAGTCTACTTGAAACACAGTTGATTATGAATGCAGTGCCCATCATGGTTTATCTACTAAATGTTTGTGTTAATCAAATTTGTAAAAAGGACGACTGGCCATAGGTCACAACCTGTCCTCAAGTGAGTGTTGAAGGAGAACAGATCACCAAGAATTGGGGCTTAGTGGGGAGGGGTGCGCTTTGTATGCAAATAATCAAAGCTGACCAAGTAGGTGGGCATGGAGAACCAAGAATCTAGACAGTGCCCGGCCAGGGGCAACCAAGAGCAGGGATCATCTGATGGAGCTGTAGGTATGGAATTTGAGGGTGCTCAGTAAAAAAAAAAAAAAGCCAAGAGCCTAGCTACTGTCTCCATGAGGCATAACAAGATAGAAAAGTAATGAAGAGCAGAGACCAACAGTTCAGTCTATCACACAAGCCCAAGGTACCCAGTCCTCAAGACACACACACACACACACGTATCCATTTTACCAACACACTGTAACTTCTTCAGACTGAGACATTATTTCTGATAAAACTCTTCAGTTCAGTTCAGTCACTCAGTCGTGTCCGACTCTTTGCGACCCCATGAATCGCAGCACACCAGGCCACCCTATCCATCACCAACTCCTGGAGTTCACTCAGACTCATGTCCATCGAGTCAGTGATGCCATCCAGCCATCTTATCCTCTGTCGTCCCCTTCTCCTCCTGCCCCCAATCCCTCCCAGCATCGGAGTCTTTTCCAATGAGTCAACTCTTCGCATGAGGTGCCCAAAGTACTGGAGTTTCAGCTTTAGCATCATTCCTTCCAGAGAAATCCCAGGGCTGATCTCCTTCAGAATGGACTGGTTGGATCTCCTTGCAGTCCAAGGGACTCTCAAGAGTCTTATCCAACACCACAGTTCAAAAGCATCAATTCTTCAGCGCTCAGCCTTCTTCACAGTCCAACTCTCACATCCATACATGACCACAGGAAAAACCATAGCCTTGACTAGACAGATCTTTGTTGGCAAAGTAATGTCTCTGCTTTTCAATATGCTATCTAGGTTGGTTATAACTTTCCTTTCAAGGAGTAAGTGTCTTTTAATTTTGTGGCTGCAATCACCATCTGCAGTGATTTTGGAGCCCAGAAGAATAAAGTCTGACACTGTTTCCACTGTTTCCCCATCTATTTCCCATGAAGTGGTGGGACCGGATGCCATGATCTTCGTTTTCTGAATGTTGAGCTTTAAGCCAACTTTTTCACTCTCCTATTTGACTTTCATCAAGAGGCTTTTGAGTTCCTCTTCACTTTCTGCCATAAGGATGGTGTCATCTGCATATCTGAGGTTATTGATATTTCTCCCGGCAATCTTGATTCCAGCTTGTGTTTCTTCCAGCCCAGCATTTCTCATGATGTACTCTGCATAGAAGTTAAATAAGCAGGGTGACAATATACAGCCTTGATGAACTCTTTTTCCTATTTGGAACCAGTCTGTTGTTCCATGTCCAGTTCTAACTGTTGCTTCCTGACTTGCATACAGATTTCTCAAGAGGCAGGTCAGGTGGTCTTGCTAACATGCAAATCTCTTACCTGAGACTGAACGAATGAAAACCTCAATAGTTATAAAGAAACAGAAAGTCATATTTTATTGCTCCCTGTCTGCACGACATAAAACTTGATGAGGAAGCTCTTGGTATCCCCAGGTTTTATAAAAAGAAAACCATGTTCAGTCATGTAATTAAATATTGCTATCAAGAACAGGGCCATCTCTGAACAAATACCATTATGTTAACACATGTATATGGAATTTAGAACAATGGTGCAGATGAACCTATTTCCAGGGCAGGAATCGTGACAGAGATGCAGAGAACAGACTTGTGGGCACAGAGGGACACAGGGAGGTGGAGTCAAATTGGGAGAGTAGCATTGACGTATCTATGCTACCGTGTGTAAAACAGCTAGTTAGTGGGAAGCTGCTGCATACAGCAGGTGCTCTGTGATGACTTATAGAGGTGGGATGGGGTGGGGAGAAGGTGAGAGGCTTAAGAGGGAAGGGACTTATGTATACATATAGCTGATTCACTCTGACAGTGGAAACTAACACAGCATTGTAAAGCAACTATACTCCAATAAAATCAATCAATCAGTCCATAAAGGACAAGATCGGTCTCTGAAATTAGCAGAGGACAGCAGTTTTGATCCGGGGCCCTGTGGGGGAGGCACAGACCCCCCCAGGAGGGTGTTGGAGGAATCTGCAGCCTGACAGGTATACCAAAGTGCAACACAAGTCCACCCACAGTGTGACTCCTGCTGTTCCTACTCTCAAGCTTGCTAACCTCACGGGTCTGCTAGGTGTGGTCCTTCTTCTCAGACTCTGCCTGTTGCTCGTGCTGTTGTGATGACCTGTGCTTTCCCCAACATTTCAGAACCCAGAGTTCCTCTTCCCATCAGGCTTTGGGTACACCATGGGCAGCTTCCTGGGCCTCGTGGTCTAAATTTACAGCAGCAGCAGACAGCATCTGAAAACAGCAATTTGAAGAACTATTGGTTGGTTCCTGGTTCTAAGATTAGCATCAAAGGCTAAATCAATAATGGAATGTCCCTCATCACAGAGGCACGCAGACAGCAATTAGGACTACATTACTGGGATGACGCACCATTCTGCTCTCTGTACCTGAGATCAAACTCGGCTCATTTGCCACTCTTATTTTAATTCTGCCAATTAGAGAAATAAATTGCCAATAAAAGCTCATCTTTTAAAAAGGTTTATTGTAACCTTTTTTAAAGTACTTGGGCAAAAGCATAGAGAAGAGCTTCCTAAGTGACTGCTAATTTGTCAGGGTCGGGAGACAGACGCTGTGAAAAATACTGCTTCAAACAACAGCTGAACACTGTCAACCAAGGGGGGAAAAGAAAGAAAAAGAGGAATGCGTGTTCTAGAGCTTTCAGAAACAAAATGGAAATATATTGGGTTTAGAACATAGTATTAATGTGAGCTAGCAGGAAAATATCAGTTCTATTTTCAAGCATCCATTCTGTTGCCAAGTATTTATTGAGCACTGGAAGTGTACTAAGTTCTAGAAAGACAGTGATAAACTCCATGGTCATGGTTCTTGCATTTATAGAACTTGCAGCCATGTTGCAGAGATAGTCATTAGACAGATGGACACACAGATATGAACAAAATGATGGTGTTCAGAGATGGCAGTGGTGGTAGGGCAACCATGGTGGCATGCAGCAGGATGACACAAGTTAGAGTGAGAAGATCAGAAGAGGGACCCTGAAGGGGAGTCTTGGATAAGGGATTCTGTTTAGTAACTCAGTCGTGTCTGACTCACTGTGACCCCATGGACTGCAGCCCACCAGGCTCCTCTGTCCATGGTGATTCTCCAGGCAAAAACATTGGAGTGGGTTGCCCTGCCCCCCTCCAGGGGTCTTCCCAACCCAGGGTTCGAACCCAGGTCTCCCACATTGCAGGCAGATTCTTTATCATCTGAGCCACCAGGGAAGCTGGATAATGGGTTAGAGCTACCCAAGTGGAAGGGATCATTCCAGGCAGAAAGAATGGCCCATGAAAAGATTAGGAGGCGAGAAAAGCATGGAGGGATCTGAAGGACCCTTGCTTGGAGGGTGGATGCAGGGAGAAAATAGAAAAATGTAAAAACTGTGACTTAAGACAGAATCTTAAAGCTCTGGAAGGAACCTCACTCACCACCCATCCTGTCATCCTAATTATACAGAAGACAAAAATCTAAGTTCCCAAGACAGGACTGAATTATCCAAGATGTCAGAGCTAGGGTGAAAACTCTAATATTGAGTACTTGGGGTTTTTCTAGACATTAGATCCAAAGTGCTCTTTCTAAGCTTATTCCTGCCTAACTTCCACTGTGACTGTCACTGTGATGTTGTAAAAGACTGAAGTGTCTAAGATTTAAGTTGGAAGGCCTGGAGAAGAGGTGGGGCCAAGGGTACATCCTCCTACTCTATGCCTCAGCCCCTACCCCCATTGCACTGTGAGTATATATGTGGGTGTAAGGTTATGCCTGATGACTATTCACAACTAGAGTATACGCTCCATAAAGGCAAGGAAAAGGTTTGTACTCTTGGTTTCTATAGCTATGGCAGTACACCTGGCAGAAGGTAGACAACCCAGGCTTCCCTGGTGGCTCAATGGTAAAGCATCCACTTGCCAATGCAGGAGACTCAAGTTTGATTCTTGGGTTGGAAAGACCCCCTGGAAAAGGGAATGGCAACCCACTCCAGTATGCTTGCCTGGAGAATTTCACGGACATAGGAGCCTGGTGGGCTCTAGTCCATGGGGTCACAAAGAGTCAGACTGGACTGAGCAACTCACACAGGCAGTAAGAACAAAGCAGTTTCTTTTAATCCCAGGCTTTGTGAAGAAACAACATGCATTATTTAAGGAGCAACAACAAAAATAAACCCTTGTAAATATTGCACATCCATTTGCAAGCAGAAGATTAATACAATAATAACATATTGGATATGAAAAACAGGCAGTGAAATGCAAACCTTGCTGAGAGAAATTGCCTTCCTTCTTGGAGAAAAGTCACAGGAGACTGGAGAGAAAATTATTTTTCTCAGTTCTGGTCCTTTAGGGCATCTGAGATTGCTGAAAAGGATTATGCATCATGGAAAGTGTTAATGTACCTTATTATTCCATTTGTCTCCTATGAATTCTTTGGAATCAATAAAGGTACTTAACAGTTAAGAATTACATTAGGCCACATTGCAATACCAGGAATCTCTTAGATTAATATAACACCTATCTTCAGCAAGTTCTTTTGAAGCAATCAGAGAGGATGAATAGGTTTTCCTGCTGTGCAAACCCAGTGAATCATGCTGATTTAGGGTGTTTTTCTCCTTGTGGACTTGTTGAGCTGTGGGTAGCGTGGAGCTTATGCAAGTACTACAAGTTTCCTATATGTTTAACTTTCTGTTGGTATGTTTTTGAAATATGTAAGTTCATTAAGCATGTGTCCAAAAAGTGGCTGAAAGATGGGAGAAATGCTACTACTACTCAGGGACAGAGAATTTGCTTTAGTTTGTAGCTGGGAAGATGAGATGGAGATGTTGCTGTTGTTCAGTCTCTGAGTCATGTCCAACTGTGTGACCCCATGCCAGGCATCTTTGTCCTCTACTGTCTCCCGGATTTGTTCAAATTCATGTCCATTGAATCAGTGATACTATCCAACCATCTCATCCTCTGCCACCCCCTTCTTCTTTTGCCTTCAGTCTTTCCCAGCATCAGGGTCTCTTCCAGTGAGTCAGTTCTTCACGTCAGGTGGCCAAAATATCGGAGCTTCAGCTTCAGCATCAGTCCTTCTAAGGGAGATTCAGGGTTGATTTATTTTAGGATTGGTTTGCTCTCCTTGCAGTCCAAGGGACTCTCAGTAGTCTTCTCCAGCACTACAATTTGAAAGCATCAGTTCTTCAATGCTCAGCCTTCTTTATGGTCCATCTCTCACATCCATGCATGACTATTGGAAAAACTATAACTTTGACTACATGGACTTCTGTCCGCAAACTGATGTCTCTGTTTTTAATATGCTAAGTTTGTCATAGCTTTTCTTCCAAGGAGTAAGCATCTTTTAGTTTCATAGGAGAGGGAGATAGGGAAAGTCAAATACCTCTGCAAGACAAAAATGAAAAAAAAATGCCACAAGGCAGTCCTTTGAACAATCAGTTTGTGAAGGATAAAACTGGAGGTATTGAGAGGGCATTACCCATGGGGTCTGTTGTGTTCTTGAGAAGAAGGAATTGACCCTTGGAGGAGAAAAATATGAGTGGCATAAATGAGCACTGAGATTATTCTGAGAGGCATCGAAGGATGGCATACTATTTGTGTTGATTATGCATTTCTTGCAAAACTTCTATCTATTTCAAATTCACTCCCAAGGGCAATGATCACTGGCGAAATATAAAAGTTGCATGAGGATCATCAGGAAAAGAAAAGAAAATTGAAAGGAAACATTTCACCAAAGCTGGGAACCAGTTTGAGCTTGAGAGGCTCCTGCTATGCCATGTTTTTCTACCTTGACTGTTTTGTAAACTTTACTGCCCTAGAGGATCCTGTAACTAGACTATTCTGTGGCTTTGTGAATTAAACCATCCTTTGATCACTCAGTTATTCTGGGGTCATTTGATAAAACAACCTGATCCAACATGAAACAGCATAGAACAGGTCTTCGTTGATCCCTACCAATAAATATGCAGCTACCAAAAGCTAAAGAACTTCCTCCTTGTAATACTGAACCACCTATCACAACTTGAACCCATTCGCAGATTTGCATGCATTTGGCAAAACTTACAATAAAACCCACTTCTCTGTATGTTGCTGAGTGTTGTGTGAGATATCACAGCCCTGAGTCCAGCTGATTCCTTGGAATTGTGAACATTTCCTACACAGGAACATGCAGGGGGAAAGAGAGGCGGTTATCTGAATGATACCTCTAAGAAAGCTGCCAAGGGGGTGTTGGAGAAACAGAATGCTTTGGTTAAGTCCACTGTATACTTACCCTTTTTTTTTTTGCATCCTCTTTGCTTGTATGTGTATAGGGTGTCCTTAGAGTGTTCTCATTTAGAGAAACAGTACCTGTGTTTCCTTGTAGAAGAGTTTTTTTTTTTTTTTTTTCCTCAAGTGCAATCAAAACACAAGGACTATTCTGATGACATTCTTGGTTTCTGGGGCAGGCTTCTTTAAATCAGTCTTATCCCAGTGCATTCCAACTTGGATCTTCTCTGATTTTTCACCTCTGTGCTACATAGGCATCACTTTCCTAAAGTTAATAGGAAGATTATAGTCTGATCTATCAGGAAACATCTATGTCTTGATAAACACCTCCTCCTCCACCTCCAAACTGATTAATTTCAGTTCTAATCACTTTTTCTTTGTGTGAAACAAAACATCTAAATTTGTTCCTCCCAATCTTTGTCTACCTTCAGATTCCTAAAAATATCTCAAAATATGCATAAACATAAGGTTCTGAGAAGCAAGCCTTCTCTCTTAACCCTTAGCATTTTTCAACTTGAAATCTTGTCAGAGAAATTGGATGCAAAACATTCTCTCGTTAGCCAACGAAATATCAGCATTTTCCATATTTGGGGATGTTGTTTCTTCAAGGTAGATTTTCTTACTTTGGTTTCAGATCACATTAATTGCACTATTTATCTCTCTTCCCTTGAAGGTTCTTTTTCATCTGTTCTTACTGTCTCCTGAATACATTTCTGACTAGCAGGAAGCTCTAAATGATAAATAAGGTAAGAGTCTTAACCTTATCAAACTTTAAGGCATTGGTGTCTAAATTTTGTGTTTTCTGATAGCAGGAGGCTTTTTAATAGGGAAGGAGGTTGTAAGCATCAAACTGGGTGGGAGGAGGTAATTATCTCCTGATCAAAGACTTAGACAACAATCTGTGAGTTTTAGAGAGGTTGATCCATGGCCCCCTAAGGGCTTAGATGGTGTGTTGTCCAAAGAAAGTAGCAAAAAGCCCCATGGCTACCTCTTAGATCTGCCTAGAAAACCTGAACAAGGTTTCAATCAATCTTTCTACTTGTTACATAAAACACTTGGCCAGAATACAAACAATGCTCCAGAGAATAGTGTGCCACATGGAAAGACCTCTTGACAGAAAGTCAGGAAGCCTGGGTTCTAGTCCCTGTCTGACCCCCAACCTAGACATTTGACCTTTGGCTTGGTTTGTCACCTCTCTGAGGCTTGGCTGCTTTCACTGGTGTTACAAGAGGGTGAATGAAAAAAACACAAAAAAAGAGATCTCTAAGTCCTTTTGTAGCTTTAATATACAGTGAGGCCATAATTCTATGCCATAATTCCATAATTCTAAGGGACTAAACAATAAAACGAAGGGACTGAATTTTGAGTCTGAGTTTCTCTCCCTTTGCATTGTGCAAATCTGGACACCTTCAGCATATAGACAGGGGAGGACCACGTCCTACAGTGTGATTAGTTAGCCTGCTTTTGGAGTGAAGGGAAAGTGCAGGGAACTGGAGGATGTGAAGATGTGAAACTCCTCCCGTGTAATCAGGGGTACTGAGGGCTGGGCAGGCATGAACACTGCAGAGATAACCACTCCAGCCTTGGGCTAAGCTTCTGAATTAATGTGTTTAAACCCTTGTGACTGCTAAGTGTTAAAAATACCAGAAGCATCTTTTGTTCAAATACGTGGTCTGTGTCCCTGCTTCTGGGTATGCCTGCATGTGCGCACTCAGTCATGTTTGACTCTTTGCAACCACATGGATTGTAGCCCAATAGGCTCCTCTGTCCATGGAATTTTTCCAGGCAAGAATATGGGAGTGCAGAGCTCCTAAATCCCTTAGGATTTCCTGAGTGGTAGGATTGTCTTTTGTTCTAATGAGTCAATACTTGGAGGGCTCTTAGATGAAGAGTAGTCACTAGAAAAACCAAGCCATGAGTAGAAGCCTGGAACTTTCAGCCACCTCCCATCCTCCAGGAAGAGGAGAGGGGCTGGACACTGAGTTAATGATTCATCATGCCTACGTGATGAAGCCTCCATAAAAATCTCAAAGGTACAGGTTCAAGGAGCTTCCAGATTGACAAACACACCCACATACCTGGAGAATGGGGATACCCAACCTCATGGAGACAGAACCTCCTGCTCCCAGGACCTTTCTAGACCCCGCCCTATGTACCTCTTCATCTGGCTATTCATCTGTATCCTTTATTGAATCCGTTGTTACATAGTAAACTGGTAAACATGTTTCCTGAGTTCTGTGAGCTGTTGTAGCAAATGATTGAATCCAAGGAAGGAGACATGAAAGTCTGACTTGGAGCTACATCCGACAGAAGCTATGGGACACCTGGGGACTTACTATTGTAATTGGCCTCTGAAGTGGGGAAAGTCTAGGGATCCAACCCTTACATGTGCAGTTCGTAATAACTCTAGTCTCAGAACAGAACTCAGGTGTAGGGCATCCAGTTGGTATCACAGAGAATTGCTTGTGGAGGGAGAACCATACAGCTGATAATCAGCAATCAGTGTCAAAGGTGAAGCTTGCTGTGTGGGCAGTAAAAGAATGCTTTTTCCTTTATGGGGGACTTCTGCAGAAATTTTCACTTTACCTCTTAACCACGTTCTGAAGGTCCCAGTATTTCTAACTCAATCTAAGTGTATATACTTCTGTGTTTTCCTGGGGCGGGGCGGGGGGCGGGTGTGGGGGAAGTGATGGATTATGTCAAATCCTGCCATGGTCAAACTCTGCAGCACGGGAGCAAACCCAAATGGGAAAGTCTTTCATTTTTAGGATTCTCAGGCCATCTTCAATCTCCCTTCGGGAGAGTCCTTTCTAACTGGCCTGCATCGCTTCTGTCTTCCGCCAAAGTGTTGTCTCTCTGAGAAATGGAAGAATGTGGGGCAGCTGGCCACTGCTGGTGAAGTGTCTGACTTTGTCTTCTGCTATTTTTATTCCCCTGCTTCTAAGGCATCAGAGTGAACTGGTGGACTGTCAGCCTCTGGCTGGTGAACACTTGTCAGGTTCACAAGACAACTTGTTTAGTGTCTTGTCTTGAATACTTCCTTCCCCTGCCTGAGGCTGGATTTACTTGTGATGTGGCCCAGCTGAGCCATAGGCGTGCAATATCTTCTGAAACAGGTAATACCCTTGAGATACATGCCTTATCAGTTAGATGGGTGGAAATATTCCTGTAGTGGAATTGCTGGAGTACCCATCAGGGTCATTTGATCCACTGGCCCTGGGCCATCTACTTACTAGTACCATTTAAGATCAAGGCAAGGGTCCATAATTTTTGTAGTATAAACTCTTTCACTATGACTAAGGATGGGGAAAAATGGAGAGAGAGAGTTGGTAAGAAAAATGGTCATATGGAACAAGATTGAGCTCTCCAGGAGGTCACATTCTTTGTGTTAGAAAATAAAATTATCTTCCATACACCTTTATAGACATAACAAGCACAATTTGCCTCTTCAGAAGTGCATTCCTATTTTAGTTAATCCTATGACATGCCAGTGCTCTCTAACTATCTAATTAGTGTCATGTCAGTCTTAGAATCGGAGAAAGCAATGGCACCCCACTCCAGTACTCTTGCCTGGAAAATCCCATGGATGGAGGAGCCTGGTGGGCTGCAGTCCATGGGGTCGCTAAGAGTTGGACACGACTGAGTGACTTCACTTTCACTTTTCACTTTCATGCATTGGAGAAGGAAATGGCAACCCACTCCAGTGTTCTTGCCTGGAGAATCCCAGGGATGGGGGAGCCTGGTGGGCTGCCATCTATGGGGTCGCATAGAGTTGGACACGACTGAAGCGACTTAGCAGCAGTAGCAGCAGCAGCAGTCTTAGTATGTTCTACAACCTTCTTTCATGAGTGAGGTAGTGTTGAGATAGTTAGAGAAGGATTTCTTTGCCTTCCCATTATTGTATAGTTAGGTCTTACCTGGAATTTTACCTGTGTCTCTTTGATTCAAGACAGCCTTGGTTTATACCTGTTGCCCTGTAATAAGTATTAATAGCATCCCCTTTTCCTATCAACGTATCCTGGATTGGACATTAAGTGATATATACATTCTAGCTTTGCTTATCATGCCAGGAACCATGGTGGTGCCAAGAAGTTCTGATTACTCGGACTCAGATGGTGACTTTAAAGTATTTTTCAGTCCATATGTATAAAGGGCTCATGAGGTCACCAAATAGTCTCCTTGTGATAAATGTCCATCAATTGGGTACAAAAGCAAATCAGAAATAGGATTCATTTTCTCCATTTTCAAGATGATCTCCTGCTTAGTACGGTGTGCAGGCTTTTATGTGATGGAGTGAAGCTCACATGGAGAATAGTTATAAAAGATATTGCACTGTGGCCTTGAGACATCACATCACTTATTCCCGTGATGTCTGTGAACAGTGGCTAGTTGAAAAAGTAGACATGACTACTGTGGAACCTTGGTTATGACCACGTCAACATCCCAAAATGCAGAGCTAGGTGAGACTGGCCTTTCCCAGGTTTAACTCTTCTTTCTACTCCAGTCCTCTTTCTCTTCCTTCTATTCTTCATGCCCAGAGATTATATGAAGGGAGCAGGAAGCCTAGCTCATTCAATTTTGACTAATGGCTAAATCAGGACAGTGTCTATGGAGTTGAGTTAATGATATGAGTGTTGAGTTGTTGGGGCTGCTCTACAGTTGATAGAGTCTGGTTGGGTCTTTGCTTCCACATTTGGTATTCAGATATCAAACTCAATTGATTATCACAGGGTGATTGAATTGATTGTTTTGTATCCTAGTTCTGTTTAATCAATCACTGTCCTTGTATTCATCACTGACATTTGGCAGCATGGAAATAAGGCCCTGCTTGCACTGTTCATAGGTAGTGAATGCTTGAGCTCTAGAAAAGCAATCATCCACACAAATTCAGTTTTATTTTAACAATTTTCTCAGATTATGTCTTTTTCAGAAAAAAAAACACAAAACATGAAATACTCTTCCTTGCATGCCTGTGGTTTAAAAACATAATTTTCAAAATGGGCCAGTTCTTTGCCTAGCAATGTATAAACTAAGATTCCTTATAGTTAGTTTATAGGGGTACATTTGAAGATGCTGAAATTGACAGTACAATAAATAAATGTCTGTGGCTGGAAAACACCCAGGCCACTTGTGCAGCATCTCTCAAACTAATAGTGTGTGAAATCATACTGGAATATTTGTGAGCTTTGTCTTGCCATCATTTTGAAGCAATATACATACATATATATATAAGCAACGGAGAAGGCAATGGCACCCCACTCCAGTACTCCTGCCTGGAAAATTCCATGGACGGAGGAGCCTGGTAGGCTGCAGTCCATGGGGCCGCTAAGAGTCGGACACGACTGAACGACTTCACTTTCACTTTTCACTTTCATGCATTGGAGAAGGAAATGGCAACCCCCTCCAGTGTTCTTGCCTGGAGAATCCCAGAGACAGGGGAGCCTGGTAGGCTGCCATCTATGGGGTCACACAGAGTCAGACAGGACTAAAGTGACTTAGCACAGCATATATAAGCAATTATATATATATATATATAAAATATATAGAATTTCCTTCTATATTCTGCACAAATACAGACCATGAGTTTATAGTATGGACCGCAAATATTGATTGAGGGAGTGAAAGTCGCTCAGTTGTGTCCAACTCTTTGTGACTCAATGGACTATAGAGTCCATGGAATTCTCCAGGCCACAATACTGGAATGGGTAGCCTTTTCCTTCTCCAGGGGATCTTCCCAACCCAGGGATCGAACCCAGGTCTCCCACATTGCAAGTGGATTCTTTACCAGCTGAGCCACAAGAGAAGCCCAATATTGATTGAAATGCCTTCTATTCAAGTAGCGATGATCAGTGATGATCAATTTATAAACCTGCTGTACATGTGCACCTTCATATAATTCTTTCAACTGTATGATGAGATATTTATGCCAGTGAATTTGGAGGTTGGTTTTAAGCTGAAGAAATAGATTTGGGAGTCAAGTCTGTTCAGTTTAGAGAGTAACAGACTGCGCAATGTTCCAGAATCCTACAAGGAAGTAACGATGCGTTGTCCTAGGAACTATTTGAAGAAACGAAATGCTGTTTCCTTTAGCTTATTTGTCATGAGAACTAGTCTTAGAAGAAGACTATTAGAAGAAAAGCTATTTTTGGAAGTGCACTTATTTATTTTATTATTGGGAATATAATTGCCTGACAATTATTGTGTTGGTTTCTGCTGCACAACAAAGCGAATCAGCTGTATGAACACATATATCGTCTCCCTCTTGACCCTCCCTCCCACCCCTCATCCCACCCCTCTAGGTCATCACCGAGCACCAAGCCAAGCTCCCTGTGCTGTACAGCAGCTCCCGCTAGCTAACTCTTTTACACATGGTGGTGTATATATGTCAATGCTACTCTCCCAATTCACTTATTTTGTAAAAAGGGTGAGCTGACCTCATTCATTCAAATGTCTGGGGTACAAGTTCCTGGCTGTGAGGTTCTTAGGCTCTTTCTAGCATGCAGACTGGATGTAAACACCGTGGCAGGCAAAGCATCTCTTTCCAGCCTCATAGTACTGGAGCAGTTGAGTCGTGTTCGCTATAAAACGCCCTGTTTGCTGTGCACCTGGAAGACTTAATGAAGCATTGTGTGCGCAGGCGGGGTGATGCTGCCTGCTGACTACTGGGCTGGAAAGCAGGTGGTGGAGGAGCCCATGGCTTCTGGAACAGCACAGGTAGAACTATGATTTGATCCTACTTGTTTTCCTTTAAAACTCTCTTTCTGCCCTTTTTCTGGCGTTTTCTTGTCTTCCTGCTAAAGGGCCGATTGTCCCAGAGACAATTAAGGAATATGTGTGAACATGCGTGTATGTGTAAATGTGTCTGAAAATTAGTTTTACTCCATAAATCTATTTTTCTCAAGAGAAAGATAATAGATCAGGTTGGAAACACCCTCTTGAAAAACACCCACAGAAAAAATCAAATAAATACTTTCTAGTGAAAGGTGAAAGTGTTAGTCACTAATCCATGGAGTTCTCCAGGCCAGAATACTGGTGTGGGTAGCTGTTCCCTTCTCCAGGGGATCTTCCCAACCCAGGGATCAAACCCAGTTCTCCCGCATTGCAGGCAGATTCTTTACCAGCTGAGCCACCAGGGAAGCCCAAGAATACTGCAGTGGATAGACTGGCCCTTCTCCAGGGGATCTTCCTGACCCAGGAATTGAACTGAGGTCTCCTGCATTGCAGGCGGATTCTTTACCAGCTAAGCCTGCTAGTCACTCAGTCATGTCTGACTCTTTGTGACCCCATGGACTGTAGCCTGCCAGGCTCTTCTGTCCATGGGATTCTCTGGGCAAGGATACTAGAGTGGGTTGCCATTCCCTTCTCCAGGGGATTTTCCTGACCCAGGGATGGAACCCAGGTCTCCTGCACTGCAGGTGGATTCTCTACCATCTGAGCCACCAGGGAAGCTCACCTTAGATACTAAGAAGAACCAAATATTTCAGTCATTGAACAGCTCAATGCCAGGTTTAACATTCTTTCCTTTCCTTTCCTCCTCCATCTCCCTTGTAAAAGCACCTGTGGAAAGATGTTCTTTGCATCAAGCAAGTCAGGCAGGCACTTTTGTGCCACTTTCCTGGCAAGAGGAAGGTCGGCTTTATCATCTGATTCATTCTGAAGATTCTCCAGTTAGAGGCATGTGACAGAGCACTGAGATATGCGTTTGTGCATCCCTCACTCTCTCTCCCATCTCCCTCTTCCCCAGCTTCACTGTTTCCTAAGCACATTGAAAACATTTAAGACTGTGTTAGATCTTCAAGAGCCACTTGGCTGATAAATCGTCCCAATTGTTCTCAGACGCAAATGCAGTTGCCAAGTGGGCTGCCACTAAGTCTGGATTCATTTCAGTACATGTGTGGCTGCTTGTTTGAGAGTTCATAGAAAATTAGGATTCCGGAGGCAATATTTTCATACATGGAGGGGCCGTAGGATCTGGACTCACGTGGCCAATGTCAGGTCTGTGGTACTCGGTAAAAAGAGAGGATCCAGTCTTGGGATCAGGCTTTGCAGGTTCCCAAACACACTGGAAAGTGAAAGAGCTGCCATTGTCAGTCCCATGAGTGCAGTTCTTACAAAAGAGAGACCCTCAGACATGAAAGAGCCTTTTATCACTTTGAAATCTCTGTTACTGTTGAGAAGCAGAACTTTTATAACTTCTCATGATTTAAGTACTTAGCTCACTGAACAGGCACCTTTTAAGTGCCTAAAATAAATCATCTAACTTTTAGCCTCTCTAAAGAGTCTATATATGTGTGAAATTATACATAATGTTAATGAAAATAAGGATAATCAAATGCTCTTTGATTTTACAAAAGTGGTGATGCTCATTTGTAATGTCCACACAGGGTGCAACCTGTGAGCAAAACTTTCCTAGAGAACCACACCCACAATTAGTTCTTCTAAAAATATGAGAGCATTTGGCCAATGATCCAGGCAGATGAATGCAGTACAGGCTTGTACTTCCAATAGAAGTTGTGTGCTCTTTGTACAATGTCTCAGGAGTTAATCAAGTACCCATTCTAGACAACTGGCAAAGGGGACTTGAGACCTTCCAACACTGATATCTTTGGAAGAACCTTTGCATTTTTGGGGGGCTTCCTTGGTGGCTCAGATGATAAAGAATCTGCCTGAAATGCAGGAGACCTGGGTTCGATCCCAGGGTCGGGAAGATGCACTGGAGAAAGGGATGGCAACCCACTCCAGTATTCTTGTCTGGAGAATTTCCATGGTCAGAGGAAACTGGTCGGCTACAGTCCATGGGGTTGCAGAGAGTCAGACACAACTGAATGACTCACACTTTCACTTTGCATTTCTATATAAAGACTGGACACTTGGCCAACGCACAGGCAAAAGAATATGTTGTTGAGTTTTTTGTTAGTAGTGGAGATCAGTTTTTACCAAGCTGCTAAAATTTTCCTCCTTTGTCTCAATTGTGACCTGTCACACACATGTGTAGACATGTTCATGGGAAGGAATGACCATAGGCCTCGAATCTATAGGCATAGTGTCCATGACCTTGGTCTACTTTGATCACAGCTATTTCCATGGTGTTCATTGGACTGCACTATTCATCCATGGGCTTCCCTGGGTAGCTCAAACTGTAAAGCATCTGTCTGCAATGGGGGTGATCTGGGTTTGATCCCTGGGTCAGGAAGATCCTTTGGAGAAGGAAATGGCAACCCACTCCAGTATTCTTGCCTGGAGAATTCCATGGACAGAGGAGCCTGATGGGCTACAGTCCATGGGGTCACAAAGAGTCAGGCACGACAAAGCGACTAACACTTTAACTTTCATTCATCCTTCTACCCATCATCAGTCCATCTCCCTCCCACATTGTCCTCAAAATCATCATTGGCTGTGGCTCTCTCCAAAGAGAGCTGCAATGGTATCTTCCAGTCCACATGGTCTTCTTACAATGTAACTCCAAGGTTCCTACCACTAAGTGTTGGACTCTATGTCCCTTGTCTTTGAACATGGATGGGACTTTGTCATTGCCATGACCAACAAAGTATGGCAGAAACAGCACTATGTGATTTCCCAGATAGAACATTAAAATGCTATTCACTCCTGCCTTGTTCTTTGGGCATAGTTTGTCTTGGAATCCAGTTCTGTCCAAGCAAACCAAACTGGCTCCTATGGAGAATCCACCTGTAGATGTTCCAGCAAAGTCCCAGCTGGATCCCAGGGATCTGCCAGCAAAACCACCAGACATGGAGGCATTGATGCCTCCAGGTGATCCTAGTCACTCTTTTTCAGTCTCTCAGCTAGGTCCCAGGCACTGAAGAGAGAGAGAGAAGATAAGGACCCCTTATCATCCAAATTCCTGATGCACAAAATCCATGAGCATAATAAAAAGATTTTTTTATGCCATTAAGTTCCAGGGTAGTTTGTTATGCAGCAGTGGTAACTGGAACATTGTCAAAGCTTAGACTTGGATTGCCTTCAAGCCCTGAAACAGAAAATTGTATTCCATCCTCAGAGTATTTCCATGGCTCAGAAACACCCTCATGTTTCCACAAGGTGAAGGCTTAGGTAGTAGCCAGTGGTATGAAATATACAAGCTCAAAGTGCTTCAAGACAAAGATGAGGCTCTTTTCTGAAATATAAGATTTTTGAAGAAAATAAAAGTCCCCTTATTTAAAACTTTTTTTTCTTTTTAAAAGATTTTTTTGATGTGGACCATTTTTAAAGTCTTTATTGAATCTGTTGCAATATTGCTCCTGTTTTATGTTTTGTTTGGTTTTTTTGGCCCCAAGACATGTGGGATCTTAGCTCCCCGACCAGGGATTGAACCCTTGACCCTTGGGTTAGTGAAGCATTGGGAAGTGAAGTCTTAATCACTGGGCCATCAGGAAAGTGGCTAAAACATTTTCTTAATCCTGGTGCCTCGAAGATAGCTGTCCCTTGGATGAAAACCTTGAAAGGGAGATGCATTCCTCCTCCGTGTACAAATTTGTAAGGTCTTCTCTGCATTTAAGATGACCAGTCCTCTGTTCCTGTACCACTTTCCCCAGTGTCAGAAGACTCAAGCTGTACTTCAGACCCACACAACCTGACTTAGATTTTAGACTGATTGTATGCTTCCACAAACCTTCAGTTTTATGGCTTCAACTATTACACGAAAGAGATCTGCCTCCTATCAGAGCCACTGATCCTCACTTCTTGATTGAGCTGACATTAATCTTCCTCCCTGACTAATCTTCCTCCCTGAACATACATGCAAAGGAAAAAGAAAAAAAAATCACTAACTCCTTCCCTCCCCTACCCTCACATGAGTCAATGCTGACTTTTGCCCCAAGACTCCTCTCTCTCTTTTTTTCTTTCTCTCTCATGGGAGTCTCCTTAGAGGCTCTCAAGGGAACCCGATGGTGTTTTATCTTGTCCTAAAGCCCAAATCTTCATTGTTTGGTGGTAAACAACATCCACATGCCCAAGTGCCCCCTATCAACCCAAACCAGGCAAAGGCCTCTTCAATTTCCTTTACTCATCAATCTCAGGGGACAGAAAATACACAATTTCCTCCAACATCAGACCGTTTAGAAAGTGCATCTTGTTCGGAACTAGACACTTGCTCCCAAAGATGACAGTTTGATTTGAATCAGAGAAAGCAATCAAAGCAGGAGGCAGTTACAAGCCCCCGCAACTGCCAGGCCACCAACCAAGGTCACTCTTGGGATTGTCTTGTCCTAGGGCAAGAAGAAAACATTTGATGAAAGGTAAGATTTCAGTGGCAGCTGAAGAGGCACCTGTAATACAGATCAAAGCATCCCCCTGGGGAAAGCAGAGGAAAAGTTCAAAAGCCAAGGAATGACTTAGGACAAAGAGAAAAAACTATAAGCTGAAGTAAAACCTCAAAGTACTAGCTGTGATGCTAGTCATTGTTTGAAAGTGTGAAAGTGTTCATCGCTCAGTTGTGTCCAGCTCTTTGTGAACCCATGGACTGTAGTCGGATGACTCAGGAGGTAAAGAATCCGTCTTCAATACAAGGAGACCCCGGGTTCGATCCCTGGGTTGGGAAGATCCCCTGGAGAAGGGAATGACAACCTACTCCAGTATTCTTGCCTGGAGAATTCCATGGATAGAAGAGCCCAGCAGGCTACAGTCCATAGGGTCTCAAAGAGATGGACATGACTGAGCAACTAACACACTTATCGTCTGCCAGTATCTTAGTTGAATTCAACCAAGTTCTTTTTCAATGATTGTGTTGATGTTATGCATGCCCCCAGTGTAAGACAGCAGCAAAGATTTCATCCATTTTGTGAGCTATATTTAGGCATCTTCACTCACATTTAATTCACAGAAAGGACCATTAGACCAGGTGTCAGAAAATCTTGGTATTAAACCAACTCTATTTAAAAAGATCCATATAATGAAACTTTAATATCCAATAGGCATTCCTGGCTCACTGTGACCTCTACACAACTGCCTCACTCTCCTTTTCCTAAATGCTGTAGAATTCCACAAATTCTCATGCTTTCTGTAAATTTTTGGGATAAGGTAAATGTTGCCTTGGTACCTCTAATCTTGGTTCATCTTTCAGTATGTGTTATCTCTTCTAAATCCTTTCAATTCACACATAAAGCCCAGTCTCTTCCTCCATACCTACATAACATTCCTATTCACATCAAGCATTTGGGGAGAAGGACACCATGCATCACGTGGCAAGCAATATAGAAACACAGGTCAGGCTTTCCTACTCTAAAGCCTTTCTGATTATCTGCCAACCTGAGCTTCCTGGCCCTCCATCACCACCTTCAACTGTGGGGCTGGACACTCTGCTAACCACTCATTCCTCTCGCTTTTTTCTTCCTCCTCTTTGCCGAAGGACAGTAACTGATAAACTTTCCCCATTTTATCACAAAGAGCACTTGAATAATTTCTCTTATAACTCAGTTGGTAAAGGATCCACCTGCAACACAGGAGACCTGGGTTCGATTCCTGGGTCTGGAAGATCCCCTGGAGAAGGGATAGGCTACCCACTCCGGTATTATTGGACTTCCCTTGTGGCTCAGCTAGTAAAGAATCAGCCTGCAATGTGGGAAACTTGGATTCTATCCCTGGGTTAGGAAGATCCCCTGGAGAAGGGAAAGGCTACCCACTCCAGTATTCTGGCCTAGAGAATTCCATGGACTGTATAGCCCGTGGAGTCGCAAAGAGTTGGACACAACTGAGTGACTTTCACTTTCACTTATTGTCAAACTCTAGCAAACAAAAGATCTTATTAAAAAAAAATCGCCAGTCCAGGTTCGATGCATGATACAGGATGCTCGGGGCTGGTGCACTGGGATGACACAGAGGGATGGTACGGGGAGGGAGGTGGGAGGGGGTTTCAGGATGGGGAACAGGTGTATACCCGTGGGGGATTCATGTTGATGTGTGGCAAAACCAATACAATATTATAAAGTAATTAGCCTCCAATTAAAATAAATAAATTTATATTAAAAAATAAATTAAAAACAAAACAAAACAAAACTACTCCATGGGCCTTCCGTGGTGGTCCAGTGGTTAAGACTTTGTCTTCCAATGTGTGTTCGATCCCTGGTCAGGAAACTAAGATCCCAAATGTTTTGTAGCCAAAAAGTCAAATCATAAAACATACACATTATTGTAACAAATTCAATAAAGACTTTACAAATGATCCACATCAAAAAAAAAAAAAAATAGTCCTGTGTCTAACTGAAATGATGGCAACTGGTCATTGAGAAAGACACGTCCCATCTTGGTACTTGAGTTTGTCTTCCTTTAGATGCCCTGATTCCCCACTGTGGAATTCTTAAGCCCACTGGGGACCAACATTGTGCATGTGGAAAAGAAATGTCAGCATATCAGCATCTGGGATAATAAACAGATCTACTAATCATGCTTTACATGGAACGTAAAATTCAAGGAAAACCCAAGGGGATGTTAACGGGGCCAAGCAGAGTCCTGTGCTGTTCCCCCTGTTCTACCACGAATCATCTGTGAACTTTGGGTAACTGGTTGGCATGTCTGAACTTCGCTTTTTTCAATTTTGCATCTGTAACCTGCTGTGATGAGTTTGGGTATCTCTAAGGTACACTGTAACCACTTTGAACGACTGTTTGATGAGATGTAATAAAGCTCAAACAACACCCTGTGGCTTACACTACTCCTCCCAGGAATAAACCCAACAGAAATGCACACACGTGCCCCACAAAGGACGGTATGAGAATGTTCACAAAAGCACTATTCACAATGATCCTAGGGTGGGTGGAATGTTGGCACCTATAAGATATGGTGGAGGTGGTTTAGTCACTCAGTCATGTCCAACTCTTGCGACCCCATGAACTATAGCCCACCAGGTTCCTCTGTCCATGGGTTTCCCAGGCAAGAATACTGGCATGGGTTGTCATTTCCTTCACCAGGGCATCTTTCCAAGCCAAGGATCAAACCCAAGCGTCTCCTGAATTGCAGGTGGGTTCTTTACTGCTGAACCAGCAGGGAAGCTCCCTCAATAAGATGTATTCACCTCTGAATCCCCAGAACCTGTGAACATGACCTTATTTTGGAAGAGTCTTCGTAGATGTAACTAAGGTAAGGTTCTTGTGATGAGATGATCCTGGATTAGATGGTGGGCTCTAAATCCATGACAAGTGTCCTTTTGAGAGACAGAGGAGAACAGAGATGAGGAAGAAGGGAGGCCACGTGAGACAGAGGCAGAGATCGAGGTGATACAGCCAGGAGCGAGGAACACCTGGAGCCGCCTGAGGCCGAAGAGACAAAGAAGGAATCTCCCCCTGGAGTCTTCAGGGGAACACGGTCCTGAGGCACCTTTATTTCAGACTTTTGGCCTCTAGAAAGAAATCCCATGGACAGAGGAGCCTGGCGGGCTACACTCCACGGGGTCGCAAGAGTTGAGCATGACTTAGCAACTAAACCACCACAACCAAGAGATGAAGCGTTTCTGTTGTTTTAAGTGACCGAGTTTGTGGTTGTTTGTTACAGAAGCCCTCAAAACCAATACACATGGACAGGGCAGCCCAGAGCCACTGCCTCTCTCCTTTTAGTGCTGGCCTGGGCACAGGAAGAGTATAAACCTGCCACTCCCCTGAGTTCCACCCACAAAGCTGAGCTTAGGTGTCCTGTATCCTCCAGTCACTCCAAGCCTATCAAAATCCAGGGGGCAAAAGTGTAACGAGAGACAGGGCACGCTGTCCTTTCTCAGGGACACATGGCATACAGATGCCCTGTTCTCTCCTTGTTTGCAAAGTAGGATCCTGTGGTGGTTGGAAGCTCATGACCTGTAGGCAGTTTGCCTGAGTTGGAATCCCAGCCCCTAATGTAACTGTGAGCTTGCTTGCTTGCTTAGTTATTCAGTCGTGTCTGACTCTTTGGGACACTTTGGACTGTATTCTGCCAAGCTCCTCTGTCCGTGTGATTTTTTTTTGTTTTTCCAGGCAAGAATACTGGAGTCAGTTGCCATTTTCCTCCTCCACGGGATCTTCCCAACCCAGGGACTGAACCGGCATCTCCTGTGTCTCCTGCATTGCAGGTGAATTTTTTACACACTGAGCCATTAGGGAAGTCCATAATTGTGAGAGTCTGAGCAAATTACTTAACCTCTATAGCTTACTTTCCTGGGTCTCAAATGAGAATAATAGTCACATATACCTTCTGGAATGATTTTGAGGGCTCAGTTCAGTTCAGTCACTCAGTCGTGTCTGACTCTTTGAGGGTTAGATGAATTAATACATGATGTTAGATGAATAAACGTGACCCATAGTGAGCATTCACTAAATGTTTCCAGTTTTTTATGATCAAAGTCAGGGCAGAAACTTCATCCAGTAACAAAGACAGAGAGAGGCACATTTACTGTGTAACTAAGGAAGCTCAAACTCCAGGGCCCCTCATTTAACTTGTGTTAGTAATGTCTTATAACTTTTCTTACAGAGCACCTCCCAAACTATATGAACTTCTGGATCCTACAAAATCTGGCTTCACTCTTGGAAATGAGCTATAGTTTCCCTTTGGCTTCATCTCTTGGAAACTTGAGCATAGTTGAGCGAATAGGGGAAGAGATAGGGACCCACCATTAATACCTTCTGACTAGGAAGGATGCAGCGAGACCACCACCTACATCCATGCTATCATCCTCATCAAGCTGGTCGTCACCGTCCTCCCCGTCCTGATTGCCATCAACTCCACCATCACCAGCAGCATCCTCATTTTCACTTGCACCTCCAATCAGAATCCTCCTCTTCTGCTTCATTATCATTCATTTAACGGTATTTCTGTTCCAAGTCCTCATTCATTCTCCCACCTCCTCTGAAAAAAAAGAAAAGGAGCTAAGATCTTCATTTTTGAGTCAGATAAAGAGGGACACTGATTGATTTTACCATGATTTACTCTTCATATCAGGATGCTTTCAGCCTTGCTCAGAGAAGACTGGATAGGTCACAGGAGTCAGGGTCCAGGGTCTCTTGACCAGAGATCAAATCCAGGCTCTGTCATGAACAGTTAGTGCATCTCTAAAAGGAGATGAAACAGGACCTATAGCACAGTGAGGAAATGCAAGTCTAGACCCATGTATCTATGTGCTCAGTCATGTTCAACTCTTTGTGACCCCGTGGACTGTAGCCTGCCAGGCTCCTCTGTTCATGGGGTTTTCCAGGCAAGAATACTGGAGCTGGTTGCCATTTCCTACTCCAGGGGATCTTCCTGACCCAGGGATCGAAACTTCATCTCTTGTGTCTCCTGCATTGGCAGGCAGATTCTTTATCAGTGAGCCACTTGGGAAGCTGAGATAAAGTATCAGTGCAGGAGACCTATGTATATAGCATTGGCCAAAAAGTTCATTCGTGTTTTTCCGTTGCACCGTATAGAAAAAATAAGAACTTTCTGGGCAACCAAATAGTTGCAACATGGAAGGCACTGACCAAACCTCTGGAATCAGCTCCCTGTCTCCACTGGACCCCTTCCAGAGGACAGATTTACATGATAGAATAAGAAAACAAAGAATCAGACTCACAAAAGGGAAGAAAAACCAAGTACAGAAACCACAAGAGCCAATTTAATTCTAACTGCTAATATTTGCCTCTAGGTTCCCTGGAAGCCAGGAAAGCAATGAAATAAACAGGAAGCTTCCCTAAAAGAAGTACATCGTTCTTCAACAGAAATGAGTTTACCTTGACATCATATTCTAAAAGATGTTTTCCTTCAGAAATTTTACATGTGATTTTCTGAGACCAGTTTAAAAAAAAAAAATACAAAAGCATTTTCAAATGGCTGCTGTTTATGTAGACCTTGAATCTACTGGGGGCCTAATATTAAAATCCAAATGATCGAGGTGATTCTTCAGGGAATTATGCAGATGTAGTTCAAGAATAGGAACTGATAGTGATCAGACTTAATATTGGGACAGAATTCAGACAGCATGGAGGAAGCCAGGATTTTGTCCCTTATACTTCCTTCCCTCAATGTTAGTTCTCTCAGCTGCCTTTTCAGTAAGAGAGATGATGAGTGGGAGGTTCAAGGTTTAATTCTTTGATAAGAGGTTCATGTACTGATGTTCAGATTCAAGGTAGGCCCATATGTTATTATATAATAGTAAATAATAATAAAGGCAGTGGTGATAATAATAAAGCAGTTTGTTCAATATCCCATGAATTCTTGAATTTTGGCTGATGGAACATAAGAGAATATCTGCTAATAACCTATGTGTCAAAATGATTAGCAGGAACCCTTATTTCTGGTACTCTATCCCAGTGGCTCAGCGGTAAAAAATCTGCCTGCGATGAAGGAGATGTGTGTTTGATCCTTGGTTTGGGAAGATGCCCTGGAGAAAAGAAATGGCAGCCCACTCCAGTATTCTTGCCTGGAGGATCCCAATCCAAGGGGTCGCAGAAGAGTCAGACACAACTGGGTGACTAAACAACAATTTTTTCCTGTAGGAAAAAAACCTTATGATGCTAGTTAAGAAGCACAGCCTTCTAGATTCAGTTTTCGTCTATTGAGCTTAAAATATACCAAGAAGTTGGGACTGGTTTTCTCAGAACTTCCTTCTGCTTCCTGAAAGCCAAATAATTATTCAAACCATTCAGATAATTGAAGGGTTTGGGGAAAATGTGTTTCTTTTTCAGGTACAGACATTTCTCTCTTACCCTCTTGGAGCTTTTTCTCTTCATCAAAATGACATCCAAAAAGAACACCATCAATTAAAATTTCTAAAAGTTTAGCTGTTTTTGCTTGTTTATCTCCCAGCTCTGATCCCTCCCAGTTAGCACTTTGTAACAGTGGGAGCTGTCAGTGGACACACTTCAGCGGCAGCCTGTACCCTGCCTGTGTTATAGGACCCTGGCAAGGAAGTAACCTCCAGAAAGTGAAAAGCGAAAGTCTGACTCTTTGCAACCCCATGGACTTTGGGATCCCATGGTCATCTGTCCATGGGATTTCCCAGGCAAGGATACCAGAGTGGGTTGCCATTTCCTTCTCCAGGGGATCTTTCTGGCTCAGGGATCAAACTTGGGTCTCCTACATTGAAGGCAAAGTCTTTCCTGTCTGAACCACCAGGGAAGCTCAACCTGCCAGTGTGGCCCTCAAAATTGCACAGCTAGGCTTGGTGTGATAGGGCACAATATGTCTCTGGGGTCTTGGAACCACTCACTCTAATTATTCCAAGTGCGTGACCAAAGTGTGCTTGTCAGTATTTGTGGAAAGGTTATCCCTGAGGAGCTGGAGTGTCACGTCACAGGGACATCTTGGAATGAATACGATCTCAGGTGGCCCCAGCCATAGCCGCTTGAAGCAGGGGTTTTGTTCCCAGCCAGAGACTGAGGTTGGATTGCAACAGTGAAAGCACCCAAACCTAAGTCCTAGACCAGTCAGTGACAAGGCCCTGGCCCTTCAGCTTTGCAGAAAGGAATTTCCACTAAAGGAAAGTAGTGAAAAAAGTCAAGTGTTTATTAGGAAGGAAAAAGAGTACCGTAGATGTAGATAGACACATGGGCGGGTTCAGAGACAGGATCTCACCCTTGTGCTGGTTTGAATCACTTTTATAGGGCATTTCTTCCAGGTTTCTTTTGGCCAATTTTTCTGAGTTGCCTGGTTCTGAGTCCATTTGGTACATCTCAGGGCCTTCCTGTGTGTGCCAGCATCTCTCAGCCAAGATGGATGCCAGTGAAAAGCCTATGGTAGGTTGATACCACTCCCCTTTTGACCTTCAAGAAATTTTCAGTTGGGAAGATCTCCTTGACCTTGAGAATGAGAAATATGTGGTCTCTTGTCTTCTATCTGGGCAGGGCCCAGCCTCCTCTCTCGATTGTCCTACTATTGATATTTTGGAGTTTTCAATACAAAAAAGATCTTCACGACCCAGATAATCACGATGGTGTGATCACTGACCTAGAGCCAGACATCCTGGAATGTGAAGTCAAGTGGGCCTTAGAAAGCATCACTATGAACAAAGCTAGTGGAGGTGATAAATTCCAGTTGAGCTATTCCAAATCCTGAAAGATGATGCTGTGAAAGTGCTGCACTCAATATGCCAGCAAATTTGGAAAACTCAGCAGTGGCCACAGGACTGGAAAAGGTCAGTTTTCATTCCAATCCCAAAGAAAGGCAATGCCAAAGAATGCTCAAACTACCACACAATTGCACTCATCTCACACGCTAGTCAAGTAATGCTTAAAATTCTCCAAGCCAGGCTTCAGCAATATGTGAACCATGAACTTCCTGATGTTCAAGCTGGTTTTAGAAAAGGCAGAGGAACCAGAGATCAAATTGCCAACATCCGCTGGATCATGGAAAAAGCAAGAGAGTTCCAGAAAAACATCTATTTCTGCTTTATTGACTATGCCAAAGTCTTTGTGTGAATCACAATAAACTGTGGAAAATTCTGAAAGAGATGGGAATACCAGACCACCTGACCTGCCTCTTGAGAAATCTGTATGCAGGTCAGGAAGCAACAGTTAGAACTGGACATGCAACAACAGACTGGTTCCAAAGAGGAAAAGGAGTACGTCAAGGCTGTATATTGTCACCCTGCTTATTTAACTTATATGCAGAGTACATCATGAGAAACGCTGGGCTGGAAGAAACACAGGCTGGAATCAAGATTGCCGGGAGAAATATCAATAACCTCAGATATGCAGATGACACCACCCTTATGGCAGAAAGTGAAGAGGAACTAAAAAGCCTCTTGATGAAGGTGAAAGTGGAGAGTGAAAAAGTTGGCTTAATGCTCAACATTCAGAAAACGAAGATCATGGCATCCGGTCCCATCACTTCATGGGAAATAGATGGGGAAACAGTGGAAACAGTGTCAGACTTTATTCTTCTGGGCTCCAAAATCACTGCAGATGGTGACTGCAGCCATGAAATTAAAAGACATTTACTCCTTGGAAGGAAAGTTATGACCAACCTAGATAGCATATTGAAAAACAGAGACATTACTTTGCCAACAAAGGTCCGTCTAATCAAGGCTATGGTTTTTCCTGTGGTCATGTATGGATGTGAGAGTTGGACTGGGAAGAAGGCTGAGTGCCAAAGAATTGATGCTTTTGAAGTGTGGTGTTGGAGAAGACTCTTGAGAGTCCCTTGGACTGCGAGGAGATCCAACCAGTCCATTCTGAAGGAGATCAGCCCTGGGATTTCTTTGGAAGGAATGATGCTAAAGCTGAAACTCCAGTACTTTGGTCACCTCATGCGAAGAGTTGACTCATTGGAAAAGACTCTGATGCTGGGAGGGATTGGGGGAAGAGGAGAAGGGGATGACAGAGGATGAGATGGCTGGATGGCATCACTGACTCGATGGACGTGAGTCTCAGTGAACTCCGGGAGTTGGTGATGGACAGGGAGGCCTGGCGTGCTGGGATTCATGGGGTCGCAAAGAGTCGGACACAACTGAGCGACTGATCTGATCTCATCAGTCAGGAAACAAACTCTAATGGCCTAGGGTCGGCGGTGCCTTATCTACCTCTTGCCTCAGATGGACCCCAAATTTTGCAATTCCTGAGTCTTGATTTTTTTAAATTTGGTAAACAAATATCCTACTTTCGTTCAGCTGTAAGCATGCTCTGTGCTGTCTCTAGGAAGTCTCAGCAGGATTAAGCCCCCAGGTACCTTGGTGAACCCTATTCACTGATGCACTTGGGACAGACTTCCTTCCCCACCTCACTGTCCACAGCCCTTACTTCCTTGAGGTCTTCATCGAGATGATCCTTGTCACAGGATTAAGATTTTTTTATGGCTCGTTCTTGTTTTAAAAAGTTTTGTTGAGGTGTAATTGACATATGACAGTATATTACTTTGAAGTGTCCCACATAGTGACTCAATACCTGCATATCTTTTAAAATGATTCATTTTGATATTTGGCAAAACTAATACAATTATGTAAAGTTTAAAAATAAAATAAAATTAGAAAAAAAATAATAAAATAAAATAAAATGTTCACCACAATTAAGTCTAATTAAAATTTGTCGCCTCAGTCATGAAAACTTTTTTCTTTTGATGAGTTCTTTTTCATGTGATGAGAACTCTTAAGATCTATTTTCACAGCCACTTTCAAATATGCAAGACAATATTATTAACTCTAGTCACCAAATATTAGCTTCGGGAGGAACAAAAAAAAAAAAAGAGAGAGACACTCTTCATGCACTTTTAATATACGATTTTCATTCCCAGTTTACAGAGAAGGAAACTAAGACTTGGAGTCATGAAGGAACTAGCCCAAGATCGGACATCCAATAAACAAGAAACCTTGAGTCAATCCCACAGGTCCCTGCCCCTCTCCATTACATCAGTGCCTTGTTGAATTGGAAGAGCTAATTTGCCCTGCAGCTGGTACACAGATATGGCTTTAGGAGTACAAGCATCTAGAACTTGCAAGTCCTTTTTCATTAAACTGGTTTTCGAATTTTAAATATCTCTGCAGGGCATTTTTCTCCTTTCTGTTTCATTGGTAACAAAGTGTATTTGGTTGCCGCCTTGGAAGTTATGCCTTCGTAGTTGCCCAATGAAAGTACTTGCCGTTTCATGTTAGCATAATAATGCTCTTCACCTGGTACGCTGGGTGAGTTCTCTTTGTCCCTGGCAGGTCCTCTGTCCCCTAGTTTACCACCCTGGGAGACTGCCCAATAGAACTGACAAAAATCCACATGTGAGCAAGAAGGCATGGAATTCAAAGGTAATGGGTTAAGCTTTTTTCCAATCATGCTGTCGTAATAACTGAAATCAGTTTTTCAAAGGAGTCAAAATTAGGCAGTAGGATGTGATGAGCAAACACATCTTTGCTTATTGTTAGAAAAACAGAATTCCTTGTTTCATATTGTAATAAAAATGCATTTAAAATGTTACAGGAAAAATGTGATCAAAGAGAGAGAAGCCTGCCTTTTTAGATGTCCCCACAGCAGAAGCACATGTTAAAATGTCATATTTTTTAAGTTCTGGAGATAAAAGGTGAGGCTGAATGCATAAAAGTGCAAAACGGGTATTTCTAGCTGTGGAAATGCGTAATGGAAAAAGTAGGTAGGAAGGAATTGATTAGGTAGGCAGAAAAAGAGCAAATGTCCAAGCAAATACAGGACATTTGTATGAGCAGAGCTGTTGAGAAGGGAGAGGAATTAGTATGTCAAGCAGAAATAAAGCCACTTTCCACAGCCCCCATCTTCTGGAGAAGGCAATGACATCCCCCTCCACTATTCTTGTCCAGAGAATCCCATGGACAGAGAAGCCTGGCAGGCTACAGTCCACGGGGTCACAAAGAGTCAGACACAACTGAGCAACTGAACACACACGTAGACTCCATAGTCTTTCCCAAGAGAGAAAAAGGAAATTGTCTGGGAGGGTGACCCCTAGAATGCCCTTCTGCATTTAAGACAATTTTACCCAGCCTGAAGCCTCAAATCCGAAGCCTTTTCCTCAATTGGCTGACAACACCCAAGCCAACTAACCTCTTTGGGTTTCACTCCTGCCCTTCTTTCAGAGCAGAGTCAGCTTCTTAGCAGTGGTTTGCACTTTGCAGCAGGCTTACTTCTCTGGCTTCAACCAGGCACAATCCTCTGGTACAGCTCTGTCTGTGCTCAGTCATTCAGTCGTGTCCGACCCTCCTGTGACCCCATGGACTGTAGCCCGCCAGGCTCCTCTGTCCCTGGGATTTTTCAGGCAAGAACACATGTGGGTTGCCATTTCCACCTCCAGGGGATCTTCCCGATCCAGGGATCGAACCTGGTCTCCTGCATTGCAGGCAGCTCCTTTACCACTTAGCCACTGGGGAAGCCTATGGCTCTGTCTGCTTCCTGGCAATTCCATAGCTGTGCCATGTGATGTGGAGATAGTCTGTCCTCTCTGTCAGGAATATCTTCACCACCCTGTTGGCCCATCCACCTGGCTCATTCCTATTTGTTCTTTAAAACCAATCCATGACACCTTCTGCAGAAAGTCTTTTTGATTAGCTTCATTTACCAAGCTTTCCACCCCCTCTTAAGTGTGTTTGAGCCTAGGGATGATCACATGGAATCCAATTGTGTATTCACTTCTCCCTCTTTTCTAATATGCTGGAAATGTCTTAAGGGCATTGGGCTGTATTTTATTTATCTTTGTGTGTCCAGAGTTTGACTGGGACACTGAAGCTAGTAGTAGGGGGATGTTGAACTGAATCAGGTTGAGTATATTTAACATGGACTTTGGACTATGGAGATGTGGGTTCAATCCCTGGGCCTGGAAGATACCACTCCAGTATGCTTCCTGGAAAATCCCATGGACAGGGGAGCCCAACAGGCTATAGTCCATGGGGTCGCAAAGAGTCAAACATGACTGAGCACGCACGCGCAGTGTGGTCTTTATGGTATGGTATAAAGTAAGGCAAGTGGGGGTAATCAAACTGTACCCACATTCAGCTGAGTCCCAAAAGGCAAGGAATGTCCACAGTCCGGTAACTCAAACTAGAACTCTTTTAAATGAGGCTAGCAGATACTTCCATAAAGAGGTTTACTTCCGTGGGTGCCCCTGATTTTATGACTATGGTGGCCTGAATTACCTGACTCTCAGCTGTGTGTCTTTCACATGGTCCAGGCAGTGCTTGGCTCCCAGGAAAGTGGGTCGCCTGTGATACAACGTCACATCTGTAAAATCTGACAGTTGGGAGGGAGCCGGCTGGGCGCTGCAATCAGAGGGAATTTTCTGCTGGTAGATGGCGATTTGCTGCATTTTGCATTCTCTGAAGTACAATGTCTTTGATTGCCAGCACTGTCATTTCAGGTTTGACATCTTTCTATGGGAACATCTGTGGCATGCGACTTTCTGTACCGGCAAAAAGACAGACAAGACTAATTTTTTTTTTTTAATCACATGATACAGTCTGACATATACAGTAACAGCTAGGCTGCATTTAGGCTGCAATTATTTTTCAATTTGACAGCTAACGGTTGCTCATCTTGTCTTTTCTATTGGTTTTTCTGACTCTTGTGTCCACCCAACCTTCCAGGGCTCTGAGCTGAGGCCAAAAAGATGGGGTATTTCATTCTCATTTCTTCAAGGGATATGTCCTTTTCACTATGACCCTCAGCCACCCAGGAAAGCCAAGAAGGGTCATCAGGGCCCATCCTTCCCCTAGTCTTCCCTATTCTTCTGTAAATGTCCTCCTTTGACATCCCTAGCCATACCTGCATCACAGACTCTCCCATGTTCTTCATTGGTTCTTGGCTCTTGCAGACAAGAGGGCAGACCTGTCTAAGAAATGGTTCTACACCAGACCTTGGTAACTTTATGTTTTAACTCCTCCCCAGTCTCCTTACACACAATGGCATTCACTTAATGTAATTAATTACTCTTTACCAGGAATAACACCAAATGCATCCCCGTGGGAAGAATTTCAGGCATCAGTGGTGGTTTTTGAGGAATTATGAGTAGAAGCTCTTCCACATTCCCATTGTAAAAATGGTCTTGCCTTTTCCCTAGTGGGTGACGTGTTGAAGGAGCACCCAGCCTCAGATTGGTTCTGGTTAATGCACTGAATTAGTGTGGGACCCTGGACAAAGGAGCTTAATGCTCTGGCCACAGTTCTGTCAAATTAAAAAGAAGAGAATTTCCCTCATGGTCCAGTGGCTAAGACTCCATGCTCTTAGATGCAAGGGGCCCGAGTTTGATCTCTGGTCAGGGCCCTAGATCCCATATGCTGCAACTAAGAGTTCACACGCTGCAACAAAGACCCGGTGCAGCCAGATAAATAAATAAATATTTTTTTAAAGAAGGGAATGTATATTAAATAATAAACATGTTGCTCACAGCTCTAAAATGCCTACATAGCAGTCAATGAGTGTTTCTAGAACATTTCAAAAAAGTTTCCCGCACTTTGACACAGGGAAGGTAACACAAGTAACAACAAGGCAGCTTATTCTGGAGATTATCATGAAAGAATCAAGATGATAAATGATGATGAGACCTATGTGTCAGGTCTCTTTAAGTTGGGATCAACAGGACATGGATTCTTCATGAAGTTACATATTTGTCCCTGCTAATGAAGCTGGGAGGCTTTCCATTACTAATCATTTGGAAGAGTTTAATGGGTCTAAAATCCCAGGTGGTGTGTGTTTGGACAGAACTATGGATGACTTCTTCTGCTCTGTGCTGCAAAAGCATGAATCAGCAGTAGCTGCTTTGTTTGAGGACAGGATTCAGAGAGTAGAAGTAATACAGACAGAGTCCAGGTGGCCACAGGTAACTCTCCTCTGAGATGCTCCAGTATGCGCATTCTTACCAGGCAGAGACCCTCAATGCTAAACTTTTTTCTGGAGCTAGAGAAACTTCTATCAACTTGAGACTTTTCTCTTATCATTTGTAAAGTCCTTTCTAGGTTTCTTTTCCCCTTGTATTCAATTTTCAATAGTAAATTCTTCTAGCTGCAATTTTTGGGGGGCTTTAAAAATTTTAGATTTATTAGCTTTTTCTTTTGTGTGTATGCTTTCTTTTAATTAACAGACTTTTTTGGATACAGTTTTAGGTTTACCAAAAAAAAAAAAAAAATGAGTGCAAAGTACAGAGAGTTCCTCTAAACCCCTGACCCCCAACCAATGTTCCATGTGATTAAAATCCCACATCAGTGTGGCACATTTGTCACAATGAAAGATCAATGCCAATGCACTATTCCTAACTAGTCTAGCAATTACATTAGGGCAGACTCTATGTTGTACATTCTGTGGGTTTTGAAAACTGTGTGATGACAAGTATCCACCATTAGAGTATGATGCAGTTCCAGATTTACAGAGTTATTGCAAAGACAGCACAGAGTTTGTGTATTTCTCACACTCTGTTTTCCGCATTATACACGTCTAACATTATTATGGTACATTTATCATGATTAATGAACCAGTATTGATGCTTATTAGCTGAAGTCTATCCTTTATTCAGATGGCCTTATTTTTCATCTAATGCTCCCTTTTTGTGCCAGGATTCCACCCAGGATCCCACATTGTATTTGGGCTTCATGTCTCAAGCTCCTCTTGGCTGTGACAGTTTCTTAGACTTGGTTTTTGAAGAGCTTTAAAATTTTCAGGTATTTGGTTAAATGTCTCTCAGGATTTTTTCATATTGTTAAACTAGGATGATATGTTTTGGGGAAGGAATACTACTGAAGTAAAGTATTCTGCTATTGTTGAATGCAGTACGTATTTCATAAATGTCAATCAGATCAAGTTGATTGATAGCGCTTGTGAAGTAAGCTATTTCTTTATTGATTTCCTGCCTGTTTAATACATCAATTACTCACATGGGTGTTAAAGTGTCCAAGTGTAACAGTGGGTGTGTCTTTTTCTCCTTCAGTCACATCAGTTTTTTGGCTTGTGTATTTTGATGTTCTATTGTCAGGTATATATCCATTTAGAATTTTTATATCCTCATGAAGAACTGACCCATTTATCATCATGTAGTGACACTCTTCCAGAGGAGGCAATGGCACCCCACTCCAGTACTCTTGCCTGGAAAATCCCATGGATGGAGGAGCCTGGTAGGCTGCAGTCCATGGGGTCACTGAGAGTCAGACACAACTGAGAAACTTCACTTTCACTTTTCACTTTCATGCTTTGGAGAAGGAAATGGCAACCCACTTCAGTGTTCTTGCCTGGAGAATCCCAGGGACGGGGGAGCCTGGTGGACTGCCATCTATGGGGTTGCACAGAGTCGGACACAACTGAAGCGACTTAGCAGCAGCAGCAGTGACACTCTTTACCCCTAACAACTTCCCTTGTTTTGAAATCTGCTTTGTTTGAAATTAATACAGCTACTCCAAGTATCCTTTAATTAATGTTAGCATGGTATATATAGTTCCAACTCTTTACTTTTAATCTATCAGAGTCCTTATATCTAAAGTGGATTTTGTTTGGACAATATATACTTGGGTCCAATTTTTTATCTGACAATCTAGATCTTTTAGTTGGTGTATTTAGACCATTCATTTAAAGAAATTATTGATATATTTGGTTGAACATCCACCATGCTTTTAACTGTTTCCTATACCTCTGTACAAGAATGCCTGGTATTGCTTTTGCTTTTGGGGATTTATTCTGTTTGATGATCTCTGAGCTTGTTAGATCTGTGGATTGGTGTAAGTCATTAATTTTGGAAATTTCTCAGCTATTATTACCTCAAACTTTTTTTCCTGCTCTTCTATTTCTTTCTTCTCCTTCTAGTATTTCAATTATAGGCATGTTACATCTTTTGGAATTGTCCCACAGCTGTTAGATGTTATGTTTTTTTATCATTCTTTTTTCTTTGCATTTCATTTTGAGGAGTTTGTATTGATCTGCCTTCAAATTGCTCACCCTTCAAGCCTTGACTTGACAAGTTCAGTTCAGTTCAGTCACTCAGTTGTGTCTGACTCTTTGCGACCCCATGAATTGCAGCACGCCAGGCCTCCCTGTCCATCACCAACTTAAGCCAACAGTATTTTTATTTCCAGCATTTTCTTTTGATTATTTCTAAGAATTTCCATATCTCTGCTTATTCTATCAATGTCTTCTTGCATCTGATCTTGTCTACTTTTCCCATTAGATTCCTTTACATATTTAACAGTTATTTTTAATTCCCTGTCTGACTCTAAGCTCTGTGTCATATCTGAGTCTGGTTCCCATGCTTGGTTTGTTTTCGCAGACTGTGCTTTTCTCATATTTTGACAAGCCTTGTAGTCTTTTGTTAATGATGGACATGTCACATCAGGTAACAGGAAAGGAGATGAATAGTCCTGTAGGGTGAGGATTTGTCGTTCTAACTAGGACCTGGGCTTTGCTTAGTGTTTCCAATAGCTATAGAGCCAGAAGCTTCAAGTTCTTTTAGTTTTTCTGTTTGTTTGTTTTGTCTTTCCTCTTGACTTTGGGCTTCTTTTAATTGCTCCTCCTCGGAGAAAATCTGTGTCTTACAACTCTTTCAGCTGTGATTCACTGTTATTATACAAGAGCCCAGCTGGTACGACGGCAGGTATAGGGGGTGGGGAACATTCTGTAATTACATCTTGGTCACACTGGGGGGGTCTGTGTCTCTGGACTGGAACCTTTACCCGTGTTTTGTCCTGTAGAATTTCCTCCTACCTAAGCAAGAGAGGAAGCCCAGCAGGGGCTTGTGTGAGAGGACTGCCCTTCCCCCACAGCTCTGAGAGGGAGCTCTGTTTAAGTTTCCCCCCTGGGGAGTGGGCATTTATAGAGAAAGCTCTGGGCATCTTGCATTAAAATTTCTTCTTCCCTCCCCCTGCCAGTTTCACAGTAGGGTCTTTATCAGATCATTAACACAAAACATAGTGGATTCCTGCAAGTAAAGTTGACAGCAGTGTAAGGGCCCCTCATACAGTGGCTCCCGGGAATTTCTCCCTCTCGTGCCTCCAGAAATACACCAAAATTGCCATTTATGTATTTCTTAATGTTCAACCCATTAATGGCTCCTGGCTTCCACTCCAGGAAGATCTAAGCCGTGACTCTCAGCTTTATCTTTTCTCTCCTGAGCTCAGAGCAGTTGATTTTCCCTGCAAAGTCAGTTCTCTTATGGGTCCAAGAGAAGTCTATTATTTTAGTTTGTCCCAATATTTCTTGTAAGAATAGGAGAAACAACTTCCACACTCTTTATGTCAGAGGTTGTAGGGTCTGCAGGTACGATAATTCTCAGTCAAAGTCAAGGTTGTGCCCTTGGGGAGAAGTTGTGTTAGGTCAAAATATGCTGCACTTTTCTTTTAAAAAATAAAACCTTAAACACAGCATGAATATATGAATCTGCAATGTCAACCAATATAGTGAACTTCCCAACTGTCTTAATAATCTATTCTAGTATTTTTCTAACAGTTTCTAGTATTTTTCTAGTACTTTTAAAATACTATAAACAGATGTTATTAGGAGTCGATTTTGGAAATTTAGTGACTATTTTGGAAATTTAGTAAGTAAGTCATAATTTCCATTAAAATACATGGCTCTGTATCCAATTTAAACCCTAATGTGCTCAGGCAGAACATTCTTTAAAGAGGAAGCTTTGCTACTCATCAAAGCCTGATAACAGTTTCACTTGAGAAAAATCACAGGAATCTGATAAACCAGATGACATCCAGGGGATTTCCCTGACTTTTCTTAAGCTGCACTGTGGAAGAGGAAATAAAATACTTCCTCTTCAGTCCCTTCTTTATCTAGTTTTGTTTAAGTTTATTGTGCCTTTAATTGCCTTTGCACTGAATACTAAAAAAATAAATAAATAAATGATGACACAGAACAGACAATGGCAAACAATAGATTCTTCCAATTCAAAGAAAATTTCTTTTTCTTTGGACCTACTTATGAAGTAGGCACATTAGAATTATTCTGTTTATGCACATAGGAGGAGACCCTAGGAATCCTCACTGTGACTCAGCCATGAACATCTTGCTGAGTTAACTCCCCAAGACCAAGACGTCAAGCAAAGGAGGAAGTATTGACATTACTGTTTTATTTTTATTCTATTCATTGATTTTTGGCTACTGACAAATGAGAGCTTTCCATAGGTAATTTTTTAAAAATCTCTCCATGTCTCAGAAGACATATAACAAACAGACAAACAAGAGATCGTCTGTGAAGGGCAACTGTTGGGAAGACACTCCAAGAAGTGTAGGTTTTGTTTACTGAGGTCCTTCCTCTCTCCCACCCATCACTCATTTCCTGAGCTCCTCGGTTAGACTCTCAGGCATGAGACATCACCTTAGTGAAACGATATCTGGGATCCAACCATTTTAGGTCTAGATAAGAGCTTAGAGATAAAATCGTCCTTTCTCAAAAGAGAAAGTGAAAGCTCTGGAGGAGCTCAGAGATCCACCCAAGCTCCCACCACAGGTCAACTGCCATTCCTCCCTTGTGCCATCTTCCTTGCTTTTGTAACAGCAAACCCACCAACAGATCAGAACATTGAGTGACTCCTATGTGGACCTGCCTGATTCTCCAGTTTTATTCTATTGGCAAAGGGGAGGCATTTGAGGGAAGTTTGAGCCACTTTTGATTTCAGTGTGTTCTCAGCTAAGTTGTTTTTCCTTTGGACTGTTAATTGCCATTGTAGCAAACAAAAATAACCCAGGTTCTTAACATTTCTGTTGGCAGCAAGCACACTTGATTACATATCCCTTCAGTCCTGTGGGCAAAGACCACAGTCCTGAGTTCTGCAAGGACTTGTCCTCCCTGGAGCTCCCTTGATGATGGAACAGGGGTACTCCTTCCTTGGTATGTATCAAGGTCCTTCTCCTATACACGGGGAGACAAACTCTTGGGCTCTGCAGTGACACTGTGACCATGCTGACAGCTTCTCATGTGCGGTCAGAGTCAAATATCCCCTCTGTCATGATGCTCCCTGGCTCCAGCCTGGGTCCATATCCCTCAGCTCCAATTTAGGGCTGGCTAAGCCTGTTTATTGCATTTGGAATCTTTCTCTTTGAGGGTTTGGTTCTATCCAGCTTTTATCCGAGGAATGTTTGCTCTCTGCACCCAATCCTCTCTCTAATTCAGTCAATATTTGTTTTCTGCATCAGCACTCTTCTTTTTCTAAGTGTTGACCTGATGGCAGTATTTGTCTTTCCTGCTCGCTTTCACTTCCTTTTCATTCTGTCACTGTTGAATTTCTCTTAAAAGTAGCTTTGGAATAAAAGAAGGGAAATTAGGGGTATGGGATGAAGAGATGTAAACCACTCTGTATAAAATAGATAAGCAACAAGGATATATTGTATACTACTACTACTAAGTCGCTTCAGTCGTGTCCGACTCTGTGCAATCCCACAGATGGCAGTCCACCAGGCTCCACTGTCCCTGGGATTCTCTAGGCAAGAACACTGGAGTGGGTTGCCATTTCCTTCTCCAATGCATGAAAGTGAAAAGTGAAAGTGAAGTCGCTCAGTCGTGTCCGACTCTTAGCGACCCCATGGACTGCAGCCTACCAGGCTCTTCCATCCATGGGATTTTCCAGGCAAGAGTACTGGAGTGGGTTGCCATTGCCTTCTCCTATATATTGTATAGCACCTGGAATTATAGCCATTGTCTTATAATAACTTTGAATGGAGTGTAATCTATAAAAATACTGAGTCACCATGCTATACACTTGAAACTAATCTAATATTGTAAATCAACTATACTTCAATAAAAAAATTACCATCTATAGCTCCCTGGGTCCCTTCAGCTGGCCCCTGACTCTTAATCCTCCTTTCTTTCTGTGAACAGTGGCCTCTGCATTTTCCACTGTTACCTCTGAGCACAAAATAGCAAAATCTGTGATGTGATGTCTTTTTCAGATGAGACTTTTTAATGAATTCTGCCCTACTGGTGAAGATGGTCTGCCTGAAAAACAACAGGAGAAGAGATGAGGATGTCCCTTTAGCAATAAATACCCCTAAATTCATCAGCTTCAAAGAAATATGACCCATGCTGCCAAAGGTTAAGCAGTGCATTTGTAATCAATGACTTGGGAACTTGTCAGCCTCTGACATCAATAAGAAATAACTCAGAGGGACTTCCCATTCTCCCAACACAGGTGTCCTGCATTCAGTTCCTGGTCTGGGAACTAGATCCCACGTGCCACAGCTATTAATAAGATAGAAAATCCTGCATGCCGCAACTAAGATACAGCACAGCCAAATAAGTTTAAATAAATTTTTTGAAAAGGAAATGACTCAGAGACTTCATACCCTCTAACTGGAAGGCTCTATCTTCTACTTACACCCTTATTAATTCCTGCTTATACTTCAAGTCATGAATTAATGTCACTTCTTTAGAGAAGTATTCACTGACCCTCCAAACTAAGTTGTATCATTTTACTTGATCTTCAAGTCTACAGCCAGCCCTCTCCTTTGAAGCACAGTTTCAGATATCCAACCACTTACTCAGAATCTCCAATGGATATCCAATTTAAGGCATCTTAAACTTTATAAGGCCAAAGGAGAAGAGGACAGAGGATGATATGGTTAGATAGCATCACCAACACAATCAACATGAACTGGAGCAAACTCCAGGACACAGTGGAGGACCGGGAAGCCTGGTGTGCTGCAGCCCATGGGGTCTCAAAGAGTTGGACATGACTTAACTGAACAACAAATACAAACTCAACAAACTGAACTCATTTCCCCCTCTCAAACCTGTTTACCCCCATTTCTGTAAATGTCACCACAATTTATCTAGTTATTCAAGTCACAAGCTTCAGAGTTCATTGTCTTAGGTTCCTTAAAAGCAGAGGTGAAGGCAGAGATTCTTGTGTATGTGAGAAAGCTCATAGGAAAGCCCTGTACAGGTATAAAGGAAGCTGTAGGGGCAGGAGAGGATGTGTGGCAAAGGGGTGGGCTCTCCTGGGGTCCACCCTGAGGCCAGGCAGCTTGGAGCATGAATGGCACCAGCGTGGGCTCATTGTGTGATTGGGGGCTGGGCGTTGTATTCCACTAGCAGTGCGTCACTGGTTACAAGTCCGCCTCTTACCCCAGGATTTCCATTGACTGAGATCCACTCTCCAGAGAAGGAGGCAGCCAGGGGCTCAGCTGGTGATGGGAGCACCCATCTTGTGGAGGGGCATGTGTGCAGCCCTGGCCGAGTCTACTACACCATCCTGAACTCCTTCCCCCACCCGCTGCCATCTGCTTCCTCCACACTCCATAAACAAATCCTGGTAATTTGACCTCCAAATAATATCCCAACACAAACAATCTCTCACTGTCCAATCAGCATCGCCTTAACCCAAACTACCATCTCTCATCTCTTACCTGGACTACCAGGAGCAGATGTACTCATCCCTCCCACAAGAAGCAGGAAATAAAAGAATTAAGGTTGCTTTCTCAGAGACAAGCTCGAAGACCAAGACATGGCCAGTCAGAAAAAGGATGGGCAGTTGCATGTAGAGGGGTAGAATGGTGCCCCTCGGCAAACCCAGACTGATGCAATTGAGTGGACAAGCATATTGAAGAAAAGATTCCATCAAGGGAGCAGCTTGTCAGCCAAGCAGGAGACGCAGAGAAACAGTGAGAGAGAGCCCAGAAGTTTCAGTCAGTAAATATCACAAGACCAGTCCAATTTTAACCTGCTGCCGCTCAAGTCATCCACCCAAACCCTCACTCCTTTGTTCTGATTTCATGCTCACCAGGTATATAGAAGGCAAAAAGAATTTGAGTGGTCCTAGAGCAATGGCATTTCCTTCTCATTATAAATAGTAAATGGACATCCCAGTCTTATTCATCAGAGCATGTCAAGTCACTTCAGTTGTGTCCGATTCTTTGCAACCCTACAGACTGTAGCCCCCAGGTGCCTCTGTCCATGGGGATTCTCCAGGCAAGAATACTGGAGTGGGTTATCATGCCCTCCTCCAGGGCATCTTCCCGACCCAAGGATCAAATTCCAGTCTCTTCTGTCTCCTAAACTGGCAGGCGGGTCCTTTACCAGCACTACCTAGGAAGCCCCATTCATCAGTATCTTGATACAAAAACCCACCAAGTGATGAATGTTCCAGCCTGAGCTGCAGCAAATTCCACAGGATGCATAGCAGATTCTATTTTCGATAAATAGCCACAGCGAGAGCCCTGGTTCCACCTGGTCTTCCAGAACTTTGCCACAGCCCTGTCAAAAGTGGGAGTCCATCCCCACACCCAAATCTACATGGTTTTTTGGCTACTGCCAAATAGATAGAATGTTGTACAAGTGATCAGTGCAAAGAAATAGTGGAAAACAACAGAAAGGGAAAGACTAGAGATCTCTTCAAGAAAATTAGAGATACCAAGGGAACATTTCATACAAAGATGGGCTCAATAAAGGACAGAAATGGTATGGACCTAACAGAAGCAGAAGATATTAAGAAGAGGCGGCAAGAATACACAGAAGAATTGTACAAAAAAGATCTTCATGATCCAGATAATCACGATGATGTGATCACTGACCTAGAGCCAGACATCCTGGAATGTGAAGTCAAGTGGGCCTTAGAAAGCATCACTATGAATAAAGCTAGTGGAGGCAATGGAATTCCAGTTGAGCTATTTCAAATCCTGAAAGATGATGCTGTGAAAGTGCTGCACTCAATATGCCAGCAAATTTGGAAAACTCAGCAGTGGCCACAGGACTGGAAAAGGTCAGTTTTCATTCCAATCCCAAAGAAAGGCAATGCCAAAGAATGCTCAAATTACCACACAATTGCACTCATCTCATACGCTAGTAAAGTAACGCTCAAAATTCTCCAAGCCAGGCTTCAGCAATACGTGAATCGTGAACTTCCTGATGTTCAAGCTGGTTTTAGAAAAGGCAGAGGAACCAGAGATCAAATTGCCAACATCTGCTAGATCATGGAAAAAGCAAGAGAGTTCCAGAAAAACATCTATTTCTGTTTTATTGACTGTGCCAAAGCCTTTGACTGTGTGGATCACAACAAATTGTTGAAAATTCTGAAAGAGATGGGAATACCAGACCACCTGACCTGCCTCTTGAGAAATCTGTATGCAGGTCAGGAAGCAACAGTTAGAACTGGACATGGAACAACAGACTGGTTCCAAATAGGAAAAGGAGTACATCAAGGCTGTATATTGTCACCCTGCTTATTTAACTTATATGCAGAGTACATCATGAGAAACTCTGGACTGGAAGAAGCACAAGCTGGAATCAAGATTGCCGGGAGAAATATCAATAACCTCAGAGATGCATATAACACCACCCTTAGGCAAAAAGTGAAGAGGAACTCAAAAGCCTCTTGATGAAAGTCAAATAGGAGAGTGAAAAAGTTGGCTTAAAGCTCAACATTCAGAAAACGAAGATCATAGCATCCGGTCCCATCACTTCATGGGAAATAGATGGAGAAACAGTGGAAATAGTCAGACTTTATTTTGGGGGGCTCCAAAGTCACTCCAGATGGTGACTGCAGCCATGAAATTAAAAGACGCTTACTCCTTGGAAGGAAAGTTATGTCCAACCTAGATAGCATATTGAAAAGCAGAGACATTACTTTGCCAACAAAGGTTCATCTAGTCAAGGCTATGGTTTTTCCTGTGGTCATGTATGGATGTGAGAGTTGGACTGTGAAGAAGGCTGAGTGCCGAAGAATTGATGCTTTTGAAGTGTGGTGTTGGAGAAGACTCGAGAGTCCCTCGGACTGCAAGGAGATCCGACCAGTCCATTCTGAAGGAGATCAGCCCTGGGATTTCTTTGGAAGGAATGATGCTAAAGCTGAAACTCCAGTACTTTGGCCACCTCATGGGAAGAGTTGACTCATTGGAAAAGACTCTGATGCTGGGAGGGATTGGGGGCAGGAGGAGAAGGGGACGATAGAGGATGAGATGGCTGGATGGCATCACTGACTCGATGGACGTGAGTCTGAGTGAACTCCGGGAGCTGGTGATGGACAGGGAGGCCTGGCATGCTGTGATTCATGGGGTCGCAAAGAGTCGGACACGACTGAGTGACTGAACTGAACAGAACTGTACAAGTGATGCTGTCTAATTTCCAAGGTGAGATCATAGAAAGCAATAGGCTTCTACTTGGCCCTTGATCTTTTGGGATGCTCACCGTTTGAGCCCACCACTCTGTTATAAGGAAGTACAGGCCTCAGGGCAACCCACAGGTTTTCTGGACAACAGCTCCAGCCAAGATCCCAGCCACTGACCACGGGAAGAAAAGAAACTTCAGATGATTCTAGCCCGGGTCTTCTGACTCCACAGCTGATGACGTATAGAGGGGAGATGAACCAGGCTCACCTAGCCATAGCCAGATTGCAGTTTCATAAGAACAATAAATGTTGGCTTTTTTTAAGTCACTAAATTTTGGGGTGGCTTGTTACATGACAGAAGGTAATCAGACAAAAGAACCTGTTCCAAATTGGAGATCAGCCCAGTATTGCCACTTAACTACATGAGTCCTTGTATTAATCCTTTTCTTTTTAGTTTTTTTGTATTTTTAAAATTTGAATATAATCACTTTATAATGTTGTGTTAGTTTCTGCTGCACAATGAAGTGAATCAGCTATATGTATACATATATCCCTTGCTCTCGGGCATCCCTCCCACCCCCTCATCTCACCCCTCTAAGTCATCACAGAGCACTGAGCTGAGCTCCCTGTGTTATATAGCAGTGAGTGAGTGAAAGATGCTTAATCATGTCCAACTCTTTGCGACACCATGGATTGTAACCCACCAGGCTTCACTGTCCATGGAATTTTCCAAGCAAGAACACTGGAGTGGTTTGCCATTCCCTTTTCCAAGGGATCTTCCCAACCCAGGGATCAAACCAAGGTCTCCTGCATTTCAGGCAGATTCTTCACTGTCTGAGCCACCAGGGAAGCCTGTGTTATATTGCAGGTTCCCACTAACTATCTACTTTACACATGGTAGTGTGTGTATGTCAACACTATGCTCCCAATTCATCCCACCCTCACCTTCCCCCTCTGGGGTCACATGTCTGTTTCTCTATGTCTGCATCTCTATTCCTGCCTTGGAAATGGGTTCATCTGGACCACTTTTCCAGATTCCAAATATATGTGTTAATATACAATACTTGTTTTGCTCTTTCTGACTTACTTTATTGTGTATGACAGACTCTAGGTCCATCCACATGTCTACAAATGACCCTAGCTCTTTCTTTTCAGTGGCTGACTAATACACCATTGTATGTATATACCTTTTATTAGTTCTTCATGCTCATAGTACTCATGGTGCTTGGATTCTACTTCTATCCCACGGGAATCTTCATACCTGTTCAGAGCCAGCCTTAGAGGCTGGGGGTTTTGGATGACTCCACTCATTCAGGTGAGTCCTCTGCCTGTTCCTTAAAGGCCGAAGCTTTGCCTGGGTCCTTTTCTCGAGCTATATTTGAATTATTGTATCATTAGCACAACTTTTCCATCTATCCTCACTCCCTTGATGATTTCACTTGGTTGCTGAGCTTTAAGAAAAATTTTGTTCTGAAGACGGTAACAATGCTTTACCTCTAGCCTGGACATCACCCTGCACTCTAAATCATATTGCTCACTTGATTTCTACACTTGGATAAAGAGTAGGCACCTTAAAATTAATGCTCACAGTTGGCCTCCTGCTCTCCTACTGCCTCAAAATTGTTCCTCCCAGGCTCTCTTGTCTCCAGTGAACCAGTGAACCAATGAAGTTGCTCAGTCGTGTCCAACTCTTTGTGATCCCATGGACTGTAGCCTACCAGGCTCCTCCATCCATGGAATTTTCCAGGCAAGAGTACTGGAATGAGTTGCCATTTCCTTCTCCAGGGGATCTTCCCAATCTAGGGATAGAACCCAGGTCTCCTGCATTGCAGGCAAACGCTTTACCATCTGAGCCACCAGGCAATTCTAAATTTTCAGTTCACTCAGACTGAAAAGCCAAGAGGTAGAATTAGGGGAGTACAAGATGAAAGATGTTTATTACAAGAAATTGGCTTCTGTGATTGTGAAGACAGGCAAGCCCCAAGATCTGCAGGGTGAGTCACCATGCTGGAGACCCAGGAGAGGTGACAGTGAAGTTCTAGTCCAACGGCCAGCAGGCTTGAGATTCAGGAAAAGCCAATATTGCAGTCTGAGTCTGAAGGCAGGAAAAATTCTCTCATACCCAGGAGAGGGTCCAATTTTTTGTTCTATTCATGCTTTCAACTACTCGAATAAGGCCCACCACACAAGGGAGGGCAATCTGCCTCACTCAATCTAATGACTTAAATATTAATCTCATCACAAAACATGCAGAAAAATGTCTGACCAAAGAGCTGGGTACCCCATAGCCCAACTGAGTTGACACACAAAATTAACATCACAAATAACAAGTGCAGAGTTTCCCTCAGGGCCCCTTTAACCAATTTTGGGAGCCCCTGCCTGGCTCTCAGTGGCCAGCCCTGTGCGGCCTATTCACAAGGTGCCCTGGGGCTACTAGAGCCACACTGCCCTTGTTTAGCAGAGGGCCTCCAGGCACAGAAAGCTAGGAGTGCCTTGGAATGTGCCTCCCAGGGTGACCCTGAAGGTGTAGGAATATGAAGCCCCTGGCTCAACTTCAGACTTCCTATCTTCCCTTCCTGGGTTCTCCTTGGATCAATTCTTTAATAAAAAACTTGCATGAGAACTTCTATCTCAGGGTCTGCTTCTGAGGGAAATTAGTCTTAAGATAGCAGCCTTTTTTTTAATCATACTTTGTTGGCCTTCATAAATATTGTCATTTCCACCTTAAAGCTGGTCCTTACTCAGTTTTAGGAGACAACCTAAAGCTTCCTAAAGCTTTAACATCATCAAATGATCAATTAAAAACATCTTTTCTTTCAGTACCACTAAGAAGCAAGACCTCAGGGTTAGGAAGGTGTGAGCTCTGAAGTCAGTACGTTTCCCCCAAATCATCTAGGAGCATAAAAACAGTCAGCCTGGCTACTGCATCCTCTGGGAGAGAAAACTCTCTTCCCACTAGTCTCCAGAAGGAGAATTTGGGGCAGCCTGCCATTTGCCACACTGCATGCTTTCCTGTGAAATGAGAGCACCAGGGAAGAAACTAGCTCTGGAACTAATAATAAGACCCAGTTAGCATTTAATTTACACACATGCTGATTTATTTTATAATTGCAGTTGCTGAAGAGGTATGTCTTTCCATTCCCGAGCCCCCAGTGACCCCAGAAGGTAATTACAGAAACGGCTCAGCTCTGCTCATAATACAGAATCATCACATTTCTTGAAATGACTTAACCTGCGATGTCATTGAACATCCCCTGAAGAAAATTGGAAGCTAGAAACCCACCTCACAGAGCAGAAGAATCTTTCTCTTTACTCATGTAGAGGAATCTACTTTAATTACCTTTCGGCTCTTCTCTGTGTAAGATGGTACCCAGGAGACTGGAAAACAGTCGTTTAAAGCACCTGATGATAAGCACTGTCAAAGAAAGCCCTGTAGAAAATAGTTACACCATGCTCTTTGAAGCCAAGATGTTTCAAGGGATTTTACGCTAGTTGAGAAATCTAGGTTATCAAGCTATGGAATTCAGTGCATGCACACAAGTGTGTACATGCATGCACATAAACACACACACACAGTTATCAGTTCTACGAAACCTAATGCCTGCAATGGCCTGTGAAGAGTGCTGACACACCGTAAGAAAGGAGATGAGAGAGGTTCCACGATTGACTAAACGAGCATTTCACCTGTCAAAGTCCTGCTGGTGGTCTGACAGCGTTTACAACCCCATTGTGCTGTAACCCAAAGTCAGACCAAGACCACTGCACACTTTCTTCCACTGTATGCCTCACCCCTCTTCCCTTGTTGGCTTCCCATCCAAGGTTTGGCCTCTTGGCCTTGCCTGACCTTGACTCCAGGGGATAAGACACCCTTCTGTGAGGTTAGACAGATGCCCCTCAGGTAGGTGGATGGAGAGAGATTTCCAACCAAAAGCATCAGCAACACGAAGGGTGGGACCAGAAAATGGAGCCCCGTTGTTGGGAACTCATTTATTATGGCTCAACTCTAAAAGATAAAGGGGGGCAAGAACTGCAGGGGGAAGGGGAAGGTGGGATGAACTGGGGGCTTAGCACTGACATATATACACCACCATGTGTAAAACAGATAGCTAGTGGTAAAGCTGCTGTATAACACAGGAAGCTCAGCTTGGTGCTCTGTGATGACCCAGAGGGTCATCAGTGGGATGAATGAGGGCTGATCAAGAGGGAGGAGAGGTAGGTATACAAATGGCTGATTCCCAAAGGAAATCAATCCTGCATATTCATTGGAAGGACTGGTGCTGAGGCTGAAGCTCAAATACTTTGGCCACTTGATGCAAAGAGCTGACTCATTGGAAAAGACCCTGATGCTGGGAAAAACAAAAGGCAAAAGGAGAAGGGGACGACAGAGGGTGAGCTGGTTAGATAGCATTAATAGACAAGGATTTGAGCAAACTCTGGGAGACAGTGAAGGACAGAGGAGCCTGGGGTGCTGCAGTCCATGGGGTCACAGAGAGTTGGACACGACCTAGAGACTGAACAACAACTATGGCTGATTCACCATGTTGGACAGCAGAAACTAACACAACACTATAAAACAATCATACTCCAATTAAAAAAAATTTTTTAATAAAAACAGTAGCCAAGTAGGCATAATCCACATCAAGGAGAAATTCACAACCAGGCCAGAGTTTGATTTAAATAGCTGTGGAAGTGCTTGTCAGGGGAGGGACACATCCCCTAAGGTTTACGGGAGTCTCATTCAGGCAGCAGAGTGGAGGACAACCTGAGCAAAGAGTAATATACAGGTGGGAAGGCTGGACAGAGGAAGTTGAGGTTTGATGATCGAGGTCATAGGCTAGGTGCTAGGCTGTCAGATCGGAGTTAAGAGTAGACCACAGACATTTTGTTGGTAAGAACCGGCAAGAGGAAAGAGTATTAGAGGTCACGTCATCGTGACTAGAGGTGGTGCTGTGGCAGGAGCCCAGAGAGCCAGTTTCCTGGGACCTTTCCTCTTCTCCCAGGACCATTCCCAGCAGTGAGTGTGTTATGGGCGCTCAGGAATTACCTGTTTTACTCAACTGACCTCATAGTCATCTCTCCTCTCAACCATTCTCTAGGAGAGGCAGAAAATGATGAGATAAGCAAATTAATGGAACTTGGGTAAGTCTCATAAATTTGATTCTGTGTTTCTGCCAGTATAAAATGAGGGGGCTGGACAAGGATCTGGCTGACCATCTCCAACTCTCATACCCAGTTCTCAGGGGTGGGGCTGGCAGCTGCCTTCTGTGGGGATGTTGGCAGAAATCTTGAGAGATGAACAGACTGCAAAGAGGCTCTTCCAGGTCCCCTTCAAACCCAGGGTTAAGCAAAAGATTGCTGCATTTATTGATTTATTTGTGTTATTTACAAACACTGAAATAGTCATTGTGCTGTAGTTCCCTTTAATGGAGGAAATAAAATGATCTCTATGGAAGGAGGGAGTGGAGTGGGGGACCTGTGTTGCCAAGGCAAGCTTACTGGTGGCATAAAATTCTGGATTTTTTATGTTTGTTTTGTTTTAATTGGAGGATAATTGCTTTACAGTATTGTGTTAGTTTCTGCCATACATCAACATGAATCAGCCATGGGTATACACACGTCCCCTCCCTCTGGAACCTCCCTCCCGCCTCCCATCCCATCCCACCCCCTTCTAGGTTGTCACAGAGCACTGGGTTTGAGCTCCCTGCATCACATAGCAAATTCCTACTGGCTATCTATCTCACATATGGTAATGTATATGTTTCAATGTTACTGTTTCAATTTTGTTTTTATTTAAATTGAATTTCCAGTTGACTGGATTGATGCTGCCTTTGACACCCATTCAGTGCTTTGAATAGAACCTGATTCTTGTGGCTTTGTTTTCTCCAGGCCCTGAGAGGGGATCCCGGGATTGTTGATGAAAAGACATTCAGCACAGCCTGTCAGTGTCTCACTGATAACATTCTCTTGACTGACTCATCAGGGCTGCCCTATGCGGGTGGGAGCCTGGCTGGGTCTCCCCAGACCGGTGTTGCCATCTCTGGGCCTTGAGCCTCCAGACACTTGAGCAGAAAACCTAAGGGGAGGGCAGGAAGGTGCCCAGTGCAGGCTTGTCCCAGACATCACCCCTGTTCCAGTGACTTGCCTGGGTTGTGCGTTGGTCCCCCGGCACTGTTTTCCCTTGTCAATTCCGCGAAGCGAGTGGGAGGCTATATGGTGAACACAGTGTGCTCCTGGTTTAAAAAGGAAAGAAAGGAGAGGCTCTGTGTGGTATTGCAGCAACCCTTGATTACTGTGAGAAAGGGAGGCAGGAGTCATACACAAGGGAGTGTTCAGGGTTGAAATCTACTTAGTGGAAGTGCTGGCAGGAAAAGACCCCTGGATTCAGAAGCTTAGTTATTAATCTCACAGCTTCCTTATCTATAAAATCACGGCAGGGTGTTATCTAATCTCTACTGCCTCTCAGGTCCGCGTGTATGCTAGGTCACTTCAGTTGGGTCTGACTTTTTGCAGCCCCATGGACTGTAGCCCACCAGGCTCTTCTGTCCGTGGGAATTTTCCAGGCAAGAATACTGGAGTGGGTTACCATGCCCTCCTCCAGGGGATCTTCCCAACCCAGGGATCAAACCCGTGTCTTCTGTGGTTCGTTCATTGGTAGGCAGGCTCTTTACCACTAGCGCCACCTGGTCTGAGATTCCTAGAAATGCAACTGGAATAGTTAATGTTAGTTGCTGTTGATCAGTAAGGTCAAAGGGTAGAAACCAAGGGAGAAATATCAGTGCTCTCAGATGCTTCCAGCTACAAGCCTGGATAAGAACTGTCCAAGGTGCTAAGAAGGGAGAGGGATCAGAGAGGGCTCTCACTGTTTCCACCAGGACAACAGGCTTAAGCTGGGACAAGTGTTCGTCTCAAGAGAGCAGCATCATTTGGGTGAGATTAGCCTGATAAGTGCTTCGCTGTGTTCCTTTTTATGTTCCTATAAATGCATGCTTCCTACCACTCTGCCCACATGCCCTGAATTAATCCTATGGCCCTGTTGGTCTACCATTTATCAGTGATCTAGTATCAGGCATTCTGCATGGTGAATTGCTGCAATAACATCTCCCTTACCCATGACCATGGGTGTTCCCTTCCACACTGACTCTGGGCTAGGCCAAGTGACTTGCTTTGGCCAGTGGAGTATTAGCAAGCAAACTGCAGGAGACTGAAAAATGCTTGCATATTAGGGCATGCTCTCTGGGCACTTTTGGAAGTTTGGAATGGTAATGCAAGTAACCCCATGTTAACCTGCTGAATAACTAGAGTTTGGATAGAACAGAAAAGGGACAATTCAGATGAGGACTCTAGACCACTCAGACCCCAGCCAGTTTAGCTGTTGATTGAAGACACATGAGACAAGCTTATCTGAGACCAGAATATACTTTTGCCTAAGCCTATTCTGAATTTCCAACCTACAAAATCACGAGCTGAATAAATGGTTTTTGTTTTAGTCCAGCACATTTGGAGTGTTTGTTACACAGCAAAAGCTCACTGACGCACCTCACGCTGTTTTAGGAGCTAGAAGCATGCCCAAGAGTGGTACCTATGTCCACAAAGACTTTCTTGCACTCTGATTCTGTGAGTAAGCCTGCTCATATGAAATGGTAGAGAATAATTCAAAACACTGAGTCTTTGAGAAAAAAAATGCATGTTACTAATATTTGAATATCCTCATAAAAGTTGGTTCACAGTTTGTACCCGAAGAGTAAAAATGATGATTACATGGAGAACCTTGTTCTGACCCCTAAGATGAAGTAGGTGGGTCTGATTTCTTGTTTCCAAGGTAACCTCTTTCAAGAAGCCTTGAGAGAAGAATTACTCTGTGTGAAGACTTGCTCTGCATCACACATAGATGCGGTTCCCAGACAACACGTTCACATAAGAACACCAGGTGCTCATGGAATTACCTTGACTTTGTGAACTGAAGCTATTCAAAGTTTAAACACCTGTCTGTAAAAGACTAGAGAAGCATTAGTTTAAAAGTATCCACTTGTTTCCATATGAGATGATTTAGTATAAAAATTTTAAAAGATAAATTTATCCAGTTCTTGCACTTCACAAATTATAAAATCAAGGCCCAGAAAATTTAAACTGTAAGCTCCACATCTCAGAGCACATTAATGGCAGAACTGGGATAAAAAATTGAGTTTCCAGATTCCTGGTCTTGTGGTCTTCTCATCATTTTGTGTATTTTGTATGACTGTCAATGAGGCAGAAGGTATTTGAATATAATATATTTAATTATTTAAGGCAGCAATTAATAATTGACAATTCAAAAATACAACAGAGCACAAATTAAACTACAATAGTCCTTCCACTCAGAAATAATCATGGTTAATTTTTCATATGTATCCTTATAATCATCTTTTTACAAGCACATATTTTTAAAACAGAGGGATCACACTAATGTATATTTTAACTTGTTTTGTTTCCTTTAATACTATATTTTAAATATATGGTCCATGTAATTAAATATGCATTTATAGCACCATCTTTTCACCATAGTTTCTCCTCTTGTGGCTTTAACATGCACAAATAAGCTTGACTCTCAAATTAGCTCTGTCCTCAATATCTTCTGACTAAGTCAGCCTCAATTTGTTCCAGATACAATTCTAGTGAGTTCCTGGGATCCACAAAGTGGAAAACCACCCTCATCACAGTCTAAGGAATAGAAAGCCACAGCCCACAGCTCTTAAGACATCAAGAAGAATCCTCAGTGTTGTGCACGGGAAGAGAAATGCATATTAAATTTCCAATTACCCTCTTTTTCCTGTTAAAGTGGAAAAGGTCAATCTGACGACACATTTTAATGGAAAGCACAGTAAATTTTCGAAATTAGCTCTCTGATGTATTGCAGCTAAGACGGGAAATCAGTGATATAGCTTCAACAGAGAGAAATTTGGCAAAATCTATTAAAATCCTAATACAAACATCTTTCAATTCAGCAATGTCTTCCTAACTGTAGGGCCTCCCTGGTAGCTCAGCTGGTAAAGAATCTACCTGCAATGCAGGAGACTCCAGTTCAATTCCTGGATCTGGAAAATCTGCTAGAGAAAGGATAGGCTGCCCACTCCAGTATTCTAGGGCTTCCCTAGTGGCTCAGACAGTAAAGAATCCACCTGCAATGTGGGAGACCTGGATTCGATCCCTGGGTTGGAAAGATTCCCTGGAGAAGGAAATGGCTATCTACCTTAGCCTACTTGCCTGGAAAATTCCATGGACAGAGGAGCCTGGCAAGCTACAATCCATGGGGTTGTAACTCTAGGAAATATCATTCATATTTATCTTCCCAAGTATAAAATGGCATGTGCTTAAAGTTAATGATGGCAACATAGTTTCTAATTAGGCAAGGTTGGGGGCATCTTAAATATGCATAAATAAGGGACCAGTGTCTTCTCCATAGAATAGAAAATCACACAGCCACAAAGAAGAATGAGGAGCCCTTCTGTGTACTAATTTGGATCAAAAATCAAGAATTAATGATAAGTTAGAAAAACAAAAAAAAGAGATAATATGTAGGGTGTGTTGCCATTTGTGTAAGAAGAGAATTTGTTTTTAAGATGAGAAATATATGGTTATCTCAAGAATGTTCAAGAGATTCTTTTGCCATTCATAATTTTGGGTGCCTTGAGTGCGGTGTAGCTCAGGGATAGAGCATTTAATTGCAGAATGTTGGGTACCATGGATATTGACATCCTTGAACAAACAGCAATGTAGGTCCAAGTGTCGGCAAATCTACGTCCATTAGCAGCAAATGATCTGTGCTTCTCATGTCACTGTGTTGTTTATACTTCAGTCTGCTTTTTTAAACCCTACAAATGACTGTTTTTCTCATCAATAAGATTGGGCATATTCAACAGTATTTAAGGCTAGAAAAGGTAACTTCTGTGTTAGGACATGACTTTGATTCTCAGGCCAACACTTGTGTTTTGTAAACACACCCTTTGACGTGAGTCTTAAATCAGCTGACAGGACTTCAATCAAACAACCGGGTCGGAAATAGAACAAGGGCACTGTGACAAGCTGCTAACACAATTGCTGCTGCTGACTAGACATCAGTGGCTCATGCAGAGAATCTCTCTTACAAATAAAGACTGAGCAACCGAAGCAAGGGAGCCCAGACTTACCACCTGGTTATATCCTGGGGGTGAGCAGAGTTGTCCCTGGTGCCTAGTCACACATATCTTCCATGTAGGCTCTGAGTTTTAAACAGTAAAACCGTAAGTCTCTCATTACAAGAAAGTGTCCCACTGTGTACATCCAGCTACTATCAGCTCTGCAAAATGATCCCAGGCTGCCACCATCCTTCACCAGTTGCCATGGCTTTGTCTCTTCCCTTTATGTCATCTTTCTCATAGCACCGAATTCTATGTCTTCACACATTCCTACCTTCTGCTTGAAGAGCAATCATACCATCAGATGGCTCAGCCAGCCCTTCAGAGCATCAGCAATCTTGAAGTCTATTCCGATCAATTAAATATATATATATATATATATATATATATATATATATATATATCCTATATGTGCTTGAATTGCTGAGAGCAAGAAACCCAAAGCCCAAGGGCTTCAAGGTTCAGGTTTGCCTTAATCTTCATGTCACCCAGTGTCCTATGGCAGATACTGTGAGAAGCCCTTCCATAACCTCTCAGCTCTTACCTGCACATGCTGAGAGCAAGTACCAGGGATGTTCTGCCTGAAGGCTCTCTTTCTGTCTGTGAATAGAGCAAGCCCAAGGTGCTAGAGTCCATGTGTTTGGAATTGTCTTAATTACATGATGAACTGGGAGCTGGTCCCTAAGGATTTCAGCTTTCTAATCCTGTGCAGGAGCCACAGATTCAACAGCACAGGAGTGGCTGAGTGGAGCTACCCCGAGTCCAAGGTAAGGAGCAGCGGCTGCGCTTTGCTGGAGCAGCCGTGAAGAGATACCGCACGTCCAAGGTAAGAGAAACCCAAGTAAGACAGTAAGCACTGAGAGAGGGCATCAGAGGGCAGACAGACAGAAACACAATCACAGAAAACTAGCCAATCTGATCGCATGGACCACAACCTTGTCTAACTCAATGAAAGTAAGCCATGCCTGTGGGGTCACCAAGACCAACGGGTCATGGTGGAGAGGTCTGACAGAATGTGGTCCACTGGAGAAGGGAATGGCAAACCACTTTAGTGTTCTTGCCTTGAGAACCTCATGAACGGTATGAAAAGGCAAAAAGATAGGACGCTGAAAGATGAACTCCCCAGGTCGGTAGGTGCCCAATATGCTAGTGAAGATCAGTGGAGAAATAACTCCAGAAAGAATGAAGGGATGGAGCCAAAGCAAAAACAACACCCAGTTGTGGATAGGACTGGGGATAGAAGAAAGATCCGATGCTGTAAAGAGCAATATTGCATAGGAACCTGGAATGTTAGGTCCATGAATCAAGGCAAATTGGAAGTGGTCAAACAGGAGATGGCAAGAGTGAACATTGACATTCTAGGAATCAGCAAACTAAAATGGACTGGAATGGGTGAATTTAACTCAGATGACCATTATATCTATTACTGTGGGCAGGAATCCTTTAAAAGCAATGGAGTAGCCACCATAGTCAACAAAAGAGTCTGAAATGCGGTACTTGGAAGCAATCTCTGAAATGACAGAATGATCTCTGTTCGTTTCCAAGGCAAACCATTCAATATCACAGTAATCCAAGTCTATGCCCCGACCAGTAACACTGAAGAAGCTGAAGTTGAATGGTTCTATGAAGATCTACAACACCTTTTAGAACTAACACCCAAAAAAGATGTCTTTTTTATTATAGGGGACTGGAATGCAAAAGTAGGAAGTCAAGAAACACCTGGAGTAACAGGCAAATTTGGCCTTGGAGTACAGAATGAAGCAGGGTAAAGGCTGATAGAATTCTGCCAAGAGAACACACTGGTCACAGCAAATACCTTCTTCCAACAACACAAGAGAAGACTCTACACATGGACATCACCAGATGGCCAACACCAAAACTAGATTGATTATATTCTTTGCAGCCAAAGATGGAGAAGCTCTATACAGTCAGCAAAAACAAGACCAGGAGCTGACTGTGGCTCAGGCCATGAACTCCTTATTGCCAAATTCAGACTTACATTGAAGAAAGTAGGGAAAACCACTAGACCATTCAGGTATGACCTAAATCAAATCTCTTATGACTATACAGTGGAAGTGAGAAATAGATTTAAGGGACTAGATCTGATAGACAGAGTGCATGATGAACTATGGACAGAGTTTCATGACATTGTACAGGAGATAGGAATCAAGACCATCCCCAAGAAAAAGAAATGCAAAAAAGCAAAATGACTGTCTGAGGAGCCCTTACAAATAGCTGTGAAAAGAAGAGAAGCGAAAAGCAAAGGAGAAAAGGAAAAATATACGCATCTGAATGCAGAGTTCCAAAGAATAGCAAGGAGAGTTAAGAAAGCCTTCCTCAACGACCAATGCAAAGAAATGGAGGAAAACAATAGAATGGGAAAGACTAGAGATCTCTTCAACAAACTTAGAGATACCAAGGGAACATTTCATGCAAAGACGGGCTCAATAAAGGATAGAAATGGTAAGGACCTAACAGAAGCAGAAGATATTAAGAAGAGGTGGCAAGAATACACAGAAGAGTACAAAAAAGATCTTCACGACCCAGATAATCATGATGGTGTGATCACTCACACTCACCTAGAGCCAGACATCCTGGAATGTGAAGTCAAGTGGGCCTTAGGAAGCAACACTACAAACAAAGCTAGTGGAGGTGATAGAATTCCAGTTGAGCTATTTCAAATCCTAAAAGATGATGCTGTGAAAGTGCTGCACCCAATGTATCAGCAAATTTGGAAAACTCAGCCGTGGCCACAGGACTGGAAAAGGTCAGTTTTCATTCCAATCCCAAACAAAGGCAATGCCAAAGAATGCTCAAACTACCACACAATTGCACTCATCTCACATGCTAGTAAAGTAACGCTCAAAATTCTTCAAGCCAGGTTTCAACAATATGTGAACTGTGAACTTCCATATGTTCAATCTGATTTTAGAAAATGCAGAGGAACCAAAGATCAAATTGCCAACATCTGCTGGATCATGGAAAAAGCAAGAGAGTTCCAGAAAAACATCTACTTCTGCTTTATTGACTATGCCGAAGCCTTTGGCTGTGTGGATCACAATAAACTGTGGAAAATTCTGAAAGAGATGGGAATACCAGACCACCTGACCTGCCTCTTGAGAAATCTGTATGCAGGTCAGAAAGCAACAGTTTTAACTGGATGTGAAACAACAGACTGGTTCCAAATAGGAAAAGGAGTATGTCAAGGCTGTATATTGTCACCCTGTTTATTTAACTTATATGCAGAGTACACATGAGAAACGCTGGGCTGGATGAAGCACAAGCTGGAATCAAGATTGCTGGGAGAAATATCAATAACCTCAGATATGCAGATGACACCACCCTTATGGCAGAAAGTGAAGAAGAACTAAAGAGCCCTCTTGATGAAAGTGAAAGTGGAGAGTGAAAAAGTTGGCTTAAAGCTCAACATTCAGAAAACGAAGATCATGGCATCTGGTCCCATCACTTCATGGCAAATAGATGAGAAAACAGTGTCAGACTATTTTTGGGGGCTCCAAAGTCACTCCAGATGGTGATTGCAGCCATGAAATTAAAAGATGCTTACTTCTTGGAAGGAAAGTTATGACCAATCTAGACAGCATATTAAAAAGCAGAGACATTACTTTGTCAACAAAGGTCCATCTAGTCAAGCCTATCGTTTTTCCAGTGGCCATGTATGGATGTGAGAGTTGGACTACAAAGAAAGCTGAGTGAAGAAGTATTGATGCTTTTGAACTGTGGTGCTGGAGAAGATTCTTGAGAGTCCCTTGGACTGTAAGGAGATCCAACCAGTCCATCCTAAAGGAGATCAGTCCTGGGTGTTCATTGGAAGGATTGATGTTGAAGCTGAAACTCCAGTACTTTGGCCACCTGGTGTGAAGATCTGATTGATTGGAAAATACCATGATGCTGGGAAAGATTGAGGACAGGAGGAGAAAGGGACGACAGAGGATGAGATGGTTGGATGGCATCACCCACTCAATGGACATGGGTTTGGGTGGACTCTGGGAGTTGGTGATGGACATGGAGGCCTGGCATGCTGAGGTTCATGGGGTCACAAACAGTCAGACACGACTGAGCAATTGAACTGAACTGAACTGATTCCTTCACATATGATAACTTTAGACCCATTCTACAGTTCCCCAGGGTTCTTCAGCTACATCACACTCCAATTGGCCAAAAAGATAATCTGATGATTTACACATAGTTACAAATGCAGCAGCAGTGTATAACAAAAGATCAGGAGAAATTCTAGTTACAATACTGGATTTAAAAAAATAAAGCAAAAAAATAAATTAAACTCCTGGATAAGTTAGGTGGCAAAGAAATAAGGGAATTATTTGAAAAGTAGAAATAATGAAAAGATGAATCCAAAGAAGTAAGCATAAAATGTCAACATTTTCTCTGTAGTTATCACTGATCTCAGGTGCTCTAAATCTTGAAATTTAGTTGAGCATGTTAGAGAGCAAGAGACAAAACTTGGGCTCAAACTGGGTGGGAAACCCAATCAAAAAGCCATACAAAAGGCTGAGATCTGTTGAAGGCAATGGTCTTTGATATAGACTAGGAGAAAACACCCTGCTAGTGGGAGAGAAGGTGGCAATCTGTTCATGTCTGGCTTTGGCAATGGAAGAAACATTAGAGATAACAGTAATTTTTTAAAGAAATTTTAAAATCTGTAACCATAAGCCACCATCACCAAGCTGGGGGGAAAACTGATATAACCCAAGTGTCCTGAAATAATCTAAACTTTGATTGTATCCTGAGTTGGTCATACCCCAAGAACCGGCAGAGACAAAGGCACATCATATTTGGAGGACTATTGCCTTGAGTCAATTACAAAGAATTCCCAGAGATGAAGTTTCAAAGAAATTAGCTCACAAATATCACCGGACACAGGAAGTAAGGTACCTTGAGTGACAGTCAGGAAAAACAGCAAATGAGATCATCAGATGGGCAATGAGAGCAGACATTAGGATTATCATAGATAAAAATCTATGGTAAATATTAATAAATGTACAGATAGAAGAGAATTAGAAGGATGTCCCTGGTGGTCCAGTGGTTAAGACTCTGAGCTCCCAGTGCAGGGGATGTGGCTCCAGTTCCCAGGGAACTAAATCCTGCATGCTGCAGCTAAGGGCAGCCAAATAATTTTTTTTTTTTTAAAGAGAGAACTATAATGATGAACTAAATAATAGACACTCAAAATTGACTAAGTATATTTGAAAAAGAACCAAATGGAACTTATTCAGAACACTGTTGTAATTAGAATGAGAAATTCAGTGGATGGGGAAAACAGTAGATTAGACACACCAGAGATGAGAGTTCATGAATGGGAAATGCCTCTGAGAAAGCACCCAGAGATGTGCAGAGAAATGCAATGCAGTTACGGTACAATGGAGGAGAGAAAGAGGTTTAACACATTAACACCTGTGATCGAGTTTCCAGGAAAAAAAAAAAAACTTGAGACAATATCTGGAGAAATAACGAGTAAGACATTTCCATTAATTTAAAGAAAAAATATAATATATGACAATTAGAAATAGAGCTGTTGCATCAATGACAATAGAAAGCACAGGACTGTAGAACAAAATTTTCAAAGCACTAGGGAAAAAAAATAACTATCAGCATAAAACTGTACAGCCAGTAAATCTGACAAATGGAAGATCAAATAAAGCCATTTACAGACAAATAGAGACTTTTCTACCAACAGACTCTAACCACAGAAACTTCAAAAACCAACTTCAAAAAGAAAAAAGTCATGCTTGGAAAATCTAAGATGCAAAAGAGAAGGGTAAGCAAAGAAAATGATAAACACATTATGGTAAATTAGTGGTGTTAAAAAATAAAGTTGAACTAAAATGATTGACAACAACAGTACCGAAATCAGGAGGTGCTGGTTGGAGTTAAAATATTCTAAAGTAAAATCTTATCTTTAAGAAGAAGCATACAGATTATCCTGAAATTTTAGGACTTGTTCGGCTTAGGTAAATGTGTTTGATTGTCTAGGGTGTATGCAGAGGGTTTCTGGGCCTGCACTTTCTTTCTTGATCTAGATGCTAGTTACATAAGTGTGTTTGTATTGTGAACATCCAGGAAGCTGTGTACTTATCATGAGTATATTTTCTATATGTAAATTATTCTTCAGTAACAGTTTAAAATGTAAGGATGGAAATATCCAAGGCAAATAGCATATACAAATAGGATATACAATCTCCCAACCAAAAGAGGGAAGAATAAATTAGAAAAACACATACATGATACAAAAGACAGTAAACCAGGTAAAAAGTAAAATAAAACAAGAAAAGATGCGTGGAAAGGTAAAACAAAATATAAAATAAGATAATAAAAGAATTCAGATATACCTGTAATCACAATCAATGTAAATTTGGTTATATGACAAAAATTTACAGTCTGTTAAAAGATAGAAATTATAGGCCACCATTCGATCTTTTAAATTGCCTAGCAAATGGTATTTATGAACACACCTGAAACAAATAATGAGATATTATGCAATTCCTAACTAAAAGAGAGTTAGTGTATATTAATATTAAGCAAAATAGACTTTCTGGACAAAGCCAGATTGGTCACTAAAAATTGGTAAAATTTGCAATTCACAAAAAATACTACGAATTCTAAATTTGTATGATAATAATAACAAAGCTCCAAAATAAACACACTTTTTCAGAAGACTGAAAGACATTGGCAAATCTACCTTGGTTGTTGTTCACTAAGTTATGTTTGACTCTGCAGCCTCATGGACTACAGCATGCCAAGCTCTTCTGTCCTCCACTATCTCCTGGAGTTTGCTCAAATTCATGTCCACTGAGTCAGTGATACTATCCAACCATCTCATCCTCGGTCAATTCTTCCTCCTCCTGCCCTCAGTCTTTTCCAGAAATAAGATTGCTAGAACTCTGCCTAGGGTTTTTTCAGAGAGTCAGCTCTTTGAATCAGGTGGCCAAAGTTTTGGAGCTTCAGCTTCGGCAATAGTCCTTCCAATGAATACTCAGGACTGATTTCCTTTAGGATTGACTGGTTTGATCTCCTTGCAGTCCAAGGGACTTTCAAGAGTCTTCCCCAACACCACAGTCCAAAAGCATCAATTCTTCAGTGCTCAGCCTTCTTTATTGTCCAACTCTCACATGTCCAACTCATACATGACTACTGGAAAAACCATATCGTTGACTGTGCTCTGCTTAGTCGATCTGTTGTGTCCAACTCTTAACGACCCCATGGACTGTAGTTCTCCAGGCTCCTCTGTCCATGGAGATTCTCCAGGCAAGAATGCTGGAGTGGGTTGCCATACTCTCCTACATGGGATCTTCCCAACTGAGGGATCAAACCCAGGTCTCCTGCACTGCAAGCAGATTCTTTACCATCTGAACCACCAGTGTAGCTTTGACTATATGGACTTTTGTTGGCAAAGTGTTGCCTCAGGCTTTTTAATACCCTGTCTAGATTTGTCATGGGAGAAGGCAATGGCACCCCACTCCAGTACTGTTGCCTGGAAAATCCCATGGATGGAGGAGCCTGGTAGGCTGCAGTCCATGGGGTTGCAAAGAGTCGGACACGACTGAGCGACTTCACTTTCACTTTCCACTTTCATGCGTTGGAGAAGGAAATGGCAACCCACTCCAGTGTTCTTGCCTGGAGAATCCCATGGATGGAGAAGCCTGGTAGGCTGCAGTCCATGGGGTAGCACAGAGTTGGACACGACTGAAGCGACTTAGCAGCAGCGGCAGCAGCCGATTTGTCATAGTTTTCCTTCCAAGGAGCAAGTATCTTTTCATTTCATGGCTTCAGTTACTATCACAGTGATTTTGGAGCCCAAGAAAATAAAATCTGTCACTGCTTCCACCTTTTCCCCTTCTATTTGTCATAAAGTGATGGGACCAGATGCCATCTTAGGGTTTTTTTTTAATGTTGAGTTTCAAGACAGCTTTTTTATTCTCCTCTTTCACCTTCATCAAGAGGCTCTTTAGTTCCTCTTCACTTTTGGCATTAGAGTGATATCATCTGCATATCTGAGGTTATTGATATTTCTCCCAGCAATCTTGATTCCAGCTTGTGACCAGCATTTCCCATGATGTACTCTGCATAGAAGTTAAATAAACAGGGTGACAATATACAGCCTTGTCATACTCCTTTCCCAATTTTGAACCAATCAGTTATTCCATGTCCAGTTCTAACTATTGCTTCTTGACCCATACACAGGTTTCTCAGGAGACAGGTAAGGTGGTATGGTACTACCATTTTCCACAGTTTGTTGTGATCAACACAGTCAAAGACTCTACCGTAGTCATTTAAGCAGAAGTAGATGTCTTTCTTGAATTCCCTTGCATTTCCCATGATTCAACAAATGTTGACAATTTGATCTCTGGTTCCTCTGCCTCTTTGAAACCAGCTTATACACCTGGAAGTTCTCATTGCACGTACTGCTGAAGCCTAGCTTAAAGGATTTTGAGTAAAATCTTGCTAGCATAATCTTGGTTGTGGGGCTGTTTAACTCTCACTTCTCGGTAACTGAATGATTGAGAAAAGGGGGAGGAAGCACAGACTGGAGAAGCTTTGCACAGCAGCAAGCACCAAAGCTTGCACTTTAAATAATACCATCCTTGGGAGAAGTAAAACCATTTTAAAACATGACAGTACCTGAGATAGAAACACCTACATATCTCTGGATGAGTTTATTTAGAATGCACTTTTAAAAAATAAATAAAATAAAACCTTATGAATTTTTTTTTCTGATTCCAAAACCAATATAATATTTTTCAGCAAAATTGCAAGGTCTAATAAGCATACAGTTAGGCAGTTGGTTTTCTTCTGCTGTCCTTGATCTCAAGTGTGAGGCAGGAAGTGTTTTTAATGAGTATGTGTACTAAGAATTACACACATTGTCAAGCCCAGCACAGGTGACAACAGTCCCATCAATTAATTAAGTCTCTCAACTCTGATCTGAGGCCTGGAAAATCACTGGTTTGAAATTCTGGGGGAAAGGGGGGCAGCGGGGAACAAGTCAGTGCACTAGCTGAGATTACAGAATCCAATAAAGAAATTGATTTTTCTGTCCAATTAGAGGGTAGAGTTAAGAGCAGGGTAAAAACTAAATGAATACTGTTTTTATGGATTGGAACTTTCAAAGTCCTTTCCTGAACAACAGTCTGGATATACATACAGCTTCTAGGGGGTCAAAACCTTAAGCAGAGGAGGACAGTGGGAAAAGATGAAGAGCCAGGTGCATGTTCTGACGTTGTGCAATTGCAAGGAATACTGAGAACAGATCCACTTGCTTCAAATCAATGCACCCAAGTTCTCTCCCTCTTTTCTCTGATAAGCAGAAGCATCATATGGGATTTGGCAAAGTATTAGTCTCCCTATATTAGCAACCTGCAGGGAGCCACTAGCGAAGATTTGCTTTCTCCTCTCAGAGGACTCACAAGCATGGAGAAAATCTCCACCGTCAGTGTATTTATTTTTCCATTATGTCCATAGCAGATAACTGCAAACAGAGGCACAGAGAACACAAATTTATTTTCTTAAAGTTCTTTAAGTCAGAAGTCCAACATGATTCACTGGGCTAGAATCAAGGTGTCGGTAGGGCTGTGTTTCTTCCTGGTGGCTCCAGTGGAGATTTCATCTCCTTGTTCATTTGGTTGTCAGCAGAATTCATTCCTTTGGGCTGTAAGACCAGGATTCCTTGCTTCTGGTCAGCTGAGAGCTCTTCCTGGCTTCTAGAGGCCACCACATGACCTGGCACACAAACTCCTTTCTGCTCCTTCACAACTGGCAGTGGGGGGGTCAAGTTCCCTTTGTGCTTCAGATCTCTCCTCCTTCTTCCATCACATCTCTCTCCCCAGCCGGGAATAGTTCTCTGCTTTTAAGAATTTATGGGATTAAATTGTACCCTCGGATAGTCCAGGCTTCTCTCTCCATCTCAAGCTGCATAACCTTAATCACGTTGCAACGTCTCTTCTCCCATCCACACAGGGTGATCTATATCCACAGACTCCAGGGATTAAGGTGTGAGATCTTCAGGGGGAACCTTTATTTTGCTAACTACAGTGAGATAAAGAGGTGGATCTAACACAGTTTCGGTCTCACAGTTTGGGGATCAAGTTGGCACTTCAAGCAACAGTAAAGTTCTCTCTTGAGTTGGGAGCCTTGCGATGGAGAAAGAGGTGGTAGTCTTGTTCTTCCCCTGCCCCCAGCCCCCTTCTCCACTCCTGCACTGCAGGGTCCAAGACTGGGAGTGAGGAAAGTCAAGAAAAGAAGGCAGAGCAATCCTCACTGGGATGTGGATTTCTCACTCATTGGCCGAGTTGATGGTTCGAGGACCTGCTCAAGGCTTCTCCAGAGTCTCTTCAGGCCTTCTCTCCCCTACAGTCCTCTTGAGCAGAGAAAGTCCATCTCTACCTACATGGTCAGATGCACTCCTCTCTCTGCTCTTGGCTTCGGTGGCTTCAGCAAGGTTGGTCCAACACGTTCCTGTTGAGGTTTCCTCACACCTTCAGCCACCAGCAGACCTCCTTCTCTGGTGGTCTCATTGGTCCATGAGAAACAGTGGTCCTCTCCCCCCTCTTCCAAGCTGCATGTGATCGGAAGAATAACAGGAAATCATACTTCAGGGAGCTAGCACATGGTGAGAGGTGGGAATGCAAGTGGGGACCCAGCCATAAGAACTGGGGTTCTGTGAAGATTTGGGAGGTGGTCAGCAAATCAGGTACCCAGTGGGCTCTAAGACAAAATCTTAAGGCTTCCTAGAAGGAGAAACCAAGATGAGGATTTGAAGGCAAGCAGTCTACCTGGAAAAGGAAATGGGAACCCCCTCCAATATTCTTGCCTGGAGAATTCCATGGACAGAGGATCCTGGCAATCTATGGTCCACAGGGTCACAAAGAGTCAGACACGCCTGAAGAGACTTAGCACAAACACACAGTTTACCTGGAAGTTTCCTTCGACCCTATAACTGGGAGGTGGGGGCTTACTCCAGGGATGGGAAAGCAGCCTACAGAGGTGTGCTGTTCAGTCAGCTGTGTAACAGACCCTTGGAACTTCCCACCATGGGCAAGTGTGAGGACACGTGTGGAACACACCTCAGTGTTGTTGCACCTGAGAGGCAAAGGCCTAATGTATTGGTACACCCTCTCCCATCACTCATGTGCCGCGGGCCCTCCTGGGATATGTGCTGAGCCAGAGAAGCTCTGTTGAAAGCCCCCTGTCACAGAGATGCGGGAGCCATCAGCTACACGTGGACATATTAGAATTCCAAGCAGACAGTGACATATCCAGGGCTGAGAGTGAAATGAAAGGAAAGATTTAGAGGAAAGCATGTGGGCTCTTGAGCCTTTTAGAGATGGAATATGTCCTAGTATCTGGATAGGGATGAATCTAGAAGTAGACACAAGGGTTTCCAAGTAGAAACATACAGGGTTCTCTTTGAGGAGCCAAGACTAACAAAGAAAATGGCAGAGTGAGAAACCAGCCTGTGAGAAGAGCTCTTATGCATGAAGGAGAGTAAGTGCTGAGAGGAATCAACAAGGCAGAGAAGCGAGCGAAGCCTTGAGGGAGGAAGACAGGCTGACCCGCTTCTTAAGGGATGTGGTAGAAGATGGCAGAACTCGTCTCATGATTTGCCTTGGTAACCTTTTTCAGTGTGATGTTTAATTAAAGCCAGGAGGGAAAGTGAGAGAGAAGATGAAGGTATCAACACCAGGAGGGGCATGACATATCTGTGGTGATATCCCCAGGCAAGGGATGAAAAGCGTGGATTTGCTGAGTGCTGAGATTGTCTCAGAAGAAAAGCTCCCATGGTGTTATTTTAGGGCTGAAATGGCTTTCTAGGCTCCCTCTTCTTAATTTGCTGGAGGCTAGTCCAAAGAAAACAATTAGAGCTGTTTCAGGAATGTGTATGCTCTACCACTTTCGATTAAGGACAAGAATATAGTGAGAGAGAGAGAGAGAGAAAGAGAGAGACAGAGACAGAGGCAGACAGAGAGAATGAGTTTGATCACAAGCCCAACAGTGAAAGTCTCTTTCTGTGTCACCACATTTCTCCACGTAAATTTGCACAACATTCCCTTGGTTATTTTAAAGCAATGAATTCCTACCTTATTTCATTTAAAAGAATTTTATTAAGATATAATTATCATACATAAAACACTGGGCATATTTAGAGTAGACAGTTTTGATGTTGTGTTATATACACATGCTAGAACCACTACGACAGTCAAGAGACCTGCTGGAGACTTCCCTGCCTTGGGGCTTCCACCGCAAAGGGACCTGAGTTTCATCCTTGGTCGGGGAATTAAGATTGCACATGCTGAGTGGCCAAAAAATATAAATCAAATACATTTTAAAAAATGTTAAAAAAGAGAGCAACTCATATCCATCACCCCAAAGTGTTCTTCATGCATTTTGTAAACCCTTCTCCTGTGCCCTCCTGCAGCTCTGTCCCCAGGAAACCACCTGCTTTCTGTTGCTGTAGGTTGTTTAAATTGTTAGGATTTTATACCCATGGATCCATACACTATGTACTCTTTTTTATCTGGCTTCTTTCACTCACAACTATTCTCAGATTCATCTGTGTTTTTTATATGCATCCATTACTTTCTATTGCTGAGGGATCTTTAAGTTTGCATAGTCAGGTATCTTTTAATTTTGAGACCTGTCTATCATATCAGTTTCCTAGGACTGCCTTAAACATTACCACAAGCTGTGTGGCTTTAAACAACAGAAAATTTTCTCTTTCAAGTTCTGGAGGCTAGAATCTGAAACCAAGGGACTTCCCTGGTGGTCCAAGGAAGTTGGTCGATTGGGACTTCACCTTCCAATGCAGGGGGTGAAAGTTCAATCCCTGGTCGGGGAGCTAAGATCTCACATGCCTCATGGCCAAAAAAACAAAACATAAAACAGAAGCAGTGTTGTTACAAATTCAATAAAGACTTTTTTAAAAAAAGGTGTCAGTGTTAACATTCGTTTGCCTGATGCACAGTGAGACCAAATGAACTGAAACTCTGGTGTTGGGAGCAGAGAAAGGTTTACTGCAGGGCCATGCAGCAGACAGGTAGGTGGTTCAAGCTCGGAGAAGCCTTGAACTCCCGTTTTGGCAAAGTACTTTTAAAGAGGCTGGGTGTGGGGGCGCAGAGTTTGTGATCAGCTTGTGCACAATCCTCTGATTGGCCGAAGGTGAAGCAGCAGGACAGAGTCACAGGGTCATGTGAACATTATCAGTCCTTAGTGCTCTTGGTCATCAAGTAGTTAACACCTTCTATTTGGTGGGGGGTTTTCACTTCTGCAAAACCACACTCAGGAAATCTGCATCAAATAGGGACTTCGAGATGATGCAGTGATAAAGACTCTGCCAGCCCTTGCAGGAGAAGAAAGAGACTCTGGTTCATTCCTGGGTCTGAAAGGCTCCCCTGGAGGAGGAAATGACAACCCACTCCAGTATTCTTGCCTGGAAAATTCCATGGAGAGGGGAGCCTGGCAGGCTACAGTCCATGGGGTCACAAAGAGTCAGACATGACTGAACGTGCATGAATACACAAACACCTCTTAACTAGATATCTCAGAGAGGAGCTAAAGCAGGATATGGAGGAAAGCCTATCCTAGGAAGGAAGGGCTCAAGGAGCCCTCCTCCTTCCGAAGACTAAAGGGGAGAATGTGTTCCATGCCCTTTTCTTAGCCTCTGGTGCTGGAGCATCCACGCTGTTCCTGGGTTCTAGCTGCATCATTGCCTTCTCTGCCTCCACCCCTATAGGATGTTCTCTCGAGTGTATGTCTCTGTGTTTTTTTCCTTGTGTAACATGTAAGTTGTAGATTAAGGGCTCTTCCTATTCCAATATGATCTCATCTTAACTAATTACAACTGCAATGATCCTATTTTCAAATCAGTTCACTTCTTAAAGATCCAGGAACGACACAAATTTGGGGAGATGCTGTCCCACCAAGGACAGTTGTCCCTCCCATTAAACTCTATATGGCTCTGTTAAATTAAATTGGGGAGAGTGTTTTTTTTTTTTTATTCTTGACCTATCTTGAGATAATGTGAGCCAGGAATCACATTTCCCAAAGTGTATTCCAAATAATTACATATGAAATCACATTTTCTAAAAATAGGATAGTAAGCTCAAAAAAGTTTGGGAAGTGCTGGATTTAAAAAAAAAAAAAAAGTGTCTTTACTGAAGACTTAGCCAGTCTTTAATATGTATAACTAGAATAAACCTGGCTCTTTTCATTACCTTTCTCAGCACAGCATTGCTTTCACAAGAGCTACAAAAGAATTGAAAAGCAATTTAAGTCTTTATTGCATAACTCTTGAAAACACCACAGGGGAAATATACCACATTATGTACAGTAAAAATGCCCCCTAAATCCACACTCATTCCCCACAGCCACCTCCCAGCAACTGCCCCCAAATTGTAGAGTCATCCTTTTAAATAAACCTCCCTAAAGCTTTCTCCCAAAGTCAATCCAAGCTGATCTTGTGGCCTTTGCCCCCTCCTACCCTCCTGCTCTGCCAAGATACACTCTTTTAGAGAGAGGAAAAACTCTCAGTTCTCTCTAATGTAGAAACATTTAGCCTTTGGGAACATCTCTGGTTTTCGCCTCTAACTTCCTTGCTGATGCAAACCCATGGAGACCTTCTTAGAATGTACAAAAGGCTCTGGAGGAGGCTGGCCATGAGGTGGAATTCTACCAGGTCCCGCGGTACAGGTGCAGCTGAACCAGAAAGAGGGCCTAAGGAAAGGAACGTGGCAGTCACTTCAGAAAGATGGCCCAAGCCCAACCTCCAGGGCTTTCTGGTGAATTCCTGAACAATGGAAATTGTTATCTTTGATGCCCCCAGTTGGCCTCTTCAAAAACAATCTGCCCAGATGGACCTCTCTCTGCTAGCTTCCAGATAATCAGTTTATGCAAAAATAGTGCACACAAAATTTATGTTCCCAGACTGAAACAGTCTCGTTTTCTCCCTTCTGTCTTTGATTCCTATTTTTGCCTTCATTCCTTGGCTCAGTCTGCCAAGTGGCTCTTTCTCATGTGAGTAAACAATCTGCCTGCAAAATAAACTAACAAATGTCTCTGAATTGTTCTTTGACAAGAAACATTATTTTCATCCCAGTCACATAAACTGCATTTCACCAAGAATATCCAAGTGGGGTATGCCATATTCTCCAGCTTTTTCTAAAGTGCCACCTTTGCCTCTTAGAGTCTTTTAATTGATACAGGAGAGGCTTTAAATGGTGATTCCCGCCCCCCATACCCCACCACCAACAATACTTGATAATGTTGGGAACAGTCAGATTTGCTGCAGACCTACAGTGTTTTTAGTTGGAAACCACCAAAAAGCAGGCGACCAGTCCATTGAACATGCACCATTCACGGGATATACTCAAAACATAATTTAATGTTTTTTGCCATTTCCCCTTGAAGTAGATTCCCTTTCTGTTTTTAAAGATTGGAGAGGTCTAATGAATTAGGCAATACATAGTTTTATAGCCACGAAGACCTGGGTTTGATCCCTGGATCAGGAAGATCCCCTGGAGAAGGGAATGGCTACCCACTTCTGTATTCCTGCCTGGGAAATCCCAGGGACTTTGACTAAATAAGACACACAGATTTCAGCTTAAAAGTCAGAAGCACTCCTTTGACAGTAATGAAATATCTGAACTCTGTGACTAAGTGTCAAATCTCCCACTTCCCTATTCGGCCTGTCAGGTTTCAGGGGTGGTCCTTCTCCACTCCTGATTCACACTGTTCTTTCCTCCTGCAACTCCTGGCTACAGAGTCTGCCCCTCTGGGACTGGCCCAGGCAGAATTGGGCTTGTGAGAATCCACATCTGACAATCCCTCTCTGGAGTCACCTTTGCAGGTCCTTCCAGATGCAGATCTCAAATGAGGACCGTGCTTCTCCTCTGTACAGACATCTGAGACATAGAGTATTTCCTGCCATATCCATAAATATGGATGTCATAGTCATCAGCGATTTAGGCCCTCCAAATGTGAATTTCTGAGTTCTAAGGGCAACCAGGAAGGAGAACAATACCTGCAATCCAGCAGCCATTAGGCTGCAGTCACTCCCTGCTGTGAGCACTATGGAAAAATGCCAGATACTGGCCCCAGATAGCTGAGAGCTGAGATGCATATGAAAGGAATGATTTCAGTGAGCACAGACTCTTGCATCTTCCCAAATAAAGAAAAGCGCTGAATTCCTTAACTAAAGATATCTGAAAGTGAAAGTGTTAGTTGCTCAGTCATGTCTGACTCTTTGTGACCCCATGAGCTGTAGCCCGCCAGGTTACAGAGAATTCTCCAGGCAAGAATACTACAGTGGGTTGCCATTCCCTTCTCCAGGAGATCTTCCAGACCCAGGGATCAAATCCAGGTGTCCTGCATTGCAGGCAGATTCTTTACTACTGAGCCATCAGGGAAGCCCCTTAAGATATCTGGTTTTCTTTAATTCACAAAGTCCTTTTGATATTCAGACTACCTGCCCTTTGTTGCAAACTTATATACAGCCTCCTCAGAGCAGTTTTCTCAGGGTCACTTGAGACACTCTATCCTGGGATTGAAGTCCTAACTCTTTTAGATCACGAATATTTTCTAAGTCAACACACCCCAGGTCCAGGCCATGGAGCACACACTCACCATTGAGGGTTTCATCATCCCTTCAAGTTGGTTCCTCTGGCCCAAGACCTGAAATGGTCCATTAGGGTCTCTTTCTTCCAGGGCCAATAACTGGTGCACGGGAGCCAGTCATACACGCTGTGTCCAGCGGTGAAGGAGGGACACATGCTTCCCACTGCAGATAACTCAGTGATAACTACCAAAGGATCCCACCAGCTTTCCCCTGACCTCCAGATAGCAGGCAGACTGTCAGCTCCTGGGCCTGCAGAATTCAGGGGATGCACCTCAAGTTCTCTGAGGGGTCCCACTGAACTCTCCTCTCAGGCAACTAGGGTTCAGGTGGAAGAATCACTAACCTTTCTAAACCTCCCAGCAGGAGTTTTCTCTAAAAAGTACTCATCAAAGAACACTCTCTACCTCTGCACACTCTTGAGACTCTAGACAAGCTGCCAGGAAATTCTGAAACGAATTGTCTTCTATTTTCTTTACTAAATGACACATACTTCATTTGGAATTCCATTTATATTGTGCCTTGGTTCTTATTAGGAACTTCAGCTCCATGATCCTATTACAACAAGATGTGTCAGAGGGCAAAACGCCAGCATACTCATTCTCGAAGGAAAAAAGAAAGCCAGATATTAGACAAGGCTAGCACTAGGTGACTTTTTTTTTTTTCTTTGATGCTGTGCTGGTCTGATTCTCTCTGTTCATGTAAGGTAGAAAAATAAGACCTATGTAAATATGAAGAAAATCATGACTCAGAGCAAAAAAAGTAATGAAGTTAAATTTTAGCTACTTTGAAATTTTGAACAGTGTGTTCTAAGTTCCGATACAATTTTTGAGATAAAACATTTAAGAATAATTAGCTGTTAAAATGATCTTGAGAAGTAATCTAGATCTCCCAAAAGAAGTTATTTATGAAGTAAGTAGATGTATTTTATATTTTGGATAACCATGCAGTAATTGCAAATAATAATCTGTCTCTAAATGTATTGAAAAGACCCTGATCCTGGGAAAGATTGAAGGTGGGAGGAGAAGGGGACGACAGAGGATGAGATGTTTGGATGGCATCACCAACGCGATGGACATGAGTTTGAGTAAACTCCAGGAGTTGGTGGACAGTGAAGCCTGGCGTGCTGCAGTCCATGGGGTCACAAAGAGTCAGAATCAACTGAGCAACTGAACTGAACTGAAATGTATTGATTAAGAAGTGTTGTTCATGCTATACTGTTAAAAATAAACTTAAACCAAACAGCTTTTTATAGCATGGTATCCTTTAATAACTGTGTGTTTATGTGTGAGTGTGTGTGGTACACTCATAAAAATTGTATGAAATGATATATGCATGTGTGCGTGCTAAGTTGCTTCAGTCATATCTGACTCTTTGTGACCTCGTGGTCTATAGCCCACCAGGCTCCTCTGTCCATGGGATTCTCCAGACAAGAATACTGGATTGGGATGCCATGCCCTCCTCCAGAAGATCTTCCGGACCTAGGAATAAAACCTGTGTCTCCCATGGCTCCTGCATTGCAGGAGAACTCTTTACTGCTGAGCCACTGGGGAAGCCTGGAAGCATATATACCTATATATTAAAAGGAGTCACTCCTAAGTGATAGAATTATGGATAGTTTTCAGTTTTATTTTACATTTTTCTACATTCTCTGATTTTTTAATATTACATGGCTTTACTATTTATAGTGAGAATAAAAACAAGAAAAACATTTTCATTGAAATGAAATATATTTTTCTCATAAATGTGAGGTTTTTAATCAACATAATTATGCTTGAGTTTACTGTTATGAAATTCAGTAAGAGCATTTTTATATTAACTATAATTTGGCTTCGATTCTGAATTAGGCAGTTTTTGCATGTAAATATGTCCATGACAATTTTTTTAAAAAAGATATTGATGAACCAAGCCATTTGCAAATAGATCTGTTTATATTCTCACAATTCAGCAGATATTCTTTTTATTCAGTGGCTGTAAACTGATTGTAGGCAAGACTTTAGCCACAAAATTAAAATTTGTAAACATTTTCCTGAACAATATCCTTAAGAATTGGGTGGCTTTACTACACATTATTTTTCGAGGTTCTTGTTAAAATAGATTGCTTAACACTATGTGAAATATACACTATGTCTGCAATTTCTGCACATTTATTTTAATACATATTTCATAGTCACTTTAATATAACTTCATGCTTCACTGACATCAGTTCTTCCTGTTTCCCACAAGGAAGAAATTCAGCTGCTAAAGTAAAGTGAAGCGTTTGAAGAAAGAGGATGGAACAGTAGTATGGTTTAACATGTGCAGAATGTTGTCCCTGAGCTACCTTGGGTATCATAGGGCTCAGGATGTAGAGTGGATGCAGAACAAGAGTGATCTGGTACAGCCTTATCTTTTAATTGGAGTTTCTATTTCTGTCACTGTTTCATTTGCTCGCCATAATAGTTTAAACCATAGCAATTGGCAGAAGCATCATTGTTGGTTTGGACCGCAGACAAAAGGACACATGTGAGTGTTTTATTTCCAAAGAGGCTTGGAGAGGAATTTAGGATTTTGCCTGGATTTTGCTTGGAAAACAAATTTGATCTGAAAATAGCTAAGCACACACTGAAGCCAGGTTCCTGAGGCATCTTTGCATCCAGCAACACCTGATGAGTCCTCCCAACTCTTTTTACCTCTGCTGCCCATTTCTAGCTAATGGTTAATTTTTACAACTTGAAAGATGTATTTTCCTGAAAACAGCATATGAGGAAACTTGGAGGCCTCGTGTTTGTTGGGAGCTAATGTCCAAAAGACATCAACACATTTATACACATAAAATGTGAGCCAACAACTTTGTCCTCACATAATAGATAGCGACATTTCTGGTAATTTCTGCTCCAGAGACAGTTCACAAATGGAATAAGAAATGTTGAGTCTAACTTGCCTGGAGAATAGTATTTATATCTGCTGTTCACGGGTCGACATGAGCTATTAAGGAATACTTTCTAAGCACCCTGTCCTCTCTTGCTTCCAGTAGTTGAGTCCTGTTCTTACCAAGAGTCAGCTGTGCTTGTTCCCAAGCTTGTTTATCCCAATTTCTGAAATATGCTAGCTGTTTGAAAGTCACATAAAACAATGAAATATGAATGAAAAGACATTTTAAAAAATAAAATGAAGTTGAGTACTTTGAAAAGTCTCAATCCAGATGAATAGAATGTGAGTGTGATCTCACTCTTGGAATAACTGATTTAGAGCTTATTATTAAGCTCAAACCAGCAAAGATTTGCACAAGTATGCCACTCATTGTAGCAACCCAAGAACAGAAATTTTTCAGACACTAAACATTTGAAAAGAATTTGGTGGATATTTATTATGGATAAGATGTCAGTCAGCTCAGGAGAGAATGCCAGAGAATTAGTTAAAAAAAAAAAAAAAAAGAGTCAAAATAAACTACAAGTGTGTGTTTAGATTGCATTTTTCAAAAACGGCCACATCAGTGTCTCCACATATACTCCTATATGGTGATTTGACAGTCCTCTCATGGAGAGACAGGGTCTCTGTCCCTCTCCTCAACTCTGGGTAGATTTTGTGACTACAGCAGAAGCGGCACCATGGTTCTTGCAAGGCTAGGTTGTAAAAGGTGACAGAGTATCCAGCCGCTCTCTTGGGATGCTCCTGTTGGAATCCAGCCACCATGCTATACAAAAACTCACAGCAGCTCCATCAGAGAAATGGCATGAACAGGTCCTGTGTGATTTTCCAGCCAACAGCCAGTTTTACCATCAGACAGGTGAGTGGGGCCACCTCCAGGTCATTCCAGCCCCAGCCATCAAGACAAGTCTCCTTCCAGTCTTTTCAGCTAAGATCCCCAACATCCTGGAACACACACAGGCCATCTCCACAATGCCCTGCCCACATTTTTGACCCGCAGAACTCACACTCCTAACAAAAGAGCTGTTTTATGCCCATGCACTTTAGGGTGCTTTGTTATGCAGCAATAGATAACCAATACAGAATGACCAAATTTTCTGTTGTTCCTTATAACTATAATATCAAGCTTTCGGGATAAGTGAACAATTAAATCTGAGGCTGTTACATGTAACTTAAGGATGTTAGAAATTCAGATGTATAGCTTACAGTCTCTGTAGTAAAATTAAAATGATAGGTGTGTTTGAAATACAAGATGAAATAAATCTAAACATTAAACACTGTGTGATGCTAAGAACACATCAGTGAATAGACGTGCATATAGTAATGGGAAGAGAAAGTGTGAGTGCCAAGCTGTGATTCAAACTCAGTACATTAAAGAGCAATAAGGAAAATGCCAGGTTATATTTTAATGACCTACTTAGGGATCAGTTCAGTTCAGTCGCTCAGTCGCGTCCAACTCTTTACAACCCCATGGATTGTAACACGCCAGGCTTTCCTGTCCTTCACTATCTCTCAGGATCTGCTTGAACTCATGTCCATTGAGTCAGTGATGCAATCCAACCAGCTCGTCCTCTGTCATCCCCTTCTCCTCCTGGTTCAATCTTTCCCAGAATCAGGGTCTTTTCAAATGAGTCAGTTCTGCACATCAGGTGGCCAAAGTATTGGAGTTTCAGCTTCAGCATCAGTTCTTCCAATGAATATTCAGGAATGATTTCCTTTAGGATGGACTGGTTGGATCTCCTTCCAGTCCAAGGGACTCTCAAGAGTCTTCTCCAACACCGCAGTTCAAAAGCATAAATTCTGCGGCACTCAGCTTTCTTTATAGTCTAACTCTCTGAGCGACTTTCACTTCACTTCACTTACTTAGGGATATAAAGGCACAATTATAGCCAAGACTTCATTTACAAATGACAAAATACTTAATTACATTTTATTTAAGCAAAATGAAGGCAGTATTCTTGCCTGGAAAATCCCATGGACAGAGGAGCTTAATGGGGTACAGTCCATGGGATTGCAAAGAGTCAGACATGACTGAGCAACATACATATATATTAGTTTTTTAATCCATATTATGAATATATATTAGTTTCTATAAACGTATTAGTAGTTTTGTGAACAGATTTCATTTCCTTCAAAAATTTAATGAGTTGCTAAGTGTCCCCCATTTCGGAAAACTGCAAAACTAAACATGGCTTACAAATATAATAAACATACAATAACGAAACAGGCCAATCAATCACATTACCACTGTGCTACAAGGTACCTGCTTTGAGACTGGTTCTTCTCTTCTCATGGATCCAGGAGCATGGACCTCAGGGTAAACAGGCTAAAAAGGGACGCTGTGGTCAGTTTCTCCAACATCCACCTCGAAGCTCTAGCACTGTGGGATCCCAGTTCTAAAGAGTAGCTCTTGGCAAAGCAGAAACAGAGACACAGACGTAGAGAACAAACATATATACACCAAGGCGGAGGAGTGGGAGGAGGAATTGGGAGATTGGGATTGACATATACACTATGTGTGAGTTAAGTCACTTCAGTCCTGTCTGATTCTTTGCGACCCTATGGATTGAGCCTGCCAGGCTCCTCTGACCATGGGGATTCTCCAGGCATTGCAACCCACTCCGGTATTCTTGCTCTCCTCCAGGGGATCTTCCTGACCCAGGGATCGAACCCATGTCTCTTGTCTCCTGCAATGCGGGTGTTTTTTTAACCGCTAGTGCTCCTGGGAAGCCCAGTAATAGGTATATATATCTACTATAAGAAGCAGGCGATATTTAGATCTCTTAAAGTTTTCCTTTTTTTTTTTTTTTTTTTTTTGACTTACAGAATTTTCCACTCCAACAAGCTGCTTGCCTTAAAGGCTTGCCTGTTGGGGATATGTATGGCACTGGGGTAAGTCTTGTTTATTTTTCTCTTAATTTTGCCTGGAAGACCATCTCTTTTTGAATCTCAATCATACAAATTGTGGATTTGAGTAGAAGGCTGAGCGCCGAAGAATTGATGCTTTTGAACTGTGGTGTTGGAGAAGACTCTTGAGAGTCCCTTGGACTGCAAGGAGATCCAACCAGTCCATTCTGAAGGAGATCAGCCCTGGGATTTCTTTGGAAGGAATGATGCTAAAGCTGAAACTCCAGTACTTTGGGCACCTCATGCGAAGAGTTGACTCATTGGAAAAGACTCTGATGCTGGGAGGGATTGGGGGCAGGAGGAAAAGGGGATGACAGAGGATGAGATGGCTGGAAGGCAGCACTGACTCAATGGATGTGAGTCTGAGTGAACTCCGGAAGTTGGTGATGGACAGAGAGGCCTGGCATGCTGCGATTCATGGGGTCGCAAAGAGTCGGACATGACAGAGACTGAACTGAACTGAGAGGAATAACAGGAATGAGAAACACTTCTGGAATATTCAGAAGAAACTGAATCAAATTTGTTTGATGAAGCATCGCTTTCAGTCTAAGCAACTGTAGATGTTAAAACCTGCAAAAATGGCTAATGAAGGCAAGATTCGCACTGTGTTTTCAGGAAACAGGAAAGCACCTGCTGTTTATTTATGCTTCTTCAAATGCAGGTGTTCAGAATCTAAATACAAGTGGGCTTGCATTTCTTCCAAACAAGCTACTCTTCAGCTCTTTAGAGTCCTAAATACCCAATACACTTACAGATGAAGGTCTAACCTGGACCACAAATCAAACACAGCCACTGCTATCTTTGCACCAGAGTCACAAGCTTGCAGGATTGCGGTCTTGCTTCTCATGAGGCTCTGATTGGGAAATGGGCATCATTTAATGGCATGTTGAAGAGGCAGAAGCCAGTGAAGGATGAGGTTAAAAACTAGAACCCGGCCATCTCCTGATAACCCAAAGAATTTCCCCAGTGGCCACTGGGTATCACTGGATGTTCTTGTGTGTGTGCATGCATGCATGCTCAGTTGCTCAGGCGTGTCTGACTCTGTGATCCCATGGACTATAGCCCTCCAGGCTCCTCAGTCCATGGAATTTTCCAGGCAAGAATACTGGAGTAGGTTGCCATTTCCTACTCCATCTTGTATACGTGCATTCATGTGAATGCATATATGCCTCAGCACATTCCATGTATGTTCTTACACATGTTAATAACAGTGTTTCATCAAAGACAGAGTAAGAGAGGGGCACCCAATTTGAAGTGACATGTTTATAAAGAATGTCTGTGATTTCCAACCCAGTGACCCACTGGGGAGTGAAAGAATTATGTGGAATTGACATTTCTCAAAACTGAAGCATGAGCAACTACCAAAGGTACACATTTCCAGCTCTCAGAACTCCCCGTGGGAAGGAGAGTGGCTAAGAACTTGACATCTAGAATCAGATTGTTTAGGTTCAAGTCCCGGCTCCATTATGTAAGCTCTCTGCACCTCAATGCTCCCATCTGCAAAATGGGAGTGTTCAGATTGGTCAGTGATCTAATGCCTGTAAAGAGCAAGAACAGGGCCTGGTCTCATCTCAGCACATAGAAGCTAGACATTAAGATACGACAGCAATGAAGGACTGGCCAGTATACACTGCTTTTCTTTTTGTGTTCCAAGGATGTTGTTCCTTCCATTTTCCTAAGATTACTTTTAGATTTGTTTAAATTAGAACTTTATGCTCACGGCCAGCACCAGAGGATTGAGGGTAAAGTAACCTTCCGACGGTCTCTGCCTCTGCCTGCCTGCCATCCAAATCTCCCATGACCGCCCAGGCCCTGTTTGTTCAGCGCTGCCTCTGCCTCACCACTCAGTACCCCTCGCTCCACACGCAGCCTGTGTCCTCTGCCTGGTTTCCCAAACTCCATGCACTTCTACATAGTGGGGCAAGCCCAGAAATACCTCCCTCTTTTCCTACAACAGTGGCTTCAGTGTGAACTGGGTCCTGTGGATTCTGCTCTTTTTGAGAGGAGAAAGGAAGGGTTTTCCCAACTGGAAAGAAATAAAGGAAGCCGTGAATCAGATGGCCATTTTGAAGTTGGGAGATGGCACCATTTCAAGACTCAAGGAAGAATGGAAAACAGCCTTTTAAAATATATATTTTGTTTTTATTTTTGGCCTCACCTTGCGGCCTGTGGGACCCTAGTTCTTGGACCATGGATCAAATCTGTACCCCCTGCATTGGAAGGTGAGTCTTAACCACTGGACCATCAGGGAAGTCCTGAAAGCAGCTTTATACTCTTAACTCCCTCTTGTCTTCACATCCATGAGCCCGCCTCCCTCACCCAGCACTCGGGACATGAGAAGTAATCAGTGCCTGTCAATGTGCTGGTGATATCACAGGAAGAATTGATGTGTGGCAACCCAGTATTCTTTTTAAAAAATTATAATGGTTGTGAGAGGAAATAATTCAGAGCACAGCTCTTAGCTTTCATATCTTCTCTTTTGCTCTTCATCCCATGGTGTTTTTGGTTTGTTTTATTTCTGCAGCATCACCTCCACTGTTCTCAGTCACCCCTTCTTATCTAGCTTTGGGTTTCAAGGAGGAGTGCTCGTGGTAGAATCCTGTAGCTCTGACTATAACTGGGCCAAGTGGAGTCCTTCCTGGGAAGTTTACAAAATCTCACCCCAATGCCTGCTCATTGCATTCTCTTGCTCACAGGCCACTGTATTGTGTCCAGCTGGGACCCTGCACACCCCCAAACCCCCCACTCCCGCTTCTGCCTTCACAGACTACCCCTCTTTCAAAAGCTAGATGAATACTTTCTCCAAATTTTATTCAAAGGTTCATTCTCTTGTTAGCATCCCATTCTGATGAAATTCAGAATTTTCACCACCTCCCACTGGCTCCCACATATTACTTCCAGCCACCCTCCTCCCACTGGCAAGCTGCTCCTCGAACTTGACAGATACATTTTCCCCACCTGGGGCCTTTGCACAAATCTTTTCCTCTACCTACAATGCTCTTCCCACCAAGAATGGGTCACCCTCCCCTCAAATGGCCTCATGGAGAGGCCTTCCCCAAAGTTGCTACACAAAATAACCCCTGTGGCCACTCTGTCCACACATCCTGTTTTCCTAATCTTCTTAGCACTTGACATGACTTGAGGTCTTCCCCAGTGGCTCAGCAGTAAAGAATCCACCTGCCATGCAGGAGACGTGGGTTCGATCCCTTGGTTGGGAAGATCCCCCAAAGGAGGAAATGGGAACCCACTCCAGTATTCTTGCCTGGAAAACCCCACAGACAGAAGAGCCTGGAAGGCTACAGTCAATGGGGTTGCAAAGAGTTGGACATGACTGAGCAACACACACACACATGACCTGAAATCAGTAGTTGTGGGGTTGGTGTAGATTATCTCTTCTTACCAAAATTTAACCTTCACGAGCAAGGGGACTTTGTTTACTTTTATTCCCTGTTGTCCTTCCAGCACTGAAACAGTATTCCTCAGAGTAGGACCTCAGTAATTATTTTGTTGACGAATGTCTTACTGAACCATTTCCTTGTTGAAAACTCGTACGCTGATGTCCCCAAGCAATTCCTAAAAGACGTTGAAAGGCCACATTCATAAATGTCTTAGGAAATGAATGAACAAGAGAAAGACTCAGAAGTAACCTCATCCAATCTCCTCTTTATTAAGATGAGAACAAGGAACCAGGGTGGGCTGAGTGAAGTGCCCAGGAGTGCACGTCTATTCACGGCGCAGTTGCTTTTGGCAGAAAAATAAAAATCCAGGCTGAAGCTGTTTACTAGTTTCACAAAGGAAGGCACCCAGGCGCATGCGAACCCCTCCTGATTTCAATTACATCTGGGAAGCTCAGAGCAGGAAGCAGGTGCTGGCAGCTGGCTTTGTTGTCTCTCAGGCCAAAGCTATACTTGGCCTCCATCTCCAAAGACAGTCTCCCAGCCCCTTCTCCTGCCTCTATTATCTTTGACAAAGGGACTGAATAAGTTCCTGTAACACAAAAGACTCCCATGCCCCAGAGCCAGAAGTGGGACAGCACAAGGGGACACACCAGAGGTGTATCAGCCCCAGCCCTCTTCGGTCTCGCTCAAGCAAATGTCCCTGTTCCCTCTCTATCTCCATGGTGCACAATTGCACTCCTGAAGGATGGTGAATCACAGTGATAAATGATACCTAGCTTGTTTGATAAGAGAGCTCTAGTCCCAAGAGTCCTGATTAGCATCTCATAGATTCTTTCCACATCCCCTTTGGGAAACGCAGCCACAATAGGACAATGTAAGTCAAGAGGCAGTGCCATTCCTTTGTAGGATTTCTGCAGCACCCAGGTGAGCAAACCAAAGTCTGGGAGGTTTAGAGACAGGCCTCAGGGTCACCCACACAGTTTCTGCACAGTGCACTGCAGGCTGCAAACTTTTCCTCTAAACCAGGCTGCCTATCAAACTATATCAATTTTGGTTTCTGGAGAAGAAGCAAATTCAATTGTATTGTTCTCATTCAGTACAATTCTTAGGGTGTTCGTGGTAGACAATTAAACACTGCAAAGAGTTTTGTGTTCATTTACCTAATGAAATGCAACATATCATGGTATTAGTAGTATTGTTCTATTTGCCTTACTGTATGTCTGAAACTTCATATATGTACATGCAACATATACATAATACATATGTGTATACATGAGTTCTTTATATATAAATATATGCATCCACTCCAACAAGCTGCTTGCCTTAAAGGCTTGCCTGTTGGGGATACCTATGTACATATATGAAGTTTCAGACATACAGTAAGGCAAATAGAACAATACTACTAATACCATGCACCCACTATCCAGTTTGAGATATGAAACAGTAAAAACACCAGCAAATACTCCTGTCCTTGAACATTATGGTTTTAATCTGAACTGCCTCATTAATAGTAAGGTTGAATGTATTTTCATATGTTTACTGACCACGCGTGTTTCCTCTTCTAGAAATCGACTACTTGGGTACTTAACTGATCTTTCTATTGGATTGCTCATCTTTGTAAGGGTCTTTTATATACTCTGGAATTGAAATCTCATCATGTATATTGATTATACTTCAATCAAATTCATTGGTATTTTCCCCCAGACTGTGACTTGTCTTTTTAATTTTTCATTTTGGCTTACAATGAACGTAGTGTTTTGGCCTAGTATAGCTGGATTTACTACTTTGGTCACCTGATGTGAAGAACTGACTCATTGGAAAAGACCCCGATGCTGGGAAAGATTGAAGGCAGACACAACTGAGTGACTAAACTGAACTGAAAAAATATTTATGATTTTTAACTCTTAGAAATCTTTTCCTACACCAATCATAAAGATTTATTTAAAAAGTTCAGTTCAGTTCAGTTGCTCGGTCGTGTCTAACTCTTTGCGACCCCATGGACTGCAGCATGCACCAACTCCCGGAGTTTACCCAAACTCATGTCCATTGAGTCAGTGATGCCATCCAACCATCTCATCCTCTGTTGTCTCCTTCTCCTCCAGCCCTCAATCTTTCCCAGCATCAGGGTCTTTTCAAATGAGTCAGCTCTTCACATCAGGTGGCCAAAGTATTGGAGTTTCACTTTCAACATCAGTCCTTCCAATGAATATTCAGCAATGATTTCCTTTAGGATAGACTGGTTGGATCTCCTTGCATTCCAAGAGACTCTCAAGAGCCTTCTCCAACATCACAGTTCAAAAGCATCAATTCTTCAGCACTCAGCTTTCTTCATAATCCAACTCTCACATCCATACATGACCACTGGAAAAAACATAGCCTTGACTAGATGGACCTTTGTTGGCAAAGTAATGTCTCTGCTTTTTAATATGCTGTCTAGGTAGGTCATAACTTTCCTTCCAAGGAGTAAGCGTCTTTTAATTTCATGGCTGCAATCACCATCTGCAGTGATTTTGGAGCCCCAGAAAATAAAGTCAGCCATTGTTTCCACTGTTTCCCCATCTATTTGCCATGAAGTGATGGGACCAGATGCCATGATCTTAGTTTTCTGAATGTTGAGCTTTAAACCATTTTTTTCACTCTCCTCTTTCACTTTCATCAAGAGGCTCTTTACTTCTTCACTTTCTGCCATAAGGGTGGTGTCATCTGTATACTGAGGTTATTGATATTTCTCCCGGCAATCTTGATTTCAGTTTGTGCTTCTTCCAGCTCAGCATTTCTCATGATATACTCTGCATATAAATTAAATAAGCAGAGTGACAATATACAGCCTTGACGTACTCCTTTTCCTATTTGGAACCAGTCTGTTGTTCCATGTCCAGTTCTAACTGTTGCTTCCTGACCTGCATAGGTTTCTCAAGAGGCAGGTCAGGTGGTCTGGTATTCCCATCTCTTTCAGAAGAGGCTGTGCGGTGCAGGAGCGAGTGGCTGTGAGGAGATACCTCACGTCCAAGGTCAGGAGCAGCAGCCAAGAGAAGATACTACAAGTCCAAGGTAAGGAGCAGTGGCTGTGCTTTGCTGGAGCAGCCGTGAAGAGATACCCCACTTCCAAGATAAGAGAAACCCAAGTAAGTCAGTAGGTGCTAAGAGAGGGCATCAGAGGGCAGACAGGCTGAAACCACAATACAGAAAACTAGCCAATCTGATCACATGGACCACAGCTTTGTCTAACTCAGTGAAACTAAGCCGTGCCGTGTGGGGCCACCCAAGAAGGACGGGTCATGGTGGAGAGGTCTGACAGAATGTGGTCCACTGGAGATGGGAATGGCAAACCACTTCAGTATTCTTGCCTTGAGAACCTCATGAACAGTATAAAAAGGCAAAAAGATATGACGCTGAAAGATGAGCTCCCCAGGTCAGCAGGTGCCCAATATGCTACTGGAGATCAGTGGAGAAATAACTCCAGAAAGAATGAAGGGATGGAGCCAAAGCAAAAAGAAACCCAGTTGTGGATGGGACTGGGGATAGAAGCAAGGTCTGATTCTGTAAAGAGCAATATTGCATAGGAACACGGAATGTTAGGTCCATGAATCAAGGCAAACTGGAAGTGGTCAAACAGGAGATGGCAAGAGTGAACGTTGACATTCTAGGAATCAGTGAACTCAAATGGACTGGAATGGGTGAATTTAACTCAGATGACCATTATATCTACTACTGTGGGCAGGAATCCCTTAGAAGCAATGGAGTAGCCATCATAGTCAACAAGAGAGTCTGAAATGCAGTACTTGGATGCAATCTCTGAAACGACAGAATGATCTCTGTTTGTTTCCAAGGCAAACCATTCAATATCACAGTAATCCAAGTCTATGCCCTGACCAGTAATGCTGAAGAAGCTGAATGGTTCTATGAAGACCTACAAGACCTTTTAGAACTAACACCCAAAAAAGATGTCCTTTTCATTATAGGGGACTGGAATGCAAAAGTAAGAAGTCAAGAAACACCTGGAGTAACAGGCAAATTTGGCCTTGGAGTACAGAATGAAGCAGGATAAAGGCTGATAGAGTCTTGCCAAGAGAATGCACCAGTCATAGCAAACACCCTCTTCCAACAACACAAAAGAGCCTACACATGGACATCACCAGATGGCCAACACCAAAATCAGACTGATTATATTCTTTGCAGCCAAAGATGGAGAAGCTCTATATAGTCAGCAAAAACAAGACCGGGAGCTGACTGTGGCTCAGATCATGAACTCCTTATTGCCAAATTCAGACTTAAATTGAAGAAAGTGGGGAAAACCACTAGATCATTCAGGTATGACCTAAATCAAATCCCTTATGATTATACAGTGGAAGTGAGAAATAGATTTAAGGGCCTAGATCTGACAGACAGAGTGCCTGATGAACTACGGATGGAGGTTTGTGACATTGTGCAGGAGACAGAGATCCAGAACATCCCCAAGAAAAGGAAATGCAAAAAAGCAAAATGGCTGTCTGAGAAGGCCTTACAAATAGCTGTGAAAAGAAGAGAAGTGAAAAGCAAAGGAGAAAAGGAAAGATATACCCATTTGAATGCAAAGTTCCAAAGAATAGCAAGGAGAGATAAAAAAGCCTTCCTCAGTGATCAATGCAAAGAAATAGAGGAAAACAAATGGGACCTAATTAACCTTAAAAGCTTCTGCACATCAAAGGAAACTATTAGCAAGGTGAAAAGACAGCCTTCAGAATGGGAGAAAATAATAGCAAATGAAGCAACTGACAAACAACTAATCTCAAAAATATAGAAGCAACTCCCACAGCTCAACTCCAGAAAAATAAATGACCCAATCAAAAAATGGGCCAAAGAACTAAATAGACATTTCTCCAAAGAAGACATACAGATGGCTAACAAACACATGAAAAGATGCTCAACATCACTCATTATCAGAGAAATGCAAATCAAAACCACTATGAGGTACCATTTCACACCAGTCAGAATGGCTGCGATCCAAAAGTCTACAAGCAATAAATGCTGGAGAGGGTGTGGAGAAAAGGGAACCCTCTTACACTGTTTGTGGGAATGCAAACTAGTACAGCCACTATGGAGAACAGTGTGGAGACTCCTTAAAAAACTGGAAATAGAACTGCCTTATGATCCAGCAATCCCACTTCTGGGCATACACACTGAGGAAACCAGAAGGGAAAGAGACACGTGTACCCCAATGTTCATCGCAGCACTGTTTATAATAGCCAGGACATGGAAGCAATCTAGATGTCCATCAGCAGATGAATGGATAAGAAAGCTGTGGTACATATACACAATGGAGCATTACTCAGCCATTAAAAAGAATACATTTGAATCAGTTCTAATGAGGTGGATGAAACTGGAGCCTATTATACAGAGTGAAGTAAGCCAGGAGGAAAAACACCAATACAGTATACTAACGCATATATATGGAATTTAGAAAGATGCTAACAATAACCCTGTGTATGAGACAGCAAAAGAGACACTGATGTATAGAACAGTCTTATGGACTCTGTGGGAGAGGGAGAGGGTGGGAAGATTTGGGAGAATGGCATTGAAACATGTAAAATATCATGTATGAAACAAGATGGCAGTCCAGGTTCAATGCACGATACTGGATGCTTGGGGCTAGAGCACTGGGACGACCCAGAGGGATGGTATGGGGAGGGAGGAGGGAGGAGGGTTCAGGATGGGGAACACATGTATACCTGTGGCGGATTCATTTTGATATTTGGCAAAACTAATACAATTATGTAAAGTTTAAAAATAAAATAAAATTAAAAAAAAAAAGAAATAGAGGAAAACAATAGAATGGGAAAGACTAGAGATCTCTTCAACAAATTTAGAGATACCAAGGGAATATTTCATGCAAAAATGGGCACAATAAAGGACAGAAATGGTAAAGACCTAACAGAAGCAGAAGATATTAAGAAGAGGTGGCAAGAATACACAGAAGAACTGTACAAAAAAGATCTTCATGACCCAGATAATCATGATGGTATAATCACTCACCTAGAGCCAGACATCCTGGAATGTGAAGTCAAGTGGGCCTTAGAAAGCATCACTATGAACAAAGCTAGTGGAGGTGATGGAATTCCAGTTGAGCTATTTCAAATCCTGAAAGATGATGCTGTGAAAGTGCTGCACTCAATATGCCAGCAAATTTGGAAAACTCAGCAGTGGCCACAAGACTGGAAAAGGTCAGTTTTCATTCCAATCCCAAAGGAAGGCAATGCCAAAGAATGCTCAAACTACCGCACAATTGCACTCATCTCACATGCTAGTCAAGTTAATGCCCAAAATTCTCCAAGCCAGGCTTCAGCAATACGTGAACCGTGAACTTCCTGATGTTCAAGCTGGTTTTAGAAAAGGCAGAGGAACCAGAGATCAAATTGCCAACATCTGCTGGATCATGGAAAAAGCAAGAGAGTTCCAGAAAAACATCTATTTCTGCTTTATTGACTATGCCAAAATCTTTGACTGTGTGGATCACAATTTTTAAGAAAAGTTAATGATTTACTTTATTATCTTTAATCCAAAGTGGAGTTTATATTTGCATACATTATGGAGGAAGGACTGAAACAAAATCGTCTATTCAGTGAATTATCCCACCACCACTTACTGAAAATTCCAGTCTTTCTTAGTATATCTTCATTGCCTGCTCCGCCATTTGTCAAGGTTCCACGTGGGCATGTACCTACTTCCAGGTCTTCTCTTTTGTTCCACTGTGCTCTGTTCTGGAGCCATAAAGCTAAAAACTGATAGGAAGTTGATTTTTCTTTATTTTTGAGCCAATACAACAGCTTGTTTATTTAGTTAAGGTCTTTAAAATGCCTGTTTAACTAAAAATGATTTTCAACCAGCACAACAACTATCCTCATAGGAAGAGATGCCCATATGAATTAATTTCCTTAAATATTTACTACATTCTATGTTTTGTAATTCAGAGTTTCTTTCTTTTGTTTTCAAACTTTATTTTTTATTTTGTATTGGAGTATAGCCAATTAACAGTGTTTCGGTTGTTTCGGGTGAACAGTGAAGGGACTCAGCCATGAACATACATGTATCCATTCTCCCCCAACACCCTCTCCCATGCAGACTGCCACATAATATTGAGTTGAGTTCCATGTGCTATACAATAGGTCCTTGTTGGTTATCCATTTTGAACATAGCAGTATGTACATGACCTTCCCAAACTCCCTAACTATCCCTTCCTCCCGGCAACCATAAATTTGTTTTCTGTGAGTGTCTTTCTATTTCGTAAGTAAGTTCATTTGCAGCTTTTTTCTTTAATAACACAAGATCACTGAAGCTGGTTGATGGGCCCATGGTACCTCATTCTACCTCCCCCCCGCCATTTTGTGTATGTTTGTTAGTTTCCGTAAGAAAGAAATGTGCAGGTGTTCCCTGGTGGTCCAGCCATCAGGACTCTGAACTTTCACTGCTGAGGTCACAGGTTCAATCCCTGGTCTAGTAACTAAGATCCCATACGCTGCTTAGCATGGCCGAAAAAAGAGAGAGAGAGCTGTGCAAGGACCTGGATCTCGGGTCTCAGTGGAATACAAAACTGCTTTACTGGGTACAGGTGGTCATGGGTAGTGCCGTTAGGGACACCAGATCTCTGCTGTTGAATCCTTATCTGGGAAACATGCTTCCTTTCATACAGCACCCATTCTTCTGGCTAATGAGACTCACCCCTAATGATTTATCCCCTGGAAGCACTTGCTGACAAATCCAGGCTGAACCGTTTGGGGGCCCTTGTCCATACTGTACTCCAAGCAAGGCTCTCACTCCAGCATGTCTGGGTCTTGCCTTTCCTAAGGCTACTGCTACACTGAGCTCCCTGAGAGCAAGAAATGTATCACGTTTATTTCTGTTTCCCCACAATGCAGCACACTTCAGATATCAGATGTTTAATGATTACTGGGTGAATGACTAAATGAGTCTTCAAATATTCTTTTAGGACTAATGATAAGCAATAGGAAAGACATGAGGGGACAAGCAGGATTCTGACTCATAAATTTGGCCTTTAGCGTGTCATCAGTGTTGGGATGATTCCAGTTGTGAGACCCAGACTCCATCAGCAGAAGGGCTGGGGAACTGATCCTGAAAAGCAGCAGGTGTCCAGAAACATCATCAGAATGTGTGACCTAATATACGCAAAGGCGTCTTAGAAATGTAAAAGCCCAGCCCTTCTACACAAAGTGATGCGATGTTATTATCAGTAGCTTCTGGTAACTCTTATACTATTCCTGATTATCTCTTGCACTTATGATAGGGTGGCATTTTTTAAAGACATTCCAGCTGAAGGTGAAAAATCATCAAGATCATTTTCTAAAAAGGCTAAGAAGTGCAGGATCTATCAGCCAAGCAGACAGCACAATTCAGCAAAGAGCTCACAGGTAATATGACCTGCTTGCTTCAGTGAAATGCACTTAGGAAAAAGAAAACCCTTTACTAGCAGAACCCTTTAATTGTCAAAGCGGAGTGATAGAGTCTGTTTTGAGTGGTACAATGTTTTCTTTTTGTTTCCAGGATCAAGCACAAGTGTTTTCATGTGATTGCTAAGAGCAGTTCTCACCGACAGAGGAAAAAGCTTCCCTTGGATAAAAGACACTCTACCACTTCCCATCACAGAGTAAACCCTTTACTTTCCTTTGGTTTTCCCTTTATTTCTTCAAAGGAGTAGCAGGAAGCTGTTTCCAAGAGAATAAAAAGGACAACCTACAATGTTAATAAGTAAATGCTGTGCTTAGTCACTCAGTCACGTCTGACTTTTTGCGACCCCATGGACTGTAGCCCACCAGCTCCTCTGTCCACGGGTATTCCCCAGGCAAGAATACCTGACTGGGCAGCCTATCCCTTCTCCAAGGGAACTTCCTGACCCAGGAATTGAACCAGGGTCTCCTGCATTTACAGGCAGATTTTTTACCAGCTGAGCTACCCAGGAAGCCCTAATAAGTAAATAAGTAATGGCTGTCTTGGTTTAGAATCTGGAGCCCAGAGAGATGAAGGGACTGGACCCAAAATCAGGAGGTAGTGAGTGAGCTGCAATATTTTCTGACTTCAGAGCAAATGATCTCTCCCCTCCTCCGTGAATTTATTTTTACTCTGCATTACGACCCATTGAGGATGAATCAAGCAGATAATATGTGATGCCTTTTTAGAAACAGAAACAAACTTGGGCAGTTTGGTAATTGGACCACAGATGAAATCAGTGAGAACCTAGGGAAGGATTGCAGGCATTCTGCTGTGGGGTAACCCTCCATCAGATGGTGTCACCTCAGAAGCTTAAGACTAAGTCATCTACCCAGAATCTGAAACATGCTTTGATCTACCTACTTAGCACAGTGTGAGACTATGAGAAGGCAGTGAGGTGTGGTGTGTGGTTTGATAAAAATTAGTAAACATGGTGCCAGAAGAGAGGGGAAAAACACAAACAGATGTGTAAGCATGTATAATCAGAAAGGCATTATGTGCATAATCCTAGCAGCTTTATTTAATGGCTTATTCCGTTTTGGTGATCATGTTGGTAGATGAGCTAATTGCAAATTTGTTAAATATTCATAACCAGCAATTTCTGCTAAGTGACAATGAACTGTCACAGTCGAAAGGATTACAGACCCTAAGGTGACATGATTCCATACGCTGCCTCCTGTCTTCACCCAGAGATCATATCTACCCGTTTCCTACCTACAGCACAGGTATTAAGGGGCAGGGCAAGTTGGAGGAAGTGCCCAGGTGTGGAAGGACAGAGCATAATCTGGATACCAGATGGAAACTGATGCCACAGCTTTCAACTACAAAGCTATTCTCCAACGCCCAGACTTTCCCAAGTTTGGGGACTCTGTTATTCTGTTCATTCTCAACTCATTTTCTGTAAATACTGCCTTTTAGAAATGGAAAAACTACAGGAACAGGGCAAATTATTTCCACCAATGAGTTTTTCTGTCCCCTAGAGCCTTACTTCTCAAAGTTGCGGTTGGGAGCGTGTTCACACCCAGCATCTCAGGCCCCACCCACACCCTTGTGTCCAGATCTGCATTTTAACATGATTTATATCCAAGGTGAATATTATGCAGTTTACTATGCACCACAGCAAAAGGACTTGAACTTTGTCAGGGGAACTGACTGATACCTTTTGTGGTTCAAGATCACATGGGCTTAGAGCCTTAGAGGAAATAGCACAGAAACCTGTGGTTTTCAGATCTGTTAATACCCACAGTGTATTTGGAGGTTAACCCATCTGTTTTGCACGTTGCTGTCACAGTTACCGCAGTTGCTCTAATAATGGTCATTAGTGTGTCTCCTTATCCAACGTGTATGAATTCCTCGGTTCTCTGTTGGCTTTCAGGATACGCTGCCCAAAGTGAACTAAGCCCCAAGTTTCTCCATGTGATGCGATTTACTCTTTGCCAGTCAGTTCCTCAACAGCCTTACTCTTTATTAGGCAGTTTCCTCATTATCCATAGTCTGCTTACATGTCCATGCACACTCCAATCCCTCTTACAGACCTGCTCGTTCGCAATTTTACGTGTTGATTTCAGATGCATGTGTTCACAGGAATGTGGTTTTCACTTAGCCTTGACATTTGTCATTACGGTCAAAATCAACCGACTAGTTCATTGCTTGTTCATTGTCACAATGATCCATCACTATTTATCAAGCACCTACTAGGTGCCAGACACATTGCTCAGTTCAGTTCAGTTCAGTAGCTCAGTCATGTCCGACTCTTTGCGACCCCATGAATCGCAGCACGCCAGGCCTCCCTGTCCATCACCAACTCCCAGAGTTCACTCAAACTCACATCCATTGAGTCGGTGATGCCATCCAGCCATCTCATCCTCTGTCATCCCCTTCTCCTCCTACCCCCAATCCCTCCCAGCATCAGAGTCTTTTCCAATGAGTCAACTCTGCATGAGGTGGCCAAAGTACTGGAGTTTCAGCTTTAGCATCAGTCCTTCCAAAGAACACCCAAGACTGATCTCCCTTAGAATGGACTGGTTGGATCTCCTTGCAGTCCAAGGGACTCTCAAGAGTCTTCTCCAACACCACACTTCAAAAGCATCAATTCTTCGGCACTCAGCTTTCTTCACAGTCCAACTCTCACATCCATACATGACCACTGGAAAAACCATACCCTTGACTAGACGGACCTCTGTTGGCAAAGTAATGTCTCTGTTTTTAATATGCTATCTTGCTTGCTTGCTTGCTTGCTTAAGTTGCATCAGTTGTGTCCGACTCTGTGTGACCCCATAGACGGCAGCCCATCAGGCTCCATCGTCCCTGGGATTCTCCAGGCAAGAACACTGGAGCGGGTTGCCATTTCCTTCTCCAACGCATGAAATGAAAAGTGAAAGTGAAGTCACTCAGTCATGTCGGAATCTTAGCGACCCCATGGACTGCAGCCTACCAGGCTCCTCTGTCCATGGGATTTTCCAGGCAAGAGTACTGGAGTAGGGTGCCATTGCCTTCTCCGAATATGCTATCTAGGTTGGTCATAACTTTCCTTTCAAGAACTAAGCGTCTTTTAATTTCATGGCTGCAATCACCATCTGCAGTGATTTTGGAGCCCAAAAAAATAAAGTCTGACACTGTTTCCACTGTTTCCCCATCTATTTCCCATGAAGTGATGGGACCAGATGCCATGATCTTCGTTTTCTGAATGTTGAGCTTTAAGCCAACTTTTTCACTCTCCCCTTTCACTTTCATCAAGAGGGTTTTTAGTTCCTCTTCACTTTCTGCCGTAAGGGTGGTGTCATCTGCATATCTGAGGTTATTGATTTCAATTTCTCCTGGCAATCTTGATTCCAACTTGTGCTTCTTCCAGCCCAGCGTTTCTCATGATGTATTCTGCATATAAATTAAATAAGCAGGGTGACAGTATACAGCCTTGACGTACTCCTCGCTGCTCAGTACCACACAAATGTTATCTCCAATCCTCTATGCAAAGCAGCATGTAGTATTTTCCCCAAATACAGATGAAAAAAATCATCTCAGAAAGCTTAAATGACAGGAGAAATGACAATGTCACCTTTAAGACATGAGGGTGCCAGAATCTAAAGTGGCACCTTTTCACTGCCTCACTGGTCCCTATTGCCTTTGCCAACTTACATCATTGTGATCACAGTTTTGCATATGCGTAACAATGTTATGCGTTGATCCTTTCTAGGTGTTAAAAGCATTGACTTCACATTGTGTGATGCATCCATTTCATTTGCAAAAGCAGTGTTGACATTCTTAGCTCCATATATTGTTGAACAGCCAGTAGAGAGAGTCATAAATAATTGTCAACTCAGAGTTGAATTATCTGCCTATAGATTTAACTTTTTTTTTAAATTTCTGGAACATGTAGATATAGAAAAAGTATCAAAGAATTAGGTGGTTATTTTAAAGTTTAACAAGTAAATCTTGTTCATAAACCCTTGGGCACTATGAAATCAAAAGATTTAACCCTAAAATTCCTTTTATAGTAATATCTAATTTATATTTTTTCATTTCCAATTTACATTGAATGTATAGTCTGAAAAGACTATATCATAAATAGATACATAATAATATATGCAGTTTTAGGAACACCAAAGAATGATGTCCAAAATAAACTTTTGAACACCTATTTATACGTATCTGAATATTTTCACTCTAATATTAGGAATTTTGATGAATAGGATGAATTAATTTTAGTAGGGATACCATTTTCTTATCTATACCATAATGGCAAATGTAAATTTCAGAAATTTGTTATGTTATTTTGATATCACTTGTCTTTGAAATCTTTACACATTTTCTGGTCCAAAATCTTCAACACATATTAAAATTTTTGAGTGGTGGAGAAAAGAAATGGACTCATGTTCCCATCAGATCTCTTAGGGTTGCAAGAAGGAGAAACTCAAATTAGCTGGAATAAAAGACAAGTGTGAAGGTTCAAGACAAGGAACTCACCTGGGACCCCAGGGACTGAAGCAAGGTGCTTAGAAGACAGGAAGAACCAAAGACATCTCTGGGGTCCATGGGATCTGTCTCAGTCTCGAGTACTTCTGTCCCAACTTCTTCTGATTAGGGACCACCACCAGCTACAGGAAGTGGCTTCCCTATGTCCTAGTAGAAGGGGCCTCACTGTGAAAGAATTCCTCTTAACAGCACAGCCATACCTGCTGAACAGACCATAGTCCCAGTGATGAAGAAGTGAGCTACAGAAATGTCCTAACTTGGGGAAAATCCCAGGGAGAAATGCCTGGATTTATGGTTCTTGTCCTCCTGCATTTTATGTCTTGCCAGACTCCCCTGCGAAATCAAACCCCTTTGAGCTGGAGAATCCTGGCCCAAGTTTCAAAATGTTGTCATGAAATTAATGTCTTATTGTCTTCTCTTCCAGTATCTGGTGGCCCCAAATGGTTATCTTGACCTTCACTTCATATCATTGTATCTTATTCAGAGGGAGGGAACAGAAGAATTTTGTGGACAGAGATGCTTATGCAGCTTAGATGCTGAAATAGATGTTTGAAATCATGTGGCAACGAGTCAAGGAAAGCCATTGGCCACCAGGAGCTGGAAAAGGTGGGGAGTGGCTCTCCTCTCCAGCCTCCAGATGAAGTGTGGTCCTATCTGCACCCTGGTTTCTGCCCAGTGATATTAATTTCCTACATCTGGCCTCCAGAAATACGAGAAAATAAACTTCTCTTATTTTAGGCCACCAATCTGGGGGAATTAGTTATCGCAGCCACAGAAAACTAACACATTTGGACACACCAAAATTCTGTACGTATATGTGAGTGTATCTCTACAATAAACACTCAGAAGATGCTGACCTACAAATGCATAGTTACAATCTTCATGACTACTATCAACTGCCTCCATAGTAACCATTGAACAGCCCCAGAAGCAAGATTTCAAGCTTGCATATGCTAGTACTCTTAGTATCACAAAGTTACTAAATGCTTTGATTATAAAATTGAAAATTATATTCTAATTGTCATTTGAAAGTGAATTTCTATTATTCATGGGCTTGTTATTTTAAGATCATTTGTAATATCTGATTGTGTCCACTGCCAATTTTCTGCTGTGCTTTGTTTTTTGTTTACTCGAATTTTTTTTTTTTTCAAATCTTTTGGCCAAGCTGCAAGGCATGTGGGATCTTAGTTCCCTGACCAAACTCTCGACCCAGGCATTAGCAGCGTAAAGTCTTAACCACTGGACTGTCAGGGAAGTCCCTCTGCTGTGGTTTTGATATTTTGTGTAATCAGTGTCTGTGAACATTTTTATGTTCAAGTAATTAATCTGAATATGAATTACAATTAATTTTTATTTATCATTTGATTTTACTTTGCCTACAAGATTTTTACCATACAGGATTTCCTCTTTTTTTATGTAATTAATATTTATAGCTGCTGGCTTTCAGGTCATGCTTTGAAAGTCTTTTCCACATCAAAATTATTTTTTAAAGTCCTCTCTTGTAATTATGAAGAGTTTCAGTTTTGATTATTAAATTTAATTGTTTATCCACATGTGTATCCTGGAGTCCTAATGCTGCTATAAATGATCTATCTTTTGTATGTATTTGGGTCTACTTCAGGACCTTCTCTTCTGCTACAGAGATCTTTCTGTCTATACCTCATTTTAAATAAAACAAAGCAGGCTGTAAAATGTGAATTCTGATTAGGGTGTTGAGTTCCCCCACCATTGATGCATCAACCACCATCAGGTCTCCTGTTCATTTAGCTCCTAGACCAGACGTGAAGGGCCCTGCACCATGAGAAATCCCTCAGAGACAAGCACCTGGCAGCAGCTTTGATGACTGCTTCAGCTCCTGCCCGGGCTCCTGGTGAAGTCAGGCTGCACCCGAAGGACCTGTTCATGAGAGAAACTACAGGACACCTTCCACTTGGAATCAAGAAATAGTCCCTTTGAAGGGATTGGTGAGGAATCAAGTCAGGACAATTGTGGGGCACTTGTGAGAGAAATGACTAAAACCCATCCCTGGTGTTGCCAACGTGGTTACCCCAGATGCAAAATTACAGTCTGGGCTGGGGACGGAGCCAAGCACAGTCACGGGATGTCTCAGGAGTCCTCCAAGCTTCCCACCGCGGGAACTGTGAAATTTCTAAAGCCATTCCGGGAGTGAAAAATAAGGTCGTACATAGGGTCACTGAGTTCTCAGCATCAAAGACTTGAATTGTGTTCAAAACAGCGGCGGGACGCAATGACTGCCTGCTTCCCATAGATCCACGTAGGGGTGGGATGGAGTGGTGAAAAATGTTCTCTGACGTGTCCCTTTCCTGGGATTGTTTACAAATCTTGCCATGTTTTCTATGCCGTTTGCTGCTCCTTTGCAGTCTTTTTCTTGCTTGTTATTCATTTAGTTAAGCCTCTTTGACTGCAGAGGCATGCACCATATGACAATATAGCAGGATTTCTTGTTCTAAAAAAAAAGTCAGTCAGTTAGCTAGATGCCTGTCACAGGCAAATGCAGACAGGCAGGAGAGGCTAGTTTGCTTGTCAGTCCAGGGTGGAAAGAGGTTTCTGTCAATCAGCTCCATGATAGCATCAGTCTTCTGCATCGCCTCAGAGACAAGAGACTTCACACAGAGCTATCATTGTGTCAGGACCTGCATAGGGTTAGAGATATCCTCCGAGCTCATGAGCAGTAAGGGATCCACCCTCCTTCCAGTTAGTCTAGATGGATCTGCATCTTGGGGGCAGCCTCAGCACCAGAAGACCTTATGAAAATCAAAATTAGGAACCTACTATATAGCAGGAGGAGCTCAGCTCAGTGTTGCACAATGACCTAGAGGGGTGGAATGTGGGAGGGGGGAGGTTAAAGAGGGAGGGTGTATATGTAAGCATGGGGGCACGCTAAGTCGCTTCAGTCAAACCCAGCTCTTTGCAACCCTGTGGACTGTAGCTAGGCTCCTCTGTCCATGGGATTCTCCAGACAAGAATACTGGAGTGGGTTGCCATGCCCTCCTCCATGGGGTCTTCCCAACCCAGGGATCAAATCTGAGTCTCTTAACATCTGCTGCACTGGCAGGTGGGTTCTTTACTACTAGCACCACCTGGGAAGCCTGTGTATATGTACACATATAGCCAATACACTTCACTGTATAGCAAAACTAACACAATACAAATTAATAAATAAACACATTTTGAAATAAAATAAAATGTAAGAAAGATTAGCTAAGGAGAGAAAAATAAAACTTCATCCTTCTTCACCTTTAAAGCAGAAAGGTTCATCCACTGGGCTGGAGGAACCGTGTGAAAGGAAGGTTGGCCTGGGGTTGACTGGGAGAGGAGGAAGAGGGTGATGGGAGCGACCAGACATAGATCACACATACATGGTGTCACTTGAAAACACTCAGTCTCATCTCAGACCTGGCAATATTGCTTTTCCACAGTAACATCTCTCATCCCTGACAGCAATTTATACTGAGCTACTAACTCTTCCTTCAAGAGGTTATACATGTTTTTTAAAAAAGATTTAAGGGTCATCTTTGGACATCTGAAATAAAAATGGTAAGGAGTAAGACAGGGAACTCTTGGAATCTAAAAATGCACATTCTTGCTGATCAGTATATAGACATACATGTGTGTGTGCTCACACATACACATATGTATGGATATTTTTCCATTCAATATCTTAGGTCATTAAGAGCTGATTAAACTGGAGAGTGACAGTGAAGGGTAGTCTTTCACAAAGTGGATTCTAAAAATGGGATATTCATGTCTTTGATTCATACCTGGCACAGTATACAAAAATTAACACAAAATGTACCATAGAATTCTGTGTAAAACCCAGAACTGTAAAAAAAAGTAAACATAGGATAAAATATTTGCAGCTTGGTTTAGACAAAGGCTTCTTATATATGACAACAAAAGTATACACATAAGAACAAACTGATAAATTGAACTTAATCAAAATTAAACCCATCTGTTCTTTGAAAGACATTACTAAGAGAATAAAAAGAAAAACTACAAACTAAGAGAAAATATTTGCAAAGCACATAACTGATGAAGGACTTGTGTCTAAAATACATAAAGAACACTGAAAATTCAATAATAAGAAAATAAACAATCCAGTGAAAGAAGGAAAAGATCTGAACAGACACTTCATCAAAGAAGATACACAGATGTCACATAAATACAAGAAAACATACTCAACATCATTAGTCATTGTGAAGATGAAAATTAAAATCACAATGAGATGCCATTACACATCTATCAGAATTACTAAAATCAAAGACTGACCACTCCTGGTCTTGGTAAGTAGTAGAGGCCTCTCATATACTATTGGTGGGAATGTCAAGTAGTCCAACCACCTAGGAAAACATTTTGGAAAGATACTACAACCAGTTCAATGGAGAATCCAAAGTACCACACAGTTATAGGTATAGACAAGAAATGCTAAAATAAATTAACAGCTATATGCAAAACCAGTTAAAAGCCACAAGACATTGGTGGTGGTGGTGGTTTAGTTGCTAAGTTGTGTCCGACTCTTTGCAACCCCATAGACTATAGCCCACCAGGCTCCTCTGTCCATGGGATTTTCCAGGGAGGAATACTGGAGACGGTCGCCATTTCCTTCTCCAGGGGATCTTCCCAACACAGGGATTGAAACTGTGTCTCCTGCATCACAGGTGGATGCTTTACTGCTGAGCCACTATGGATTTCTCCACAAGGTACTAATCACTTGCATTTCACTGGAGTGAATTTGCATTTCATGGGCAAGACTCATTTGTATTACTCTCAATTTTCTGCAAGTTGCAGAGTTGTGACATGGCTCAAAGACGATGGAAGGTGAACATAACCCAGATGCATGAGCTACCAGTTAAATTATTCTCTGATGGGCGCTCATTCTTATCTGTATAAGTGTCATGATTTTACCTCTTACAAAATTATCCTTTAATAGGAAACTTGAACAATGTCTAACTAATAAGAAATACTCAATAAATAATAGTTTTTATAACATTAATTTTGTTATTGTTCAGTCACTCAGTCATGTTCAACTCTTTGTGACCCCATGAACTGCAGCACGCCAGGCATCCCTGTCCTTCACCATCTCCCGGAGTCTGCTCAAACCCATGTCCATTGAGTTGGTGAAGCAATCCAACCATCTCATCCTCTGTCATCCTTTTCTCCCTAATAATTTAAAATATTAATGTTTAAATATAAATAAGCATTAATTTTATTAATATTTAAAGTGACTGGAGTCACACTTTAAAGTCATCTGGGAAAGGTACACTGTGAAGATGGCATTCATGTGCTCAGTCACTTCAGATTATTCCAGTCATTACTGAGTGATTCCTGAGAATAAGGCCCAGTGTTAGCTGTCACTTATTGATGAGACAGAGTTGGGTGGACTCTTCTGCAGTAACGGGGAGTATTACTTAGCAGGTCTTAGTAGCACTCAGAAGGGGCAAGGTAAAGTAGATTTGAAATCTAGTTTAAAGTGAACCTTTCAGTAGGAGGGGCTGTGAGCTAGGTTAAGAATTATAAGGATCTTGACATAATGGTTTAGAACTGGTAAACACAGCAGGGTAGGGAATTTGTGGTGACGATTAAACTTGTAAGGTTCAAAGCTTCAGGATATAAAATGTCATTTGGTTCTTTCTTTGAAGAGTTGATTAATCTTTTAGGGAAGTTTCTGGAATGACCAATCAAGTTATTTGTAATTTCTTGGGCAAGAGTTATCTGAAACAGTGACAGCATGTTGATAAAGACAGTGGAATATGAAAGTCATTCAATGTAGGCTTTACACTGTGTGGGTACAGATGGTTTGGTTCTCAAGTAACATTTTTCTTTTATACTTGTTGTTGTTCAGTCACTAAGATGTGTCCGACTCTTTGCGACCTCATAGACTGCAGCACACCAGGCTTCCCTGCCCTTCACTATCTCCTGGAGTTTGCTCAAACTCATGTCCATTCAGTCGGTGATGCCATCCAACCATCTCATCCTCTGTCGCCCGCTTTTCCTCCTGCTTTCAATCTTTCCCAGCATCAGGGTCTTTTCTAATGAGTCTGCTCTTCACATCAGGTGGCCAAAGTATTGGAGCTTCAGCTTCAGCAAAGTCCTTCCAATGAATATTGATTTCCTTTAGGACTGACTGATTTGATCTCTTTGCAGTCCAAGGAACTCTCAAGAGTCTTCTCCAACACCACAGTTCAAAAGCATCAATTCTTCAGTGCTCAGCCTTCTTTTTGGGCCAACTCTCACATATATAACATGACAACTGGAAAAACCACAGTTTTGACTATAGAGACCTTTTATACTTATTTATCGTTTATCATTTGTGGTCTATCTTCATAATCACATATCCTGTGCTAAATACTCCTATTACTAATAACAACTACCAATATTACAGCAGCAGCAACCGTTGTGTTTATCCTGTGCTCACTTAGATCTGTGATTCTGAAAGCAGTCTTGTAAATAGCATTTGTTATCCCCACTTCATAGGTGAGGAAACCAAGGCTCAGGGGGTGGCAGGACACAGAACTGAATGTGGGACAGCAGGCTCCAAAGTCTACATTATGCTTTCCAACTAAACAGTAAGCTTCCAATGCCACGCCCAAGGTCATGATCTCCAGCAAGCAGTATAGTCCTGGGCCCAGAGTGTAAATAAGCCCCGAGTAAGTATTTGTGAAGAATGCTGAATAGTGAGACAGTTTGTCCAAAGGCATCTGAGAAGCCTTCCAAAACGGGAGCATCTTCTGACTTTCAATCGAATCTCTATTAGCTGCAGTTGCTGCTCACTTGACTGACCAGGAAGGCGCTGCACAGTTTTATTTCTGTTTAACGACTGAAGTCTTAAAGCTCCCACAGTCACCTGGTCCTTGATTCGGCTGCATAAGACACACAGCGAAAGCTATAAGGACTCTATTAGCAGCAAATTGGTACTTTAAGCCACAATATTGGTTCAGTCTGGATGCATTAAAGGCCCAGCACTAGGTACATACCTTCCTTCTCTAGCTTTTTCCATTATATACAGAAGATCATTGGTCCCCAGGGTGGAATAGAGGAAAAGATGAATTTAGAGCACATGACAAGGAAAGAGAACAAACCTCACGCTTGTGTCCTTTTCACCTCGGTTTCCGTGAAATTATTGTAGCTCTCAGCGTGTGATTTTGTTCATTATTTTGCTTGTGGTATTTTCTTTTACCTGGTGCACATTAATAATCTGTCTATCTAAATGTAATATGTGTTCTCAGTCGCTCAGTAATGTCAGATTCTTTGCGGCCCCATGTACTGTAGTCCACCAGGCTCCTCTGCCTGTGGAATTTTCCAGGCAAGAATTCTGGAGTGGGATGCCATTTCCTACTCCAGGGAATCTTCCCCATCCAGGCATAGAACCTGCATCTCTTGCATCTCCTGCATTGGCAGGAGGATTCTTTACTAACAGCACCAATTGGGAAGCCCCTATCTAAATATAAGATTCAATGTTAACAATCCAACATGCCCGTGCTTTTCATCTGGCCACATAAAGAACAGGTGCCTAGAAAATCTTGTTTCATGGTTCCACTGGGAATCAAGTTTTAGTCGATTTGTCTTACCAGTTTTCTCTCCAAACCTTAAGTCTTTTGAACTTTTTGTCACATACTCTGGAACTGTTAAAAGCAGTGACAATACATGCTTAGGATTCATAGTGGTTTTTATTCACCTGAAGCCTTGTTTCACTTTGTAGTTTAATTCTGTAGGGAAATAAATCAGAACAAGGTGAGTGGTGTTTGTATTCATTAGTGTGAAATGAATCACTTATTGGATCAGATTCTTTCCTTGAATTCATAAACAGTGCAAAGGAAAAAACCCTCAAATAAAATAATCAGAATATTAGGATTTATCATAATCTCTTTTCAAAGTGAAAGTGAAGTTGCTCAGTCGTGTCCGACTCTTTGCGACCCCAAGGACACCAGGCTCCTCCGTCCAGGGGATTTTCTAGGTAAGAGTACTGGAGTGGGTTGCCATTTCCTTCTCCAGAGAATCTTCCCAACCCAGGGATCGAACCCAGGTCTCCCGCATCATAGACAGACGCTTTACCATCTGAGCCACCAGGGAAGCAATTAATTTTACAAAGTTCTAACAGATTTGATGTAGATTTGATAGAAAACTAATAATAAAATAATTTATAGGTTGAAAATATTCTAGAACTGACAGTAGGAAAATGGTTAGTCTACAGAATACTGCATTTTGTTTTGTGGGCTTAATCCCATTAGAGTTACTTTCTAATTTTATTTATTTATTTTTTCACAATACTTTCTCCTTATGTGAAAACTAATCTAAAAATTGTCTTTTTCTAAATGAAACGGGTTAAGTTAGGAAAATTTCTGTTTTGGGTAATAAATGACTAGGTCATACTTGAACTAGACAAACAGAAAAAATATATAAAAGCACCAAAAGCTAACAAAAATAAGGAATTTCTGGACCAAGATCCAGGAGAGAAAGGGAATCAAGAAAGGCAAGCCCAGAACTCTGGGCAACCTTCATCCCAAGGACAATTGTTGCGGTTTAGTCACTAAGTCGTGTCTCACGCTATGACCCCAAGAACTGCAGCACACTAGGCTTCCCTGTCCTTCACTATCTCCCAGAGTCTGCTCAAACTCACATCCGTTGAGTCAGTGATGCCATTCAACCGTCTCCTCCTTTGTCGCCCCCTTTTCCTCTTGCTTTCAATCTTTCCCAGCATCAGGGTCTTTTCCAATGAGTCAGTTCTTTGCATCAGGTGGCCAAAGTTCTACTATTACTACTATCCTACTAGTTCTACTTTTACAAAGTTCTTCTATTACTACTTCACAATCGTTTGGCCACTATTGGAGCTTCGGTGTCAGCATCAGTCCTTCCCATGAATATTCAGGGTTGGCTTCTTTCAGGATTGACTGGTTTGATCTCCTTGCTGTCCAAGGGACTCCCAAGAGTCTTCTCCAGCACCACAGTTTCAAAGTGTCAATTCTTCAGCACTCAGCCTTCTTTATAGTCCAAACCCCGCATCTGTACATGACTACTGGGAAAACGGTAGTCCTAATATCAGGGCTGATAATCTGAATTGCAGTTTTGAAAAATCTCACCAGGCCATACAAGCCAGAGTCCTGAACCTGCCACAGTAAACCACACCCCATTTTGGTGTAAGATTCCAAGAGTGAAACAAAAATAAACCAGTCTTTATACAGACTGCAGCCTTGCTTCAATATTTTAGTAGTCCAGAAAGTTGCAAATCTTAAAACTGGGTTAAGATGATCCCAGCTAGCCAGTGCCCCTAGGAGCGTAAGAAAGTAAATGGAAAATCTTTGGAGGAAAAAAAATTCATCCTATATGACAAATTATTTTTACAAATAATATTGCAAACACAATTTCCAGCACATAGTCAAAGATAAATGGGCACACACAAAAATAAGACATAATGAATGAGAATCAGCAGAAAGAGCAAATAGGACTAAGCTAGAATATAAGAAAATAAAAGAAAGAGGTAAATATGTAGGTAAATCTTACTGATGATTGACTATATAAGACAGTAATAATATAATAATATTATTATTTATGATATGCCAAAAAAAAAATGAGAGCAATCAAAACGGCCTTCACTGTTAGGTTGTTTAGTTGCTAAGTCATGTGCTGACTCTTTATGACCCCACGGACTGTAGACCACCAGGCTCCTCTACCCATGGAGTTTTCCAGGCAAGAGTACTTGAGTGGGTTGCCATTTCCTGCTCCAGGGGACTTCCCAACCCAAGGATCCAACCAGGGTCTCTCACATTGCAGGCAGATTCTTTACTGTCTGAGCCACCGTATATGTATTCTATTTTATAAGAAAAGAAATTTAAAAGGTGAATTGTATGCAAATTAAAAAGAAAACAAAAAAGGAGGAAAGGAGAGAGTGAAGAAACTGTAAAATTTAGCCCACTAGCGTGATTGATCCCACTCCAGTATTTTTGCATAGAAAATCCCATGGACGGAGGGGCCTGGTGGGCTGCAGTCCATTGGGTTGCTAGAGCCGGACACGACTGAGTGACTTCACTTTCACTTTTCACTTTCATGCATTGGAGAAGGAAATGGCAACCCACTCCAGTGTTCTTGCCTGGAGAATCCCAGGGTCGGGGACGCCTGGTGGGCTGCCGTCTATGGGGTCGCACAGAGTCGGACACGTCTGAAGTGACTTAGCAGCAGCAGCAGCAGCAGCAGCATGATTGATATGCTTTGCCAAAATGGAAAAAAAAAAAAAATCTTAAACAGTGTTTTCAACTACTACTTGATTTGATAGGCAATTTTATAGGAAATGACTGCCCATTTATAGTTTATAAAGGGCTTAGCTTTGAGAAAAGGTCAAGGTTCTTGCTGAGAATAAAATATTTATGAAAATAGCCTTGGGTTTGCTTTGTTTCCCTACTGGTGTCCAGCTGCCAAGACTTATGGTGTGCTTAAGACTTGCCCTGGTCTCCATGCCTTTCAGAGATATTTTTGTGACATCCTTTCAAAGGAGCTGAGCCTTTTTATCACCATTGGCAAAGACTTCATTCTTTTTTTTCGTTTCTTCTATCTCTCTGAAAATATTCCACTTACCTTATTTTACTAAGTGAGTGACAGTTGTAGATCATGCATCAGAAGACCTTCAGAGCTGCCATATTGCCCAGCTCTGGGGGCATGCTCACATCATGGCCACGCTGCCACTCTTGAGTTTGCCCAGTGCTCAGATCACCCAGCTTAAGCAGCAGCCTTGTAAGTACTGTGCGGGGGAGTTAGCACTCATATTTATATGGGTTTCAGGTAGAGGGGAATAGATTGTCTATTGCACGAAATATTCAAGTTAAAACATAAGTGAAGGGGGCTTCCTTGGTGGTGCTAGTGCTAAAGAATCTGCCTGCCAGTGCAGGAGACGCAAGAGACGTGGGTTCAGTCCCTGGGTCGGGAAGATCCTCTGGGGTAGGAAATGACACCCCACTCCAGTATTTTTGCCTGGAAAACTCCATGGGCAGAGGATCCTAGTGGATGGCAGTCCATGGGGCTGCAAAGAGTCGAACTGAGCAACTGAGCCCAAATAGTAGGTGAACTTTTTGCTGTAAAAAATTCCAAGGTATTAGTAGGCACAATGCATTTATAACACTCTGCAGAATACAGAGCTCTATCTAATTTATATACCTTCTGAATTTTCATGTGCTGTGGTAGTAGATTCTCACAATCAAAAACTAATAGCAATAGCCTAAGTAACAAGTTTATGTGAACTGCATCAAATAGACCTGCCCTAACATCTGTGGTCTACCTTTCATTGTGAGATCTTGCGCAAGTTGCTTAACCTCTCTGAGCCTCAGATTCATCAAAAGAAAATGATGATGGTGATGAGAGTATCCATCTACCATGGAGACAAAAGTGAGATAATATGCATGAGGCACAGTGACTGGCAGATGTGTGCCTTATAACAATTAGATAATATCTTTATTTACTCTCTGATCATTTCTGCTTCCCTTTGAAAATGTTCCCTTCATCCTCCAGTCCTCTGCTCCAGAAGCTGGGAGGAATCCTCTGCTTCTCTTACTCCTTCAGTCTCCCCACACCCATCTCTGCCACAGCCATGTAATCCCCAAGCACCTTTCATTATCCTTAATCTCACATGCTTCTATTACCTCTTCTCAGACTCTTACAAACCTCTTGAGGGACACATTGCCTCTAATGTTCCCCGCTTCTGTTTACTCGTCCATCCACCCATCTATCCATCCATCCACTCAAAATCATACTGAATACACAGAGTAAGTGGCTGAAGAAGACCTCTCTGAGGAGGTGACATCTGGGCAGCTGGGTCAACTGAGGGAGTGAGCATGGAGAGGGCAGGAGTGGTGGGAAGAGAAGACATTCGTGCCAAGGCTCTGAGACAGATGTGTTTGAAGGAATTAAGAAGGCAGCGCATCTCTGCTGGGTGCCAGGAGACGTGGCTGGAGTGGCTGTCACAGGCTGAACCACATCAGAGGTGCAGCGACTGACAGGTTTAAGCAGAGGGGGCGATCTTTTTAGAAAACCTCACTCTAGAGGCAAGGGGGTCACTGGGGGACTATGAACAAGTCATTACAGGGGCCGGAGGGTGAAGACCAGCTCGGCAGCAGACAGTCTTCCTAAAACACAGTTCTGAAGGGTCACTCTCCCTATCTGGCCCCTGTTGACACCACACATACACACACCTGACACCAGCCAAAGTTTTCTCCACTGCCCCTGCTGCTGCTCAGTCGCTTAAGTCGTGTCCGACTCTATGCGACCCCATAGACGGAAGCCCACCAGGCTCCTCCGTCCCTGGGATTCTCCAGGCAAGAATACTGGAGTGGGTTGCCATTTCCTTCTCCAATGCATGAAAGTGAAAAGTGAAAGTGAAGTCGCTCAGTCGTGTCCAACTCTTAGCGACCCCATGGACTGCAGCCTACCAGGCTCCTCCCTCCATGGGATTTTCCAGGCAAGAGAACTGGAGTGGGGTGCCATTGCATTCTCCACCACTGCCCCTAGAATAAAGGTAAACTCGGGACCCTTTTCCCAACTCCTGATCTATGTGATCCCGACAGAGGTCATGGTTCTGTAACCCCTCCCCCATATCTACCACTCCCTCACCCAGGAATCCTCTTCTCTCTTGTCTTTTAGTTTATTCTCCAAAACTCTGCTTTATGATCATCCCCACCCCCACCACCCCCAGAAGCTGGCCTTGATCCTTTTCCTCCTCCTCTCCCAGGAAGACATTACTACCTCCTCTGCCGAGATGGAAAAATGTCATATTTATCTCTGTCCTGTATGTTGTGAGCCACTTATGTGCGATGTTCCCATGTTTTAATTTCTTATCTTGAGCCCTCTGTGTAATTACTGCCATCAAGTACGTGTTTAATCTGTGATTAATTGCATAGTAAATAGAGTTTTCTCTCTGGGTAAAGCAGATTGCCTGGGGTTATTTGGGTATCTCTTTGCTGGAATGTCAAAGAATCTCTGTTCACATCCTTTTGATTTGTTTGTCTCCATGCTCTCATGTCACACTGCCAACTGCTGGATGAATTTGGATTCAGAATCTAGCAATCAGCACCTCCCCCACTATCTTCTCTCTGCTTTCTTGGGTTTTGAGTACAGTTTCAGAAGTGAACAAATGAGTTCCCCAGGGGCCACCCTTCCTGACCTTCAGTCAATCCTAGACCAACTCTCCTTTCTCATCAAAACCAAATAAAAGGCATATACCCTGTCGATTCCATCTTGACTTCAGCTCTCAGAAATTCTTCCTAAATATTCTGTCTTGAAATTCATCATTAATGTTTCACTTAGTCATCATCAAGGGTCTGCTTCACTGAAGTAGGCTTTAAAATGCTGTCTTTTACAGATTTTTCTCAAACTCCATGGATAATTAGCAGAGTGATGCTGAACTCTGGCTTGTGTCTTATTGTGTGATGTGCTTAGGTTCTGGCCTGGACACAATCTTACGTTCTCATGTGAATTGCATTTCCTGTTGCTTATCCTGCATGTTAACTTTCTGCTTGGTAAAATTGCAAATTCCCAATGAAAGCAGTCTACAATTGATTATACCCAGGCCATTTGGCAATTTCTTTCTAATCTTTTTTATTGTGCTTTCCATAAAAATGACAGCCCTGGTATAAATCCTAGTTTAAATCAATACCAGTAAGTGCTAATCTCTTCACAGCATTGGAGATGAAAATGTCAAATGGTACCTTCTGGGCATCAGAACTCTTACTGTAAATCATCAAAAATTAAAGCAACACCAAATTGATTTTATTTCACTTCTTTAAAACAGTTACTTTCAGATTCATTATTTTTCTGTTGAGTTATTCTTCTCCCCACCACCAATTATATTCTGGTTGGATGAGATTGATGAACTGAATTTGGCATAGCAAACAGATTGATGTTTCATGGTAAAATATATAGGACCAAGACTTGTACTAGGGAGAGCCCTAGGATAAATTTGATGTCTTAAAGAATGATGCATATATTTAAGTTATATTTCAAACATTATTCATGTGATTGTTGCTGTTCAGTCACCTAGTCGTGTCCAACTCTTTGTGGCCCCATGAACTGCAGCAGGCCAGGCTTCCCTGTCCTTCACTATCTCCTGGAGTTTGCTCAAACTGTCCATTGAGTCAGTGATGGTATCTAACATCTCATCCTCTGCCACCTCCTTCTCCTCTTGCCCTCAATCTTTCCCAGCATCAAGACCTTTCAATGAGTCGGCTCTTCGCATCAGGTAGCCAAAGTTTTAGAGCTTCAGCATCAGTCCTTTCAATGAATATTCAGGGTTAATTTCCTTTAGGATTGACTGGATTGATCTCCTTACCATCCAAGGGACTCTCAAGAGTCTTCTCCACCACTGCAGTTTTTGATGCTTTTGCATCAGTTCTTCAGCACTCAGCCTTCTTTATGCTCCAGCTCTCACTTCCGTACATGACTATTGGAAAAACCATAGCGTTGACTATAGTAGCATCCTGGTTGAAGTAGCTATACCACAAGAAGGTATCTAAAAATGGTACAATTACAGAAAAGGATTTCTAGTCCTTTGTCTCATATCTTTGAAGATATTGTCAAAGTTACTCAAGCTTTAACTAGATGATACATCCTCTAGAGGTTGGGTGCCTAGAATCTGGGCATTTCACAGTCAAGATAAAGGAAAATGCACAGCTTATGTACTAAATTGTCAAGTGACCCTGGAAGAGCTGGGAAATCCCATGGTTTTTAAATCCAGGAGGAACTAACTTAACTAAGCATCTTTTCCAACTTCCCATACTAAATAAAACTAAATAAGAAACTGAAACCTTAGGAGACTTAGTGACAAAATGATGGTCATCACAGATTTAAAGGCAAAGCAGCAGGTCTCCAGATATTTAACCCCCATCTCTTCTTGTTGCATTGCAGAGAAAAATAGAAATGCTCTACCCACATTGAGCGAAGGACATACAAAACTCTGATATTTGTGGATGTGTGTGTGTGTATTCATAAAAAAAGAACAAACTCTTCAAATGTGCCAATAGAACAAAACAGTGGCAGGAGAAAACATATTACGGATTAGGCAAAGACTTAATTTAACTGGCCAATTTCAGGTTTACTGCCACACAAAATATTTTTTATGCTTCTTGCATGGTTCCCCTCTCTCTCTCTGCTAATTAGCAATGACATGCTTAAAAAATATGTGGCCAAAGAAGTGGCAGAAAAACACATCCCATAGAAAAAGCAGGTCATAAAGGACCCAACTTTCGAATAATGGAGGATTAGGGAAACTGCCAAGAACAAACAACAAAGATTTCTCCAATCTCTTTTAGTTCACTTAGTTATTCATTGTTTTGGTGGCTCAGATGGTAAAGAATCTGCCTACAATGAGGTAGATCTGAGTTCAATCACTGGGTCAGAAAGATCCCCTGAAGAAGGGGACGGCAACCCACTCCAGTATTCTTGCCTGGAGAATTCCTTGGACAGAGGAGCCTGGCAGGCTACAGTCCATGTGGTCGCAAAGAATTGGACTCCACTGAGCGACTAACACTTTCACTTTTCTTTCACAACAACAGTAACCAAAGTGCAAGGTTCTCAAAATTACCTGCCTTTTCTCTTATCAGCTTAAGCCCTGCAAGAGTAGCAAGGGCAGGGACTTCACATGTGGTCTGGTTAACAGTTCGCCATTCAATGCAGGGGATGCAGATTGGATTCCTGGTCAGGGAATGAAGATCTCGTATGCCGTGAGGCAACTAAGCCTGCTTGTCACCACTAGAGGAGCCCTTCAGCCTCAGCGAAGACCCAGCAAAAGAGTAGCAAGTACAGGTGACTGTGGGGGTGGGGTGTGGGTGGGGGTGGGGGCAGTGATGAGCAGGCAGGTAGCAGGAATGAGCAACGTGGAATGGGTAAAGACTGGCAAATTTCAAAGCACAACCTGAGGTCACAGCTCTTCTGTCTCCAGTTAAGACAAATTTGAGTTGTAATTTATACTCCAGATCTTCCCTGCAGGACCAGGTGGAGATTTTATTTGAAATCACACAACTGTTCCACCTGTTTCCCCCTTGTTTCTTGTCTCACTTCCCCGATTCCTTCATCAGAATGCTTCAGGAGCACATCTTCAGAGACTACTTACACATGAATCCTTTCTTGGCCTGCTTCTAAGCATCTGTCCTAGAACACCCACAAATGTATTGCCTTATTTTATTAAGAGCTGCATTTCCATCCAAATATTTAAGGTAGTTTTACAAATGAAATGATTGTGTGAATTATGGAAAAGTCATGGTGTGGTATGCTCTGTGTGTGTGTGTGTGTATAAACAGTTACACTTTAAATGTTACATAACAAATATTATTTACATCCTTCAAGACATTACATACAACTAGAAAGCAGTGAGTGATACAAATCTCACTGTGCAATTAGAGATATTTAGGCATTAGACAGGATGTAATGGCCAAGAAAGCAGAACAAAGCCATTTTACCTGATTCTTTAAAGGTAGGATATTATGATGAAAAGTATGATTCTACTATTTCTTGGATTTGACGACTATGTTGCTTATTTCAAAAAAGAGATAAATAATATGGCATTTACAATTACATTATTTTCCCATATCCCCAAATCAAGAAAATGTTTCTTCCACAACACAAGCTACATCAATTAACCAATTCTACAGTAATTGCAAATGCACAGATATGTAATTTAACTAACAGCTATTTGGGCAGCCAATTAGAACAGAAATACTACTGAAGTCATAATGCATTTTTCAAAATAACTTAGTTGAATACTTCAGTTCAGACACATTTGGTTATAATAATTGTGAAAATCAGTAGGTAGATTAATATCCAGGAATTTCCACTCTGTTCTTAAGAACCATGTGCTATTTGTTTTATTTTAATAGCCTGTACAGTTATAGGAATATCAGATCAGAAAAAAATATATCCTCACAGATAGTATAATTTCAAGTCATTTTTAAGAGATTAGAAATGAGAAGAATATTAAAATGTAAAAATGTCTTAGGAGAGTGAAGATTATTTTGTTGTGCTGAAGCAGTTTGCTAAGCCTTATATTGGTGTCTTTCCTCAGTTATACAACCGACTGGTTTTTCAAGGGCTGCTTCAAAAATAGTTTAGTAAATATGAGCACAAGTTTTTATATTAAAAAAAATCTAAAGGAAGAAAGAAGATGGAGTAACACTTTCAAACTTAGAATCTACCAGTAAAAGTTACATTTAGCAAAACTACAGTTTAATTGCAAAGGCAAAAAGTATTCTCAGACACTTGAGGTCTCAGGGAGAACAGTGCATGCACGTACACACACATACACGCAGGTGCACACACACGCATGTGCACACACGCACATGTGCACACACACGCATGCACACACTTTGCTGACACCTTCTCAGAAAAGAAAGAAATGAGTTTAGAACAAATCAGTGGCTTATGGGAAGTAAGGGTAGGTAATGAAAAGTAAGCCACATATCTCTTAACTTTCCTAGTCCAGTTCAGTCTCTCAGTCACGTCCGACTCTTTGCAACCCCATGAACTGCAGCACGCCACGCCTCCCTATCCATCATCAACTCCCGGAGTTTACCAAAACTCATGTCCATTGAGTTGGTGATGCCATCTAACCATCTCATCCTCTGTTGTCCCCTTCTTCTCCTGCCCTCAATCTTTCCCAACATTAGGGTCTTTTCAAATGAGTCAGCTCTTCACATCAGGTGGCCAAAATATTGGAGTTTCAGCTTCAACATCAGTCCTTCCAATGAATATTCAGGACTGATTTCCTTTAGGATGGACCAGATGGATCTCCTTGCAGTCCAAGGGACTCTCAAGAGTCTTCTCCAATACCACAGTTCAAAAGCAGCAATTCTTTGGCACTCAGCTTTCTTTATAGTCCAACTCTCATATCCATACATGACTACTGGAAAAACCATAGCCTTGACTAGACGGACCTTTGTGACAAACTAATGTCTCTGCTTTTTAATATGCTATCTAGGTTGGTCATAACTTTCCTTCCAAGGAGTAAGCGTCTTTTAATTTCATGGCTGTAGTCACTATCTGCAGTGATTTTGGAGCCCAAAAAATGAAGTCTGTCACTGTTTCCACTATTTCCCCATCTATTTGCCATGAAGTGATGGGACTGGATGCCATGACTTTAGTTTTCTGAATGTTGAGCTTTCCTAGTAGTTCCCCTTATATTCTAACGAGAAAAACTTTGGGGGCTCCAATCAATTGCACAATCACTTTTGAGCAAATACAAAGTAGAAAGAGTATTTGTTTCTCTCCCCTCAAAATACACACACACACACATGCGCATGCACATCAGGCAACCAGCACTCTCTCCTCTTCTCCCCTTATTCAAATTCCAAACCCCTGCTCAAATAAGAGTGCTACTTGCTTCCCACCTGCCAATCAACCCCAGCTCTTGCAGGCAGCCCCTTCTGAGGGGTGTGATCAGGTCCTTCCCTCTTGACTTCCACCAGCAGCATCGAATTGGAGTGCCAATCCAGACTAGACCACATCCCCTACACTAAACTGCAAGGTGGGGGGTATATGCGTAGGCAAGAAGAAACCTTGGGAGGAAATCATCTTTTCCTAGATTTTCAGACTTCATTCTAAGAATGTTCCACCAAGCTGGGATGGTATTCCACAATTGGAAAAATAGATACTTAGAAAGCATACTATCAAAAACACTGCTCCCTTGTTTAAACAAAAAGCACCTGTATAGAGGTTTTTTAAGAAAATAAAAATACAGTTACCATATGATCCTGTGATCCCACTCCTGGGCATATATCTGGAGAAAAACATGGTTTGAAAGGATACGTGCACCTCAGTATTCACTGCAGTGCTGCTTTACAATAGCCAAGACATGAAAGCAATCTAAATTTCCATTGAAGGATGAATGGATAAAGAAGATATATAAACATACATATATATATGTACATACATACAGAAACATATATACATACTACTGTTCAGTTCAGTTCAGTTGCTCAGTCGTGTCCAACTCTTTGCGACCCCATGGACTGCAACATGTCAGGCTTCCCTGTCCATCACCAACTCCCAGAGCTTATTCAAACTCATGTCCATATACATAAATATGTGTATATGTACATATATATATATATACATACATACATGCAGACGTATATGCACTGAAATATTACTCAGCCATAAAAAGGATGAAATGATGCCATTTGCAACAACATGGATGGACCTGAAGATTATCATAACAAGTGAAGTAAGTCAGAGAAAGACAAATACAATATGGTATTGCTTATATGTGGAATCTAAAAAAATGATGCAAATGAACTTATTTACAAAACAGAGACAGATTCACATATTTAGAGAATGAAATTACAGTTACCAGGGGGGAAGAGGTGGGGAAGAACAGACAGATTGGGAGTCTAGGATGGACATGTACACACTGCTATAATTAAAATGGATTACCAACAAGGACCTATTGTATAGCACAGGAAACTCTGCTCAATACTCTGTAATAACCTAAATGGGAAAAGAACAAGAATAGATACATGTATATATATATATATATATATATATATATATATATATATATATATATATATAACTGAATCACTTTGCTGTACACCTAAAACTAACACAACGTTAATCAGTTCTACTCTGGAAACAGAACAACAGACTGATTCCAAATAGGAAAAGGAGTGTGTCAAGGCTGTATATTGTCACCCTGCTTATTTAACTTACATGCAGAGTACATCATGAGAAACGCTGGGCTGGATGAAGCACAATCTGGAATCAAGATTGCTGGGAAAAATATCAATAACCTCAGATATGCAGATGACACCACCCTTATGGCAGAAAGTGAAGAAGAACTAAAGAGCCTCTTGATCAAAGTGAAAGAGGAGAGTGAAAAAGTTGGTTTAAAGCTCAACATTCAGAAAATGAAGATCATGGCATCTGGTCCCATCACTTCATGGAAAATAGACGGGGAAATAGTGGAAACAGTGACAGACTTCATTTTTGGGGCTCCAAAATCACTGCAGATAGTGACTACAGCCATGAAACTAAAAGACGCTTACTCCTTGGAAGGAAAGTTATGACCAACCTAGACAGTATATTAAAAACCAGAGACATTAGTTTGTCAACAAAGGTCCGTCTAGTCAAAGCTATGGTTTTTCCAGTGGTCATGTATGGATGTGAAAGTTGGACTATGAAGAAAGCTGAGAGATGAAGAATTGCTGTTTTTGAACTGTAGTGTGGGAGAAGACTCTTGAGAGTCCCTTGGACTGCAAGGAAATCCAACGAGTCTATCCTAAAGGAGATCAGTCCTGAATACTCATTGGAAGGTCTGATGCTGAAGCTGAAACTCCAATACTGTGGCCACCTTATGTGCAGAGCTGATTCATTTGAAAAGACCCTGATGCTGGGAAAGATTGAAGGCGAGGGGAGAAGGGGCCAACAGAGGATGAGATGGTTGGATGGCATCATCGACTCAATGGACATGAGTTTGGGTAAACTCTGGGAGTTGGTGATGGACAGGGAGGCAGTCCATGGGATCGCAAAGAGTCAGACATGACTGAGCAACTGAACTGAACTAAACTCTAATGTAAAGTAAAAATGAAATAAACACAGTTAGAATGCTGAAAACAATTGTAGGGCCAGATTTTCTACTAATTTTGTACACTTCCTGATAAATAAATTTAATGCTATAAGAAAGATAAAGCACCTGATCTTGTTTTAAGCCATGCTTCAAGAGTGCTCAACTTGGAAGCGATCAGGTCTCCTGTCTGCTGCTCAATTCTTGCCAACTGAGCAGGAACCCAGAGGCTCCAAACAGCGGCTTCACTTAAGTCATTCATTTTCGTTTGCTCTCCCTTGGTGATTGCACGGTTGGGACAGAACTGCAGTCACCAGAAACAATTGCCTTATTCATTCTGCGGCTGCTCTTTATTGGATGTGTGACTGCTGTCTTCATAGGTCCTGGAGACTATTTAACAGTCTGAAACTGATCAGGCTGGGTGATCCATGCCATATGCCTTATTGCCACCAAACTCAAGGAAGAGAAAAAAAAAAGAACAGCTACAATCTGTCTCTTGGAACTGCTGCCTTCCCCTTGCTCAGAGCCAACTCACAGCCTCTCAAGTCTTTCTGGAGCCAGTCTTCTACGCTCACACTCACTTCCATGCCATGGTCAGGGTGCTGTTTTCACAGTGATCTTAATGTTGTGTCCAACTCTTGTAACCCATGGACAGCAGCCTGCCAGGGTCTTCCATCCATGGGATTCTCCGGGCAAGAATACTGGACTGGGTTGCCATTTCCTTCTCCAATGGTCTTAACGTAGGGATATGAAATCACATCCGTCGTGCTCTGCCACTCATCAGTCCCTCCACAGTCCTCTGAAAAGTCACAGTGTCCAGGTCTCACATTGAGGGTCATTCAGAGTGAGGGTCCTGGGGGATATTATTGACTTGTAAAGGTGAATGTAGATGGTAGATGTTCAGAGGCGTTAACATTGCCAACAGAATACAATAAATAAAATTCTCTAAGACAAGGATGTAGTGGGTTTCAGGGAGAAAGGGAAGAGCAAAAGAGAAGTGTTTCTTCCATGAGAGCCTTTCTTGTCTTCCTGTGGGAAGCTGGAAGGTTTGAAAACCAGCTGCAGAAAATTTATTCCAATTAAGCATGTATTTTGAGTATCTTTATGCTTATATTTGTGAGCAAAACTCTTGAATAGTGGTTTAATTTTTCAGCTCATGGCACCTAGCTTAGTTCTGTACTCGTAGGTGCTCAGCAAGTAAGTAAATTGTTGCTTCAAAAGAATCCTATCTCTTGGCACTTAAAAGAACCTCAGAGAAACTAAGAATTAAAGAGATTAAGCTCAAGGTCACACAGCTAGAAAGTTACGGAATCCAAACGTGAATCCAAATCTGCTCTTTTTCTTGGTCATCAGAAAGAGAACGAGGCACAAAATCATGCCTAAGAGCAAAAACTTGGGGGCCAGACTCCCTGGGTTGGAATTCTAGCTCCACCACTTACTAGCTCTGTGATCTTGGTCAGAAGAGTAACTTTGTCTTGGTTTTGGCATTTGTAAAATGAGGGTAAATATGAAATAAGTCAATGTGTATAAAATACCTAGAACAGTGCCTGATATACAGTGAGCACTCAGTTAATCATTTTAGCTATTTTACATGATTACTGAAGGTCAGGAAGTATATTCCATACAGTAATAAAAATTCATGAATTATGCTGTAAGTTCCCGTATGCTGCAACTCTTGAAAATATATACATAAGGAGAGGGTAAAGTGACTGAAAATAATCACAGCTTTTGTTTGCAACTCAAGTGCATCATCATTCTCTTCATCACCACCAACATCTTCATCAGCTTCATCACCACCATTTTCTATATTATCACCATCAACTTCATTATTTTCATCACCAAATTCCATTTTGAGACTTGTTTGCTTTCTGTTTCACTCATAATTACAAACTTCTCTGCCAGAAAAAGAAGGGACCCATGTAAAGGTCCTCATGCTTGAGTCAGGTTAAGAAGGACAGAAATGCTTAGTTTTATTTCACTGAGCCTTGTGTGTATATATCTGACTCTTTCAGCCACTAAGACAGCCTGACATAGTAGAGACAGATTGAAAGTCCCAATTCTTGTCATTCTCCATTTAGCAACCCCTGATCTAGTGGCAACTCAGTTTCCTTGTACATGAAATGGAAGAAAAAATAAGATAGAGAGAATGATATAGAGAATGTCAAGACCAGATGACGCTAGGTAGTCACTGAATAAACAGATTTTGTCAGTGCTTTGTTCTGTCACAACCATTTCCTACCTGCCACAAGTTAGAGTAAAAAGCAAGTATACTTTAAGATCAAATGGGATTAATTAAATGCATGATAAAGAAGAATAAGCAAATACATTGGAAAAGAAGATATTTCTTGTTATTATGCATCACATATATCTCTGAGCCTCCCAGAAGCAAGGGCAAAAATTGAATGTCCTGAAAAGGAAAAAGTATACCAATGTTTCAAAAGAAATAAATAGTGAAATAAATAAATAGCCAGAAATAGTGATACTCTTCTCACATGAAATCTTATAAAGATAATGTTGAGTGACACGATGAACAGGTCTCCTGATGCCATTTTTAATTCAGGTTTTTACATGGATCTTTTCATAAGTAACTTGCCTAACAAGCTGAGAGGTTAACATCAAAATCCATTTCAGTTCAAATAGTTTCTTGAGGGGATTAAGTTGACGTTGTCTAAAAATGTAATCCCATGTACTGATAATATGAGGGAAGAATTTAGAAATCATAACCACTCTGAGCGCTATGGAATAAGGAGTTTATTACAGGAATTCCAGTTTGCAGGAGTGTGGGAGGTGCTGGGGAAGACAGGGTCCAAAAAGGAGAGATGGAAGGTGAGGGGCCAGTCACCAAGCTGGCCTCTGGAAGCACTGCCATGAGTGGATATATTGGAGTCTTCAGAGCAATTTGAAAGCCAAGCACATCCTGCAACTGAAGTGGGACCCTCACCCTGCCAGAGCTGTGTAATAGTAAGATGAGAGACTCCACATGATTGCTTAAAGCTGCCAAGCACACTGCCACTGACATCTTGGTTCTGGGACTTCATCCTAGTATGCCTGGGAAGTCTTCCTCCTTCAAAGACACACAAACCCAGCCTTGAATTGGGCCAGAACATTATATGTCCTCTCACACATCTGTTGCAAGACATTCCTTTAACATATTGTTTTTAATTCCATTGCATCATTAAGGTCTTCATTTTATTGTCCATACATTGGACGCTGGTGAGAAGCTGTAAGCTTGTTCTGATCATGAAAGCACAGCCCCTTATTTTGCAAATGGGGTCAAGGTATCAATGATCTGCGCTGAAACATGGCAAGAAAGAAGGGTGGTACTCCGTGTTTTGCATCCTCCATAACACATTTATCCAAAAAATTATGACCAAAATCATCAAAATAGACAGTCCACAAATCCCTAAACACGGAACCCCTAAAGACAGACCACAAGTTTCAAAAAGAAATGTATTAAATGCCTTGTACTTTATTTTGTTCATGAACAGAAAAACTTTTAATAAGCCAAATTTCTAAGAAAAGGAGGAGCTGTCAGCTAAAAATGACTTACAAATTAAGTTTAAAGCCTGGGCCATGTGCTCTGAACATATTTTTTTTCCTTTAAAACATTTTCTAAGTGCTCAAGAATGGGCACATCACAGATTTGTTCAATTTATTCTCTATTGACATGAACAAGTCATGACTGAGATAGAATAATTTTATCTCTAGTTCTCAGTGTTTTCTCCCTGTAACATTTCACTGGACTGCATCAGTTAGCATTTATGTAGCTCTATTTGAGTAGAGTCTTTGAGTTCTAGTTATTTATTTTTGTACCCTCTTAAGTGGTTCATTCAGTAAAGAGTCTTCCTGTATTGCAGGAGACCCAGGTTTGATCCCTGGGTCGGGCTGGGTTGGGAAGATTGCCAGGAGAAGGGAATGGCTACCCACTCAAGTATTCTTGCATGGAGAATTCCATGTACAGAGGAGCCTGGCAGGCTACAGCTCATGGAGTTGCAAAGAGTTGAACATGACTGAGCAAGTAACACAAGGAAGTTTCCATGGTTCTGTTATCATATGATTAATTTGTTAGTAGTCATTAAATCAATATAACAGGAAAAGTATTTTCACTTTCTATAATTCACATGATTTCTACAGAGGGTACCTCCTGCTAGGTGCACAAGCAAACATACTCTTGAGTACCTTCATGGTTTGAATATTCAGGTTTGAGAGAGAAAATTCAAGGGACTCTGGATCATGGAAAAAGCAAGAGAGTTCCAGAAAAAACATCTATTTCTGCTTTATTGACTATGCCAAAGCCTTTGACTGTGTGGATCACAATAAACTGTGGAAAATTCTGAAAGAGATGGGAATACCAGATCACCTGATCTGTCTCTTGAGAAATTTGTATGCAGGTCAGGAAGCAACAGTTAGAACTGGACATGGAACAACAGACTGGTTCCAAATAGGAAAAGGAGTACATCAAGGCTGTATATTGTCACCCTGCTTATTTAACTTCTATGCAGAGTACATCATGAGAAACGCTGGACTGGAAGAAGCACAAGCTGGAATCAAGATTGCCGGGAAAAATATCAATAACCTGAGATATGCAGATGACACCACCCTTATGGCAGAAAGTGAAGAGGAACTCAAAAGCCTCTTGATGAAAGTGAAAGTGGAGAGTGAAAAAGTTGGCTTAAAGCTCAACATTCAGAAAATGAGGATCATGGCATCCGGTCCCACCACTTCATGGGAAATAGATGGGGAAACAGTGGAAACAGTGTCAGACTTTATTTCTCTGGGCTCCAAAATCACTATAGATGGTGACTGAAGCCATGAAATTAAAAGACGCTTACTCCTTGGAAGGAAAGTTATGACCAACCTAGATAGCATATTCAAAAGCAGAGACATTACTTTGCCAACAAAGGTTCGTCTAATCAAGGCTATGGTTTTTCTTGTGGTCATGTATGGATGTGAGAGTTGGACTGTGAAGAAGGCTGAGCACCGAAGAATTGATGCTTTTGAAGTGTGGTGTTGGAGAAGACTCTTGAGAGTCCCTTGGACTGCAAGGAGATCCAACCATTCTGAAGGAGATCAGCCCTGGGATTTCTTTGGAAGAAATGATGCTAAAGCTGAAACTCCAGTACTTTGGCCACTGCATGCAAAGAGTTGACTCATTGGAAAAGACTCTGATGCTGGGAGGGATTGGGGGCAGGAGGAGAAGGGGACGACAGAGGATGAGATGGCTGGATGGCATCACTGACTCGATGGAGGTGAGTCTGAGTGAACTCCAGGAGTTGGTGATGGACAGGGAGGCCTGGCGTGCTGCGATTCGTGGAGTCGCAAAGAGTCGGACACGACAGAGCGACTGATCTGATCTGATCTGAGTTCCATATCTGAGTTAATAATGTTGTGAAAGGCTGTCAGCGCATTGCAGAGAAAAACCAATTCTGACTCCACAGTTGGAATTGTTTCTTTAGCTTGCTTTTCATTGCTTTTGTTATTATAATCATACATAATGGCTGGCCTTAGAGAATCCTGCCTCTCTGCCTGACTGTTAAAGTGCCTTTGTTCAGAATCCTGTCTACTTTTGGATGGCAGGAAGGAAGAGGTGAACACATCCCCTGCCTGAGGCTTGCCATTCTAGGAGATATTTGCAAGATTAATGGCCTTTTTACTTTGTTTCCTCACCTCCCCTATCTGTATTCAATAAAAGAACCTGGCATCCAGACCCCAATAAGATGAGACATTATTCTGAGTTATTTTGAGACATTAGTCTGCCTCTTCTTCATCAGCCAGGTTTTCCTTGCATCAGTACCTTGTTTCTGATTTATTGGCCTGTCCTGTGGGGAGCAGAGCAAGCTTGGACTCTGTAGCCAATGGATACAAGGAGTCTAGGAGTGAAGGTGTCTATGATAAAGCAGTCTTCAGGAAGTTTCAGATACCTTGAGGGGGATTAGGATACCCCAGGCCATCTAACTGGGGCTTGGGACAATTCTATATAGATCCCAAAGGCTGGAAGAGTCCATGGAGATCTCTGGGTTACTTTTTATATACGTTTGTCTCTCTTACATTCATATGTGTGCTTATTTAAAATCCAAGGTAACCTTGTGAACAAGATAGCTTGTGTTTGGGGGACAAAATAATGTTTCAAGATGCTACAGCATCTTTATGATAAGGCTGGGAACCTAAATCCTGTCATTACACCAGATACTTTTCCAAAACTGGAGGATGAAAGGTACAAGATTGGACACAAGTTCTTTCAAGTACTTGCCTTTCCAAGTGATGGTGGCTGGAACTGTGATTGGAGGGGTATTCAGTGTTTTTTGAAAACATGATCACAAAACTGGGAAGACACCTTCTTCTTCTGTTTGGTGACCTCATCAGCTTAATTTTCTTCTCCTTGTTGCAATTACTCCCAGTTTTCTTTTCCCATTTTCACACCAGTTCATTCTAGTCTAAGAAGTCACTACCATACTCCCATTAATATTAAATGCAACATTTTAAACTGAAGATCTTTAACATCCACTCTCCAAAACTTCTCAAGACTGCCAGATGCATAAATTTTCTCATTGACAATACATTAGATATTTTCCTGAGAAACTACATTCTTTGGTTCTCTAATAATTATCAGACTAAGAGACTTTAAAGAGCTATCCATTTTCCTTGCTTAGTATTGTTATATGTATCACTTATGTAAAAGGTAAAACTTTAGATTTAAATTTTGATTTCTTCCCAAAACACAGAAGTATCCTTTGTGGTATAAGCTGACTTATTTGTACCTTAGCCTATCCTTTAAACTTAATGTCTTAAATAATTGTATTTATTTATTAATTTTTACTTGTGCTGAGTCTTTGTTGCTACCCAGGGTTTTCTCTAGTTGCCACAAGCAGTGTCCACTCTCTAGCTGTTGTGTGCAGGTGTCTCATTGCAGTGGCTCCTCTTGTTGCAGAGCATGGGCTCTAGGGTGCACAGGCAGCATGTGGACTTCATAACTGCAGCTCAATAGTTGTGGTGCTTGGGCATAGTTTCTCTGAGGCATATGGGATCCTCCCAGATCAGGGATTGAACTCATGTTGCTTGCATTGGGAGGCAGATTCTTTACCACAGGGCCACCAGGGAAGCTCTATCCTTTAACTTTTAAAAATCATTTTTGGGCATACCATTACATAATCATTTTTCAGCCCAGAAAAAAAAATAATGGAAGGTACAGTAGAAATTCAGTCCTGTATTTGTGTACAGACATTTGGAGTAATTCCATCATATGATTTTATTCTCACCTTGGCCTCTTATTTTGAAACTGCTCTTCAGAGTTCTCACATTTGTGCCTATGTTGTGGTAAATTGTTTTAGCATGGTAATATGCTTAGATCAATTGCTGGCAGCAGTAATGTTAGTATCAATCACGTACAAATGTGTAATAACTGAGAGATGGATGGTATTACTCCCCTTCTTTTAGCCTGGTACAGTTTGCTCTTCTGGAGGATGCCTTTAGTACAAAGTAATTTTCAGAGAAGTCTGAAGGCACATCAGTCAAGCATTCAGAATTCTTTCAGCTCCTCTCATCCTCAGAGGGAGAGGGGCAGTCCATGCAGTAGCAGGGACTTGGCCAGCACCATGGACAGAGCCACCACATGGATTCTAGGTGCTTCTGAGTGCCGTCATCCAACAACGTCCTGCAACCTCTAACCCAGCACTTTATGCCCTTCAAACATACACACACATACACACACGCTTTCTTTACTTTCCTCTTTCTCTGTTTCTGTATCTCTTGTTTCCTAGCCCTCAATGTTAAGATTTCCTGACTATTCACAATTTTGAATTCCGGTATTTTGTCCTGGGAACTTTTCTCCAAATTTCTGATTTTCCCATTTTATCTATGCCTCCTAATACAGTTTTTCTTAATATTATTGCATTTGCCCCAATGTATGTCACATTTTTGTTCTTATTTGTTTTTACCTTGGCTACTATTTATATTCAGCTGCTCTCCTGGCAACCCACTCCAGTGTTCTTGCCTGGAGAATCCCATGGACGGAGAAGCCTGGTAGGCTGCTGTCCATAGGGTCGCACAGAGTCGGACACAACTGAAGCGACTTAGCAGCAGCAGCCCTCCCAGGAGGTTGAAGTTTGTTTTGATTATATTTATCATAAGTGCTGTATTTAAATATGTAATAACTTTAATACACATGTATTCTATGTCCTGAAAACACATAGCAAGTGTCATATTTCACATAGGTAGTATGTTGGTCAAGATGTTAGCAAAGAAGAGATGGAATATGCAGATGGGAAATTAAGGACAATGTATTAAGCAACTGTTTATAAATGTATGGAAGGATCAAGCAAATCCAATGAAACATAGTTGAGCTCCCAGGACTAACAACCTATGGGAGCCATTGTCCTTTCAGCCTGAAGAGACAACGTAAGGGAGTGGTCACCGGAATTGGAGAGGAGTGGGCTTCCCTGGTGCTTCAGGTAGTAAGAAATCCACCTGCAGTGCAGGAGACCTGGGTTTGATCCCTGGGTCAGGAAGATCCCCTGGTGAAGGAAATGGCAACCCACTCCAGTATTCTTGCCTGGACAGAGGAGCCTGGTGAGCCACAGTGCAGAGGGTCACAAAAAGTCAGACATGACTGAGTGATCAACACATACATCATATGGAGAGGGCTCTACAACAAAGCTGTGGCATTTAGAAAAGGGATGAAGTCAATGCATGGTGACCCAAAAAGGAGGGAGCCTAGAAAATAAAAACCTCCTGCCCTACTCTCCAATTTGTTTCAACAGTTCTTCCCATTGACTGAATGCAATGGAATGCCGTAAAGCAATGAATCTCATTGATGTGACCCATAAAAGTCAGCCTCCCAGGGCATAGCACACATTGGAGAAAGGTGAAGAGGAGATTTGAAGAGGAAAATGGTAATTACCAGGGAGATATAATATACATCATTGGAATCTACATAATAAAACAACAATGTTGAAAATTACTAATATATCATAAACTTAGATGTATTACAGACCCAGGTTATCCATATTTACCACCTGATGACCTCATAGCAAGTAGCTGACCTCAAAGGTCTCTTGCTCAGGTATTTTGTTCTCTCTTGAGTGTCAAATCTCATTATTCTTCGTGGGATTCTGACTCAATACCACTCACTCAATAAACTAGACAAATATGAGTAGGTAACTCACCATTGTCTAATGCTCTAGCCTATTTTTGAAATGCCTTCAGGCCAGTATATTCAGCCACATGAGAATGATTGACTTCATGTTCTACCAAAATCTTTTCTTTAATTTGTTCATTGATTTAGCTTTTTAAAAAAAATCCCCTTGATTAAGGCTGAATATAACCCTTAAATCTGAACACAGCCACACTGCTGTGGTTTTTGACAAATCGCCTCAGCTAAAAGACGCAAGCTCATGCTTCTTATTTATTTGTCTGCTCTTGCCAACTGAACTTGCCAGTTCCTCCTGGTGTATGTCTCCTGGGAAAGAGGAGAGGAGAAATAATAAGGGCACCTTGAAGAAACAATGTAATTATACATAACGTACTGTGGGCAAGGCATTTCATGTGGAACTGAGAACAAGAGCCCTCCTTTCTTGTCATTGAAAGAAATATGAAGACTCGCTCTAGCATAGGTGTATATCTTGGCGAAGATTTATTTTTATTCACCATTGAATCCTGGAATTTACACATTGCTACTTAGTAAAATGCCTAGCTGACTTTCCCTCGTGAAGACTGAACCCATGACTTGACTTTGCTACCCTTATACTTCAAACAGTTGAGTCAACCCATCATCAACAAGTCACCAGACATGAATTTGTGACATAAGACTTGGAGCTATCATAGCTGGTTGGACACATGAACATGGCATGATTTTTCTTAACATCCACAGACAAATAACTGATGAGGGGGAAGAGGAAGAAGTCAAGAAGAAGGAGGAAGAGGGAGGAGAATGAGAAGGAGTGAGGAAGGAGGAGGAAGACGGAGAAGAATAGAAATTACTCTGATTGTTATAATCTGGAATATGTTCAAAAGTCTAAGGTCACATAACTAGATTCCATTATCTTTTATCAACTCTAGGCTTCACACACTGTATTATGGCTTAGCCTGAGTTGATGCATTTTGAGCCAAGATCAGCCTTACCTCCATCATCCTCAAACTGAAACATTGCCATTTAAGTCAGAGTCAGACCCCAGCAATGTCTACTTGGCTATTCTGAAAAAAATGTCCAGAAGGACACCTACTTTAATTCTTGAGGCCTCTATGAGGAGAGTGATTCATTCTTCCATACAGAAATTAAATTATTGAAATTTCTTTCCCAACACTTTAGAACAATATACCACAGATATATTGAAGATATTAATTTTAAAACTCACCCTTTAAATTAAAAAGTCTGAAGTCAATAGGTTTTCAATCATTTAAACTGGCTTGTGAAAATACACTTTTCAATTAAAATGTCTATAGATGCTGGACTTTGTTTGGTATATGGTCTGGATTGCTGTTCAACAAATATTATTTCCCTTTACTCTCCCGCTGTAAGCCAAGTTAGGCTTGGCAATATGACTTGCTTTGACAGACAGAATACTAGTGGACATGATGCAATGGCAGCCATAAGTGTTGTTCCATGGCTTGGCTTGGATTTTGAGCTCCATTGATAAGTCCTAAGAAGAGCATGCCTCAGGTAGCCACTGCCACTCCAACTTTGGCTTCAGGAAAAAATAAACATGGAGAAGATCTAAACCAAATTCATGGATTAGAGACAAACTGAGCCAACATGCAGCTTAAAGTAAAGCCACTCAGCCAGCCTAGATCAGCCAAACCAGAGGCAACTGTAACATGAGAATAAAATACATGCTCTAAGCCATCGAGTTTAGGGTGATTTGTTACACAGCACTGCCCTGCAATAGCGGACTGCTACACACTTTGTATGACGGCATTGCCATGTTTCATGTACCAAAGCATAGCCTTGTGAAACCAGTAGACCTTAAGAGATACGACAGGCACGAGAGAAATGAGTGCTTGGTAGAAAATATTTTTATTGAAAACTAGCCCTAAACAGAATCTTAGACACAATCAGTCTAAGCAAATACTACCCCCAACTTACATCAAAGCTCAGAGGATGAAGCCACTTACTCCAGGTCCCATGGCTAAAATAAGAGACAGCATGAAACAAAGGAGTCTTTGCTTCCAGCTCATGATCCTCCACGTGAACCAAGTCAAGGATGTAAAGCATAGGAGTCATTAGGCTGGTGAACATTCTTGCAACTAGGGCAACTCAGGCCCTGTTATATTTGGTGGTGGGAGGCTAATTGTGACCGAATCACCAAATCTTTGATTATTTTACAAGAAGTCACATTTTGGACTTTGTTATGGGAAATGATTCATTTCCAAAAGATGGTGACTCTTTTTTTTAACATTGTAATCCATATAAAAAAACAATACTTGTGAACCAGGTGCCACTAGCATAAATTAATACATCATAGACTGCGTTATTAGACATTAAGAATACTATGATTAGGCCCTATATGAATTGTAATCTCCTGATTGTAGAATTTTGGTAAAGAAAATAATTCTATAAAAGCCCCTAAGTATTGTCTTAAGTAGCTAGTTCTAGAAGTATGTTTCTAAGGTGTAGGGTTTGGTTTACCCTCTTTAGTGTCATAAGAAGAAAAAACAGATATTGTATGATGAAGTTTCTTAAAAATAGATCAAGCCATGTTTCCAAAACCATGAAATTATAGAATAGTTTCAGAAGAAATAGGAAAAGGAATATCTGAGAGCACAGCCATAAATTTATAGCTATTCCTCCAGCATTTAAATTACATGATATATCAATTTCTCTGCTTGGGTGAGGTCATCCAATCCAGTACTAAAGAGTGTATAATTACTGAAAGAATTTAGGTCTAAGTAAGGACTTTCCTAGAATCAGATGCTTCTTGCAATGGCAGAATTAGCCTTTAAAAACTGGTATACACATTTTAATATTTGAACTTTTGTTTTACACATAAAATTCTTATCTTTTCAAATTCCAGTTTATATTTTCTAACAAGCCATGTTCTTTGTTCTCTCTGAATTATTTCTATGTGAGGGGTAGTTTGAAGAGCTCAAAAAATCTCCCTGCTAAAGATAATTTCCATAATCATTCAAAAAAAAATGAATTGAAGATTTGCTGTATTTTTTTAAAGACCATGAAACAGAAAAGGAAATAACACAAGGTAGAGAATTCATGAATAGGTAATCACTTTCTACAGACAATAAGCAATGTTCTAATAAGCCCTGAGAAATAACTAATTAATTTTCCAAGTGAGCAAACATTATTTTGTAGTCCTGTAGACCTAAAGAGGAATCTAAAGATAGTGAATAGCAATGTGTTCCTAATTTTCAAAAGAAGATGAAAAAGGCCCTTGGTCCTCATTGTTTAGCTTCTCCAAATCCTAGCAAAATAATAGAACCTAAATTAGCACAAAAAATAAATTTTTACTGTCCTGAAAAATAAGGAAGCAATGAGTAGCTTCTGTTTATGAAGAGTCAATTAGTCTGAATAAATTTGATGGCTTGTTGATGAAGTTATAAAATGAATACAACCCATTCTAGATTTAATGCCTTGCTGATAATAAAACTCTCACTAAAACCCCATGAGTCCTCCCCACTGTATTAATTTAAGGCAGCTTAGATACAAGAGTCAGCTGAGATTTCACAACTGAAGAAAAAAACAGGGCTAGGTCATTTAAGGAAAAGGTATAAACTGGTAAAAGCTACAGGAATGGGAGATGGGACCATTCAAGTCCCAGTGATTTAAAAGGAGTGAGGATGTGGGAGGAAGGCTCAAAAGGGAGGGGATATATGTGTACATATATCTGATGCATGTTGTTAAACGGCAGAAACTAACGTAACATTGTACAGCAATTATACTCCATTTAAAAATGAATTAAAAAATAAATAAAAGGAGTGGATGCATGCCAAATAGCTAATTAAATTTTTCAAGCACCTGAATTTTTAGTTAGAGCAAATATGAGAATGTAAATAAATACTGCAGGGAAATGAAATGAGATCTTAGAAAATAAGAATTATCTGGAGAATATTTTTTAAAAGCTTGATCAATATTGAGTTCAAAATACGGCAGAAATCTATAAGGTGACAACAGCACTTCAGAAAAAGCCTAAATATGGACTTGGGCGGGGGGAGGGGAGGACAGTGTCATTAGGAAGAATCCACCCGAAGAGGCTGGTAACACACTGTGATCGTAGAGCGTTGTGGCACATTGTGAAATTATATTATTACTGCTCTTAAGGGCTTCCCTGGTGGTTCTGTGGTAAAGAATCCACCTGCCAGTGCAGGAGACACAGGTTTGATCCCTGGATCAGAAAGATCTCCTGGAAGAGTAAATAGAAACCCATTCCAGTGTGTTTGTCTGGAAAATTCCAGGGACAGAGGAGCCCGGTGGGCTACACTCCATGGGGTCACAAAGAGTCGGACATAACTGAGCATTCAGGCACCACTCTTAAAGAGCTCAGAGTGATCAACAGAAATGAAAAAGCCCAACCTGATTTCTAACAAGGCGGTATTTTAAATTGTACCTTCTGTTTTTCATATCTTACTCCCCTTCACCTCATCTAATTTGATTATCCATCCAACCAATTGAAGAGACATGAACAGAATTATCTTTCTGCTAACAGTCCAAAGACTATTCAAAGATCCAGCATCCTCTCCCAGGACTGCTTCTACCTTTTCCTCTCCTCCACGGTGATGGGTTTGCCTTCACCTGACCCTCCCTGGGGCCAAAATTCTCCCCAGAAATACATCTGAATGAGAGGATCCCAATCACATCTTGGGTGGTTCAGACACTTTTAATCACACATAGGGCTGTTGACTTAAAGTTATGAAGCCATGAAATGAAATATTCTGGTCTTTTCAGGACAATATTTTGTTTTTTCAGGACAATTTCTTCAGAGAGACTCGAGAGCGTATGTGTCCTATCTGAACCAGAACCAAATGCCCATGTTTTCTCTACATATACAACAGTATCTTTAATAGTAAGAATCTCAGAACTGATGGTTTTCATGTCTGATACTAAGTGTCAGACAGATCAGTTTATCCGTGCATGTGCACTCAGATCAGTTCAGATCAGTCCCTCAGTCGTGTCTGACTCTTTGCGACCCCATGACTCGCAGCACGCCAGGCCTCCCTGTCCATCACCAACTCCGGAGTTCATTCAGACTCATGTCCATCGAGTCAGTGATGCCATCCAGCCATCTCATCCTCTGTCGTCCCCTTCTCCTCCTGCCCCCAATCCCTCCCAGCATCAGAGTCTTTTCCAATGAGTCAACACTTTGCATGCGGTGGCCAAAGTACTGGAGTTTCAACTTTAGCATCATTCCTTCCAAAGAAATCCCAGGGCTGATCTCCTTCAGAATGGACTGGTTGGATCTCCTTGCAGTCCAAGGGACTCTCAAGAGTCTTCTCCAACACCACAGTTCAAAAGCATCAATTCCTCGGCGCTCAGCTTTCTTCATAATCCAACTCTCACATCCATACATGACCACAAGAAAAACCATAGCCTTGACTAGATGGACCTTTGTTGGCAAAGTAATGTCTCTGCTTTTGAATATGCTATCTAGGTTGGTCATAACTTTCCTTCCAAGGAGTAAGCGTCTTTTAATTTCATGGCTGCAGTCACCATCTGCAGTGATTTTGGAGCCCAAAAAATAAAGTCTAACACTGTTTCCACTGTTTCCCCATCTATTTCCCATGAAGTGATGGGACCAGATGCCATGATCTTCGTTTTCTGAATGTTGAGCTTTAAGCCAACTTTTTCACTCTCCTCTTTCACTTTCATCAAGAGGCTTTTGAGTTCCTCTTCACTTTCTGCCATAAGGGTGGTGTCATCTGCATATCTGAGGTTATTGATATTTCTCCTGGCAATCTTGATTCCAACTTGTGCTTCTTCCAGTCCAGCGTTTCTCATGATGTACCCTGCATAGAAGTTAAATAAGCAGGGTGACAATATACAGCCTTGACGTACTCCTTTTCCTATTTGGAACCAGTCTGTTGTTGCATGTCCAGTTCTAACTGTTGCTTCCTGACCTGCATACACATTTCTCAAGAGGCAGGTCAGGTGGTCTGGTATTCCCATTTCTTTCAGAATTTTCCACAGTTTATTGTGATCCACACAGTCAAAGGCTTTGGCATAGTCAATAAGCAGAAATAGATGTTTTTCTGGAACTCTCTTGCTTTTTTGATGATCCAGCAGATGTTGGCAATTTGATCTCTGGTTTCTCTGCCTTTTCTAAAACCAGCTTGAACATCAGGAAGTTCATGGTTCACATATTGCTGAAGCCCAGCTTGGAGAATTTTGAGCATTACTTGACTAGCATGTGAGATGAGTGCAATTGTGTGGTAGTTTGAGCATTCTTTGGCATTGCCTTTCTTTGGGATTGGAATGAAAACTGACCTTTTCCAGTCCTGTGGCCACTGCTGAGTTTTCCAAATTTGCTGGCATATTGAGTGCAGCACTTTCACAGCATCATCTTTCAGGATTTGGAATAGCTCAACTGGAATTCCATCACCTCCACTAACTTTGTTCGTAGTGATGCTTTCTAAGGCCCACTTGACTTCACATTCCAGGATGTCTGGCTCTAGGTGAGTGATCACACCATCGTGATTATCTGGGTCGTGAAGATCTTTTTTGTACAGTTCTTCTGTGTATTCTTGCCATCTCTTCTTATTATCTTCTGCTTCTGTTAGGTCCATACCATTTCTGTCCTTTATTGAGCCCATCTTTGCATGCAATGTTCCCTTGGTATCTCTGATTTTCTTGAAGAGATCTCTAGTCTTTCCCATTCTGTTGTTTTCCTCTATTTCTTTGCATTGATCACTGTAGAAGGCTTTCTTATCTCTTCTTGCTATTCTTTGGAACTCTGCATTCAGATGTTTATATCTTTCCTTTTCTCCTTTGCTTTTCGCTTCTCTTCTTTTCACAGCTATTTGTAAGGCCTCCCCAGACAGCCATTTTGCTTTTTTGCATTTCTTTTCCATGGGGATGGTCTTGATCCCTGTCTCCTGTACAATGTCACGAACCTCATTCCATAGCTCATCAGGCACTCTATCTATCAGATCTAGGCCCTTAAATCTATTTCTCACTTCCACTGTATAATCATAAGGGATTTGATTTAGGTCATACCTGAATGGTCTAGTGGTTTTACCTACTTTCTTCAATTTAAGTCTGAATTTGGCAATAAGGAGTTCATGGTCTGAGCCACAGTCAGCTCCTGGTCTTGTTTTTGCTGACTGTATAGAGCTTCTCCATCTTTGGCTGCAAAGAATATAATCAATCTGATTTCGATGTTGACCATCTGGTGATGTCCATGTGTAGAGTCTTCTCTTGTGTTGTTGGAAGAGGGTGTTTGTTATGACTAGTACATTTTCTTGGCAAAACTCTATTAGTCTTTGCCCTGTTTCATTCTGTATTCCAAGGCCAAATTTGCCTGTTACTTCAGGTGTTTCTTGACTTCCTACTTTTGCATTCCAGTCCCCTATAATGAAAAGGACATCTTTTTTTGGGTGTTAGTTCTAAAAGGTCTTGTAGGTCTTCATAGAACCATTCAACTTCAGCTTCTTTAGCATTACTGGTTGGGGCATAGACTTGGATTACTGTGATATTGAATGGTTTGCCTTGGAAACGAATAGAGATCATTCTGTCATTTTTGAGATTGCATCCAAGTACTGCATTTCACTCAGTCATGTCCAACTCTTTGTGACCCCCTGGGCTGTAGCCCGCCAGGTTCCTCTATCCATGGAAATTTTCCAGGCAAGAATACTGGAGTAGGTTGCCATTTCCTACTCCAGGGGATCTTCCTGACCCAGGGATCAAACTCGTGTCTCTTGCATCTCCTGCTTTGGCAGGTCGATTCTTTACCACTGAGCCCCATGGGAAGCCCTGGGATCATTTACTCTTTCCTCAACTTTGCAAAATTAGTAAACATAAGACTCTTTGAGAGAGGTTGTGTTTGTGCTTAGTCGCTCAGTCATGTCTGACTCTTTCTGGCCCCATGGACTATGCCCGCCAGGCTCTTCTGTCCATGGGATTTTCTAGGCAAGAATACTGGGGTGGGTTGCCACGCCCTCCTCCAGGGGATCTTCCCAACCCAGAGATTGAACCTAGGTCTCCCACACTGCAGGCAGATTCTTTACTGTCTGAGCCACCAGGGAAGCCCATGAATAGTGGAGTGTGTAGTCTATCCCTTCTCCAGGGGATCTTCCCGACCCAGGAATCAAACCAGGGTCTTCTGCATTGCAGGCAGATTCTTTATCAGCTGCTCTCCCAGGGAAGCCCCTTAAGAGAGGTTACCTAACAATAAATAGGTCTATTGGCCACCATAATGTTACTGAAAAGGCATGATTGTCTTCAACATTCCTCAAGCTATTGATGATGTTTTCTATGTCAAAGTCTGTACTTGGGCATCTCTTTGAAATTGCTTTCAGATCTGGAAGGTGTCTAATTCAACCGTCTCCTTTTACGGATAAGGAGACAAAGGCTTTGAGAGATGCAACGGTTTGGCCCCAGTGACATAGCCAGTGACAGCAGAAGCTGCAATAGCGTTCTTGTCAACGGCATTCCATTTCAGTCCTTGAAACAGTCCGCTGCCATCTTCTGTTCACCTTTTACAACAAAGTTACTATTGATAATAAAAAAAAAAATGGTAGAGATAGTTATATAAAACACATGATGCACATGGATGTGCATTTGTATTTCAAATAATATCAGTGCATTTCCTCCACTTGCTTACTACATTGTTATACATTAGAAATTTAGTACTTGCACCACAAAAATTTCTATTTTCATTCACTATGCTGTTCTGACAATATTACGATGAGCTGCATTCTATATAAACCACTAAAAATGGCTTATTCTAATCAGCCACCCAGGCTTTATTTAGCTTGTATCCAATTTTACATGGTTTTAATTATTTAAAATGCAGATACATAAGATTCAACACTGACTAGCATTTCATTTTTAGAATTTATTTAGGAAATGAAGTATTGCTCTGTCGTTGCAGAAAAAAATTAATAAATGTCTCTGAATAGATGGTAATTTCATGCTCATTTTCAGAAAGAGTTAGCTACATTAGCAGCACTATTTCCCAATACCCATAATCTTCTAAATTGACTTATTTAATGCTCTTCAGATCTATTTTTCTAAAGACTTAGATTTTTATCTCTGTTGCTGCTTTTGAAATGCTCTCCATGATTGTGAATCCATCTAATGTAATTTTCACATTTGGTGCCATTTTTCTCAAATGATAATACAGGGTAGGAAGAACCACTTAGTATTTCTTCTTCCCAGCCTCATGTGAAAGTGAAAGTGTTAGTCCCTCCATCGTGTCTGACTCTTTTTGACCACGTGGACTGCACCTCTGTCCATGGAATTATCCAAGCAAGAATACTGGAGTGGGTTGCCATTCCCTTCTCCGGGGATTTTCCTGACCCTGAGATCGAACCCGGGTCTCCCACATTATGGTCTCATACTTTGATTCAAAATAGGGTAAAATATAAGGAAGTGAGAGAAAGGAAGAGTTGACAGTCTCTAGATAAGAAAACCTTGTGTTAAAATCAAACAGATGGACTATCAGTGATAAGGGATGGAGTAAGATAGGGTGTTTTTGTTTTTGTTTTTTTTAATCTTAGCAGAAATGAACCTCTGAGCAGTAAAGAACTCAGGAAATGAGAGTAGCTCTGCTCCCTTTTATTGACACTTTTCCAGAAACTTTGTCTCTACTCTAGTCTTGTGTTTTAGCACCTTCTCAGCACCTTATTTAGTTTTTCTTAAAGGAATTCAAGTAGTAGTAGAGGTAGTCATAATAATAATAATAACAACTGTATACAGATTTCTTGTGCTACTATCAAAATCTTCAGTAAAACCTATACTTTTATTTGGTAATGCCTGAACAGGTTTTCCGGGAGCCAACTTCAACAATGAGATCTGCTTCAAAGACAGTGTCCCATGGGACTGTGTATTCATTTCTACCGTTAGTGGTTTTCTTATGTAGATTCCAACTTCATGCTAAAATGAAAAGGAGGAAGTCTGAAATACACACACACATATATGTAATGTGTGATTATTATAATCTCTCTCTCCTTCCCACCTCCCCTGCTCTGGATGTATTGCATATAGTTAAGCGTCTGGGGGCAGGGGGGAACCCTCTTATCTCTTATTCAAGTAAGGCAGGATTTTGAACTTTGGAGCTACACAGTTGAGATCAGTGTACACCTCAATATTGTTTGAGTTGCTTTAAAACAATCGCATTCATTTTATTGCAGACATTGCCTCCCTGCTTCCTCTCACTAGGGCAGAAAGAAGCCAGTAGTAAGCAGTTCCTAGGACATGAGTGCACATTGCTTAACTAGATAACTTAGTTGACCCTCTGCCACTTGGCCTGAATTTGCCCCAGTCGAGGACACTCAGACAGTGTCATCCCAGTGCCTGGATCTGTGGCTGTGCCTTCCCCAAGACGCACCATCCCTGTCCTTGGGCCATGTCCCCAAGCCTGAGAAGGCACCTCCAGGCGTCAGTCCTTGCCGAGGCGTCTTGAAGGCGGTCTCCGCGGAGCAGCCCAGACTTCTGGAGGAGTCTCATCTGATCCCACTTGCTGGTGGGGGCGAGCCTGGTCTCCTGCCAGGCTGCCCAGCTGTTTCGTTCCAGATCCGCCTGGAGCCTACAAAAAAATTAAAAAATAGCTCGCTCCTGCACTCTCGCCCCCAAGAGTCACCCCAAGAAGGCTACGTTCCCCCGCTCCCCCACTCCTTGCCTGTAAGGGAAGCTAAGCCTGCCCAAAGTGGCGGGAGGAGAGTTAATGTTCGCTTTGTTATTGAGAGAAGGGGAAGCGAGTAGGATTTCAGTGTGTGTGTGTGTGTGTGTGTGTGTGTGTGTGTGTGTGTGTGTGTGTTTGTGCGCGCGCGCGTGAGTGTGTGTGAGAGAGAGAGGGAGGGAAAGAGACCGAGAGAGTTGTTTTGCAGCAGAAAATAAACAGGGAAGCAGAGAAGGGAGAGGCCGGTGCCCCAGCTGTCCTCGGGGCCTCGGGAGCGGCGCACACCGTAATTCCCTTTGCAGAGCCCCACAGATTTCCACCAACAATGACATCACTCCGGCGCCACCGACCGGATTACAGCTGGGGGGATTTTCCCGGGAGCGCGCGGCCCGGGCGGAGATGGGGGGCGCTCTCCAGGGTGCTGAAAGGGGCGGGGGCGCGGGCTCGCCTCACGGCGCCCCCAGCGGGCGGAGGCGGACCGGCCCGGCCGGGGGCGGGCAGGGGCGGGCCCCGGGCGGCCCGGGGCGAGGCCCGCCGTCTCTGCAGCCCTCATTGGCTGCCGGCGGGCGCACGTCACTCAGGCTGGTGCTTTCCTCCCTCCCCGATGGAACTGGAGCCGAGGAGGAGCTGAAAATGCAGATTTAGCATCAAGCACAGATACACTCGCTCTTTCTCTGAGATACACACAGCTCTGCACGTTAGCACCGCTGCGAGCGAGCCGGGCTGCCAGACCACACGGCTTCCCCGCCGGCCAGAGGCTGGAGAACACACACTGATTTGCTGCTTTCCAAACCCCTAATCAGTGTTTTCCTCTACACAAAGATTTTTCAAAAAACAAACACCAACAACAAAAACTACATTTTTTTTTTTTTTTTTAATTTGGACCTTCCTTGTGGGACCCTGCTCCGCCATCCTGCGCGCCTCCTGATACCACTTTTCACTCCCAAAGAAAGATGAGAGGTGGTTGTATCTCCCAGGGGAAGGCGGCCGCGGGGCTCCTCTTCTGTGTCATGGTTTTTGCATCTGCTGAGAGACCGGTCTTCACGAATCATTTTCTTGTGGAGTTGCACAGAGGGGGAGAGGAAGAAGCTCGCCAAGTTGCAGCAGAGCACGGTTTTGGAGTCCGAAAGGTAAGCATCTCCCTTGCATTTCGCATGTTTGTTTCTAAACGGTGGCAGCCCTGCGCAATCTCATTGCAGATTCGCAAGTTTTCTTTCTTGTGCGATGCAGATATTCTGCCATCGGCTCTTCACACGACATCGCCTCCGGTGATCTTTCACGGGTTATGTAATTAAAATGCCCTTCAAATGCTACTCGGAAGGTCATGAAAACAATTGATCGCCCTTTGACTTGGTGGAGAAAACAGGATAACACCTTTCAAACAATGCGGTGCGCCCGGGCTGCTGTCCGAGCGACCAAGTTCTCAAGGCTGCCTGGGGGTGAGGCAAGAAGTGCCCGCCGTCTGGGCTTGGCGTGGCAGACCCGTCGGGGATGTGCCCCCCGCCCCTATCTCCCGGAGAAAGGCTAGTTTCCGAGGGACAGGGCTGGAAGCTTGGACATCGCAGTTCATCTGCTTGCTATTCGAACCCCGCGCCAGGAGGACTTCCCTTGCCTGACTCTGGTCCCGGCTCTTTTCCAGGGAAGACAGCCCCCAGCTCCAGGAGACTTGGAAACAGAACTGGTTTGTCTTTTCAAAATCGAGGGCTGAAACTTGCCCACCTCGCCTCTGCCCACCCACCTCGAAGCGCACTCAGTCGGCTCCCCAGTTTTCAACTTGCAGCGGTAGACGCTGGGGAGGTAGATTTTAATGGGATTTCCCCTCGGAGAAGTCGGGGTATCTCTCCCTGTATGTGGGCAGCCGGCTTGGCTTTCCCACCAGAAAGCGGGGATCCCCATCCAAGAAGTTGTCAGAGTTCAGCCGTTTCCCAGCCGGGATGCCGCGGAACTGCTTCGGAGACTCCAGGGTCCCCAGTCTGCAAGGGCGAGGGAGCGGAGAGCACTGGATGGGGATCGCGGCTGATCTACTTGCTTCCTGCGAAATGTCCTGCCAGGGATCTTAAGTGTCCTTAGGGGACCTGACGAGGGGTGGGGTGGGGTGAGAGGGCAGAGAGAAACCGGGGCGAGCGGAATCTGGAGGACTGAGGGCTGCGTGCGATCTAGCGACCGGAGGGCTGGCCGGGTGGAAAGTCTGTGGGATTCCGGTCCCAGTCCTCCCTCCTGACCCCAGGAAAGACTCTTGAGCGGTGGGCGCTTCGGGTGATGCTTGTGCGTCGCCAGGGCAGCGCGAGCTGGGGACTCGGTCCCGACTTCCCACGCGTGGCGCCTCCTTCCCAGCCGCGGCTCAGGCTCCTTCCACCTGCTGCGGGTTCTCTTGCCTCGGTAGGGCGTTGGCCACCGCGGTTCTGACCCCCAAATGGGTCTGCCAGGGAGTTGGACGGAGGTCCGGGAAACACCAGGGCTGCCGGAGGCGCGCGGGCGGCTCCTGCGGGGGAACTTGTTGCTCTAGGAGGAAGCGTGGGTGGAGCGGGGAGAGGAGACGCGGACCGCGGCATCCCGCGCTGCTGGGGCCCGGGGTATGGGGGCTGTTTCCAGAGTGCCGCCAACACAACAAACAAGCATCCCCTCCTTCTTCCCACCCTCACGCCCCCAAACTTGGCAAGATCCAGGAACCAGGCGCATAAATATAGTACTGATTATTACTAGCTGACAGTCACGGGGGGTTGGGAGGGTGATGGAGTCTCTATACACACTTTTATTTAATACTTTCAACAACTCTGGGAAACTGCTGTTATTATGAAGCCTATGGTTCTGATAAGGAAATTGCCTCAGATAAGGGTCCACGATGAAAACTGTCAAGAATTTAAACCCAGATATTTGCAGGGCAGGAATAGAGACGCAGACGTAGAGAACGGACTTGGGGACACAAGGGAAGAAGCAGAGATGAACTTACGCTCTTCAACCTGTTAGTGTATAGCACTCCAAGCTACCTGCTCTGCAGGGCATGCTCGCCTTTAGGGTATGAAAAGAGATGTGGCAGCAAGCTCTTTAAAAACCCCACCTTTGTAAAAGAGCTGCAGTTGGAGGGGAAAATCTAACCCTCTCCCCGCCCTCCGCGCCCGGGCTACCCAGGTGACTCCGTGGTAAAGAGTCCTGCCTACAATGCAAGAAACACTGGGGACTCGGGTTCTATCCCTGGGTGGGGAACATCCCCTGGAGAAGGAAATGGCAACCCACTCCAGTACTTTTGCCTGGGAAATCCCATGGACAGAGGAGTATGACTGGCTACAGTCTGTGAGGTTGCAAAAGAGTGGGACTAAACTGAGCGACTCAACTGAGCGACTAAACACCAACTCACCCCCTACCAGGCCCTTTCCATGGGATGGGCAGACATCATTATCCTGTTAACTTCTCCTTTTTGAAACTGTGCCCTTAGCATTTGATCTCAGCAATGTAAGCAAACCCAGGTGTAGCTGAGACAGATCATGGCTTAACATATTAATTTTCTAAGAAAGTTATTTCTTTTTTGTATGGTGGTGAACAGCTCAACAAGGGATTTACAGTTTTGGTGATGGGAATTGAGCAACGAGGTGTAGAAAACAATCTCGTAAAAGAATCTAAATCCTCTGCATACACTTACCTTAGAATCTCAAGGAACTCCTATTTTGGGGTGAAATCAGACACCTCAGCCTCTTTCCCATCCTTTGCATTACAGCCTCAAACTTGCAATTCCCATCTAGGAAAGATGGGTTTTTACTTTGCCACATCCTCCTTACTTTTCCACGATCTCTCAGAAGTACTCTTATCCAATGATTTTGTTCTGAGACATGTTTAAGTAAAAGTCAGTGACACTTCCGATGAATTGTTGCATGAAACTACACTTGTTGAGAATAAACGTTCTTTTCCTTCTTTGGATCCATGCCCACCCATCCTCCTAGACTGAGTCCCCAAGCTTCCCTGATGCTATGAGCTTTCCCGTCTCCAAATTCCTGTGGGATGAAAAAGCAAAGACTACGTGACTTAAGCTGTAATGTTTCATTACTTGTTCTCTAGTCAGTTCATGAAACTTTTTGCCATCCTATGGACTATAGCCCCCAGGCTTCTGTGTCTGTGGAATTCTCCAGGCAAGAACACTGGAGTGGGTTGCCATGCTTTCCTCCAAGGGATCTTCCTGGCCCAGGGATCAAACCCATAGTCTCTTACATCTCCTACATCGGCAGTTGAGTTTTTTTTTTTACTGGTAGTGCCCCCTGGGAAGCCCAGTCAGTTCATACATGTAAGTAAACATGGGTGTTAGTGTCTTCCCACTTGAAAAGGTAAATATTCAGGGATGGAATCTTCTGTATTTCTGGTTTTCTTACCAATTCCAGCCATTACTGGATTTGCCAGCCTGTAAGAAAACTTCTTTCCTTACTCCTCTGGGTTTCCCAAACACTGTTCAGTCTTATTTTCATCATGTTGTAATGTACTTTGGTCAACATTTCTTATCTATTTTTCATTTTAAACCCTCAACACTTCCTTTTCCTTCCTCTCCCTATCACCCCATCCTTCTAGATGCTCAGTGTAAGACAGCAGAGACTCTCAGCAGTTATTCATCTGAAGGATGGAGGAGGGCCTGCTATTTTACTAAGTTATTTCATCTCATGCATTGGTGAGATAGAAATTATTGGCATCAGCTCTAATTCTCAGATGAAAATCTTTAAAGCTCCAAGAGGTTAAAAGTACCCTCAGATTTAAAGCCCAATGGAAAATAATTTTGTTTTTCTATCATGCTGCCTCCAGGAAGCTTTCCCTGACTGCCAAATACTTTGCCTTTTGGGCACCATTTTAGAATTCAGTTATTTTTTCTTTTCTTTTTTCTATATTTAACACTTATTTGGTATTATATGAGCATATGTCATTAGTATGCTTGAGTATGCACTTCTTCAGGTAGGCTGTAAATCTTCCAAAAGACAATATACTATGTCTTTTTATCATGTCTATATTGAGCACAGTAGCCTATGTCTAAGAGCCTCAATGAATATTTGTCAATTATTTTGCCTAACTCCACAAGACTATGAGCAAACAGTTATATTTCCTCTTGAAAATGGAATAAAAGTACCTATAACTTTACCCTCAGGAAGGTGTGTTGAAACTAAAGTTTTCTATTTTATCATGATGTGGCCCAGATCTGTGAGAGAGATGTATATGTACTTAAAGTTTACAACAATGACAAAGACATTATTCTAAAGATTGCTTTAAAATTTTCAATGCACTGCCAATTTTAATTCCTTTTAAAAATAAGATGATGGTACGGGGAGCGGGGTGGGAGGGGCGTTCAGGATGGGGAGCACGTGTACAACCATGGCAGATTCATGTTGATGTATGGCAAAACCAATACAATATTGTAAAGTAATTAGCCTCCAATTAAAATAAATAAATTTAAATTTTAAATAAATAAATAAAAATAAAGAATAAATAAAAACTTAAAAAAATAAGATGAAAATTATTTATCAAAGTAATGTGTTGAGGGTTGACTAAAAAGCATGTGAGAATTAAAGTAGAAATCCAAACAGCTGACAATTAAGTTTTTTTCTTTTACTATAATGTTTTATTTTTTGCTCATGAAGGACTGAGGCTAGGATGATTACACAAGTAAAATCATGTGACCACTTTTATATGTATAATTGTTAAAAAATTTTCTAGTCCAGTAGTAATTATACTATTAGGTAATGAAAGAGTAAATTTCTGGTCATTTTAATTTTATTGAAGTATAATTTAGGAAAGATTTCTTTCCCAGATGCTGGGAAAGATTAAAGGCAGGAGAAGAAGGGGATGACAGAGGATGACATGGTTGGATGGCATCCCCGACTCGATGGACATAAGTTTGAGCCAACTCCAGGAGTTGGTGATGGACAGGGAAGCCTGGTGTGCTGCTTCCAAGGGGTCGCAAAGAATTGGACACAACTGAGCAACTGAACTGAATTTAGGAAAGAGCACAGCTTGAAAATTTTTTGTTAAATGGGCACACATATGTACCCAGCCTCTAAATCAAGAGATAAACTATCATCAGCATTCCAAAAGTCCCCTTTATGCTCACCTGGATAGTTTTTAGCTTTAGGCTAAATTGCTTAAAAAATATTGCTTCTGTGAATATTGTAGTATATGTATGTTGGTGAATACATTTATACCTTTCTGTTGGGAATATTCTTAGGAATATCAGTTTTCCTTTGTTGTATAACAAACCAGTACAAATTTAGTGACCTAAAACCACACAATTTGGTTATTTCTTTTTCTTGCATAAAGAATCTGGCACGTGTTAGTTGGTTAGTGAAGCTTCTGCTTAAAGCCTCACAGACTGAGCTCTGGATATTGACCAGCTGTGTCCACATCCAGAGGCACAACTAAGGGAAAATCCTCTTCCAAGCACATTCAGATTTTAATGAGAGTTCAACTCATTGTAGTTGCAGACCTGGAATCTTTATTTTCTTGCTGGCTGTAAGACCAGGACTACTCCCAGCTTCTAGAGGTGACCCTCATGACCTTGCCACATGGCCTCCTCCATAAGCTTTCATACAATCTCACCCTTCAGATCTCTGCTTTCTGGAAGGGACAGTCCCTGGTTTACGTTAACCTGATTAAGTCAGGCCCACCCAGGAAAATTTCTCTTTTGATTCTTTTGAATCAGACTAAACTGATCTGGGGCCTTAACTACATTTGATAAACCTCTTCACCTCTGCCATGTGATGGAATCTAATCACAGAAGGAAAATTGTCATAGACACCATCCTGCTCTTACTCAAGGGGAGGGGATTATTTGGGGCACAAGGACACAGGGAGCAGAAACACTGGGGGCCCTCCCAGAATTCTGCTGACCACGGACAAACTGGCAAACAGTTTTCCAAAGTAGTTGTGCCAGTTTGCATGCCTGCCAGCCGTGTGTGAAGATTCCATTTGCTCCACATCCCCACCAACATTTGATATTTTATCCCTTTTTCCTTTTAGCTGTTTTGACGGGTACGTAGTGTGTCTAGTTGTGATTTGTACTCTGTGTTTCCCTGATGATCCTCTGAAGCTGAATGCCTCTTCACATGCTTATTTGTGTTTTGGATTTTTTTTTATGCAGTATCTGTTCAGGTGTTTTGCCCTTAAAATATTTTCTTTTGGGTTATCTGTCTCAATTTTTGGTTTGTAGGGATTCTTTACCTATTATGGATAGGACTCTTTTGGCAGATGTATGTATTTTGAATATTTATTTTCACCATTTTAATAGTGTCTTAATACCCCAGTGATATTGAATCCATATTGTATAACTTTACTTTCACTTCCAATGCAAGTAATTTTGTCAGTCAAAAGAATTCTCTGGCCATCTTCCTCTGTTTGGGGGATGAAGACAGAAACAATAGGAAATAGATTTGATCCTAAGTGTTTCCAAAAGGATTCCTATTTAAGAAGCCCTTAAGGGATAGTTTTTCTGACTACAAGATCTACTCCCATGCTAGCTAAAGGAAAAGACCCCAGAACCCTACTTCTCCAACATGGCTGCCATGAATTCTTTTCAGACTCCAACTTAATACATTATGACTTAGGTCAAGTCCAAGTTCTTCCCTCACACCTTCTCTGATTGTTCTAGAACAGAGCATTTATCTTTTGGGAATTTCCATTGCACATAATTTGTTCCTTTCCTTGGACCAGTCACCAGTCACATCTGTCACAGATATCACCATGCCCAATGCCCCTCTTGTAGTTGAAGGAAACCAAGAACAGTAATGTCGAAAGGAAAAGATGATGTGATTTGGATTAGACAGCACTGGAGACTTGGCTCAATAATGAAATCCCTCAGAGGCTCATTTTATTTGAAATGGTTAATAAAATATGGGGGTTGTGAAAGATCAATAATATAGTGCGTGTCAAGTTCTGGACACAGTGCTGAGTGCATAGAATAAAGGTCTATTATTGGTGGTAGCAATAGTAATAAGATGATGACCTAGCCATATTTTTTACTCAAGAAAGCTTTTGTGGGTTGTACCTTCTCAGGAGTGACAATCTAATTAAGTGAAGAATTAGACACTCAACCCAATGGCAACCCACCCATGAATCAGCCATGGTCCATGAGATGGCCTGGCCCAGATAGTTCAGTGATCTATAATTCATTATAGACCATGGTAATTATCTCCACCAATCATACCGGCTTCCTTAGGAAATTTGACTCACTAGTTGCTATAGAATGGAGAATAGAGTATAGTTAGCATGAGAGCACCCACCCAGGTCTTGGGAGATGCAAATATTTCATCTGAGTTTCTAATAATTTCCTGCTCAACTTCTCAGCCAAAGAACTCTGTGACAGAGACTTAAAGCTAATCATCAAACTAACTTCCTCTTCTACATGAGCTACCTCATGTAGAAAGATCTCATTTCCCAGACTGCCTTGCAGGTAGATGTGATCATATGATAATCCCAAACAAGGTATTGTAAACAGAAGTGATGTGCATTTCTTCTATGCTTGATGCATAAAAACTACATACAGGTTGATTTTCCACACTCTTTTCTGCTCTGAGTCTTGATGTGATCGAGAACAGTAACTTTGAAAGCAAAAGCTAAAGATGTCAGAGTCAAAAGATGAGAGGAGCCCACATCCCTGACTCTTGACTTAGATGACCTTATGTGAATGAAAAATTATTATATTAAGGCACTGAGATTCAGGATTTTATCTTTAGAACAACCAGCATTACTCAAACCAATACATTCTCAATAAATGTCCCTTTATTGCTAAAATGATTCTCCAAGCCTTGCAACCAAACCAAGCCAAATTATAGCAACAATAGTATTTTTAAAAGACTTATACATATGTATGTCTTCTTTGGAGAAATGTCTATTTAGTTCTTTGGCCCATTTTTTGATTGGGTCATTTCTCCAAAGAAGACATACAAATGGCTAACAAACACATGGAAAGATGCTCAACATCACTCATTATCAGAGAAATGCAAATCAAAACCACTATGAGGTACCATTTCACACCAGTCAGAATGGCTGCAATCCAAAAGTCTACAAGCAATAAATGCTGGAGAGGGTGTGGAGAAAAGGGAACCCTCTTACACTGTTGGTGGGAATGCAAACTAGTACAGCCACTATGGAGAACAGTGTGGAGATTCCTGAAAAAACTGGAAATAGAACTGCCTTATGATCCAGCAATCCCACTGCTGGGCATACACACTGAGGAAACCAGAAGGGAAAGAGACACGTGTACCCCAATGTTCATTGCAGCACTGTTTATAATAGCCAGGACATGGAAGCAACCTAGATGTCCATCAGCAGATGAATGGATAAGAAAGCTGTGGTACATATACACAATGGATTATTACTCAGCCATTAAAAAGAATACAGTTGAATCAGTTCTAATGAGGTGGATGAAACTGGAGCCTATTATACAGAGTGAAGTAAGCCAGAAGGAAAAACATAAATACAGTATACTTACGCATATATATGGAATTTAGAAAGATGGTAACGATAACCCTGTGTACGAGACAGCAAAAGAGACACTGATGTATAGAACAGTCTTATGGACTCTGTGGGAGAGGGAGAGGGTGGGAAGATTTGGGAGAATGGCATTGAAACATGTGAAATATCATGTATGAAACGAGATGCCAGTCCAGGTTCAGTGCACGATGCTGGATGCTTGGGGCTGGTGCGCTGGGACGGCCCAGGGGGATGGTATGGGGAGGGGGGAGGGAGGAGGGTTCAGGATGGGGAGCACGTAAAATAAAAAAATAAATAAAAATAAAAGAAATTATTCCTATAGTACCCATTTATTTATAGGCAGAAATTTAGAAAATAGAAGTTGTTAACAACCAGCAAATCACTGACTGACAGACTCCAGTGTTTCCCTGAAATTCCCAACTTAGAAATTATCAATACTAGAATAGATGAGTTCTTTGAGCAGAGAAAATAAAGCCTGCAGTTAAAACCTAATAAATATAAAAGAAGGGGGAAATTATACCTCTTTTTCTCAAGTGAGTGAATATCTAGAAATCAGTTTCTATTTCAAAAGGTCTTATTAGCTGTAGATCATAATGTTATAGTACATCAGAGAGTGATGCTGATAGTTAAGTTTGCAATAATTGTATATTCAAGTGTAACTACTCAAAGAAGTCAAGCTTTAAAAATAAAATATGAAACCTGATGTTTAAATGATTTCCCCCGACTACAGCAGAAACTTTATTTTACATTAGAGCTCAGATTCATCATTTTGATAGAAACCCTGTACAAAATTTCTGGAATATATTATTTGAGATTCAAATAACCACAGGGCAGTTGAAAAACAATAATTTTAGTTTGTCTTTTTCTACTAAAATGTATCTGTTATAGCTAAAGATGATTTGGTGGCTAAAATCCTCTGATGGTCAGGGAATCAAAAAATTACATCTGAGTTAACTCTTCTAACCTAAATATAATGATTGGGTATTAGTTGATGGCTTCTACATGGCTTTCTACATATAGAAAAAGTAATAAACTCTCTTGACAAGTTATTTTTGTCCCTAAAGCTATTTGACCATGATTTTTTGGATATTGTTGTGATATGCTATGGTCCTCTGATGAGAATAATTGGAAATAATAAGTTCTTAGGTTGCAAATGAAACATTGACACAAACCCTTAATTTTCTGACATAGAATGAAATAAACTTAAGAATGTTACAGCATGTTAACACTTTCTCCCATTATAAAGTTGATAAGAAAATGAAGAAAATTGTAGGATCCTAGAATGGCCCTTCATTTATAACTTTAAATGTGGCGTTGACTCCCCTAAACATCCAATTCTTCTAGTTTTTCCTAAAATCTAATTTCACCACAAGTCCTTTTACCAGAACTTCTTCAATCCCGAGCTCTTCATTTTCGAGCATCTCCTGGTTAGCTGGGTTTTATTTAAAAGTGAAGGGATGAGCCAGCACATGAAAAAGGAACTCTCCTTTCTTTGATATAACAAAGAGAAGAGTGGGCAGATGAAGTTCAGTTTTTAGGTCACAGAGGAAGATATGGGAAGAATATCCACTTAGGAGTCACAGTTATTTCAAAGATGTAGGAGGCAAGGTCAATGTTTAGAGTGAAGAAAGCAGGGCTGGGATGGGGGCTTCAAAAGAGATAAAGTCTTGTGCTCTGAAAATGAGAATGGGAGAAGATGCTGACAGAGGGCTAGCAATGACTTCTGGCCAGTACCAAGGGGCCAAGCAGGATATAGTATTACCAACTGAGTCATTTTCGTAAATAGCACTCAAATGGGGATGATGGAAGTGGGAAGAAAAAGAAATGGGGTTTTTTAAAAAATGGAATATCAAAAAAGTAGAAGAAAAGGTTAATTGAGTTTAGTAGTGAGAGAGCTGAAAGGAAGAAAGATATGGTGAGTAGGGTGTTAAACTCAAGACTCCCCAAATTGAGCACTTCCAAACAATGATAAGGTCTATGGAGGTAAGTTACCAAAGCCAAGAAGAGGTGAAGGTGATCAACTAGCTGAAATGCTCCTCAGTCATGCCATAGCTAAATAGCCATCACCAAGGAAGAGTGTTGAGAGAAAATGAAGTGAAGAGGTTTTAGCACAAAATTTCAGGGGACTTTGGACGCGGAGGGAGAAAGAGGAGCCAGAACTTGGACTGTTAGGGATATGGAAGGATCATTGAGAGAGTGCAGGACTGTGAACAGAATGCAGTTGAGGATTAGGAAAGGAGGGATGGGGCAACAGAGGCCACTGGCTTTAGAGATGAGGTCATTATTAAAATTGGAGGAGCCACCTTAGCACATGGGAAGAAAAGTATGTTGGTTTGGGTCCCCAGGAGTAGTCCTTGGGATAAGGATTAAATACAAGTTGTTTATTCAAAGAGTGATTCTAGTAAATATTGGCAGGGGAGTGGGCAATTGAGAAAGGGAAGGGAAGGCAGGAACTTAGGGTATATCGTATAACAAGTTGTCACTGTGAGTAACTGGGACTCAGTCCCACTAGGAAACTCTGGGAGCTGGTTTAGAATCATGTCCCAGAGTCATACTGCCTGAGTGGGGAGGGAACTGGGGTATTTATACACCAATTGCAATCAGACACTGATTCATGATTGATAGTTTCTTCTGGGTGACATGGACTCTGCAGCATTTTGACTTGGCAAATGTTCAAACAGAGCATAATTTGGTCGCCAGAGAAAATTCTCAGACAAGTAGATCCAGAGGCTTGCATGCACTAAATGCTGAGGCCCAAAAGGATTTGAACAGGAAATGGATAGTGTCTGCTACAGGAAGGAAGCCAAACTGTGAGGCTGCAGTCAGTAAGATGCAGTAGAAGTATCAAGTGTTGACAATTCCTTTATATAAAGGGGGGACAAGAAGAAAAGTTTTGCTGCTCTCCCAATTTGTCTCACCCTCCACCCACCCCGGAGCACAGCCACACATCTGTTCTCTAAGTCTCTGTCTCTATTCCTGCCTTGGAAATAGGGTCATCTGTACTATTTTTCTAGATTTCATTTGTATGTGTTAATACGTGATATTTGTTTTTCTCTTTCTCAATCTACTCTGTATGACAGGGTCTATCTAGGTCCATCCACATCACCACAAATGACAAAATTTCATTCCTTTTTATGGCTGAGTAATATTCTGTTATATACATGTATCATATCTTCTTTATCTATGCATCTGTCGGTGGACATTTCGGGTGCACTGAGAGAACAGCATTGACATATATATATTGCCTATAAAATAGGCAGCTAGTGGAAGCTGCTGTGCAGCACAGGGAGCTCAGCTTGGTGCTCTGTGATGACCTAGAGGGGATGGGGTGGAAGGGAGGCTAAAGAAGGAGGGCATATATGTTCACATATAGCTGATTCACATTGTTATACAGCAGAAACTAATATTGTAAAGCACTTATACTCCAATAATAAAATTTTTTTAAAAACTCAAGAAAGAGGAAAAGTATTATTATGGTGACTTAAACTTCTATGCTTCTAATGACTTTTATGATAATGATTTCTAAACACTTGTCAGACCACTCACCAATTGGTACCCCACCAAAATATTGTGAGATACCTGCTGGTTATTCTAACTGGTTTATCCAGACTCATTTAAATTTTGACAACCAATAACTTAAGTTATGGAATTACAGCTTGTCAGAGCAGGAAGAGATCTTGGAAAGGCATTAGATTAACCCCAAATTTTACACATGAAGAAAAGGAGATGAAATGTGATGTTTATGTTCCCAGAAATTTGCTATGAGCATTTGAACCCTTTTGCTTCCTGCTGTGGTTCAAACGATGCATTCACACTAGACAAGAGAGAGAACCAGACTGAACAAGATTTCTTTGAGTGATTAGGCATGTAAACCAACTTGTTTGCCAGTTCATTTCAGGTCTTCCTGGTCTGCTTTTCAGTTTTGCTCCTACATTTTTTATGGATTCCAGGTTCCCAAACAAAACTGCTCATAGATGCAGAGATTAAAACAATGATCTATTGGATTTATACTTGATAAAAGGTAGAATAAGAATTTTGTATTTCTTTGACTGCCTCCTTAGTGTCTAACACAGTGCTGTACATTTAGCAAGCACTCAATAAATATCAAAATATGTGGTTAGAAAAAATTCAAAAATTTCGCAATAGCATTAGATACTCAGTAAATGATAAACAGATGTGCTATGAGATACTGTAATCAGGAAAATCAAGCATGTTAGGAACAGTTATAAGAATATCCTAATTTGTGCCTAATTGTGTTCAATTAATTAATTAACATTAATAGTCTAAAATCTTGGGACTTAAGGAGAAATTAAGAAGCCAGCAGCAGAAAACAGCAAGGAGATCCACAAATTCTGTTTCCTCGCCCTTAGCTTGTTCTCCACATCTCTGAGGGCAGGGGTTGGGGATGGGGGGAGCAATGTCAGTTTCATCAGGACGCTATCAGTTCTCTTAAAAAATGATGGAGTTTGCATGTAAAAAGGTAGTTGGCATGAAAGTTTATTCTAGTCAGTTCTTGTTGCCTGTGTCAACCAAGAATAGGAGACCAAGTAAGACCTTGCAGAGCCCAAGATGTGGGGAGGAGTTTGGGAAACAAGCCACTGTTGGTCTCTTGGAGTCCAGGAGCAGTACCATCAGGGAGTGGGATGCAGAATCAGGCCAAGGGAACCTTGGAGAGTTGTGTCTGCAATGAGGCAAGGTGAGAGCCAAATTTGGACCCAGAAGCTGAAGCCTGAAACAAGCCATTCTGGCCATGAACTTAGAAAGGAGGAAAGGACCAAAAAAAGTTATGGGAGTTTGAAACCAATGGACAAAGAAAGTAACAGGAGCCACAGCCTTAGCAGGGTAAGCATACAAGCAGAAGGTTTAGTCCATTCAATAAACATGTGCCTAGCATACTCAGGCAAGTGTGATATCAGACCCCAAGACATGGACTTGGGGACAAGTAAGAAAGGTTTCAGATATAGAGAAGAGGTCAAACTCTTGTGTGCAAACACTTTTTGAATCTTTGGTTGTGTTACATTTATTAAGTCCCATTGGCCAAAGAAAGCCATCTGGTCAGGTTCAAAGTCAGTGTGGAAGGGAACCATCCAAAGGAACTGATACAGAGAGACATGAGCAAAGTGAGGGGAACTTCCTCAGTGGTCCAGTGGTTGGGACTTCACCTTCTGATACGGGCAGTGCCAGTTCAATCCCTGGTTGGGGGACTGTGGTCCCACATGCCTTGTGGTCAAGAGACCAAGGCATAGCACAGAGGCAGTGTTGTAACAAATTCAATAAAGACTTTTAAAAAATGGTCCACATTAAAAAAAAAAATGAGGACCACTTCTGCAACATTCTCCTACAGGACACTCTGGGAGCTATAGCAACTCTGAGTTATCCCATCCAAGGAGGAATAAGCCAGAAAATGTAGCCACCAGCCCCTATTCTTCATCAGATTACACCTGAGGGGCAGCAAATCCCTTGTACTTCTGCCCACCCCAAGCAGACCAAGCATGCATCCACAGTCAGAGAACCCCCTCAGCAGAGAGATGCATGAAGACTTTGGCACAGAGAGACACGGTCTACAGTGATCTCCAGGGCAAGGAGAGGGGATATAGGAAGGGCATTAAAACAGTGTCTACTGCACAAGCAGTGGAGACACAGACATTGAAAACAGACTTATGGACACAGCTGCAGGGGGGTGGAAGGAGAGGGTGGGATGTATGGAGAGAGTCACATGGAAACATACATTACCATATGTAAAATAGAGAGCCAATGGGAATTTGCTGTAGGACTCAGGGGACTCAAACCAGGCTTCGGTAACAACCTAGAAGGGTGGGATGGGGAGGGAGGTGGGAGGGATGTGCAGGTAAAAGGGGACGTGGGTAAACCTATGCCTGATTCATGTTGATGTTTAGTAGAAACCAACATAATACTGTAAAGCAATTATCTTTCAACTAAAACTAAATAAATTAAAAAGAAAAAAAAATCGTCTGCTGCACAGAAGGCATAAATAAAATACAGAAATAGAGAAATCCCAGATAAATTGGAGTGTCTGTCATAGGCAACCAGAGTCCTGACCGTGTATTTTGTGATGGATCTGTGATATCCGACATGTAAAGCAGAAGGGGAGTCTTCACAAGGCAGGCAAGGTCAGGTTGAGGTGATTTGCAGTGAGGCTCAAAATTTCAGCAAGTAAAAGGGAGTTTATAAATGTTCAAGCTGGTTTTAGAAAAGGCAGAGGAACCAGAGATCAAATTGCCAACATCCGCTCGATCATCGAAAAAGCAAGAGAGTTCCAGAGAAACATCTATTTCTGCTTTATTGACTATGCCAAAGCCTTTGACTGTGTGGATCACAATAAACTGTGGGAAATTCTGAAAGAGATGGGAATACCAGACCACCGGATCTGCCTCTTGAGAAACCTATATGCAGGTCAGGAAGCAACAGTTAGAACTGGACACTGAACAACAGACTGGTTCCAAATAGGAAAAGGAGTATGTCAAGGCTGTATATTGTCACCCTGCTTATTTAACTTATATGCAGAGTACATTATGAGAAATGCTGGGCTAGAAGAAGCACAAGCTGGAATCAAGATTGCTGGGAGAAATATCAATAACCTCAGATATACAGATGACACCACCCTTATGGCAGAAAGTGAAGAAGAACTAAAGAGCCTCTTGATGAAAGTGAAAGAGGAGAGTGAAAAAGTTGGCTTAAAGCTCAACATTCAGAAAACGAAGATCATGGCATCTGATCCCATCACTTCATGGGAAATAGATGGGGAAACAGTGGAAACAGTGTCAGACTTTATTTTTTTGGGCTCCAAAATTGCTGCAGATGGTGACTGCAGCCATGAAATTAAAAGATGCTTACTCCTTGGAAAGAAAGTTATGACCAACCTAGATAGCATATTGAAAAGCAGAGACATTACATTGCCTACAAAGGTCCGTCTAGTCAAGGCTATGGTTTTTCCAGTGGTCATGTATGGATATGAGAGTTGGACTGGGAAGAAGGCTGAGCGCCGAAGAATTGATGCTTTTGAACTGTGGTGTTGGAGAAGACTCTTGAGAGTCCCTTGGACTGCAAGGAGATCCAACGAGTCCATTCTAAAGGAGATCAGTCCTGGGTGTTCTTTGGAAGGAATGGTGCTAAAGCTGAAACTCCAGTACTTTGGCCACCTCATGCAAAGAGTTGACTCATTGGAAAAGACTCGGATGCTGGGAGGGATTGGGGGCAGGAGGAGAAGGGGACGACAGAGGATGAGATGGCTGGATGGCATCACCGACTCAATGGACGTGAGTTTGAGTGAATTCCGGGAGTTGGTGATGGACAGGGAGGCCTGGCGTGCTGCAATTCATGGGGTTGCAAAGAGTTGGACACGACTGAGCGACTGAACTGAACTGAACTGAAGAGAGGATGGTGTAGCAGGTGAAACAAAATGCACTGGAATTGTATAAGGTTTACTGTTAGTGTCACCTGACTAGATGCTAAGAAAGAGGGGAGATGAAGCCACAGAAGTGTACTGAGGACAGTTCATGAGGGGTCACCCACACCATGTTAGGCATTGGAATTTTGTGCCTAAATAGAAGGGGGCATTGAAAGATTCTTGAAAAGTATAACCAAGTGGCCATATACAGGAAACCCTAGGATAACAAGTTGAGCTGATAGTGAAGTTGGAGGTAGAGGCTGCCTTGCTCTTTTGTCCTAAGAAACCATTCATATCCTGGAAGCAGGTAGCACCATCCCTATTGACAGATGTTGCTATTAGGGAATCAGGTTACCTGTCTTTTATCCCATTGCCACTGGATGATGACATCAGAGATGCTAATAGCCACAGTGAATGGCTCGTAGAGGTGGCCAGTTCCATCCATCAAATATATTCCAGCTAAGAACAAAATGATTCAATGCATCCCACTTCCTCTTAAATACACAAATACATGAATCTAAAACTAGCCCCCTAACTTACAAATCAAACAGAAAAGCCAGGACAGAAATGTCATCTCAGCACACCGGATAAGCCCCTTATTCCCTGATATTCCAAAGGAACGGTGCCTATACTAGATTTTTATTTCTGAGATGATACATGGAAATTTTTCCTTAGTCTAGAAAGGAACTGTCTGTGTGAGTAAGGCTGAGACTCAGCTATTCTTCACCTGTCTCGTTGTCTGTCATTTTAGATTTGATATAAATTAGTTGTGTAGTTCTTGGGGATAAATCAGAGTTTGAATCCCACTGTGGACTAGTAGCTCAGTCCTACAGAAATAAACAATCATGGACATCCCAAGCTGTTTTGCCTTTTGGTGCTCCTAGTTGTAGGCAAGAGAAGCTCTTAGCATGACAGAAGAGAATTGAGTGTTGTCCATGGAGAACAATGCTTAGGAGAAGCTTAGAAATGAGCTGGGTGGGTTTAGAACCAGCTGTCCTGAGTGCTAGATCAAGGATTTTCCCCTTTCTCCTTTATCTTCCTCTCAAAGAGCTGATCCCCTCCTCTTACAAATAGCTAATTCCAAAGGAACATCCATCCATATAGTTATATTCTATTGACAAGTTTTTATTGAGACCTGCAGAGACAAAGTGCTTTAAAAGGGCTAGGTTCTACAGACAGCAATGTGACATACTCAGATTTATGTGCAAAGAAAAGCATATTATAGTTCTCTAGCTTATAAGACTTCACTTGATCTGATGGCTTCATCCAGCTCTTACAAATACCTATTTTAAGTGTTGAAGTGTGGAAAGCTCTGTTTAGCAATTGGCTTCTGGTTCTACATACAAAGGGCTTTCTCACATCAGGTGACCCTTACAATATGCCCTGATAAGTTCGGGCTGAGTAAGATTTTCTGTCACATCTGGTTACTGAAAGACATGACATCCTCACACCACAGGCTTCCTCCTGTTGACAGAGGAGCTGAAGGCACAAATAAATAATTAGGCTCCTCTGCTGTTTGAGCGGCATCTGTTCAAAGGAGCTGTCAAGACTTCCACTTCTCTGGTGAAATCATATTTACTTTATTCATCTAAATAATGTGGCTTATTTGCCTTCAGTATGAAATTGTCTTGGTCTGTTTCTTGTTGATTGATTTTTATGAGATAGCATATCATTTGCTGTGCATCCCTATGCCAGTCTGCTAAGAGTGGAATGACTTCTTATTGAATAGTTCCAATTATTATCTCCTTTTATAGTTTTAGAATCACTGGATTTATTCAAAATGCCCAAGTCCTCATCTCCATGCTATTCACTGCCCAAACATGCCCCTCAAACAAATAAAAGGAAAAGAATGATCAAAAGAAATAAAAATAATAAATAAAAATTGAAAAAAAGAAAGATACATAGTCTATATTCCTGGAGAAGGAAATGGCAACCCACTCCAGTATTCTTGCCTGGAGAATCCCATGGACGGAGGAGCCTGGGGGCTACAGTCCACGGGGTCGCAAAGACTCGGACACAACTGAGCAACTCTACTCACTCACTCACTCCCTCACTCTATATTCCATTTCCAACACGCTGCTTTGTTTGGGTAATTATAGCAATTGAAATCCACTGAAATGAGCGTCTTTCCTGGTGGCTCAGATGGTAAAGAATCTGCCTGCAATGTGGGAGACCCAAGTTTGATCCCTGAATCAGGAAGATCCCTTGGAGAAGGAAATGACTACCCACTCTAGTATTTTTGCCTGGAGAATTCCGTGGACAGAGGTGCCTGGCGGACTACAGTCCATGGAGTCACAAAGAGCCAGATAGGACTGAACAACTAACACTTTCTTTCTTAAATGGATTATATTATTTTTAAGACTATTTTTAATATTATTTCTTTTAATTGGAGGATAATTACTTTATGATATTGTGATTTTTTTTGCCATACATCAATATGATTTGGCGATAGGAACATGTGTCCCCTCCATCATGAACCCCCTCTCATCTCCTTCCCCACCCTATCCCTCCAGGTAGTCACAGAGCACCAGCTTTGTGTGCCCTGCTTCACACATCAAACTCGCACTGGTTATCCATTTTACATACAGTAATGTATATGCTTCATTACATACAGTAATGTATATCCATTTTACATACAGAAATGTATATACATCAAACTCACACTGGTTATCCATTTTACATAAGTAATGTATATGCTTCAATTTGAGCTATTCTCTCAAATCATCCCGCCCTCTACTTCTGTCACTGAGCCCAAAAGTCTATTTTTAAGACTATTCTTTAAAAGCAACTTTAAGGCACTTCCCTGGCAGTCCAGTGGTTAAGACTCTGCACTTCCAATGAAGGAAGTACAGGCTCAGTCCCTGCTTGGGGAGCTAAGATCCTACACGCCACATGGCCACAAAATCAAAACAAAACACAGAAGCAATATTGTAACAAAATCAACAAAGACTTTTAAAAAGGTCCACATCAAAAAATCTTTAAAACAAAAGTATACTGCTCTTTTTTAAAAAAAGCAATTTGAAGTGTACAACAAAACTGAGAGAAAGGTACAGATAGTTCTCATACATGCCTGCCCCTACACACATAAGCTGTCTACTTTTATCAACATTTTTCCTCATTACTCATCAGAATGGCACCTTTTTTTTACCAAGGATGAACCTATATTGCCACATCATAATGCCAGAAATTCATAGTTTACCTTAGGGTTCACTCTTGGTGCAAATTCTGTAGGTTTGGACCTGAGTATAGTGACATATCTATCATCATAATATCATACAAAATATTTGGACTTCCCCCATATTCTCTGTGCTCTACCTGTTCTTCTCAGCCCCCACCACCTCTGGCAGACACTGAACTTTTTTTATTCTCTGCACAGTTTTGCCTTTTCAAGAATTTCAGATAGTTGGAATCATACAGTATGCAGACTTTTCAAACTGGGTTCCTTTGCTTTAGTAATATGTCTTTTCGTGATTTGATAGATCATTTCTTTTTAGCAGTGCATAATAGTCCATTTGGAGAAGGCAATGGCACCCCACTCCAGTACTCTTGCCTGGAAAATCCCATGGATGGAGGAGCCTAGTAGGCTGCAGTCCATGGGGTCGCTAAGAGTTGGACACGACTGAGCGACTTCACTTTCACTTTTCACTTTCATGCATTGGAGAAGGAAATGGCAACCCACTCCAGTATTCTTGCCTGGAGAATCCCAGGGACGGGGGAGCCTGGTGGGCTGCCGTCTATGGGGTCGCACAGAGGCGGACACGACTGAAGTGACTTAGCAGCAGCAGCAGCAATAGTCCGTTATCTAGATATACCACAGTTTATTTATCCATTTACCCACTGAAGGACATCTCGGAAGCTTCCAAATATTGACAGTTATGAATAAAGCTGCTGTAGACATCTGTGCGCAGGTTTTTGTCTGAACATGAGTTTTCTACTCATTTGGGTAAATACCAAGAAGTGCAATTGCTGGATTATATGGAAATAGTATGTTTAGCTTCTTAAGCTGCCAGACCGTCTTTCAGAGTGGCTATGCTGTTTTGCATCCTCACCAACAATGGATAAGACACCCTATTGCTCCACCTTCTCACCAGTCTTTGATGCAGTCAGTGTTCTAGATTTGGGTCATTCTAATAGATGTGTAGTGATATGCCACTGTGGTTTTCATTGGTAATTCCTTATGACATATGATGTGGAGTATCTCTTCATCTGCCTGTTTGCCACTTGTGTGTCTTCATTGCCAAGGGATCTGTTATGGTCCTTGATCCATTTACTTTTTAACAATTAAAAGAATATATATACACTTAAATTTATTTGGCTGCATGGGGTCCTAGCTGAAGCTGCAAGATCTTTGATCTTTTGTTGTAGCATGCATTATCCCTCTTGCTCTCTCTCTTTTTTTGTTTTTGCAGGAAAAATAATACTAGTTTTTGGTTTTGTTTTTAACAACAGGGAATCCTGCTTAATGCATTCTGGTAACCTGAATGGGAAGGGAGTCCAAAAGGGAGGGAATATATGGATATGTATGGCTGATTCATTTTGCTGTACAGTATAAGCTCTTTGTACACAACATTGTAAAGCAACTATACTCCAAAAAAATTAATTTAAAAATTTACACGTGTGAACTCTTTTAGTTGTGGCATGCAAACTCTCAGTTGCACCATGTGGGATCTAGTTTCTTGACCAGGGATTGAACCCAGGCCCCCTGCATTGAGGAGCGTGGAGTCTTAGTCACTGGATCACCAGGGAAGTCCCCTTGGACCACTTTTAAATCAAGTTCTTTATTTTCTGATTGTTGAATTTTAAAAGCTCTTCGTGTATGTTGGATAGCAATCTTTTATGTATCCTTTGCAAATATTTTCTCCCAGTCTGTCACGTGCTCTAAATTCTCTTGATATATGAAGTCAGTACCTGAGAGGCCACTCAGTAAGCTTAAATTTTTGATCCAGGAAACTGAGCTAAATAATCGGTTTCTGTTTGGAGCTACTAGGATTTCAGAGAAGGAAGTGGCAACCCACTCCAGTAATCCTGCCTGGGAAATCCCAGGGACAGAGCAGCCTGGTGGGCTACAGTCCCTGGGGTTGCAAAGGGTCAGACACGACTTAGCAAAACAACAGCAATAAGACTTTCTGTGGTTTGTAACACACATTATCATGATACATGACTGAAACCCCTGTGCCTGAGAGGCTTTCTCTAAGATCAGAGAAGCTTAATGAGGACTCCAGGGTCTCCTCAGCCATCAGAGCCACAGACTACCTCCCTGGGTCTGCTGCTGTCTCCATGCTTAGCCACTCATCATGCTCTCTGAGCTTCTTTGTTAATCACCCAAGAGCCTGACAAGAGCTACAATTTATGTTGGTCCTGGGGAAGTGGAAGACAGAGAAGGAGCCTCATGCAGGAGAGGTGGTGGTCTTTACTGATATTCCTCCAGACCCACTTTCTGCCCATCTCTTTTCCCAAAACAAGACAGAAAGAGGTGAGAGTATTCAGATGGCTGAGGTGTGTGACCCTAGGTCCAGACTTGAAGGAGGAGGAACCTTGATTGGGGGATAAGATACAGGTTAGCACAGATGAGCCCTGAGAACCTATTAAACAAGAGATTATTCAGGCTGAAGAATGGGTATAACATAGGCAGGAATACACTTTGGTACCGACCCTGCCCCAGCCCCTGACCCTTGTCCCCCATCCCCATAAATTCTCCTCTCTTCCTTTCTGGACCTCTGACCCTCCATCCCATCAGCAAATTTCAGTGAGGCCTTTAGCTGACCATGGCTTAGGGTGTCATCCTTCCCAGAGATAATTGGATTTTCACTCAAGTGTTTGATATGAAAAAAGAATTAAATTTAGGATGGAGTTGAGAGGGAAACTTTGGTGGCAAGGAGAGGCCTTTTAATGCTAAATCATATCAACTGAGCTTGCCTCTCTCCAAAATGTTCTCGGGGTACCCCTTCCTCTCTCTTTCTCTTTTTTTCCTTACCTTCTAATTGTGGCTGTAAAGCTGCAATCTCCCTATTTCTGTCCATCTCTGTTTCTATAATATTATATGTTTTTGTCAATTGAACATTGTAATTTTCCTGTGTGTTTCTTCATTGGCCTGTAAGTGCCAGTAGGGCAGAGTCTGGGACCGTGTCCCTGCCCCCGCCCCCCCAGTTCCCTTTCTCCCTCCTCCTTACTGCAAAGTGAAATCCCCCACCCCTAAGAGAGTGCATGCAATCCAGGGAAATTAACCATGGTCTCAGGAAATGTCAGTAAAATGAAGAACTAGGCCCCCTTGTGAAATGCAGAATTCCTCCCCCCCCCCAATGGAACTGTTATCAGATGGGCCAGTTTTCAATCCTTGATGTTTTATTTCCCAGATTTTACTCCTTGAACCCCGTACAGGAGCTCCCCTTGCCAATAGAATTATAAAATTCTTTATATGTGGAACGAAGTCCAATATTCCACCAAGCTTGACTCTCAAATAAACATGACTAAGCATCATGAAAATCAGCATAAGGGAAAAACCTGCCAAAGGAAAAGTGATGGGTCAGGACCAGAGACCTCCCACCATCACCATGTTTGGGAGTTCCGGACCCATTTGAGAGCCTGTGGGAAGCAGTGGTCATTCCTAAAACAGCAAATGCACAAAAGCACAAAATTTGAGGTGGAGACTGTTTTCGCAGACCAGCGTCACAGTGGGTGCCTAAGGGGAAGGGACCCTGGTCTAAAGGGAGACAGGTGTGGGCTCCAGGAGGATTTAGCATGCCTTTTATCTGTTCACAATCAGGAGCCAGTTCTTGCTGTTGAGGAAAGTGAGCGTGTGGGTTCAAAGAGGAGCTTTAGCTCGGAGCCATGGTTATCCATGGGAAAAGGAGGCAAGAGAGACAGAAGAGAGGCAATGAGAAGCGTTGCTGGGATCCATAACATTCCGTGGCATAATGAGAATTTCTAAAAACTGCAAGTCTGAGTTAGCAGCGTTATTATACTGTCACCCAGCCTGAACCTTCAAGCTGACAATTTGCTGTGAATTCTTCGTTCACTTCTGTTTTCTCCTTCCTTCTGGAACCATGCATAGTTTGCCTTAAGAGACAAAGGTGATGGTGTAAAATAAGAATAGAAGGGTATGTGTGTATGTGTATGTGTTTTTAAATGAAGATAACATTGGTCCGGAAGATCCCTGGGTGAGGGCATGCAACCCACTCCAGTATTCTTGCCTGGAGAATCCCCCTGGAAAGAGGAGCCTGGTGGGCTACAGTCCATGGGGTTGCAGAGTCAAACACAACTGATGCGACTAAGCATGCAAACAAGAGTTGAGATATATGAGAAGTTTCTTACTGGGAAACAAGTGAAGCTTTGAGGACTTAAGATTGCTTTTAATATATCATTCCTCTTTGGAAGATCAGCATTCTACTTAAGAAATGGAGGAAGGCACTGAGGTCTCTGTGGACAGCAGGTACCTTGCACTACTGAAATGGGCATGGCATCTGTCTTTCCCTGCCTGACGTAGGCTCAAACTTGCTCATAATCTCCTCAAACAGTCACTTCTCAGAGGCTCGGAGGCCTGTGGATTTGGAGTCTACACTCCAAAGACAAGAGGCAAAAAGGGCTCAGAAAAATAGCCAATGCCTGCAGGTTAATCTTCTGTTTAGTCTGTGATCAGTCAATTTACCTGTATATTGCCCAAGTTTCCAATATCAGCTCTATGAGACCAAGTATTAGTAACTCCAGGTCTTCTCTATGAGACCAAGTATTTGTAACTCCATGTCTTCTAGAGCCACAATAGTGCTTCTAGTCAAAGAATCTTGGGTCATGGGTCCCCAGGACACAGCAGAGGTCACTCACCAGCTTGGCTGTGCTTGAGTCACACTCATCTTTGTCTGAAGTCCAGCCTTCAATCTTGTGAATTCATAGCACTTGTTACCAAGCAAGAGATTGCAGTGAAAGCTGTGTGGTGGGGAGGGTCTGGAGGAACAGTCCAGAGACCGAGGATTTCCTTTAAAAGCTCCCCCCCTCAACTAGGAAGTCCTGCTCCTCCATGAGCCATGGTGTCTTTTTCTATAAAATGAGGCAGTTAGACCAAGCCAGGGTGCCATTCAACTGCCCTCGGTTATAATCATGTGGAAGGACTTCAGGATGTGATAATGGGAAGTGGTGGGACCTTCAGCTTGAACTTTTTAAACATATGACCCTCTTAAGGCCATCCAAATGTAATTTTAGAAAAATATTTTTACATTGTAAACACTTCCAATTTGGGGATCATTTTAGACTTAAAAATTTTGCAAAAAATTGCACACAGGTACACCCATGTTCACAGCAGCATGATTCACAATAGCCAAGAGGTGGAAGGTGTCCATCAGCTGATGAATGGATGGACACAACGTGGTACATACAAGCAATGGAATATTATTCAGCCAGAAAAAGGGGAAGGGAATTCGGGCAGTGATTCACACAGATGAACCTTGAAGCTATTCAGCTGAGTGAAATAAGTCAGTCACAAAAGGATAAATATTGTATGATTCCACTTACATGAGATACCTAGAGTACTGAAATTCTTAGAGACAGAGAGTAGAATGGTGGCAGCCAGGACCTTGGGGAGAAGATATGAGGGGTTATTTAATGAACATAGAGTTAAATGTGCAGGATGGAAAGAGTTCTGGGTATCAATAGTAGTGAGGGTTACACAACAGTGGAGAGATACTTAGTGTCGCTAAACTGTGCACTGAATACTTTAAAATGAAAAGTTTTATATTATGTATATTTTACCACAATAAAAATTACTCCTTTTTAAATAGCAGAAAGTTCCCATATACCCCTTATCCAGCTTTTCCAAAGTCAACGTGGACAAAACCATAGGACAATTATCAAAGCCAGGAAAAACATTGCTACAACACTGATAATTAATCTACAGGTTTGGTTCACATTATTCCAGTTGTTCCACTAATGTTCTTATTTCTGATTTAGGACCCAATCCAAGATAGGAATTGATTTTGTTTTCCTGTATCGTTAGTCTCCTCCAGTTTTGAAAATTTCTACTGTCCTGATTTGACTTTCATGAACTTGAAGATTTGGAAGGGTAGTAGCCAGCTAAGGGCTTCCTCTGACTGAACACAGATTACCTTTTTTGGCAAGAAAATCATATAAGTGATGTCTCCTTCTCAGCGTATCGTATCAGGAGGCACATGATTTTGATGTGTTTCATCTGTGGTGAGATTAACTTGGATAGCTTGGTTGAGGGGGTCTCTGCCAGATTTCTCCACCATAAAGGTATTATTTCTCTTTGTTTATCATTAGATGTGACCCACTATTTTAGCATCCTTTGGTGACACTGGCCAACCACAATTATTTGTGTTTTTTTTAGTGGAGTGTAATTGCTTTACAATGTTGTGTTAGTTTCTGCTGTACAACAACATGAATCAGCTGTAAGTATGCACATATCCCCTCCCTCTTGAGCCTTCTTTCCCCGACCCCACCATCCCACACCTCTAGGTCATCACAGAGCAACTGAGCCGAGCTCCCTGTGCTATACAGCAGCTTCCCACTAACCACTGTTTTACAATGGTAGTGTATATATGTGTCAGTGCTACTCTCTCAATTCCTCCCACCCTCCTCTACCACTGACGGTGCGTGTCCACAAGTCCATGCCCCACGTCTGTGTCTACCATCATAATTACTCATGGTGCTTCCAAATGGTGATATTCAGCTTCCTTTCATGACTTCTACTTTTGTTAATTGGAATTCTACTGTAAGAAAGAGTTTTCCATTTGCCTCTATTCAAATTTAATTAAAAAAAAATCAGTAAAACAGAGCCAGAACAATGTCTGTCCAAAGCTCAATGGTGCTTGATAACCCCAAATTTCCTTTCTTGTTAAAAAATTCACAGATTCTTCATGCCTTCCAGAATAGGAAATAAAATTCCCAAGTTTTTACCACCTGATTGTGGTCACAGGCACAAGTCTTTAGAGAGCAAAAGATGAGCACACCTACATTTTTTTTCCCCCTTCTCCATCTTCCCTCTTCCTTTCTGATAAATCTTAACATTTCCCTGAGTGCATCAGCAGGGTTAAGTAGAGAAAACATTCAAGAACCTTTGAGCCTGGAAAGATGCACATGAAATATTTATGTTTAATTTGCCCTGAAGAAGGTGGTTTTAATGAACAGAAGCTAAATCACAAATGCTACAGTGTTCTAAAAAATTTTCATTCACACACCCCTAGCCAAAGTTGCTATGCCCTTGAAGTTCATCCAGTATCTGCTTCCTTGGCCTCAGATCCCCTCCTCCAGTGCCAGGAACATCCCTTGAAGGCCCTTATCTGGGCTGCTCCAGGCTGGTGTCACCAACTGACAGACAGAGCCAATACTATTGTAGAGTTTCAAATACGCACAGTCCTAAAAATGGAAGGAATATAAAACTTTTTTTTCAGCTACCCATTTGTTCCTGTATTCCATTGCTGAGTAACAAACCAACCCCAAACTTATTAGTATAAAGCAACAACTATTTTTTAAACTTTTTATTTAATAATGGACTATAGCCAATGATTACCACACAACTGCACTCATCTCACATGCTAGTCAAGTAATGCTCAAAATTCTCCAAGCCAGGCTTCAACAATACATGAACCATGAAATTCCAGAGGTTCAAGCTGGTTTTAGAAAAGGCAGAGGAACCAGAGATCAAATTGCCAACACCTGCTGGATCATCGAAAAAGCAAGAGAGTTCCAGAGAAACATCTATTTCTGCTTTATTGACTATGCCAAAGCCTTTGACTGTGTGGATTACAATAAACTCTGGAAAATTCTTAAAGAGATAGGAATACCAGACCACCTGACCTACCTCTTGAGAAATCTATATGCAGGTCAGGAAGCAACAGTTAGAACTGGACATGGAACAACAGACTGGTTCCAAATAGGAAGAGGGGTCGTCAAAGCTATATATTGTCACCCTGCTTATTTAACTTATATGCAGTGTATATCAGGAGAAATGCTGGGCTGGATGAAGCACAAGCTGGAATCAAGATTGCCGGGAGAAATATCAATAACCTCAGATATGCAGATGACACCACCCTTAATGCAGAAAGTGAAGAACTAAAGAGCCTCTTGATGAAAGGGAAAGAGGAGAGTGAAAGTTGGCTTAAAGCTCAACATTCAGAAAACGAAGATCATGGCATCTGGTCCCATCACTTCATGGCAAATAGATGGAGAAACAGTGGCAGACTTTATTTTGGGGGGCTCCAAAATCACTGCAGATGGTGATTGGAACCATGAAATTAAAAGACGCTCACTTCTTGGAAGAGAAGTTATGACCAACCTAGACAACATATTAAAAAGCAGAGACATGCCAACAAAGGTCCTTCCAGTAAAGGCTATAGTTTTTCCAGTAGTCATGAATGGATGTGAGAGTTGGAATATAAAGAAAGCTGAGCGCAGAAGAATTGATGCTTTTGAACTGTGGTGTTGGAGAAGACTCTTGAGAGTCCCTGGGACTGCGAGGAGATCCAACCAGTCCATCCTAAAGGAAATCAGTCCTGAATATTCATTGGAAGGACTGATGTTCAAGCTGAAACTACAACACTTTGGCCACCTGATGCGAAGAGCTGACTCATTTGAAAAGACCCTGGTGCTGAGAAAGATTGAGGGCAGGAGGAGAAGGAGACAACAGAGGATGAGATGGTTGGATGGCATCACTGACTCAATGGACATGAGTTTGAGTAAACTCTGGGATTTGGTGATGGACAGGGAGACCTGGCGTGCTGCAGTCCATGGGGTCGCAAAGAGTCAGACACGACTGAGTGACTGAACTGCACTGAACTGATAGCCAATGAACAATGTTGTGGTAGTTTCAGGTGGACAACAAAGGGACTCAGCCATACATTTACATGTATCCATTCTCCCTCAAACTTCCCTCCCACCCAGGCTGTCACATAACATTGAGCAGAGCTCCCTGTGTTATACAATAGTAGGTCCTTGTTGGTTATCCATTTTAAATATGGCACTGTGTACATGTCCATCCCAAACTCCCTCTCTTTTCCTCCCATCCTTCCCCTCTGGGAACTTGAGTTTGTTCTCCAAGTCTGTGAATCTATTAATAAAACAACAACTACTTTATTATGTTCACGGACTTGGGATCAAAGATTTATACAGGCAAATGGGGGGACCTGGGGATGGTCCACATGGGATCCATTTTAATGGCTAATGGCCTGCAGTTTCCTTTTCTTGTGATTGCTAAGAGAAGAGACTAGAGAAGTTGGTGTGGGGATGGACATAAAGGGAAGTCCCTATGGATGAGAAGAGAAGATGAAAAGATAGACGAAAACTACAGTAGTGGAAGAAAGAATGGGTTTGGGGGAGAAGAGAGGTGAACATATTACATCAGAAAAGTGGGGAGATGGGGAAGAGAACAGTGACAGAGAACCAGAGGGTCACATGTGGAGTCCCATCCCAGGAGTCCCAGCATGCACCCCGGCTCTGACATCCCTGTCCAGGGCCACCCCCAGAAGCTAACCTTGCCTGTGTCTGTCTGACTCTTTGCAGCTCCCCTTTGCTGAAGGCCTGTACCATTTTTATCACAATGGCCTGGCCAAGGCCAAGAGAAGACGCAGCCTACAGCATCAGCAGCAGCTGGAGAGAGACCCCAGGGTGAGTCTTCCTAGAAACCTGCCTTCTAACCTCTGCGGCCACAGATGAGCCTGTGGAAGGAGTGTGCAAGGGTGGGGCTGGGGGCAGGACTGTGGAGTAAAGGCCCTCAGTGGTGTGTTGCAATCACCCACATGGACCCTTTACAGAGTGGTCCTGGGGACTCTGCTCCTCTGTCTTATACATAATAATTTTACCCTCAAGAGGCCAAGGGAAGGGAGTAAACAGGGATACCACCCCTTTTCTGGCCTTTCCTCTTGCATTGTTATGTGAGGACTTCAGGTTGCCAGGGGGTGTGTTTTGGCCTCTGATGGATGGGAAGACACCAGCAGTTTAATGAGTCGTTTTATGGGAGGTTTCTCCTGTTGAATCCACATGCCCTGAGGAGACTGCCATGCCCCATGTGGTGAATGGGAACATGAGAGGGCCAGCAAGCCATCAGCTTGCAGGAGACAGCTGGCTTCTCCTGTCCACACATGACTGAGTCCACGGCCTCCTCTGCCCATCTGCCCATCACAGCACTTTCTGGTCTATGTCACCCAGGCCTCCTGTCTTCCTGATGCTTAGGACTCCCACTCTGAACTCCAATCTTTACCTTCTCTTGGACTCTAGGTCTCAATTTCTACTCCCTTCCCCTCCCTGGAAATTTAAATCCATTTACTTACAACCAAACTCATCACCCTGTCCAAAAGCATCCTTCTCCAGTGTTCCCACTTCTTGTTTTCTCAGAATAGAAACGTTGGGCATCGTTGAACCCTCCCCCTCTAACCCCTTCTGCTTTCCCCACTCATTCAACTGGGAGGTTCTGATTTCTTATAGACAGTTCACCAAGAGGGAAAGTCATCATCCAGGCAGCTTGCTATCTGTACACTGAAGGCTTCATGCCCTCTTGCCCAGGACATGGGGGACACAGATGTAAAGAGGACAGATGTTTGAATTAGACATTTACATATGAGACTCCTTTTGAGCTGGTGGAATCTAGAATCATTCTGGTGGGGCTTTTCATGGAAACATGTGACTGCGCTGAATGTGGACTTTAATTAGGAATACAGATGAAGCAGATTCCCCCAGCCGATCACCAGCTGACATGCCACAGGCAATTTTCCTGGAACTCCTCAACCCAGGGGATCCCACATTCCCTAGAACGGAAACACTGCTTTGAGAATCCACTTTATCTTTGCTTTTGCAGTAGGTTTAAAGATGTCTGTACTGTCATCCTAGGCCAAGCATTCTTAAAGGGTCTGTTGTAGAAGCTGGCACCCTTACTTAAGAGAGAAACTCTTTTCTGTCATCACATCCTTGACCTTGACTGTACTAGTTCAGTGTCTGGGGATGTCCTTGAGAAGCCCATGGGCAGGGAATCCTGCCTGTCTCACCTGTGTACCCAGAGAATGTACCAGTGGACCATGACCACCCTGGTACATGTGACACTGGTTTTCCTTATGCTTCATGCCTGCCCCATGGTCTTACCCTTTATGGTCAATTATTTACTTTTATTTATATAATTCTTAAAAGTCCCTTATGTGTCTCTCCTCTTCCATGATTAAAGACAGTGCCCCGAGATCATTCAGAGAGAAACAATAAAAGAAACTGGGAAAGAAGGAAAATGATGCTTAAGAGGTTTGGATCGGGAAAGAGAACCAAGAAATAGTGAAACTAAGAAGCCATCGTTTGGTTCAGAGAGACACCTTGAGCCCATTAGATTAAGATTGTTTTATTCTTGCACTTACTTGAAACGGTCTTTGAAATGTTAATTCTTGAAGTGTACAGAGATGTTTCTGAAAGAGAAGACAGTATGATGGGATGGGGAATAAAGAAGGAAATCCTGCATTGGTGATTCCAGTCACTTGTCTTTCGTCTCAAAGTAGTATCTATTTTATCCAAACGGAGCATCCATTCTCTCTCCATTGCCCATTATAAGGGTCCTGGTAGCCACTTTCCTCTGCCTGCTGGGGGTATCCATCTGCCCTATCCACAGAGAACAAGAGAAGATAACAGTGAAATTGAAGATCATAAATCTCCTGTATCTTTTATCTGCCTTCTCATACAGGTTAGGTGTCAGGGCTGCTGTCATTAATACAATCATTTTAGGAAAAGAAATAAAGCATAAAATCTCATAACTCTTTGCAAAATGAAAAAAAAAAAAAAAAACCCTGCTAGTAATGATTGCCTTGTTCCCAAATGTGAGATTAAGGCCTGAGTCTTTTCTGCATGACATGCTTGGGGTCTTTTGGCATCAGCTGATGCCAAACATGAGGATGACTGCTCTTAAACAAAAAAACGTTGACCATGGAGAGTACAAAAGCCGTATTATAAGGCTGCTGTGAGGCCTGTGGACTTATAGACTTCAACAAAAGACAAATACATTGAGTTAGGATACCTCAGTTTGGGGGTTCCCAAGCACATTCAAACAAGGTGCAGAAAGAGAAGAAACTGGAAGAATAGGAGAGGGGAAGGACTGGGTAGCTGAAAAGGATGTTTTTGTCTCTTGCACAGATGTTGCAAGTTACTTTTCATGAATCAAGATCTTAAGAGCAAGTTGTTTTAGCAACTATATTCCAATTAAAAAATAAGTAAATAATAATAATAAAGAATAACAGAGCCACAATATGGAGAAAGCTTGGGTCCCTAAATTACCACATGGAGGGGAAACAAGGCACTGGCCTGAGTTCCTTACCAGGACTGTTTTAGAAACAAGAATAAATATTCTATGGTTGGAATCATAAAATATTAATAAATAAATGAAATAAAATTTTATAGTTATTTGAACACTAGAACAAAATATCTATTTCATCGCTTTTCTACACCAAAAATCAGTCTCACCAAGAAAAAAAGCTTGATTATTTAAAATACTTGGTGATATTTCAGTGAAAAAGGGCACAGGTAAAATAAAAGGGCTTAATGAAAGGGAAAAGAAGACCAAGTTATTTCATCCTTCTCTGAAACATGTTATCTCATAGACCAATCGACTTGAATCATGTTTGCTGCCCCAGCTTGCTTCTTACCCCGTCTCTGCAATATTTCCTGGCCACCCTCACTTGCTATTCTCAGGCTTGTTAAGGCAAATACAGAGTCCGAGGAGCCATGCACATATTCCCAGGATGGTTTTAGCTTCTACAGGCTCTCAGGGCTCAATCTACCTAAGTAGATTTTTAGCGAAAGAAACCACCAAGCTCTCCTATCAACCCAAGAAATAAAGAAGACAAAGATAGAGGACCAAACTTCTGATCAGAAATTTCAAGGATGTTTGTCCTTCATTTCACTACTAAATTTTTTGTTAAAGGAAAAGAAGAAAAAGACTAGAAAGGGATAACATGGGCTTTTGCCCACACCAACACAGTGCTACTTTCAGTATGCTTACCTTTGTTCATCAATATGGAGGGAAGTAGCTAAGACAAATATTCGGATGCAGGACTGTTTTAAAGGTGCTCCCTTGTCTTTCCGCTTCTTTCTGCTAAGAGGATTAGCATAATGCTGTGTAACATCATTTAGATGCTAAAAAGCAAAAATTGCGTCTTTATTTCTAGGTATCTTTCTATAGTACCATTCTGAGTACACAGTAGATGCTTGATAAATGACTGTCAGATGAATAGATGGATGGTTAATATTTTTTCTTCAGGGTTTTAATCCATGAAATAATGTTGTTCTTCTCATCTTATGTTTTCATTATTATTCTAAAGTGGAAACAGAAATATTGCTGTCTTTCCCGGGCCTCCTTTAAATACATTCTTAATTGTGGATGAAAGAAACCACTTCATTTCATCATTTTCAAGTATTGTCACTGAGAATCCCATGAACAGCCAGCTTTTAATTTCCAAAGTCACTCTGTGTTCCTGCTCATATTCAAAGTCACAGTGCAACCACTGAAGCAAGAACAATGTGTTTGGAAAGTACGAAAAGCTAAAATAATTTGAAAATGTAATAAATAAACCCAAAGCTAGAATGAAATAAGAAAACTGAAAATTCCTTCTCAGCATCAAGGTCAAGAACAATTAATCCACGTTCAAAGCCTCTGTGACATTAGTCAAACTTCAGCTAAGAGCAGCATCAACAAATCCTAAAGTCAAACTAAACTGTGGTCCACAGTCTACATATCAAACCCCATACATTCAACAAGTGCTTGAAAAGCCGCTGGGAAATACATTTATTTAAAACATTTGTTTCACAGTCCTTCACATCTGCTCATCTGACATAGAGAGCATTGAAATGAAATATGTTCAAAAATTTAAAGACTCAGTTACTCAATGAGAAACTCCCACTAGTCATATGGAAGCCAGATAATTTACCAAAAAAAAAAAATAATAATAACCTGAATGTCATTTGTTGAGAAAGTTATATTTGATTTAAGAATTTTAAGCATTTATTTCCTTTTCTCAGCAATGATACTAGACCATCCAATTATCTCTTGGGTTCTCTTTAAACCTGTTTCAAGTCAGAAACTCCTATCAGTCCACTGAAACCTTTTCTTATTTCCCCTGGTCTCAAAGAATATTACATGTTTCCTCTGCATTCTTTACATTGGAGCTGCTTCTTCCTAGCTTGTTCCACATCCAAGAGTTTTGACAAGTCTTATAACCACAGGTGTCAGCACATGACCCCATAGTGAGTCAGTTTTGTTCTTTAAGGATCTATTCGGAGCATATGTGTGAGTTTTTAGGGCACTCCAAAAACCTACAAAAATTAGTTTCACTGGATAGTACTTCAAAAATCTCACAGACCATGCAACCTGAAAAAAAAAAGAGAACTTTGTCTATTCTTTAAAACTAACTGGACATGTCTGGTGTGATCTGTTTGTAAAAATCTGAATAATGAGTGAATCAGGCTTTCTTTGTTTGTGGGACTTCATAATACCATAATTGATAATGCTTTTTTAATAGAGTCATTATGGTAACTGAAACTCAGGTGGTTGACAGAAGCTGGAAATGGCTTGCAAGTGCCATTTGGGTCCTTCAGCAATTCAAACAAGCAGAGAAATTCATCTACCCTCTTCCTCCACGAGTTACATGAAATTTTGTCATAATCACTAAGCTCTTAGCTTCCAAGCATTTTCAAACACCTGGCATCACTCACAGTAATTTGTAATGATAATGACAACCCACCAGTATGTTTCATGTCTTTCCTTTAATTAATATAACTATTTGATCACCGCCATCCCTCAGTTTCCATAAGGAACTGGTCCCTGGACCCCCGTAGATACCAAATTCCAGATGCTCAAACCCTTTATGTAAGCGGCATCAAGAAGCTGGCCATCCATATCCGTGGGTTCTGCAAGGGCGGATAGAGAAGACTGACAGTACGTAGATTAAAAGTTGGAGAAGAGAAGAATAAAACACAATTATCTTCTGGAAAATCTACTTTCAAATTGAAAATGTCGTGGAGAAAAATGCCTTCCCTCACTTTTCATTTTGGTTTTGACGAAGCCTTCCCCCAGTGGGTATGTTCTGTCCTTATGTCACAGGGACACCTGAGAACATCCCAGCCCACGGGGCTGGTGAAAACAAAAAATCCATCTTGTTAGTGCCTTTTAAAAAGAATTTTTAACAATAGGTTGATTTATTTGGTTGGTTGATTTTTATACCCTAGAAAAATTGTTTCCATTTTGTACATTTCTTTTTTTAATAGGTTGTTTTTTATCTTCATCAGTTCAGTTCATTTCAGTTGTTCAGTTATCTCGGACTCTTTGCGACCCGATGAACTGCAGCACGCCAGGCCTCCCTGTCCATCACCAACTCCCGAAGTTCACTCAGACTCACGTCCATTGAGTCTGTGATGCCATCCAGCCATCTCATCCTCTGTCATCCCCTTCTTCTCCTGTCCCCAGTCCCTCCCAGCATCCGAGTCTTTTCCAATGAGTCAACTCTTCACATGAGGTGGCCAAAGTATTGGAGTTTCAGCTTTAGCATCATTCCTTCCAAAGAACACCCAGGACTGATCTCCTTTAGAATGGACTGGTCGGATCTCCTTGCAGTCCAAGGGACTCTCAAGAGTCTTCTCCAACATCACAGTTCAAAAGCATCAATTCTTCAGCACTCAGCTTTCTTCACAGTCCAACTCTCACATCCTTACATGACCACAGGAAAACCATAGCCTTGACTAGATGGACATTTGTTGGCTAAGTAATGTCTCTGCTTTTTAATATGTTATCTAGGTTGGTTATAACTTTTCTTCCAAGGAGTAAGTGTCTTTTAATTTCATGGCTGAAATCACCATCTGCAGTGATTTTGGAGCCAAAAAAAATAAAGTCTGACACTGTTTCCACTGTTTCCCCATCTATTTCCCATGAAGTGATGGGACAAGATGCCATGATCTTTGTTTTCTGAATGCTGAGCTTTAAGCCTACTTTTTCACTCTCCTCTTTCACTTTCATCAAGAGACTTTTTAGTTCCTCTTCACTTTCTGCTGTAAGGGTGGTGTCATCAGCATATCTGAGGTAATTATATTTCTCCCGGCAATCTTGATTCCAGCTTGTGTTTCTTCCAGCCCAGTGTTTCTCATGATGTACTCTGCATATAAGTTAAATAAGCAGGGTGACAATATACAGCCTTGACGTACTCCTTTTCCTCTTTGGAACCAGTCTGTTGTTCCATGTCCAGTTCTAACTGTTGCTTCCTGACCTGCATATAGGTTTCTCAAGAGACAGGTCAGGTGGTCTGGTATTCCCATCTCTTTCAGAATTTCCCACAGTTTATTGTGATCCACACAGTCAAAGGCTTTGGCATAGTCAATAAAGCAGAAATAGATGTTTTTGTGGAACTGTCTTGCTTTTTCCATGATCCAGTGGATGTTGGCAATTTGATCTCTGGTTTCTCTGCCTTTTCTAAAACCAGCTTGAACATCTGGAAGTTCATGGTTCATATATTGCTGAAGCCTGGCTTAGAGAATTTTGAGTATTACTTGACTAGCATGTGAGATGAATGCAATTGTGTGGTAGTTTGAGCATTCTTTGGCATTGCCTTTCTTTGGGATTGGAATGAAAACTGACCTTTTCCAGTCCTGTGGCAACTGCTGAGTTTTCCAAATTTGCTGGCATATTGACTGCAGCACTTTCACAGCATCATCTTCCAGGATTTGAAATAGCTCAACTGGAATTCCATCACCTCCACTAGCTTTGTTCTTAGTGATGCTTTCTAAGGCCCACTTGACTTCACATTCCAGGATGTCTGGCTCTAGGTGAGTGATCACACCATCGTGATTATCTGGGTCACGAAGATCTTTTTTGTACAGTTCTTCTGTGTATTCTTGCCACGTCTTCTTAATATCTTCTGCTTCTGTTAGGTCCATACCATTTCTGTTCTTTATCGAGCCCATCTTTGCATGAAATGTTTCCTTGGTATCTCTAATTTTCTTGAAGAGATCTCTAGTCTTTCCCATTTATCTTCATACTTGACTCTAAATTGGTGAGATTTGTGGTGCTGAGATCCTGCTCTAAGAAATGGATAGGAATTCCTTGGTTTCTCTTCTGAATGTCTTCTCGAGGGAAAGAATTAAAGCTGATAGATTTAATCATTTTACTTATTTAGAAACACAGACACAGTGAGTTTATTATAAATAGTACAGCAAGTACAATAGTATTTTGAATTGCTTTCATGCTTTTATTCCAGAGGGCCTTCATGGCTGCTTCTCTTCATCTTCTCATTACCTTGGAACATGAGTTGGACCAACAGTTGTTATTCCTTCTTGAAATAAAGGTAACAAAGAGGTGGGTGTGCGCTTGAGTCACACACGAGTTTGAAAGCCAAAAACTGACTCAGGTCCCCAATATTGGCCCCATCTTTTCCACCCTGGATTTAGGTCTCTTGGTCAGCAAGGGAGCAACCTATTTGGAATTGAGATTCTTACAAGGAAAGGACCATCCAGGATGCATGATTATAAGAGCTCTGGGGTCCACGGATATGATTGTGTCCGACTCTTTGCCACCCTATGGACTCTAGCTCACCAGGCTCCTCTGTTTCTGGTGATTCTCCAGGCAAGAATACTGGAGTGGGTTGCCATGTCTTCTCCAGGGGATATTCCCAACCCAGGGATAAAACCCAAGTCTCCTGCATGGCAGGCAGATTCTTCACCATCTGAGCCACCAGAGAAGCCCAGGAATACTGGAGTGGTAGCCTATCCCTCCTCCAGGAATCAACCCGGGGTTTCCTGTATTACAGGTGAATTCTTTACCAGCTGAGCTACCAGGGAAGCCCATGGTCCATTGATAAAGTCATGCAAGTAGAGAGTTAGCCAGTGGTGAGGTTTGAAATTCCTTTAACTCTTGAGGCCTCGGAGACACAGATTAGCTGGAATTCCCAAGAGACACTCCTGAGCAGGATAACAGGATTCATGGGTGCCTCTGGCATGTCTACTGCAAACAGAATAGTAAACTGGGGACATGGGGAATTGAAACAAAGTGAAGGTGATGCCAGAGGAAGATAGAGAAGGTGAGACGAGGCCCAGAAAACACATTTTTTAATTATTGGTGAAAATTGGATGAGACCCAGCCCCAAACCCCCCCCTCAAGGATTGTCTCAATAACACTTGAACCATGTGACCCCTTCAGTGACCTGGACTTTTCTTGCTCTGTTATCGGCTCAATTTTCTATCATGAAAAAAGGAACCACATTGACCACTTTGAAGAGGCAAATCACTTCTCAAGGAGTGCACAGAAAAACTTCGCATCGTTTCTTCCTTTTTCCTCGGGTTTTTCCTCCCTGCTTCTATGCACGTTTCCTCTCCTCGAGAACCCTGAAGTAGCAAACACACACTTTTAGAATGTGGGTCTCAGGGTTCGAAAGCAAAGCTCCTTTACAAAAAATGAACCAAAAATGCAAGGGAACCACTACAGCAACATCTAGTAGGAAGGCATTTGGGCTTATACCTCTCCACACCCAACCAGCCAGCCAGCGACCTTGTGGACGTAAGTGGGGAGAAAGCACTTTACACGGTCTTTACACAGTCCTTCAAGATCCTGCTCATGACACTTCTGTAGGACTCAGATGGCTGAGGAAGAAGAGCCCAGAGGGGAGTCTCTCCAGGGCCTCCTCTCAGTTTAATTTCATAATGGTTGTTAAGATTGGTTCATGTCTGTTGAAGGCTGCTGTCTTAGTTTGGGTTCCTGCAAAAAGCAAACCCTGGGACAAGGACCTGGAAGAGGGTCACTTATTTGGGAGGTTGATCCTCAGATGCACAAGAGGAAGAGTAAATTGATGGAGGGAAGTGACAAAAGTAAGCAGAGGCTGAGATTTACAGCAGGTCTGCATTTAGACAGCTGAGCCTTGGTTTCACGGGCACGCTTCAGAGCTGTCCCACCAGAAAGACAGTTGCCCTTTCTGGTGTCTCTTGTTTCCGAGCTGTCTGTTTCTGAGCTGATCTGAATGTTAAACCCCTGGTACATCCTGTGCATGAGCCTCAGAATGCGGGAGAGAGTCCCCAAGCAGAGGTAGAAATGGAGATGCTTCATGGAAGAAGCTGTCGGCAGTGGCTGATGATCTCTCGCTACAAATCCTGCTGTCCAGCCCATGCTAAGGATTAGCAGGCATCATCTCATTAATCCTCAGAGATCTCCTGTGCATTAAGTGGCATTGGATCCTGAGTCTACAGGCGAGGAAACAGGGGCTTAGGGAGGCTCATGACGTACTGACCATCCCGTGGTTTGTGAGGGGTCCCCACACTGCATGGTGCTGCTGTGTCTCTGACTTAGATTTCATAATTTCCCTGGTCCTCTGCACAAAGAGAATTGTAGAACAGGAAGATTCCATAGGAAACATTGATTCAACACTCTGCCTTCCAGCTTTAAAATATCATTGAGATAAAATAAACCTAAGAGGGTGACTTCTCTGGGGTCACACAGTCATGATTGATGGGGAAGAAATCATAAAACTGATGACGCCTCTCAATACCAGAGATGATTTAGATAGCAAGCTAAATGAGGATTGATACTGCTTATGAACTTGTGATTCTTTAAGAACTCGTTCTCACTCACGAGTAATTGGATTCCCTCAATCAAAAGTAGTGTAATGGGAAACTATGAAGATATATCATCAGCTTATGTGATTTATGTGAATTCAACGCTTGAGTTATAAATGGAAATGTGAAAAAGGAAGGGAAATAACAACAAAGTGGGCACTTCTGCTCAGGAGTCTGCTTAACCCATGTGTGCCCTCCAGGGGCCAGAATAAGCAGAGTCATCTGAGGATGCAGCCCACATCCTTCCCTCCCAGGTCATAGTGGGAGCGATTCACCTTTCTGGGTGAGAGCCTTTAGCATTTATAGATAATACTTCTTAAGTCAGAAAGAGAAAAACAAATGTTGTATATTAATACATATATATGGAATCGAGAAAAATGATACTGATGAACCTATTTGCAGGACAGGAATAGAGCCGCAGACATAGAGAACAGACTTATGGACACAGCAGGGGCAGGAGAGGGTGGGACAAATTGAGATAGTAACATGGAAACATGTACGTTACCATATGTAAAAGAGATAGCTAATGGAAAGTTGCCACATAACACAGGAAGCTCAATGTGATGCTCTGCAACAACCTAGGAGGTGGAAAGGGATAGGAGATGGGATGCAGGTTCAAGAGGGAGAGAAACACATGTATATCTATGGCTGGTTCCTGTTGTTGTATGGCAGAAACCAACACAACATTGTAAAGCAATTATCCTCAGTTAAAAATAAATTAAAAGATAATGATAAAGATAATACTTCTGATGCAAAATATTTCCTAAGTACAAGCTAGCTTGTTCATCTGCTGTGTGAACAATGAGACAGGATTGGGTTCCTTGTGGAAGGAAATTCTACACATTTGTGATGCATTGAGACGCAGTATATTGATTTCTAACTTTCCTAAGAAATGTCCGAAGTTCATTTTGACCATGCATAGTTTACATGTTACCTACTTCAGAGCTCTGTCCCTACGGCGGGATTTCTCTACAAAAGAGTAAACAAAGATCGGGCTTTAGCTTGCATTCTGTGGAAACAGACTCTGAGGCGGGGAGTTGAGTGTATAAAAGATGTTTCTGAGAACGGGGTTGCAGTGTCTTCTCCCGTGACTCCTTCATTCTCAGATCAACAACACACATCTGATCCTTCTTGTCTTCACATCCCTCTGCTTCTCTTCTGCTTCAGGCTTCTGGGACTCCATTGGACCCACCCAGATAACCTAACATAATCCCCCTCTCTACATTTTAGCAGATTAGTCACCTTAATTCCATCCCCAAAGTCCCTTTTACCATGAGATATATCACATAGTCATGAGAGTGACACCAGGGTCTGGAGACCATGGGGACCAACATTCTGCCCTAAGCCTTGCCTTTCTGGCAATGTTGGCATGCCTCTAGGGTTGGCAGCTTTCTCTAGGCAGCCCAGCTTCCCTCACTGCCCTCCTCCCAGGACTGCATGAGCTCAGAGGGAAAAGTAAATCTGTAGACATGCAACTTTGACCACACTTGGAGCCCAAAGGGTGAGCCTGAGAAACCCACATGGAGCAGATACTGACTTAGCTTCCCAACTAGTGACCAAATTCATTTTCTAGACCCCTCGTTAAGAGATAGGCTCAGCAAGTATAAACCTTCATGGGGTGCACATTTTTGAGAGTGATGAGAGCATCTGGAGAAGGAACAATGTGTTGGGGGAGGAAGCAAAAGAGAGCCACCTTTAGTGATGTTCTAACCCAAGGGAAACTGAATCTGCCCTAATCTGCTGGCTTCACGATTCAGCAGGGAGCACTTTCTGTGTCTCCTCTGGGCGCTGCAGATGTACCTGGCTTCCTGCCGCAAAGAGCTGCTGAGAGAGCTATAATTAACTCTTTGTGGGGAACAGGGGAGCTGTGTTTACTATGGATTCAGAAAGGCACAGGGAAAGCTGCTAAGGAGTAAGTCAGGCTTTTTCTAGATGTTGTGAGCTTATTTTAAATGATCACTTATGCTGACACTGCCTCACGGCCAAAAGAGAAAGAAGAACACTGGAAGACACCATTCTGGTAGACTTCTGGGGAGGCGTAACTTTCTTTCTAAGAGGTTCTAAGGCAGAGAAAAGCAACATGGAAAGAAGAAAGTGCTTTTGTATCATCTTAGTAATTCACAAGATGATAACTCTCAGAAGGCGAGCTGGCAAACTTTTAGGACTTCCCAGCAAAATCTTCAGTGTTTTTAAGGTGAATTTCCCCTGACCTGCCTCCCATCCAGGGCGTGTTTGATGTGTTCTGTGAACAACAAGGATGCCAGTAAGACTGGGAAGATGTGTGCCGAGGAGAACAGGAAAAGAAATGAAGTCAGCAAGGAAGCAAGATCACATAAGACATTATAGGTCAGGATAAGGACTGAATCGACTGACTGAATGAATGAGATGGGATTGCTCTACTTTGGGATGAATGATAGACTATGAGGTAGGCATGGGGCTGCACAATGGAAATTAGGAGATCAGTGCAAGGTGATGTCATCTTTCAAGAATGATGGTGGGGAGAGGATGGCAGCTTAAACCAGGGTAGAAGCTGGTCAAGGTGGTAAGAAACAAGTCTGATGTAGGGATGTTTCGTGAAGGTAGAGTCTTCATATTTGCTGATTCATTGGAGAAGGAAATGGCAACCCACTCCAGTACTCTTGCCTGGAAAATTCCATGCACTGAGGAACCTGGTAGGCTACAGTCCATGGGATCGCAAAAAGAGTCAAACACGACTGAGCAACTTCACTTTGTTGATGGATTAGATCAGGAATGGGAGAGGAACAGAGAACGCCAGGGTAACTAAGGCAGTTGGCCTGAGTTACTCGGGCACAGAGTAGATAGACTTTTATGTAGATGGACAGATGGGAGGAAAAGCACATTGATTGGGAGTGGGTAGGGAATCAAGAGACAAGTTTTAAGCATGTTAACATCTGAGAGTTGCTTGGAGCATCCAAGTAAAATAAGCAAGTACATTTAAAAGTTTAGGATTGAGGTTGGAGTTGATGACATAATTTGGGAGCCACCATCTACTAATAGCGTTCAATGCCATGAGACAAGTTGAAATTATCTGAGAAATGAGTGCAAATAGAGAAGATAATTTGTGTGGGACTGAGCCCGGGGCATTCTATTAATGAAAGTTAGAAATCTGGAAGATGACTGGGAGCCAGCAGAGGAAATAGAGAAGTGACAGATACCAAAGAAAAAGGGTCAGAGGTCAAGCAAAGACCCATGTAGTCAATGTGTCCTACTCATTCACTTTTACCAGAGTATCAAGATATAATTATATTTGTATATAATTCCCTATAATTATTTCTTGCTAAAACCACCTAGAAATACCAATGAAATATGAGTTTCTTCAGTTTTTCCATCTCTAACCTATTTTTTATGAAAGAGTATTGAAATTCATGGCACATGCATGAGATTATGAAATAAAAATGGTGGCATGAATTTTAACTCAACCGGACACTGCTGTATCTGGGATGGATTGTGTATTTTTAAGCAGGGAGTCACATTTGACTCAGAATGGATAAGAACCAATCTAAAATCTCAAGGCCAACAAGGCAATATCTCAGAGCCACGCCAGTTCTGTGAGTTACTAGGAGGAGTTACCCAGAAATAGCCTCTGTTTGACATGGCAAGAGGGACATCTGAGTTGGGCACTTATTTTTAATTTTGCTGCTGCTGCTGCTGCTAAGTCACTTCAGTCGTGTCCGACTCTGTGCGACCCCATAGACGGCAGCCCACCAGGCTCTGGGATTCTCCAGGCAAGAACACTGGAGTGGGTTGCCATTTCCTTCTCCAATGCATGAAAGTGAAAAGTGAAAGTGAAGTCCCTCAGTCGTGTTGGACTCAGCGACCCAATGAACTGCAGCCTACCAGGCTCCTCTGTCCATGGGATTTTCCAGGCAAGAGTACTGGAGTGGGTTACCATTGCCTTCTCCGTCTTTTTAATTTTAAGAAACTATAAAAGCTATGAGACAGATCAAGTTGGACTGTAGACCCACAGGTAAGAACCTTAATCACCAATTCAGAAATGCAAAATCCAAGCTCTGTTGATTCTGCCTTGATCACATTTTCATGTATTTCAGAAAGGTAGAGTTCTTAAAATAATTCCCTGTTAAGACATAAAAATCTGTCTAGAAGGTAGACAGATCTGAGCGGTTTCCTCACTCTGGAAACCACTGCTCCAGAGTGAGCTGTATTCAATGCTTAGTTGAAGGAGGTTCTCTGTGCTCCTTCATGATGACACAAACAAATGGTTAAAATAAGTATGTCTATCTGGCTATGGGTTTTCCTAAGATCATGATTCATGGATAAGCCTAAGAAAGGTTTAAAAAAAAAAACAACCCATTCTGAAACTCTCTTGGAGTATTTTGAAACTGGTTTAGCCATTTTGCTTTTATGATGTCCATTGACGTGTTTGTGATCACATCTTCATCCATAAGCAAGCTTGTGCTCTTCAGTCCAAGTCAAAGGAATTTAGAAAAATGAGAGGAAATGAATTCCTACCATTTCCAGTAGCTTCAAACCCTTGTGAGTGGAGTAGAGGAAATGACTGAAGCAGCTGGACAAAGAGATTCACTTCTGAATAACAGTCCAATTGCTAGAGATTATCCAATTGGTTTCCCATTATCTGTACTGAAAATATTGTGTTTCCCATCTTTTCTACGGCAAGTGTGTCCCAGTCAGCAATAAAGAGCTAATTGCCTGAGAGAAAACAGGTAAGACAAAACAATTTTCTGCTTTCCATTCCCCTTGAAAAAGCAGAGCAGGCCCCCTCATATAAAGGACTGCTTAATGGATGTCAGTTTGTAAGGACACCTCGGAGAAATGACAGGGGAAAGCCCTCCCAGAGAACAGGAGTCGTGCCCAACTCTTTGTGACCCCAGGGACTGTAGCCTGCCAGGCTCCTCTGTCCGTAGAATTCTCCAGGCAAGAATACTGGAGTGGGTTGCCATTTCCTTCTCCAAAACCAGAGTGGTTCACAAATCGATTGTGTGTAAACAGAATCAAAGAACTGCCAAGGGAGGAGCAAAAGGAGCATGATGGAGGGTGTGCCACCCAAGGTCATTCTTGGGTTCTGACACCAGCTCTGATAATAATTAGCCATGTTTCCTTGTCAAATCATTTTATCCCCCTGTCTTCAGTTCCTTGTCTACGAAGTGAGGAGTGTAGACTGGTTAGCCTTCGAAGGTCCCTTCTGATGTTTATATCTGAGGTTCCTCCATCTGGTTGATGTGCAAGTAGTGAAAGTATTAATCGCTCAGTCACTTCTGACTCTTTGCGACCTCATGGACTGTAACCCACCAGGCTCCTCTGTCCATGGGATTCTCCAAGCAAGGGTAGTCATTCCCTTCTCCAGGGGATCTTCCAGACCCAGGGATCGAACCCAGGTCTCCCACATTGAAGGCAGATTCTTCACCATCTGAGCCCTGGTTGATGTGAAGCCAGAACCAAAACCCAGATTTCCTGCTAGTTTGTGATCCTTCCTTTGCATATCTTTATTTTCATATGAGAAATGGGAATTTTCTTTAAATGACTACTATAAAGCAGGGGTCCCCAGTCTCCAAGACCTAAGGCCTGATGATCTGAGGTGGAGCTGATGTAATAATAATAGAAATAAAGTGCCCAATAAGTGTCATGTGCTTGAATCATCCTGAAACCTTCCCTCTCTCCAGTCCGTGGAAGGATTATCTTCCGTGAAACCGGTCCCTGGTGCCAAAAAGTTGGGGACTGCTACTGCAAAGTGTTTGGAAGAACTACTGCTTATGTTAGTATCCCCAGCTTTTAGAAGAAAATTTCACATCATGTGTTGTTCAAACCAGGTCATCAGAGCCCTAAAATTCCATTTCTTGCCTCAAGGGAAACAAGAGATGATGAGATAGAGGCTTTTCATTCACTTCAAAGATAATAGATTTTCCTCCTGTTTTTTTTTTTTAATTCATTTTTTAATTGGAGGAAAATTGCTTTACAATGTTATGTTGGTTTCTGCTGTACAACAATAGAAATCATCCATAATTATACATACATCCCTTCCCTCTTGGACCTCCCTCTCCTCCCCCGTCTCACCCTTCTAGGTCATCACAGAGCACCAGGTTGGGCTCCCTGTGTTACACAGCAGCTTCCCACTAGTGATCTGTTTTACACATGATAGTGTATATATGTCGATGCTACTTTCTCCATTCATCCCACTCTCTCCTTTCCCCACTGTGTCTGCAAGTCCCTTCTCTACATCTGTGGATTTGGTGTGAGATTTCATTTGTCAAACTGGGTGGCAACGAGCAGAAGTATTGTTATTTCAACTAAAAAAAAAAGTTTGAAAACCAGTGATTTCTAACTAAATTCTATTCTCCAACACAGTCAATCAGATCAGGATAACAAACAGAAGGCCTTGAGAGGCTAGGCAAATAAGTCACCAGTTGAGATGGGTTGGGTGTAAGCAGAGCAGTAACTCAAGCAAGTGGACACATGATCACTTCTTCTGCCTCTAGGTGGGGACACAACAGGGAGTGGGGGGGAGTGTGGAGAACCAGGGAGCATAATCCTTTCATAGGAGGAAGCAGAACAGCTTCCTCAGATGGTTGTTATCTCACAAAAATGGAGATCCATGACTACCAGATATGCCAATGTTTCAAGAAAATCAGAAAATGCCAACCTTAGTACAAAATCTTTGTGCTTCTTAAATATATCAGTGGCTTAGTCAAGGATTCTTAACACATGAAAAAATAAGTCAGCAGAGCAAATTTGTCCATGGGGCTCCATTTTTCAATCCCTCCTCTTCAACTTCCCCAAACAGGATGACTCAGTATTGGACAAGTCACCGCTATGCAAGCTTCCCCAACCTCTCCAACCCCTCACTGACCTCACAGTTTGCAAAGGTGGTCCACATAAAAGTTCTTCCTTGGGATTTCCCTGGTAGTCCAGTGGTTAGGAATCTGCCTTCCTAGGTGGGGATACATGTTTGATCCCTGGTCAGATCCCACATGCCATGGGGCAATGATAGAGCCCAGGCACTGCAATGAAGATCCTATGTACTGCAATGAAGACCAGATGCAGCACCGCCCGCCCCCCCCCCCAAAAAAAAAAAAAATCTCCCAGGAAAATGAAAGCTTAAAAAAAAAATTCTTCCTTAAGGCAATCCCAATGCATTGGGACACATCCAGGTTCTGCTTTCCGGGGCTAAATGATCTCTTCCTCCATGTGAGAACACTTTAAACATTTGAATATACTTATTATGACTCTGGACCTGCTTCAGAATAAACATTCCTGGTTCTTGAAGACACTTTAATTTGGTTTGACTTCCTGTCCTTCCTCATCCCACCTCTCTGAACATTGAGAACTAAACACACAATCCAGCTATGATCTGATGTCAGAGTAGCCCTGGAGTCTCATTCCTCATACTTTGAAGGCTGTTCTATGAACACACCATTGGATCACTTTATCCTTCTTTAGAGGTCACGGATCTTATGTTGACTAATACTGACCTTTCAACTAGTCAGAACTTCTAGTGTCTTCTCGGATGTGCTTCAAATCAATCCATCCTTGGAAGATTGGTGTATTGGTCCTAAAGCAAAGACTTAGGTTTAATTTTTGAACTTTTCATCTTATTTATATTTTATCTTTTCATCTTATTCGTATTTCAGTTTATTATGACCTGTTAAGTTTGTCTTGGATCCTGATTCAGTATCTTTCCCACCTTCCTGTCATTCCTTCCCACAGAACTTCCTGTCCGATTTTGATCAACATCAATATCCTCAACCAGTTCTTAATAAAAAGGTTGAATAGAACAGAAAAAAAAAAAAAAGACAAAGCTCAAAAGCCTTTGTCCAGGATGATATAAATCTATTAATATAAACTCCACGGAATATCTCACACTGACTTCATATTGAAAGGAAATTATAAAGTACCCACAACCCACAAACATCATTCAGGTTAAATGAAAAACAGGGTCTTGCCAGGGAGGCTATTTGAAGACTGGGTTTATATAGCTTAACAGCATCACTTTGAATCTAGTTGATTTGTTTGTGTACACTGCTCTCTGAGCAATCAGTTTCTTTCCCAGGGAGCAATCTAATTCAGCTGTTCACATGACCAAAATCACCAGACCAACCAGTTTGCAATCTGGTCTTTAGAGGTAATTTGAATTCAGTTGATAATTTGTCCACACATCTGCAAATGGTTGATGTTTAATCATGAAAATTTTTAATCAAAAAACCAAAATCAATGAGTAATCATCAATGCTAATCATGAGAGTATACCAGGTGGCACTCAAGTGTAGACCAAATCAGATTCTTCTAAAACTTAATACAGTGATTCCTTTTTAATGAGTAAGTTAAACCATTTCAGAAAAAAAATAACTTGGCCAAGGGTCATATTCTCCATGGCTAAAATATAACTTGTCATTTGACTTCTTCAGAGCATTAAAAAAAAACTCATCTCCTACTTAGTCATGCAACATGGGCAAGTCACTTAACCCTTACTAATTGCTTCTATTTTACCATCCGTAGCATTAAATAACAATGAAAGTCCAAATATCTGAAATAAATTGTCTCAATTTGTCATCTCTATCATGGAATCACAATGCAAGTGCAAATGGCTACAAATGAATGCTCAAGCATTTCAAAGCTATGAGGGTGACTTCATCTTTAAAAATACATATTAGTTTCACAAATAACAATGACTTTTGCCAGAGCAGAAAAGCTAACATTACCATCTACTACTTTTGTGTTTTCTCCCTCTTAATTCTCCATTTATTCTCCTTGCTTGCCTCTACTCCATGAAAAATTTTAGTGTGAATTAGAACAATGTTCCTGAAAGTGTATTATGTTGGGACTCTCACATTTCCTACCAGAATGTTATGAATAATAAAAATATTAGTTAAGATAAGCTGGATCATGTTGCCCCTAAGTTCCAACAGTTTGATGTACAAATGTTTACTGTTCCTTCATACTGCATGTCCAGCATGGGTCCATGGTGGCTTTGATTCACATAATCTTTCAGCAACTGATGCTGTTGAAGATTCCAGCATCTTGAGATGCCTCTGCTCTAATATGGAAGAGGAAGGGGAAGAGGAAGCATGATGAAATCAACCCACTCTTAAATGCTTTGTCTTGAGAAGGACACATATCATATCTCCTCATCACCTATGGGCCAGAAGGAGACACTGTGTGTGACTCAGTTTGAAGAAGCTGAGATGGATACAGCACCCACATTCTCCTGAAGGAGAGAAAAACTGGACATGGGCACAGTAGAAATGCCCTTATATGGTACATTTTTTACTCAAAACAGTAATAAAAATACAAATAAAAGCATGCTCTAACTTTATGGGGGACTCCTTGGGACAGAGGCTCTTTTATAAGCTCAGCACTCACATTCATAATTATATTGGCAGCAATTAGTACCATGTAGTCCCTGGTTAATGAGAAAGGATGGGGCATTTGTGCCAAACTGGGGAACTTACATTTTGCTAAGATGTCAAGAACAATCTCTCTCATCACATGTGCTCTTCTGCAACATGACTTGGCCCTTCTCCATCAACAAGTGGAGTCCCGTTTCTCCATCCTGTAAATCTGAGGAGGCTTGTGACTTTGTGCAGTAGAATGTGACAAGAGGGATGCTATGCCAATTCTTACATTTATGATGAAGCCCTTAAGAGTAGCTTCCACTCTTGACTGTTGGAAGCCAACTCCATGTAGAAAGTGTGACTATCCTGAGAATACTCTGTTCTGAAGGGAGGCTGAGACACCATGAGGAGAAAAGGATAGCCAAAGTGAATCCAGATACAGCCGTAGGAATGAAGAAGCTTTTGGAAGTGGTCCTTTCAGCCCCAGCGGCCACACCATCTGCTGCTACCCAGAGACAGGTCTCTTCTGAACTTCTGACCCACAAAATCTTGACCCAAATAAGACAATTGACTCAAGACATTAACTCTTGGAGCATTTATCATACAGTAATAGTCAATTTTCTCACCATTCAGGCTAAATATGAAATGTGGAGAACTGAATCAGGTGTGGAGCATGTTACGGTGGACGGACAGTCAGAGCCACTACACCCCAGGGGTCTATATCTTATCCAAAGGGTCTTTTAGTTAATGGTATTTCATTGGGTATTATTGTACTTGTGGTGCTGTTTGTATATTACTTGTAAACTAGTGTTAGTTTCACAGGTATGTAGGAGCTATAAGCCTTAGGAGTTGCTACCAAATTCTACTTTGTGCATATTTTAAATAACATGTCAAAATGGAGAAGCCAAGGAGAAATGATTTTCTTTATAAAAGAGTCCGTTCCTTGTTCAGGTATATTCAAGTTTAAGAAATCAGTGAATCTGAAAAAGATTTCAGAGAGGTGGGCTTCTCCAAGGCATGAACTTTGGCGTGAGACAAAAGCAAAATGGCCCTTTCGGGGCAGAGGCATCAGTGGCGGCCACGTGAGGGGCTGTACGTGTTGTGGGGAGAGTGGTGCACAGAGGATCAGGAGCCGTGAGTTCTGACCACAACTCTGTCATTGTCGTCTTGGGCTACAGAAAGCCGCTTGGCTTCGTGGTCCTCATACCCCATCTGTGATATGATGAATGAACACCCTGCTCATTTTGTGTGTTCCTGTGGCAATCAGAGATGAAAGATGGGAGATGTTGATATTGTTCACAGAGATTCAGGGTAGCATTTTAAGTTTCATGCTGAAAAATCTAAAAATAACTTGATGAAAAACGTGTAGGAAGTGAGCTTAAAAGAATGTCAAAATTATTTTTTTTTAATGCAAACCAGTGCCTTATCAAATAGCAAATTACATTGGATTTGAATGCTCTTTGAAGTACAAAGAAATTTGCCCTCTGCTGGGATGCTTGGTCTGGAATAGAGGGTGAATCTAGAGTTCTGGCCATTCTAGAAATTCCTGTATCCTCCTAGTCTGTCTGGAATGTAGACTCGTGGCCAAGTTTAGGAACTTCGGTAGGTTCAGATTTTAATCACAGGTCCACTAGTTCATTTTCCAGCTGCATAAATTCACATAAGTTGTTTAGCCTCTCATAAGCTCCTCTATGAAATTTGGTTAATATTAACAGCACCTATCTCAAGGGTTGGTGTGAGCATATGATGAGATGGTGCTAATTTGTGATCAAAAGATGATAGCTGTGATTAGCAATATTTCATTCTGTAGTATATAATTACAAAGTGACTGATACTGATTTCTGAAAATTACCTGTTTTAGCTCTTTTATTCACTGTTGTCCTTTAACAATTTTATACATACGTCATGAACACATTTAGTTGAGTAGGTGATTTTGTTTTCCCTGTAATTTTGCCAAAACAATACAGTTTTAAAAATTAAATGCAAGCCCTAACATTATCGATGGCAATGTTTTGCCCCACCTCTACCAAGTCTCAGCCCCTCAGAGGCATTATTCATCAATGCTTAGCTGTTCCTGTGTTAACTCCATATTTTAAAATAATCTATGTATGCTGGAATGTGCTGTTTCATCTCAGATGTAGTCTATTGGCTTTCTTCTATGGAGGATGAGAATTTAACTTCTTCAGATTCAACATACACACACACACACACACACACACGTTTGTATTCCAGTCTTTGAATACCACAGTCCCCATTATACCTGGGGAATACAATCCAACATCCTTAGTAGATGCCAGAAACCACAGATAGTACCAAATCCTACAGATACTATGTTTTTTCCTATACATACATACCTATGATAAAGTTTATTAGGCACAGTAAATTAACAATAATAAAACAGAATAATTATAACAATGTACTTTAATAAAAGTTAAGTGGCCTCTCTTCTCTATCTTACTCAAAAGATCTTACTGTACAAATTCAATGCCTTTTCTATCTTAACAAAGCTTTTATCAGTCACTCTGGGCATAACCTTTATAGTTTGAGGTGCCACAGCAAAACCAGCACAGATTTTTTTTTTTTCTTCACAGTTTCTTAGATAGAAGATTTGTTCTTACTGGAAATCCTAGCAACTGCATATGATTTTTTTCTTTCTTTATTAAGTATATAGCTTTCATCTTTTCACTTAAGGGAAGCACTTCGTGGCTTCTCCTTGGCTTATTCAAATTGCCAGCATCACTACTCATGTGATTTGGGGCCTTATTAAATAAAACAAAAATTACTTAAACATAACCACCAGGATACCTTGACAGTCAGTTTGATAACTGAATGACTGAGGGACAGACCCGGGATAGAGTGAGATGTTGTGAGATTATTATTGCTACTGATGTTATGTATTATTATGATAATGATATTATTATTTTAATAATTTCTTTCTCTGTTTTCTGGAGACCTATCAGTTAGCTGCTGAGCAAATTATAGGATTAATCTTTATAGTTTTGTTATTTTTCCTTGTTTCCTTTCCATATTCTTTGTCTTTTTGTTCTACTTTTTGAGAAGATTTGTGTGTCCATATATCCACCTGGGCTTCCCTGGTGGTTCAGTGGTAAAGAATCCAGCTGCCAATGCAGAAGATGCAGGTTAGATCCCTGGGTTGGGAAGATCCCCTGGAGAAGGAAATGCCAACTCACTCCAGTATTCCTGCCTGGGAATCTCATGGACAGAGGAGCCTGGTGGGCTACAGTCCATGGGGTTGCAAAAGAATCAGACACGACTTAACTAAATACCAACAACAAATATATCCATATATATGTTATCTGTATGCATACATACATGTAACTGAAGCAACTTATCATGCATGTATGCATATAGATAACATGTATATGGATATATATGTTGTTGTTGTTTGTTAAGCTGTGTCTGATTCTTTTGCAACCCCATGGACTGTAGCCCACCAAGTTCCTCTGTCCATGGGATCTCCAGGCAAGAATGTTGGAGTGGGTTGCCATTTCCTCCTCCAGGGGATCTTCCCAACCCAGGCATCAAACCCTCGTCTTCTGCACTGGCAGGCAGGTTCTTTACCACACTAGCGCCACCTGGGAAGCCCATGTTGTGTGTATATATCTATATTCACACATTATTTTTTTTAAGCAAGATTTCTTCCTGTTCCTTTTGTATGGCATCATGCTCTTGTTTCATTGATGAGACTTCTATTCCCTGTAGAGTTTTCCTCCTAGTTCTTTTAAACTTTTGTTCTATACCCTGCATTTTCTCTTTCCCCTGAATTCACTATTTTATGGTTTTACTTAGTATATATTTGCTTAAACTTTTAGATTACTTTTTCAAATGCCTGATTATCTTTAACTGTCCATTCATTTTTAAAAATTGATTTGAACCTCTACGTGCCCTAGTGGAGACAACAGCCATTTGTGAGGAGTAACTCCCAAAGAACTACAGGTCCCATCTCTTGATCATACCAGTTTCCCAAAGAGGCATACACCTACATCCAGCCTGGAGAGCAGCATCTTGCTGCTTGCACTCTGGGGTCTGGTCATGGAAAGGGGATGTTATGGTACAGTGATGAGATCATTTTAGTGAATCCCCACTTTTAACATGACACCTCTTCCCAACTCTTTATATGTTTGTTATCTCCAATATGGAAACTTTCTGGTTCAATAACCAGAAGAGTAACCCCAGTCGTTCTTCATGCAGACTTTCAATCCCTCCCCTCACCATTGACATAGCCGGTGCCTATGATTGTGGAATCTTCCTGGGATGCCACAGTGTGAGTCAGCTTCATCTTCTTGGCTCTCCCTCAGCGCTCACTTGAGTTCCAGCTTCTCAATTCAGCTACATCAGTGATACATTCTGTATGTGGCAAATAACACGTCACATGAAGTTGACCCTATTAACAAACATTTAGGTGTGCAGTACAGTGCCAGTAACTGTGAGCAGATCTCTATAATGTTTTCGTATTGTGTGGCTTAAACTCTCACAGAACAGCAACTCTCCTTTCCCTCTTCCCCAAGCCTCTGACCACCACCATTTGACTTTCTGCTTCTATGAGTCTGGCTACTTTAGATGCCTCCTATGAGTGGAATCGGGCAGCCTTTGTTCTTCTGTAAGTGGCTTATTTCTCTTACGTAATGTCCTCAAGATTCACCCATGTTGTAGCACATGACAGGATTTCCTCCTTTTTTAAATTTGTTTTAGACTTTTCACTATGTGTTTTATGCCGTTATGTGCACACCCACTGTTGCTTCTTTGGGGTAGCCGCCAGAAACAGAACTAATGGGTCAGAGCTGTATTTTGGCCCTGGACTGAGAGTGAGGCTTCATCCTACAGGAAGTGGACGTGGGTCCTTTGTGTTTCAGAAAGTATGACAGAGCCTTCCTCTCACCCTCGGAGTCACCCGAAGGAAGTTCGCTGGTGGCCTTACTCATTACAACGTGTCCTCATTTCCCCTCCTTTTTTCTTGTTTGTCCCCATTTAACTTTATCCCATTTTGCAATGAACTCACACCCCAGCTGTTGAGATACTTGGTCTCTGATGTCCCCAGCATATCACCTGTTACCGCTGTCCATTAGGCTGAACACCACACCCGCTACACCCAGCATCGTGAGCAATAGAATAGAGTAATGAGTCATAAAAGTCACAGGGGACCCACGCCTGAATGTTGTGGAGCATATATAATAAGTAGATGACTTTGCTCCAGAATCCTTTGGTTGGGGAAATACTCCAACATCTTAGATCTATCCAAGACAAACAGAGGATTCTTCATTTATTCATTCCTCCCTTCAGGAGGTGATAATAAGGTACACTTAGTGTCAGGTATTTAAGGTGAAAAATATAACTAAATAATTGCCCTTCTCCATGTCCGTGAGGCTGTCTAGTCATCCAAATAGTTGTAAGTAAGGCATAGCAAATAAACTCCCAAGTCAACAGTTGGGAGACCTTGTGTCTCCTGCAAAAATCAACTGTTTTCTCATTTGCTTCTAAGTAATCTGGCCAGATTATTCCTCTCTACACGCTGAACTTTAACTTGCTCACACCTAGCAAGTGATGCAAACGCTACTTGGAGTCAACTCCGATATTCTGCCACCTTTGCCTTCTCTCTGTCTTCCCCGGAGACTTTCTTTATAGCCTTTTTAAACCATTTCACTTGAATGTGAAGTGGCCCTGGTGAAGCTCACCATCAAGCCTCCTGATTTGGGTCCAACCCCTGCAGCTGATTGACCACCATGTTGATGACCCATCTGCTAGGCAGACTTTGGGGAAAACCTCTTTATCCTCCTAACTGTGCAATGGAATTAGACATCTCCCCAGCCTGCAATAGATCTACACCCAATGTCAGTCCTCCTGGAGTACCCTTCTTGTCTAGACACTTCCCTGGGCCCTGATGATGAGGGAAGGCCAGAAGAAAAGCCAATGAACTTTGAAGTCAGGTGCACATGTCCCCTTGGAGGAAAACCTTAGTAAGGTCAGAATCCCAGACTTGGGTGCTTTTATAAAACTAGTTCCAGCCTTTGCTGTAGCTGCGTCCCCACCATGATGCTGAGAACGTCTCAAAGACTTCCCATCTAGTTTGTTATTCTTCCAGGTGGGGCAGCTGGTCCAGGCATGTAAGTGACCCTATGCAATGTTCCTCTTTGTTCTAATTCATCTGCCCACTTAACATGGCTGGGATGGCTTCTTATCTTTGGACAGTCTTTATCATATACGCAGTTTTAAATCAGCTACTTCCTGCAGGTCGCTGTGAATCCCAATGCCTACTGCGTCTGTTGGCCAAGCAGGGTATTTAAATACCTTTTCTTCAGTTCAGTTCAGTTCAGTCACTCAGTCATGTCCCACTCTTCCCAACCCCATGGACTGCAGCACTCCAGGCTTCCCTGTCCATCACCAACTCCCAGAGCTCGCTTAAACTCGTGTCCATCAAGTCGGTGATGCTATCCAGCCATCTCATCCTCGGTTGTCCCCTTCTCCTCCTGCCTTCAATCTTTCCCGGCATCAGGGTCTTTTCCAAGGAGTCACTTCTTCGCATCAGGTCACCAAAGTATTGGAGCTGCAGCTTCAGCATCAGTCCTTCCAATGAATATTCAGGATTGATTTGCTTTAGGAAGGACTGGTTGGATCTCCTTGCAGTCCAAGGGACTCTCAAGAGTCTTCTCCTACACCACAGTTCAAAACCATCGGTTCTTCGGTGCTCAGCTTTCTTTATAGTTCAACTTTCACATACATACATGACCACTGGAAAAAACCATAGCTTGGACTAGATGGACCTTTGTTGGCAAAGTAATGTCTTTGCTTTTTAATATGCTTTCTAGGTTGGTCATAGCTTTTCTTTTTTTTTTAATTTTATTTTATTTTTAAACTTTACATAATTGTATTAGTTTTGCCAAATATCAAAATGAATCCGCCACAGGTATACATGTGTTCCCCATCCTGAACATAGCTTTTCTTACAAGAAGCAAGAGTCTTTTAATTTTACGGCTGCAGTCACCATCTGCAGTGATTTTGGAGCCCCAAAAAATAAATCTGTCATTGTTTCCCCATCTATTTGCCATGAAGTGATGGGACCAGATGCCATGATCTTAGTTTTTTGAATATTGAAATGTCTCTGAACCTTGAACCTTGCCCTGCCACTCTTACCTGACTCCCACATATACTGTTCCTGCCTATGGACAGAGGCTTTCTCTGGGAATTGTAGGCAAATTCTCCATGATCCTGCTTGACTGTTATTATTATGATGCCCCAAATCAACCACTTGACTACTGTCCTTGGATGAACTTCCCTATCCCTGTATCTGTTCTTGAACTCTGAGCTTCCCTGTGTTGTGTGCACAGCCCATAACAGTACTCTCCTGCCCTGTAATATTCTTTATTACTTTGGCTTCATCTTTCAGAAATTTCCCATGGTATATGCTCTATCAAGGGAAGGGAATATTTTCTTATTTTCCAATGTAGTTAAGGGTTTTTAAAAATTATTTATTTATCTATTTATCTATCATCCTATAATACTTAAGAACTCGAAGGAGGCGGGAAGGAAGTGGCTCTCAGATTGGTATTTGTGCTGATTCCTAAGTGACATTAAATATGGAACATTGATTTCTTCCCTTGGCTTGCTTGCCTTTGGCCCAAATATAATCTCCAGGATATGGCAAGCTTGCTCAAGGAAAGAAAGAGGGATGTGCCCCGTTGTTGAATCAAATGCAGATAAGTGCACACCAGATAATACCTCCGCCTCATCTTTTTTTATGTAGCTCAGGATAAAAAGAAAATCTCCAAAGGAGGCCTAGAGAACAGCCACATTAATTAAAGGAAAAAAAATTTTTTTTTCCTAAGAAGGGTCTAATAATGAATGGACCAGCAAAAGAGACTCATTAGAGGAAATATTTCCTCTGAAAGGGCATACATGCTGTGAAAAAGTGTCATGCCAGTTTTTGTTTGTTTGTTTGTTTTAATGAAGTAAGACCTTTTGCCTTTTTCCTCTTTATCCCACAGGCTGGAGAAAATTAATTTGTGTGAGTCTCGTAGATACAGATAAGCTACCATGACTTGAATATTATTCACATCCCAGGTTACTTATTTCTCCCTATTCTTAGGGAAATTTTTTCTTCACTGTTCATGGCCTTGCCTGAAGGATGGTTAGAACAGGGAAACCCCTTTAGGGAGTCAAATCTAAGTGTGGGAGCTTTGACTCCATCATCCCTGTTAACTGATCCACCACTTGCCAATAGTGTCTTTTGTGGGTCTTGCCCCACTGAGCAACTGGGTGGGAACCTGATCTCATCACTCAAGATGCTACAGTCAAACAGGAAAGGAAAAGATGCTACAATAGAAAAATGTATGAATGCATGTATAGATAGATACAGAGATACAGATACATAGATAAAGAGACTAAAGAATAATTGGAGAATAAACTCTGTAGAGGACCTATAATTTTAAAAAAGATATTCACAGGTAAGGGAGCTTAGAATGAGTGAATCCTTAAGGAGCTTTCAAGGAGGTAGGGAATAATGTCTAGTATTTGCAGGGTAAATGGAGATTGCATTTGGATTTCATTTTACCACCCCACTCCCATCATGATGGTTACACTCAGAAACAGCCCTGGAATCTCCAGAAGAAACTGGCCAGTTCAATGAGCACAGTCACTACTTGACCAAAGGAAGAGATGCCTCACATTGAGTACCTAGGCATGAGATCAAGCCTAATTTCTATTTCTCTACCAAGCCAGAGGATGACCACTGTATGATTTTAAGGATGAGCAATTTTTGACAGGTGTTTAAGCCTTCAGTTTCTTGGGCTGAAGAACGAAGTCTATAGTGATCTTGTCACACTAAGGAAAAAGGCAGAAGACAATTAGATTTCAGGTGTAGCTCTTCCAGCTGCTGTGCATACTGTGCTAAGTTGCTTCAGTTGTGTCCAACTCTGTGCGACCCCATGGACTCTAGCCCTCCAGGATCCTCCGTCCATGGGATTTTCCAGGCAAAAGTACTGGGGTGGGTTGCCATTGCCTTCTCCGTTCCAGCTGCTACCGCTCCCTAAATTAAATTAGCAGCTATACCCGGACCAGGATCAGCAGGCTGAGAAATTACTAATCTACTTTAGTTCTATGCAAGTCTTTCTTTATGGGCACAAATGAACAAAATGAGCCTCAGAGAAATTTCGTGACTTTCCTGAGATGATCCAGTTTGCCATTGCTAGTTCCATAGCTAGAACCCACATCTCCCATCTCCAGTGAGTATGGCTCCTCTGGTGTTCTCAGTTGGTATTTAGATCTTTGGCAGGCATCCATGTATATCCATGGTGCATCCATGCTACATTCACGGAGTATCCATGAAGCAGCCACGTAGTCCTACCTCTCTTGGGCGTTCCATAGTATTAGCTCTACCCCCAGCCACATCACCATCTCGGTGAGTTTAGGAGTTTACAGAGCTCTTCATCTCCCTGAGCACTGTGTGAGATGAGCCAGGAGGTATCATTGTCCCCACTTTGGGAACATTGTTCCCACTAGACAGAGACTGAGGTTTGTGGAACCAGCAAGTCAAGGAGTAAGAATAGCATGCAGGTTTTCTGTGATACCAGTCTTGGCCTCTGACTACTTCTTAGCTAACAGGACTGACTCTAATCTCCTGAGACTGCCCCTCATACTTGGCTAACTATAAGGTCCAGCATGCTCTTATTGGCAATAGTTTTCATCCTATCCATGAAAGCGTTTCTCAGTTTTCCCTGAGCCATTTCCTAATTGCTACCAAGGCCATTTGATTCTTCATTCCAGGAATTACATCCTCTGCCTTTTCCCTGTCATTTCCTCATGGGAAAGAGCAGGCTCACGCAAGCTCTAAGTCTGTCCACAGGGCTGAATTCTTGAGGAGACTGTGTTCTGAGCTCCCCCTTCAGAAAGAGTGGACAGAGTGGACCCATGAGAAGAGTAACCTTTCAGACCAACACTTTGGGGAAGTTCCAAAGCCTGGCGCAAATGCTGGACCTCTTTGGTCCCTGGCAGCTATGACCCATCATTACAATGAAAGAATTAGGAGTGGAATTTTCCTTCTTCCCGATCTGGAAGTCAGGCTGTGGTGTCCATCATCCAGGCTCAAGCACATCACAGACCCACCTGAAGCTCAGCACTGGGTCCTCAGAGGACACTTGAAAAATAATCTTACTACCAGAACCCATAGGAACTGCTGCAAATATTCCCATATGACAGCAGCTGCAGATTTATCATTGGTCTTTTCAGTTAAATTATATTTTATATAAATTTTAATTGATAGAAAATATAATTTTCAAACCCTGCAGAAAACGCATACATATAAGCAAAGATGGTCGAGACTTTGTTCCCAAAAAAATCTCCACTCCATCATTCCTGTTTTCTCCACTGTGAACAAGCTTTGCATAATGAGGGAACCGTGCTTGCTGGAGCCCCGCTGCCAAAAATTAGCAATAAAAGAAGACCTCACTACCTGGCACATGCGGCTACTCAAAAATTATCTGAAATAAAAACAAGCCAGAATCAGGATAATAGTGTATAACAAAACCCAGACGTCTCTTGAATAAAAGGTTAATCAAATGCTAATGTTAAATGAAAGAGCTTCAAAGGCAGGAGGAAGAATGTTGAAGATAAATGGGAAAATTAAGTGCAGCCTCCATGCACTGGAGAGCAAGCTCTCTGCACAGAATATTTTTTTTTAAAGGAAATTAACCTTTTCTTTAACACCTAGGATGTGTCAGATGCTTTATAAGAAATGTACTAAATACCATTCCCGGAGTTTAGGCTTAAAAAAGAAAAGCCACTAAGATGCATTTGAAGGGAGAAAAATGTAACAGTTGCTGCAATGCTTTGAATATTACCCTTCAGCCATATCTCAGATGTTAACATATAAATCCTGGTTTTGTCAAAAATTCAATAGGAGTTTGCAGTGTCTTTAAGCCCACCTGTTCTACTTCCTGGATTGCAGACTCGTCCTGGCCTCACTTCCTAGCACTCCCAGCCTTTGTCCCCACCTTGCTGGAGAGGTCATGTACATAGTGTATATGTCAGTGTTCTCCAGAGAAACAGAGCCAACAGGCTGCATATGTAAAGAGACAGAGATTTATCTTAAGGCATTGGCTCACGTGACTGTGGGGATGCAGGGGGCTCACAGTCTTAAATCTGAAGGGCAGGATGGCAGGCTGGAAGTTCCAGCAAGAGTTGATGGTGCAATCTTGAGTCTGAAGGCACCCTGGAGGCAGAATTTCCTCTTCTTCACGAGACCTCAGTCTTTGCTTTTAAAACTTTCAACTGATTGGACGAGGCCCACCCACATTATGGAGAGTAATACACTTTACTCAAAGTCTACTGATTTAAGTGTGAATCACATTTAAAATATACTCTCACAGCAGCATCTAGACTAGTGTTTGACCAAATATCCGAGCACCTTAACGTAGCCAAGTTGACGTATAAAATTAAAACCGTGACGTGGTCCAGTGGGCAAGGTCAGCAAACCAAAATAGCAATTGATGTGTGGGAGTGTTTGGGAGGGTAGCCAAGAAAGGGTGATGAACTGGAGAGTAAACCACAGCAGAAAGGGGGTCAAGAAGGGCATTTCAAGGATTTTCAGGTTCAGAATGTTTTTTTCTATTGCAGTATAATTGCTTTACAATGCTGTGTTAGTTTCTCTTGTAGGACAAAGTGAATCAGCTTTACATATGTATATATCCCCTCCCTCTTGGACCGCCCTTCCCTACTCCACTCTACCCAGCTAGGTCATCACAGAACACCTGAGCTGAGCTCCCTGTGCTATATAGCAGCTTCCCACTAGCTAGCTATTTTACACTTGGTAACGTATTTATGTCACAGAGTGTGTGTGTGTGTGTGTGTGTACATGTGCGCTTGCACATGCTGAAGTGGGAAATGGACTCCTGTGATACAAATGACCCAGAAGAAGTAACAGGCCAAGAGGAGGAGGGTTATCCTTTTGTGTCCACTGTGATTTGCTCCTCAGGCATAGAAGCAAACGTGGGTGGATATTTTTTAACAAGTGGATTAGGAATCTCCATACTTACTGGAAGTGAAAGAGTGAAAGTGTTAGTTGCTCAGTCATGACTGACTCTTAGTGACCCCATGGACTGTAGCCCACCAGGCTCCTCTGTCCTTGGGATTCTCCTGGCAAGAATGCTGGAGTGGGTAGCCACTCCCTTCACCGGAGCAAGAAGACCTCAATTCTCCAAGAACCAGGAGCTTCAGGAGCAGCAGTACCACTAGCAGCCATAGTTGGGCAAGCCATGGTAGAGTGAAAGTGAAAGTCATTCAGTCGCGTTGGACTCTTTGTGACCCAATGAACTATACAGTTCATGGAATTCACTAGGCCAGAATACTGCAGTGGGTAGCCTTTCCCTTCTCCAGGGAATCTTCCCAACCCAGGGATCGAACCCAGGTCTCCTGCATTGCTGGTGGATTCTTTACCAGCTGAGCCACAAGGGAAGCATGTTCCATGGTAGCCAGGCACCAAACCCACAGCTCCTTGTAGGTAAAATTCCTGTCTGTAGCCACCCAGTGTTTCTCAAGACACCCTGTGGGGAGGCCTGGAAGGCTTAAGGAGGCCTAGGGAAACGAGGGGAGGCTCAGCAGCCTCTCCACTACCCCCCACTCTCCCCCACACAGGCCACAACATGTGCCTGTGTTATGGGCTAAACTGTGTCCTGCCAAAATCTAATGGTTCCTTGGTAAAGAATCTGCCCACAATGCAGTTAACCCAGGTTCCACTCCTTGGGTCAGGAAGATCTCCTGGAGAAGGAAATAACAACCCACTACAGTATTCTTGCCTGGAAAATCCTATGGACAGAGGCTGGACGACTATAGTCCATGGGGCCAGAGTCCTATACAACTTAGTGACTTAAACAACAACAGCAGCAGAATCTAATGAAGCAGTCCAAACTCCAGTTTATCGGAATATAACTCTTATTTAAAGATAAGGTCTTCAAAGTTCTACTTAAGTTAAAATGAGGTCATTGGGATGGGCCCTACTCCCATATGAATAGTGTCCTTATAAATGGAGGCCATTAGGACACAGACACACCCAGATATAAGACTATGTAGAAGGAATCTATGAACAGCCATCTACGAACCAAGGAGGAAGACCTTAGAAGAAACCAACTCTGCCACCACCCTGACCTCAGACTTCTGACTTCCAGAATGGCAGGAAATTAAATTCTGTTATTAAGACACCCCAACCCATGGTATTTTGTTATGGCATATGTGCATATATGCTGGGTAATGTCCAACTCTTTGCGACCCTATGGACTGTAAACTGCCAAGCTCCTTTGTCCACAGGATTTTCCAGGCAAGAATACTGAAGTGGGTTGCCATTTTCTACTTCAGGGCATCTTCCCGATCCAGGGATCAAACCTGTGTCTCTTGTGTCTCCTGCATTGGCAGGCGGATTCTTTACTACTGAGCCAGCTGGGAAGCAACCCTAGCAAACCAACACACCCAGCTTTACTCTAAATAAGATTACAGTTAGCAGTTGAAGAAGAATGCAGGAAGCTGTCCTAAAAGGCTACAAGAAATAAAAAGCTGGGTTCTTGGGCTGTGCTATTGGATCATAGAAGGATTATTTCCTTCTATGAAAGGAAAACATACATGTATTTCCACAGAGCACCTTGTGCCTAGAAGGAGACGTCTCATTTCCTGCAACAGAAGAACAGCAGCAGAGTCCCAGGCGGTGCTGAACAGACAGTGATCAGATTCTTTGCCATTTTGAAGATAAATTTATGCAGTGCTATTGCCTTTCAACTTTGCTTGATCTTATGAGCTGGTTGGCTTAATCAATATTTAGGTTGAAGAGCAAAATAGGTGGTGGAGTTGGTCTTTTGAAACCCAAATTTGTACACCTAAAATGAGCCTAATTAATTTTGTGTACAAGAAGTACAAGACCCTGATTCTGGGAAATATTGAAGGAAAAAGGAGATGGGGACAGCAGAAAATGAAATGGTTAGATAACATCACTGACTTAGTGGACATGAATTTAAGCAAATTCCAGGAGATAGTGGAGGACAGAGGAGGCTGGCAATGAGAGTCGCGAGTCAGGCTCAACTTAGAGAATGAAAAATAATACAAGAGGTAGTAGATGCATATTGGAGGGTCTATATGACCCTCTCTTAAAGAGTAACACCCTGATTATAAGAAATGTTCTGCCGATTGTTAATAGTTGGGGAAGTTGTACATGTGTGTGGTGTGAGTGGGGATACATGGAGCCCTCTGAACTTTCCACTCTGTTTGCCTAAAACCTCTCTAAATAATAAAGTTTACTAATTTTTTAAAAAGTACCAAAATAGTAACAATTTAAAAATACTTTCACTATCAAAAAAGGAACCCTTTTATTTATTTATAAATCAATATGTATTTTTTAAAAGTCTAACTTTTGTCTTGATTAGCACAGGCTGTTGTAATAAAATACCAGACTCGGTGGGTTAACCAACAGACACTTATTTTTCATGGTTCTAGAGGTTGAAAGCAGCTTGGGTTCTTGATGAGGGTCCTCCACCTGCCCATAGCATCCACAAGGGCTCCTGTGTCCCCTACCTTTGGTCTCCAGCACTTGTCAGTCACGCTAAAGCTCTGCCAGTACCAGGTCTTCCCAGGCTGAACCCTACCTTCTGTCTCCATCAATGTGCTCTATCCACAAGAGGTCCTCCCCAAGGCTCAGATCTAGAAATGCGATGCTCCAAAGACCTGGACCTTTCATCCAGTCTCCTACAATGCAGACAAAGACACTCGGTGGAAGAGACTGGCCCAGGACCCTCTGCAGTTAGGGATGTCTGGTCCCACGGCTGTTTCTGCATAGACCCAGGACTGTGTGCATGCATGCTAAGTCACTTCAGTCGTGTCCGACTCTGCGACCCCATGGACTGTAGCCTGCCAGGTTCCTCTGTCCATGGGATTCTCCAGGCAAGAATATTTGAGTGGGTAGCCATTCCTTCCTCCAGGGGATCTTCCAACCCAGGGATGGAACCCACATCTCCTGCATTGGCAGGCAGATTTTTTAACACTAGTACCACCTGGGCTTCCCTGGTAGCTCAGCTGGTAAAGAATCCACCTGCAATGCAGGAGACCTGGGTTCGGCTCCAGGGTCAGGAAGATCCCCTGGCGAAGGAATAGGCTACCCACTCCAGTATTGATGGGTTTTCCTGGTGACTCAGATGGTAAAGAATCTGCCTGCAATGCGGGAGACCGGCTTTGATCTCTGGGTGGGGAAGATCCCCTGGAGGAGAGCATGGCAACTCACTCGTGTTCTTGCCTACAGAATCTCTATGGACAGAGGAGCCCACAGTCCATAGGTTCGCAAGGAGTCAGACACGACTGAGCAACTAAGCACGCAAAGCGCCACCTGGGAAGCCCAGACCTAGGACTAGCCACACGCTTTCCAGGGCCTCTTATTCAAAAATTATTAAGAATTTCAATGATAGTGACACAGAACCAATTAAACCATGGGCAGGGTCCTGTGTGAACATACGAGTCACACAGGGGGCACAAAACCCACCTGTGTAGACCCCTCCTCTCCCAAAGCAATCCCAGAGAGGCAGGTGGGTGCTTTTGAATCAAGGGCGTTTCGGATATAGGAGCTCGAGTTGGACCCCAGCTCTGCTTCCCACATTCTATGTGCCTCACAGGAAGTGCTCACCCCTCTGGCCTGAGTGTCTTCACCTGCAGAATGTGGGTGAGATGGCAGGAGCGTGGCATGTGAAAGGCGCTGACCGAGAGGGGTTCTTTGCCCTCCCCTGACCTTCCTCCACCATATCAGTTATCAGTTTCTTCCCCTCAGGCTAGAAGAACCAGGACATTAAGCTTATCCATTACTGGGAAAAGTTGAAATTCATAGCCTTAAAATATTGGGTCTTCCCCTTCAAGATCACACTATGTTTCCCAATTTATTTACATCTTTTTGTGGGTTCTTCAGTAAAATGTCATACTTTTAGGTTTTTACATATTTCCTTTATTCCCAGGGCTTTTATCATTTGGATTGCTAGTATGAATACTTTCTTTTTACTATTTTTTCTCAAAGACTACAGTCGGAGGAGCCTGGTAGGCTGCAGTCCATGGGGTCGCTAAGAATCAGGCACGACTGAGCGACTTCACTTTCACTTTTCACTTTCATGCATTGGAGAAGGAAATGGCAACCCACTCCAGTGTTCTTGCCTGGAGAATCCCAGGGACAGGGGAGCCTGGTGGACTGCCGTCTATGGGGTCTCACAGAGTCGGACACGACTGAAGCGACTTAGCAGCAGCAGCAGTGTGCAGGAGAGCTATGAAGTTCTTAAATGTCGACTTCCTCCAGTTTGCTGAAGCTTACTATGATAGCCTGTGAAATGGTTCTCTTGAATTTTTTAGGAAGAAACTCAGATGAAGTATATAGATAATGATCATTTGACATATCTTTTGTAATATTTATATCTCATACGTTTTTCTTGACATTTTGGTTACAACCTCCAGAGAGAAATGAACAAGAACTGTCAGTAGGGACGTCCCTGTGTTGTTCATGATTTTAATGAGAGTGCCTCTGTTTTGTTTTTTTATATCCTTTGGTAGTGGTTTCGTCACTAAGTCGTGTCCAACTCTTGCGACCCCATGGACTGTAGCCTGCAAGGCTCCTCTGTCCCTGGGATTCTCCAGGCAAGAATACTGGAGTGGATTGCCATTTCCTTCTCCAGTGGATCTTCTCCACCCAGTAATTGAACCTGAGTCTCCTGCATTGCAGGCAGATTCTTTACCAATTGAACTACTAGGAAAGCCCTTATATCCTTTGAACCTTATCAAATATATCAAATATACTTGAAATATTTATCTATATGATTACAGTGTTTGTTTTTCTTTTAAACAATTAATTTAATATTTCCTAAATATAAAAGCACACCCAAATTGCTAGATTAAATTTTACTTTGTCATGAGATATTATGTTTATTATGCTCTGGATTTAATTTATCGATATTTTATTTAGAATTTTTGAAATCTGTATATTCCTAAAAGGTATTTGTCTGTGGTTTCCCTTTTTGTCAATCTTTTTCTTAAGAACTGTTAAGTCTATAAAATGAACTGGAAGCTTTCTGTTTTGTAATGCTTCTTAACAAAAGAACAACATGCTCTTTGAAATTTAATGTAACTCATTTTAAAATAGGGTTATTCTTGTCAGTCTTTAGAAATGTATCTTTGACAACTTTTCTGCTTCTTTTTAAATGCATATTGCCTATTCAGACTTTCTACCACTTCCTGAGCCCATTTTGGTAATTTATATATTTCTTGAAGAGTACTTATTCATCTCAATTATCAAATTTGTTGCTGTAAACCTGTGTATTTTATCATTTAAAAATCCTTTTAGTATCTATAATTATATGCTTTTATTTCTAATGTACTGTATTGCTACTTTTTCTCTTTCATTTTCTTTTTTATTATACTTTAAAAAGGTTTGTCGAATTACATTAGCCATTACAGAAAACAAAAGCTTGGGTTTATTTATCAATACAACTCTGAGGGGGGAAGGATTTGGTTTCTGCTTTTATTTTGATAATGTTTTATATTATTATTTTATCTTAATATTTCTTATTTCTCTTGAAATTATTGCTCTTGTTTTTTGAGCTAGTGCTATTTTGTTTTATTTGTTATTTTATTTGCAGTAAAACGTGTATATTTCCTATTTATATATATACTTTATTAAAATGTTTTCCTTTGAATCAAGATTTGGATTCATCTCACAGACTTTGTAAAGTGATCTTCCATCATTATTCCCTTCTCCGTAGCCTACAATTATTTTGAAAGTGATATTTGAAGAAAATGTGCAGTAACTCCTTGACAATTGCAGTTTTCCACATAATAAAATATAATAGTATAATAAAATCTGATGTGTTCCTTGTGATACATAAGTTCTCTGTATCCTTATGGTTCTTAGCTCTTCCTAGATTGCCAGTGTTTGAAGGAAGTATGTAAAGTCTCCACAGTAACCGAGGTCCAGGTGACCCTTCGTTTTATTGCTAGGAATGTTGATTTGCAATCCCAAAGCTATGATGATTGTGTAAAAGTTTTTGATTGTTGTAGCTTTTAGATCAGGGTTCCTTTTAATATGAAATATCTCCTCTCGTCCCTTTTAGTCCTTTTCACATAGTTTCTCTTCTGATATTAACATCACCAGCTCTGTGTTTTGAGAAGGTCATCATTTTGCATTTGTTTGGCAAATCTTTCATCATCTGTTTTCAGGTTTTCTCATATAGATGTGTCTGTTGCTGAGAGTATATAACTGGCATTCCCTTTGTTTTATTCAGCTGGACAAACTTGTCTTTTATTAGGTATCTAAATCGTTCATATTTATGATGATCACTGATTTACATGTATCTTATTCCTCTCATATTAAGTCGTCTGTATATTATACTTTTCTATTATTTCCTTTTTTCCCTTTCTAATCTTATGCTAGAAAACCAACTTTAATGTTATTGCTTCTACCCTCATACACAAAGCTTAGTTCCAAGTTAAATTTAGGGGTGGTTTTTGTTCTTCAGTTGCTGAGTTCTGTCTAGCTCTTTGCAACTCCATGCACCACACACAGCATGCCAGGCTCCTCTTTCCTCCACTCTTTCCCAAAGTTTGCTCAAATTTATGTCCATTGAGTTGGTGATGCTATCTAACCATGTCATCCTCTGCCATCCGTTTCTCCTTTTGCCTTCAGTCTTTCCCAGCATCAGGGTCTTTTCCAATGATCGGCTCTTTGCATCAAGCAGCCAAAGTATCCTATCGGAGCTTCAGCTTCAGCATCAGGCCCTCCAGTGAATATTCAGGGTTGATTTCTTTTAGGATTGACTGGTTTGATCTCTTTGCAACCCAAGGCAGGAACTCTCAAGTCTTCAACACCATAATTCAAAAGCATCAATTTATTGGCACTGAGCCTTCTTTATGGTCCAACTCTCAAATCCATACACGACTACTGGAAAAACCATAGCTTTGACTGTATGGACTTTTGTCAGTAAAGTCATGTCTCTGCTTTTTAATACACTGTCTAGGTTTGTCATAGCTTTCTTTCCAAGGAGTAAACGTCTTTTAATTTCATGGTTGCAGTCACTGTCTGCAGTGATTTTGGAGCCCAAGAAAATAAAATCTGTCACTGCTTTCAGTTTTTCTATTTGCCATGAAGTGATGGGACCAGATGCCATGATCTTAGTTTTTTGAATGTTGAGTTTCAAGCCAGCTTTTTCACTCTCCTCTTTCACCTTCATCAAGAGACTTTAGTTCCTCTTCACTTTCTGCCATTAAAGTGGTATCATCTGCATATAAGATCATCTGCATATAAGAGTTTGTTGATTTCTCCCAGTAATCTTGATTCTAGCATTTGAGTCATCCAACCTGGCATTTCACATGATGACTTCTGCATAGAAGTTAAATAAGTGGGGTGACAATATAAAACTTTGTTGTACTCCTTTCCCAGTCCGGAACCAGCCAGTTGTTCCAGGTCCGGTTCCAACTGTTGCTTCTTGACCCACATACAGGTTTCTCAGGAGACAGATAAGGTGGATAAGGTGGTCTAGTACTCCCATCTCTTTAAGAGCTTTCCTCAGTTTGTTGTGATCCACACAGTCAGGGTGGCACAGTGGTGAAGAATCCTCCTGCCAATTCGAGAGATGCGGGAGACCCCAGGGACATGTGTTTAATCCCTGAGTCAGGAAGATCCCCTGGAGTAGGAATGGCAACCCACTCTAGTATTTTTGCCTAGAGAATCCCATGAACAGAGGAGCCTGGAAGGCTCCAGTCCATGGAGTCACAAAAGAGTCAGACATGACTGAGTGCACATGTACTCACACAAAGGCTTTAGCATAGGCAGTGAAGCAGAAACAGATATTTTTTGGAACTCCCTTGCTTTCTCCATGATCCAATGAATGTTGGCAATTGGATCTCTGGTTCCTCTACCTCTTCGAAACCCAGCTTGTACATCTGGAAGTTGTCGGTTCACGTACTGCTAAAGCCCAGCTGGAAAGATTTTGAGTATAACCTTCCTAGCATGGGAAATAAGCACAACTCTACAGTAGTTTGAGCATTCTTTGGTGTTGCCCTTCTTTGGGATTGGAATGAAAACTGACCTTTTCCAGTCCTGCAGCCACTGCTGAGTTTTCCAAATTTGCTGACATATTGAATGAATCCAAGGTACACAATCTCTTTTCCTCTGAATTCTGTAAACTTTATTCTGTCTTGTCCTAGCATTTAATATTTCAAATAAAAAATCCTAGAATCTAAGACTATCTAGGTCCATATTGATTCTCCCTCCTTGGCATAATTTCTGTCTAAAAGTTTACATAAGTTTATCTTTACCCTGAAACTTTAGAAATTTCCCATGGCATGATTTATTTCCGGTAACCTGTCTATCATTCAGTGAGATTTCATTCTGTGAAACAAAGTTTCTGAGATCAAAAATATTTTGCTTACTGTACTCCATTGCCTCTGTTTTCTCCTTCTCAGTGACATGTTACAGATATGAGATACTCTGGGTCCATGTCTCTTACCACTACTTTCTTTCTTTCTTTCTCTCTCTTTGCACTCTTCTCTGAGAGAGTTCCTTCAGTTCATCTACTTATTTATTAACTTGGCTTTAGCAATGTCTATTTTATTCCTGAATTAAATCAGGAACAGTAATTGTTTCAATTTTTTTAAAAGGTTCTCTTTTTCCTGTTCCTTCTTTTCTCATAGCAAATGGTTCTTGTCATTTTGATAGAAATACGCCTCAGATTTCACTGAGGTTATGAATTCAAAATTGGGATGACCTCCCCTGCTTTTGCATTTGTTTCAGTGAGGTTCACACTTATATTCAGGTAACATTTATGGAGAGCTTAATGTACTCCAGTATTCTTGCCTGGAGAATCCCAGGGACAGAGGAGCCTAGTGGGCTGCTATCTATAGGGTCGCACAGAGTTGGACACGACTGAAGGGACTTAGCAGCAGCAGCAGCAGCAATGTGTTCCAGAGGACTCCCCAGGTGACTCACTGGTAAAGAATCCAACTGCCAAGGCAGGAGAAGTGGGTTTGATCCCTGGGTCTGGAAGATCTCCTGGAGGAGGAAATGGCCACCCACTTCAGTATTCTTGCCTGGGAAATCCCATGGACAGAGAAGCCTGGTGAGCTGCAGTCCATGGGGTCACAAAGAATGGGACAACAGCAATGTGTACCAGATGTTGTTTGAAATGCTTTACATGTGTTAACGCATTTAATCCCAACAACCCTTGCAGTTATTATTACCAAACTTTCACAAGCAAGGAGAGCAGGGTAGAGCCTGGGTGCCAACCTGGCCATCTGGCTCCGGAGCCCTGAAAGCCCCACCACCCACCGAGAAAAGCTGGTTTGCTCTTTATGCTCAGGTAGGTGTCTTTTTTCAAGCTGCTGCTTTTATAGACATATGTCCATGGTTTTCCTGTTATCTGCCTTGTTTTCTTAAATAAAATGTAAAATGTATTCAGATCCATAAGCAGTGTGACCTGCATGCCTGCCCCTCCCTGAGTGAGATAAAATGACCCCAGAGAATCTGGGAGGTGCTTGTTCCAAGGATGTTGAGCCCCAGGGCAAAGCTGTGCAGCTTCCAGGGTGCAGGGCTCAGAGCCCGTCCAGAGCATACTGCCCCCCAACCCCGGAATCTGTTGTCTGTCCGATTCACGGCTCCTGCCCTTGATGCCTGCTGGCAGAAATGCACCTGTTAATGCAAAGCAGCAAGGCTGCCTGAACAAAGCAACAACTCCCTTGGGGCAGAGACACAGTGTGAGGAGGGTTAGTGCCGGGGGCAATAAGTAGGACAGCACCAGAGTCCGCTGCATCTCACACCAGACTCCCAACATCCCAGAGCAAGACAGGGCAGATCTCTGATTCACAGAAATCATGAAACCTAAACCATAGGGTCATTTTTATCTAAAAGTATAAAAAATATTACCAATTTTTAAAGATAGATAATAAATTCAGAGGCCCCTAGATATGACAGTTTGTTGACACCCCACCCTTGAGGCAGACAAACCATATGTGCCCATCACCCTTCACCTGGCCTCACCTTGATGCCATCTGTTTCCCGTCTCCCAGAAATTCTTCCGACCTGGCCTATCAAGTTTGTCCTTCTGGATTTTCAGCTCTGCTGCATATTTAATTTTACATTTACATTCATTTGGTTATTTCAATAGAATTTTTTGTAGGGGGGGAAAAAGAACTCCTGAGCTCAAATCATTGCTTTGAAAGTGGGTCTTGTTGTATTTCTGGCATGTTTTGTGTTGCATATTTTTAAATTAATTATCATAATTTTTCTAATCAGAAGGAGAAAGTGTGGGAGGGATTTCGTTACACAAAATCAGTCAGTCAGTCAGTTTAGTCGCTCAGTCATGTCCATCTCTTTGTGACCCCATGGACTGCAGCACACCAGGCCTCCCTGTCCATCACCAACTCCCAGAGTTTACTCAAATGCATGTCCATTGAGTTGGTGATGTCATCCAACCATCTCATCCTCTGTCATCCCCCTCTCCTCCTGCCTTCACTCTTGCCCAGCATCAGGATCTTTTCAGTTCTTCGCATCAGGTGGCCCAAGTACTGGAGTTTCAGCTTCAACATCAGTCTTTCCAATGAATATTCAGGACTGATTTCCTTTAGGATGGACTGGTTAGTTCTCCTCACAGCCCAAGGGACTCTCAAGAGTCTTCTCCAACACCACAGTTTAAAGGCATCAATTCTTCAGTGCTCAGCTTTCTTTATAGTCCAACTCTCACATCCATACATGACTACTGGAAAACCCATAGCCTTGACTAGACGGACCTTTTTTGGCAAAGTAATGTCTCTGCTTTTTAATATGCTGTCTAGCTTGGTCATAACTTTTCTTCCAGGGAATAAAAGTCTTTTAATTTATTGGCTGCAGTCACCATCTGCAGTGATTTGGGAGCCCCCCAAAATTAAGTCTGTCACTGTTCCCACTGTTTGCCCATCTATTTGCCATGAAGTGATGGGACCAGATGCCATGATCTTCGTTTTCTGAATGTTGAGCTTTAAGCCAACTTTTTCACTCTCCTCTTTCACTTTCATCAAGAGGCTCTTTAGTTCTTCTTCACTTTCTGCCATATGGGTAGTGTCATCTGCATATCTGAGGTTATTGATATTTCTCCCAGCAATCTTGATTCCAGCTTGTGCTTCATTCAGCCCAGCATTTCTCATGATGTACTCTGTATATAAGTTATATATAAGCATGGTGACAATATATAGCCTTGACGTACTCCTTTCCCTATTTGGAACCAGTCTGTTGTTCCATGTCCAGTTTCTTCTTGACCTGCATACATATTTCTCAAAAGGCAGGTCAGGTGGTCTGATATTCCCATCTGTTTAAGAATTTTCTAGAGTTTGTGGTGATCCACACAGTCAAAGGCTTTGGCATAGTCAATAAATCAGAAATAGATGTTTTTCTGGAACTCTCTTGCTTTTTCGATAATCCAACGGATGTTGACAATTTGATCTCTGGTTCCTCTGCCTTTTCTAAAACCAGCTTGAACGTCTGGAAGTTCACGGTTCACGCAGTGTTGAAGCCTGGCTCGGAGAATTTTGAGCATTACTTTACTAGTGTGTGAGATGAGTACAGTTGTGCAAACTACCATACAAATGCAAAATCACCTCAACCCTAATAGTTTTGGTGAATTCACTTCTACTTTAAATGGTAGACAGGAGGCCCATTGGTGATAGCTTCTAACACGTTCACGTGTGTTTCAAAAAGCTCTGTTCATTGGCCCAAAGGTGCTGTGTGAGAGTAAAATATATTTTGTTGCAGATCATGCAGTAATATACTGAGAGAATGACCTTAGCTTAAATAATACTTGAAGTGGCTCCTTTGTATTTGTATATTTATTTTTAAGAGTATTTTAGAGGATCAATGTCTTCATGACAGTGGAATTTAATTACAATTGCATATGTCCCTGGTAGCTCAGATGGTAAAGAATCTGCCTGCAATGCAGGAGACCTGGGTTAAATCCCTGGGTCGGGAAGATCCCCTGTAGAAAGGAATGGCAACCCATTCCAGTATTCTTGCCTGGAGCATTCCATGGACAGAGAAGTCTGACAGGCTATAGTCCATAGGGTCACAAACAGTCGAAAACGACCAAGCGACTAACACACACACAAGCTATAGTAACTAAGCATTGGCATTTGAGCAGAGAATTTAGTGAACGCACAGAGTTGCAGAGTACACGCTGAGTGTTGTACACAATGGGACAGTCAAGTTCAAAGTCAAAAAGATCTGTTTATGTTAGAGACATAGGAAGAGCCAGGCTGGCAGGAGTAGAGGGAGCAAAGGACGACAGGGGACTGAGTGTCTAGTAGAGACCTGGGATCTTGGAAGCCATGGCAGGGAGCTGTGATTTACTTTGGAGAAGGAAGTGAGAAGAGATGGGATTTGGGAGACTAGATCATTGACTCCCCTGAGACTTAAGAAGAGGGTGGAAATCACAGGAAGATACTGGTGTGTGGCAGGTGCTGTGGTTGTCTTTCTGGGAAGAGAAGACAGGGAGATTGTTCAGTGAGAGAGCATTCTCTGGACAGCTGGGAACAGATTTGTCAGGAGGAGGCCAGACCCAGGGCCACCATATCTCCAGTGCTAGCTGGCAGTGAGCCTGAGGTGGGTGGCTGGGTGCTTCAGCCTGTGGGCTGGGTTCAAGTCCATCCGTGAGTCCCTCTTTCCCAAACTAGTGGCTCCCTGGAGCCTCCCTTTTCATGGTGCTTCATCAGCTGAGGCTGCTATAACAGAAATACCACAGACTGGGTGTCTTAAACAACAGACATTTCTTTTTTTTTTTTTTTTCTTTCTTTTAGTCTCAATTGACTTTTATTTATTTATTTATTAAACTTTTTATTTTGTATTGCAGTATACCCGATCAACAATCACAGACATTTATTTCCCACAATCTGGGGGACTGGAAAGTCTGAGATCATGGTGCCACACAAGTCAGTCTCTCTAGGGTCAGCTTCCTCTTTCATAAATGACTGTCTTCTGTGTCCTCACTTGCCAGGAGAGCGAAGAACCCTGTGGGCACTAATGCCATTCCCAACGGCCTCACCCTCATAACCCAAGCACCTCCCAAAGCCCCGCCTCCCAACACCATTGCATCACACTGAGGGTTAGGATTTCTGCATATGAATTTGGAGGGGAGACAAACGTTTAGTCTATCACACATGTCAAATGCCAAGAGTGGACTGTGTACTTTGACACAGTATTATTTGGCTCATGCTTACCATTCTCATATCATCACTGTGAACATAATGCCTTAACAATAGAAAGTCACATCATTCAATGCTTTTTGCCTTCAAGTCTACTTTGTCCAACATTAATATATCACCACCCTTGCTCATATGAGTACATGAACCAGATTTGTCTTTGCTAATCTCTTTATTTTTTGCCTACCTGAGTCAATTTCTTTTTTAGGTAATTTTTTTAAATAACGCATAATTCAATTGGGGGTTTCAGTCTCAACTGAAAGCATTTTTCTTTTAGTAAAGCACTCTAAGGCATTTTTATTATTAGAACGAATACATTTATTCTTTTGACTTTTAGACAGCTCTTTTTTTTTTCCATTTTTAATTGTATGGGTTTTATTTGTATTGTTCCTTTTTCTTCCTCTTGTGCTTTAAAAGCTACAATCCATCTTTATTCTCCTCATGGTTACTGTAAAAAAGTTTAAGTATATAGATCCATTTTATCCTAATTATAACATATAGGACTTCGCTGGCAGTCCAGTGGTTAAGACTCCACACTTAGAATACAGGGGGTACCAGTTCGATCCCTAGTGGAGAAACTAAGATCCTACATACTTCATGGCCAAACAAACAAACAAAAATATCTAATTATAAAAAGTCTACATCTAACCCATATTTATTAAAATCATTCCTGAGGCAGATAACAGGTTTCTGCCTGCTGTTACTTCCTCTCCATTTGGCTACCTTCCAATTTAAATTGATGTTGATGGGGGGCAGGGGGTTAGACTTAGCTAAAATCCACCCCATCCCTCGCTGAATCATGGACATTTTATAATTTAGCTTTAGACCAATTGGTCTCACCAGCAGGAGAGGTGATGTGGGCCCCGAGGAGACAGTCGGCAATGCCTACAGACAGTTCAGATTGTCCAGTCGCTCCTGACATCCAGGAGTAGAGACCAGGGATGTTGTTCAGCCTTGTCTAGTGCCCAGGACACAGCCCACAGCAGAGAGTTACCCAAACCCCAAAGGCCAATAGTATTGAGCTTGAGAAACTGGGCTCTAGAGGTTTTGTTCCTGTGATGGTTATTTTAAGTTAATATTACATACCATACTTAGATTACTTTTACTGCCAGTATTTTAATGCCCTCATTCTGAAAGTTTTTAATTGCTGTTTATCCCGTGACTGGCTAGAAAATGTTTTCAAGTCATGTTTTTTCAGAGACCTTAGAGAAGAGCTGTATTTTCTGAGGCTCATAGTGCTGGAGTGTTTCCCACAGACAAGCTCTCCTGAAGGAGTGTGAATCATGCCGCTATGAACACAGGGATACATGCACCTTTTCAAATCAGAGTTTTTGTCTTTTCTGGATGCTTGCCCATCTGTTGTCTCTTATGCAATTATATTCTCTATGGGTAGTAGCCTGAGGTCTGACATATGTATTAATACCACAAATATTTAAACTATGATGTTTAAGATATCATTGACACCTTAGTTGTATTTCAGACTTTTTATGTACAGAACGTTTATTTTTTAATTTACAATCTCTTCCTTTACTTTCTTTTTTTATATAAAGGTTCTTTATTTTTGGTTGTGTGGGCTTTTCTCTGGTTTCGGTGAGCAGGGACTACTCTCTAGTTGCAGCGTGCAGGCCTCTCATTTCAATGGCCCCTCTTATTGCAGAGCACAAGCTATAGGAAGAGCAGGCTTCAAGAGATGGAGCACGCAGGCTTCAGTGGCTGTGGCTCCCAAGCTCTAGGGCTCAATAGTTGTGGCACACAGGCTTAGTTGCTCCAGGGCATGTAGGATCATCCCGGACCAGATATGGAACCTGCATTGGCGGGAGGATTCTTTACCACTAGACCACCAGGGAAACCCTCCTCCTTTACTTTCTTCCCAGAATGCCCTTCTTCATCCTGAGATAAGATATTTTCCTAGTTGTCTCGAGTTACATGTTCAGATGCAATAATTTTCAGCTAACAGGATTCATCTGGGTGTTTGTTACAAAATGATCTCAAACAGTTCGCAGTTCTCACAATATAATCTAGTAAACAATCCATCCTTGCCCCTCTGATTTGAAATGCCATGTTTATGACATGCTAAACACAAAGGCCAGTTTCTGGAGTTTATGTTTTGTTTCATCAAATCTAACTTTTCTTGCGCTAATCTCTGTTTTAATTATTTTGGCCGTATAATGTTTTCATAGCTGCCAGTCGTTCTTCACTACAATCACTGCTAGCAACCGTCCTTTTTAGCTTTTCCAACTCATTTATTCTTCCAGAAGAATGCCTGTAATTTTATCCAATTCCGAAAAATATCCCTTGGAACTTTAATTAGAATTGCATTAAATTTTGGAATTAATGTGTGAAGCATTGACCCCTTTTGCAATACTGGTTTATCTTCCATTTCTCTTTTCTACCTTCATTTTTATATCTTCATCATTTCCTCTGAGTTCAGAAAGAATTTTTCAAATTTACCTTCTCTCTGTCTAATCCGATTTTCTACATTATCTGCCCTTCTCCTGGCATGGCAGTGTTGAATTTAATAATCCTGTTCTGCTCTTCATGCAATCTTTCCTGATATCAGAGCAGTCCCTTTTGAGGACTGTCAGCTCTTTCATAAACCTGGTTGGGAATTAGAAACACTTCACTCTCCCATCCCTTGCCATGGATGTGTTTTGGCAGAGAGCATCAGCTCTAAGTCTGTCATGAATGACCCAGGCTTCCTGGGGTCTGCGGAAGCAGGTGTATTGTCCTCCCTGGCTCACACCAAATGCCTCCCCGAGAGACTGCGGTCCATGTACCTCAGGCCTTAGGGAAGGAAGGAGTGAAAAGCTGAGATTCACTCTGGTTTGATCCTACCTGTTCAGAGACCCAGGGGAAGATGCCGAAGCTGGAGGCACAGTCATTCAGCCAACCCCCTGTCCCCTTGGCGGAGCAGCCACGAATTAGCCCCAGCAGGGTCTTCCAGGCTCCTGGAGGCAGCTGTCCTCATTACAAGTCTGCAGGCCTGTCCTCCCAGCAGGGCCATCTGCGCCCGTCTGGCTCAGAATCTGCACTGCTGTGGGCGCCTGCTCCCAAGTGGGTGGCATTGATGGGATTAAAGTGCATCTCCCAGGGCCTGGCTGGGGGAGCCCTCCCTGAGGGCTGCTGCCCGGCCCATCCACAGTGAATCTGCCAGAAACGCCCGGCAGCTTCTGGAACATTCCTTAGTTTATAGCCTATGCATTGGTTTCTCTGTTTACATCCCTTCTAGTGATCTCCCCAGCAGTTGGGGAGGATGAGATTTTGGTCTCTATGTCCAACCCAGTCTGTGGACACTTGAGAAGTTCAGCGGTGGTCAGGGGGAAGTTGAGCTTTTACTTGTGTTTCAGTGGTTATATATATATATAAATTAACATATTATCATTCTTTTCATTTCTTATTTTCATACTTTTTTGATTAATAATGAAATATTTCAATAATATTTTCAAAATAATTCATAAAATATTGCAGTTATCCTAATGTAAGTTCTGATTTTACTTACTTATAAACAAACCTTTGAAAATCAATTTAAAAAGCAAATGAAGTAAGTCCGAAAGAGAAAAACAAATACCATACATTAACACATGTATATAGAATCTAGAAAGATGGTACTGATGAACGTATTTGCAGGGCAGCAATAGAGACACGACATAGAAAACAGACTTGTAGACACAATGGGCCAAAGAGAGGGAGGGATGAATTGAGAGAGTAACATTGAAACTTATATGCTACCATATGTAAAATAGATAGCAGTGGGCATTTGCTATATGACTCAGGGAGCTCAAACCCAGTGCTCTGAGACAACCTAGAGGGGTAGAATGGGGTGGGAAGTGGGAGGAAGGCTCAAGAGGGAGGAGACATTTATATACTGTTAGTCTCTCAGTTGTGTCCAACTCATTGCAACTCCATGGACTCCTCTGTCCATGGATTTCTCCAGGCAAGAATAATGGTGTGGGTAGCCCTTCCCTTCTCCTGGGGATCTTCCACACCCAGGGATCAAACCTGGGTCTTCTGCATTGCAGGCAGATTCTTAACCATCTGAGCCACCAGGGAAGCCCAGACGTATGTATACGTTCTGGCTGACTCATGTTGTATGGCAGAAACCAACACGATATTGTAAAGCCATTATCCATTATCCTCCAAATAAAAATATATTAAAAAAAAAAAAAAGGAAGACATTGAGCGTGGAGATAGTGGCCTACAGGATAAATGAAAAGAAGAAGGCTGTTTGATGTAGTATGAATAGGAATGGGGACTTGGGATAAAAATTCCGACACTGGCATCTTATGTGGATTCAAAACTGCTGTATCTCAGATACTCGCAGGGGCAATGGAGATGTTAGAAGCCCTGCCTGACACTGTGATGACTCAGAAAGCATCTGGAGGAGGAGGGTCAGGGTCAGAATCTGCTGTCCGAGGCACTTGCAAAGAGTTTGGAAAAAACAGGGTGACAGACAATGGGAGTGAAAAAGCAATGGTTTTAAATCAATACTCCATAGGTGTCATTTTAAACATGAGTAAACAAATAATCTGATTACCCCACGGAGACATTTGACTGATTCATCTACAGTTCAAAAAGCTTTTAAAGTCACATTGCCCTTAAAACATTTTTGGAGATTCTTCTAGGGAAAATGGGGCCTCGCCTTAGATTTGAGGTCACCTTTTATTTGGACAGATTCAGTATAAACACTGTCATAAAACCTAAAATATTGCAAGGCAGAAGTGGCCCTTTCATTTCATTTTACAACCCAATTCTGTTCATGACCTTATAAAATACCAAGGTTATGAACAATATATAGTTGGCTGTGTCATCCTCTTCACTTATTAGCAAGTTGCAGTATATTCCCAATGTGCAATATGTCTTGATGATTTTAATTTCAATTAAGGAGTTTGAAAGATGATGGTTATTTGGTGCTGGCCACAAAAAAAAAAAAAAAAAAATTGCTGATGATGAAGTTGTTTGGAATCCTCAAGCTGAAAGATACCCAACATTTTCCAACAACCAGGAGCCAAGAGATCAAAAATAAATATGCGTCCAGATTTCTCCTCTTTCACTCACATACTGGGTACTGCAGCTTTGACCTTCACATCCAAGTCAATGTCTGTGAAAGCAAAAAAAAAAAAAAATCACACATCTATCTGACTTCTCTCCATAAGCCATCTCTGCTTAACCCAGAACTGCAGGCAACCCAGGCCTTGAGGAAACCAAGAACTTTCCTGTTGGAGTCCAACAGAGGCTCCCTGCTCATGTCAGCACAGCTCTCTGATATTAAATTTTCTTAAATCCTAGAATTTCATGACCCAATACCTACTCCTCAGCTCCCCTCCAATCCATGTCAATTTCCATCAATTATTTTTTATCATTCACACCTGGGCGTGATTAAACTGACTTAGGCTAAGATTAAGTCAATTTAGATTGTTGACTTAGATTGCAACTAAGATTGTTCATTCCTGCTGTTCATTCTGGCTTCTTGTGCTTCATTCTTTCTCTCCAGACCTTTATTTCTTGCTTTAAATTCCAACTTGGCCACTTTCTAGCCATGTGGTCGAAGCTAGTCACTGTTTTCTCATCTTTTTTTTTTTAATTGAAATATAAGAGTCTGCCTGCAATCCAGGAGACCCGGGTGGATCCCTGGGTCAGGAAAATCCCCTGGAGAAGAGAATGGCAACCCACACCAGTAGTCGTGCCTGGTGAATCCCATGGACAGAGGAGCCTGAAGGGCTACAGTCCATGGGGTCGCAAAGAGTTGAACACAACTGACCAACTAACATTTTCACTTTCACTTTTCATAGTTGATTTACAATATTGTATTTCGTTTCAGGTGTATAGCATAATGATTTAATATTTTTATAGATTATGCTCCACTTAAAGTTATTCAAAGTTACTGGCTGTATTCCATTTGCTGTGCAATATTTCCTTGTAGCCAATTTATTTCAAGCATAATAATCTATGTCTCTTAATCCCTTACCCCTATCTCTTCCTCCCTTCTTCCATCTCCCCACTGGTAACCACTAGTTTGTTCTATCTGTGAGCTTTTGGTTGCTGTTGTTGTTGTTGTTATATACATTTTTAAAACATTTTTTAGATTCTACCTATAAGTAAAGTCATGCAGTATTTATCTTATTTTACCTATCATAATACCCTCCGGGTCCATCCATGCTACTGCAAATGACAACATTTCATTCACTTTTATGGCTGAGTAATATTCCATTGTATATATGTACCACATCTTCTTTATTCATTTCTCTGTTGAAATGGCAACCCACTCCAATATTCTTGCCTGGAAAATCCCATGGACAGAGGAGCCTAGCAGGCTACAGTCCATGGGGTCACAGAATTGGACCCAACTTACAGACTTCACTTCTCTCTAGGTTGCTTCCGTATCATGGCAATTGTAAATAGTCCTGCTATGAACATCAAGGTGCATGTATCTTTTCAAATTAGTGTCTCCATTTTTTTCTGGATATATATCCATTAGTAGAATTGCTGGGTCATCTGGTAGTTCTATTTTTAGTTTTTTGAGGAAGTTCCATACTGTGTTCCACAGTGGCTGTACTAACTTATATTTCCACTAACAGTGTATGAGGGTTCCCTTTTCTCCACGTCCTCACCAACATTTGTTATCTATAGATCTCTACTAATAGCCATTCTGACAAGTGTGAGGTGATATCCCATTGTGGTTTTAATTTGCGCTTATCCGATAATTACAATGTTGAGCATCTTTCCACGTGCCTTTTGGCCATCTCTCTATCTTCCTTGGAAAAATGTCTATTCAAGTTCTCTGATCAATTTTTAATCTGGTTATTTGTTTTTTTGATATTGAGTTGTGTGAGGTAGTTACATATTTTGAATATTGTTCTCTTATTGGCCACATCATTTGCAAATATTTTCTCCCATTCAGTAGTTTGCCTTTTTGTTTTGTTGATGGTTTCCTTTGCTGTGCAAAAGCTTTTAAGTTTAATTAGGTTTCGTTTATTTTTGCTTTTGTTTCCTTTGCTTTAGGAGACAGATCCAAAAAAAAATATTGCCACAATTTATGTCAAAGTGTGCTTTTCCTATGTTTTCTTCTAGGAGTTTTATGGTTTCCAGTCTTAGATTTAGGTATTTAATCCACTTTGAGTTTATTTTTGTGTGTGATGTGAGAAAATGTTCTAATTTCATTCTTTTACATGTAGCTGCTCAGTTTTCCCAGCCCTACTTGTTAAAGAGACTGTCTTTTCTCCATCATACATTCTTTCCTTCTTTGTTGCAGATTAATTGACCATAACTCCAGGTATATTATTTCTGGTTTCTCTGTTCTGTTCCATTGATGTATAAGTCTGTTTTTGTGCCAATAACATCCTGTCTTGATTACTGTGTATTTATAACATAGTCTGAAGTTAGGGAATGTGATACCACCAGCTTTGTTCCTTTTTTCTCAACACCTATGGTACAAGATCCTTCAAGGATCATTATAAGAACCTAATCAGAAAAAGATGAAGCATACAGCCTATTAAATGTGCATTCAGGACAAGAAAGAACACTGAAAACATAAAATAAGTACAGAAAGCTGTTTTATTTACTTAATTTATTGTTTGCATTTTTAGCACTTGACATGGCATCTATAATAGTAGACATTTATTAAATCTTTGTCAAAATAAATAAATGAACAGAAAAGCTTTGTTAATTCACTGAATGGGTAATTCATCAAACCTTTGTAAGTTTAGCAGGATGCCATATACACAAACATTGAAAAGAATATTACCATTGTCATTAAACTGAACATGATGCATTCCATTACTGTTAGACATTCCTGTTGTAACTGCCACAGTATTGTCCTAGCCAGACATTTTTCTGCAAAAGTGTCATTTCCAAAATAAAAGCAGAATTTGCATGAATAGTGTTTTAGTACTAAACATTAGATTTTGAAGATGAACTATTTTTATAGAGCTTTCTAAAACATAGTGACTGGACATAAAGATGGACAATACAATCTCATCCCCCTTTAGCTAAGAGGATAGTCAATACCATTTCTCCAGAGTTGACATGAACTTCTAGTCCCACTGTTCTTTCTTAATTTGCAGTTAAATTATTCATGTGAAACAGATGATTTGCTATCAACTTGGCACTGACACTAAATGAGTGAAGTGCCATGACTAAGTGACTAAGCACACACACACACACACACACACACGCCAAAATAAATAAATTAATTAAAATGAGCCCTTTGGTGAGTAACCCACATACGGGCTGATTATGAAAGGTGGGAGCTTCCTGAAGAGAACTATTTGAATCCTCAAACAGACAGCCCCATACAGGTGATGACTTACTGTGTCTACAGGGCATTGGATTTTGAAAGTGAACCTGCTTTCCTCTAAATTTGAATGTATGTTCCATGGGAACAATGTCCTCCTACCCCATCAGTGTTTCTCATTAATACTCCATCTATACAAGGCCCAGCTGGACCATTGGATTCATTAACAGAAACTTCAGTGACTTCAGAATCCTTAAGTCCCATGTAAAGAGCTCAGAGCAATATGTAGTGAGTGGCATACAAGCTTTCTAAGTCTTGATACCTTACCTGGAGAAATTGCTGTCAGAATAATTATAACTCTGCCATAAGTCTTAGAGCAAAGTCTCTCTTAAAACTGTATTGATACTTAGAAAAAACTTTGAAATCTAAATGTGAGGTGTCACTCATTTAGATAGCTAATTTGGAAGTAAAAGTGTTCTAAATGTGGCTCACTCATTCATTACATTAAGACTGCTGTGAGATGTTAATTTTTAAAATATTTTTACCCAGCTAGGTCAGCCCTAGAAACAGCCACGTTAAATTGTATGACTACAGTCCCCTCTGCCATGCCGAGTTATTTCACAGATTGTATATTGTTTAATTTGGCAAATGCATATTTTGGGACAGCCTTCTTGCCAAGCACTGGGAATGCAAAGTTAAATAAGTAACAGTCTCTAACTTAAGTGAATTTTCAGGCTATTGGAGAAAATTATCATAGAAACATTTGTGATGAGCTCTAAAAATGTAAAAGAATAATTAATTCTCCTTGGTGACAAGAGATGAGTAAAGGAAGAAACTGAAAGGTGAGCCAAGATCCTTGAGGGTTGGATGGGAGTGTGTCAAAGGCCATTCTGGAGTGGAGGCCTGGTCAGGAGTAATGAGCCATTAGGGAAAGTGACACAGGGCCCAGTGTGGCCAATGGATGGTGGTGTACAAAGAGTGAAGTGTACAGAGAGAAGTGAAGGACTGTGGCCGGTTTCACACAGTATCCCCTAAAATTGAAAAGATTGGCCTGAGACAGATCACAAAGGGTTTAGCAACCTCTGCTGCTCAACTCATGACCAGCAGAGAAGACAGTCAATGAACAGAGAGACTCTTTGCATTTATTGCATAAAATGAAAGTTAAGACTATGGAAAGGAAGAGACAGAAGCCTTAATGATGATCATGATATAATTGTCAAGCTGGAAGAGGCTTTGTTGATCCGAATGCAATTTTCTCCTCCCCACTAAGCTCCAAAGAGTTAACAGATGAGCTGACATTGAAAAGCAGGTCCCCTAATTTCCATCCAGGACTCATTCCATCCACCGTTCTGTCTGCTTAATTAGACACTCTGCAGTGTTTGCTGCCACCTAATAGGCTGGGAAATGTGGAAGCGACGTCTAAAGTTTGACCTTCTTCCCCCTGGGCTCTATGTCCGGAAGTTTGGTTGCTATCAGAAAATGGAAAACATTAATGGTAATAAACAAGCTTGATAATATTTCCTTTATGTGGAAATTTTATCATCTGATATCCTCACCATTTAAAAGAGCTAATGAAATAATAACATGATGATTGCTAACACTGCTTGAGAATTTGCCTTGTTCGTCTTACCTTGACCTCTAAAATGCCAAAAATAAATGCTAATCCATGCATGTGGGATTGTTCAAACCAGATTTTCTTTTATCGAAACATAATTCTCAAAATTGGTCTGTTTCCTCACTGCGTCTCAACTTCCTTGAGGTCGGGGACTAGGTCTCATCCATCTTCATGTGCCCAGTTGGGTCCTCAGAAAATGTTTGTAGAATAAATGAATGAAGTTTCCCTAAAGAACAGGCGAGATAAAAATAAAAAGCCATCTGCACTCCAATGTTCATAGCAGTGCTTTTCTTAACAGCCAAGACACGGAAGCAACTTAAATGTCCATCAACTGATGAATGGAAAAAGAAGATATGGCACATATACACAATGGAATAGTACTCAGCCATCAGACAGAATGAAATAATGCCATTTGCAGCAATAGGGATGAACCTAGAAATTATCATACTAAGTGAAGTAAGCCAGAGAAAGACAAATATCATGATATCACTCATATGTGGAGTCTAAAAATACAACACAAATGAACTTATTTACAAAACAGAAGTAGGCTCACAGACATAGAAAACAAACATAGTTACCAAAGGAAAAAGATGGGGAGGGATAAATTTGGAATTTGGGATTAACAGATACAGACTACTGTGCATAAAATAAACAACCAGGACCTACTGTATAGCGCAGGGAACTATATTCATTATCTCGCAGTAACCTATAACAGAACAGAATCTGAAAAAGGTTCACTGAATCACTTTGCTATATATCTGAAACATCATAAATCAGCCATAACTCAATTTTAAAAATTAATTTAAAAAATTTTAAGCCATCAGAAAGATTCAACAATCAGAGTAATTTGAGGTCATTAAGTGCAGGGCAAATATCCTTGGAGAAACTGCGATTTCATCACTGTGTATTATTTGAGCATCTTAATGGGATATAAAAGGTAGGTATTTTTCAGTGGAAATCTTTCCAAAATCTGTTAGAATGCAAAATGGACGCTAAGGCCATGTCTTCATGAAGACAGTCTACCTTTAAGAAAGGTAAGAAAAAGCCTTAGCACCCATTTTGCATTCTAACAGATTTTGGAAAGATTTCCACTGAAAAATACCTACCTTTTATATCCCATTAACAATAAGTAGATAAGTTTCAGTTCCTGGAGAAGTCACTTATGTGGAATAATTTATTTCCTGATAAATATTACAGAAATATCTCATGTGTATGTATTCATTAAAGAGCTTAAACATAAATAACCAGATTGTTATTCCAACAGGAGCAGTGAAGGGCTGGGTGGTGTCAGTACCATTTAACTTGATGCTGTAAGCTCCTGGTCTTCGCAAGGTGACCCAGAAAGTAGATGACGGAATCTAAAAGTGGGTGATTTATCATTTCATTCTGGGGGAATGAGAAGAAGTTCTTGGCTCTTTGGATGCACCTTGGGTCATTAAAGAGCACGTTGACAGTGATGGATGGTCCTTCAACTGTGTGGTTTATATGGATAGATCAGGTCTGGGACAAGAACCCAGGACTTTGGGGTCTGATAGAATCTCTTTTTAGGAAGCATCACTCCCATCGATGATCCTGCAAGGAATCTGGACTGGAGTGAAACAGGCTGTGGGGTTACAAGACAGAAAACAATGGCCCCAAACCTGGTTTTATAGGTTTAGCAATATCTCTAGGAAATAATTCTCTTTCTCTCTCCCTGATCTGTAATTGGCATATACTCCAAATGCCATTAGAACCAGCTTGCTCAAAAGATCTGTGGAGATAGCATTTTTTCTGGTTCTTTATTCAGTACTCACCCATGGCTAACTAAACAGAGGGACCCAGATAAATAAAAGACGTTTCATTCAGATGCTATAACCTGGCTGCTTTTCTCTGCAACCTCTTTTTCTTGAGAATTATCTATTTCGACTACAAACACATCATTTCAACAAAGCAATTGACATTGAAATGCCGTCTCTCCTTTTTCCATTTTAGAGATTAGGTTTTATGAACTTCAAATTCAGACGTCAGCTCTCCAACTGGGCCAGTCCTCTGGCCAAGCATAAATTCTGAAATCAGAGTGATGACAACCTCAAAGCAGGGAAACGGAGGACTTCTGATTTCCCGTAATTTCTCAGGGAGTAAATTCTCTCTCCTTCTGGACCATCACTCATTAAGAACCATTTATTACTTGCCAAAATACTTCCAAAACTAGGAACTCCTTTGATCAGTTTTATAAGGTCAGTAGGGCAAATACTAACACTTAGTGAATGAGTAAATGAGACACAGTGTTTAAGGGATTAAGCCAAAAATGAATAGAAAAACCAGAGCATCTCTAGAACAACAAAACTCTGACCTGACCCCTGACCAGGAGGTTTTCCACTTTCCCGAAAACAGTTTCTCTTCAAGACTGTGAGGGGGGAGGCGCAGTCTTATGACTGTTTCAATATAGCAATGTCTCAGCAATGGCCATCAACTTGCCCTGAAGAATTGCATCTCAACTAGAGAATGGAGCAGGTACAACTGTGTGTCTGGGCTTCTGACTCTGTTAGATTTATTTGTCCCAAATTTAGGTCTTTCCCCCCCTCCCATCAGACTCTTCCCACAAGCACTAACTTTATTTCCTAAAGGAGCATTTGGGTCCCCTGCTCTAGTCAAAGCATTTTCCCGAATTCACCAGTATAACAAATACTGTCCCTGAGTAAAGTAAAGGGAGCCACAAAGAGGGTCTTAAACTTGCCAGCAGGCACATTTTAAAAGGGGAGACAAAACAAGATGTAATTTTAATAATAGGTTTTATTTAACCCAATACACCCAAAGTACAATCATGTCACCATGCACTCCATCTTTTCAAATATATTCATGAAATATTTACGCTATCATTTTTCATCTTGAGTCTGAATAAGCAGGTACTCCACACTCAGAGCATAGCTCAGTAGGGGCCGCAACATCTCAAGTACCGGAAGCCTCAGATGACATGGTCCGTGGTCGACAGCAACAGCTCAAGAGCTCTCGTGAGCCATTCCTCATCTCTTTGGGGCTGTGCCCACCCTGCCCCTATCACCCCGACTGCTTCATCATCAGAGAGGACCCCAGATGGTCTCATACTGTTGTTTCTAAGGAGACCACAGGTAGCACTAAGCCCAGAGGTGGGGGGACAGTTAGCATTAGACCTCAGAGCGGTGTCTTTGTGGGGAGGGCAAAGAGAGGCTGGTGAGCAAGGCAGCCCCTCACCCTCACCCACCACGTCCACAGCCTCTGTTCCCCCTGGAGGAGGGAGGCCTTCATAGCCCCTTTCTGGGTCACTGCTGGTTGAGCCAAACAGTGGACTGTAATTTACAACGCCTCTCTCTGCAAGTCAACTGTGGCTAATGGTGGTTCAACATTAATGTTGATGCTGACAGACTGGAAAATAAAAAGGTGCGTGTTTGTTCCGTTGAGAAACCAGGACCCAAAGCCATTAAAATTTCCTAACAGATAAATGAGACACAAATCATGTGTACCTGATGGTCAATGAATAGCTCACATGCACAAAGTAAACTCTGAAAACTCCATTTTTCAGCCAAGAGAGCATGGATGAGTGACTCGTTTTTGTTTTTACCAAAGATTGAGGGCTTCTCTTGGGGAAAACAGACCTGTGTTTCCACCCCACCCAGAAAGGCCAGTGACTTTGAGCTCTAACATATGTTTCCAAACAAAATGCAGGTGACCAAACACCCAACAATTGTAGCCATTTAAATTGTCTTAAAACAGCACCTCACCAGATAGATAGACCTCCCACTTAGCAATTTCCAGGATTTCAAATCACTTTAATTTCCTTCCTGTGTAGCTTTAAAAAAGAAAGAAAGAAAGAAACTATTTATTTGGCTGCACCGGGTCTTAGCTGCGCCTTGTTGAATCTACTTCTCCTGACTAGGGATCAAATCTGGGCCCCCTTCATTGGGAGCACAGACTGAACCACCAGGGAAGTCCCATCTACATAGCTTTTTGATTTTGTGTTCCATCGAGCACCAACTTTGAAATATCAAGGGAAAACTGGGTTTGAGAACAAGGCCGGGACGTTGAGATTCAAACCTAGAGCACAAGTGGGCAGAGGTTTCCACATCCACAGGCAGTGAAATACTTCAGTTCTGACTGTTCACCGCCCCTGTAGACTAACAGGGTATTTGTCCCTGTTCTCCAGCGCTCAGTCTCTGCTTCAGGTGTGACTGCCTTGGGGAGGGAACGGGTTCATGTGTGTGACCTATGGGGAATACAGGAGGGTTTCTAGCTGGGCTGCACAGGTGGGCTTGTTTTTTTACTGCACACTAAACCAGATAAACTCAAAGATGGTGGTTTTTGCTTTTTGTATGATTTTTGAAACAATTCCTCTAATAGAAGATATTGATTTACTCTAGATTTTTTTAAAAATCTCTTCCAGTTCTCTAGTCTATGCTAGTCATTGGTCTCAAGAATTAAATTTTCCTGTGTTGCCTTTGGGCTTCCTAGATGGTGCAGGGGTAAAGAATCTGCCTGCCAGTGCCAGAGATGCGGGTTCGATCCCAGGGTTGGGAGGATCCCCTGGAGAAGGAAATGGAACTCACTCCAGTATTCTTGCCTGGAGAATTCCATGGACAGAGGAGGCTGGTGGGCTACAGTCCATGGGGTCGTAAAGAGTCGGATACGAACTGAGCATGCACACATGTTGCCTTTGCCACTAATGTTATCAGATGTTTCTTAAACATTTACTGATCTAAATGTGACTCTTTTCATGTTTGCTGTGTCTGAGTTTCTTTTGTGTTTGCAAATTTGTTCTCTGGTGATATGCTGATTGTTAAATTGCAGCAAGAGAGATTTAGAGTAGACGTAAGGAAGAACTCCTTTACAGCAAGAGGTATTATATGCTGAAAAGCTTCTCAAATCCTTTCTAAAGTAAGCAATGGGACCACTCTAGTGAGGCTCCCTGAGAAGTCCCCATGGTGCTCTCTGTGTGTCCCCCAAGTTGGGAACGCCAGCTTGAAACCTGGGAGTACCCCAGGAGTAGTTCTTGACACAACTGCCAGCCTCTCAAAATGAGGCCTGATCCTGCTGGTGATGGTGATCATCTATGAATGTGAAGGGGAAGGTGGGAAGGGCCAAGGAAAGGAGTTAAGTTGGAGAACTGGAGGAAGGAAGAGAGCTGGAAATTAGTCTTCTCAGAACCTAGGAAAACACAATAAAGGTTGGTCTTAGCAAAGTCGTTTACTTAAGTGAGCTGTGAACTTGGTTAACAGTTGACCCTTCTCCCTGCCGGGCAGGTCCCTCTTAGAGAAGCAGGTTCATGCCTCCAGACAGGGCTGCTCCTCGGCGGCAGCGCTGGGGGGCAGGCTTCATGTCCCTGTGGCCAAAGCAAAGGTGCTGTGAGACCCCCGTGATGCTGCTACCTTTCCTTCCCTTCCCTGTGTCTCCACCCTTCCTGCCCCAACCATGCTTCGGACACAGCACTGCAGGCTCCAACAGGCTAGAGAACCAGGGCGGTGCTGCTAGCCTTCCTCGCAGCACACCCTAGACATCTATTTGGTGAATAATTGAGAAGAAGAAAAACCAAGCATTAAGGTAGACAGGGAGCTGCTGAAAGTAAACTGACCTCAGGGCCTCTTGTTGGGCCTCCCGCTCCCCTGATGGCCTTGCAGTCCTGTGGGTTCACCTCATGGCCAGTTACCTCCCCAGTATGAACCCAGGCCTGTGGACACAGCAGAGGCAGGTAGCTGGGGGTTCTCTAGACACGAAAGCCATGTCCATTCCCGGAATTAAAGATTAACCACAGGGCTTTCCCTGGGTCTCTGTTAACAGCTCCATCATTCTTGCTGAACAGCCCGGCTCCACTTCTTAGCCTTCTTTCCCTGGGAGCAGGTGTCTCATGGGGTTCAAGGACTCAGCCTCTGACATCTGGCTGCCTGAGTGTCACCCCTAAATCCCATCCTCTCGCAGCTGGTTTATCAGCAACCAGGTGGGAACCCTGACCTCACAGGGTCACTCCAGCACCCAAAACACTGGGCACCATGGTAGGCAAGCTACTTTTCTTCCCCCTTCCCCTGTGTCTCCCATCCCCATCTTAGCTCCCATTCCTGCAGCCTGCTCTCTGCTACCATCACTCGTTTCCATTCCCACTTCCAGCTGAACTGTTCCTGACCCATAGTTAGGCTGTTGGAAGCAAAAAACATCAGGAGGGCAAAGTACTGTATCCAAGTCATTCAAGGGTTTTGAAATTATTGGGGGTGTATGGATATGTCTGCACACACATAAACATGTATGTTTGTATATATCAGCCTCTGTGTTTCAGTCACCGTACAAGTGTGTGTAGGGGTGAAGTAGCGGTTCAGCAAGGCTTTGCACAGGTTTCTATAGATCCCAGACTTGGAAACACACCCTCCCCTGCTTTCCTTGCCTTCCCTGGCCCTTCCTTACTCCCCTCCCTGAGTTGCCTTGACTTCCTCCAAATAAGCTCCTTCCTCTGGAACCCCAGGTCAGGGTCTGATTCCATGGGAGTCTAGAGGCTGGCAACATAGCATCCTTTCCCATACTCTAGGATGATAGAAAACCTGCATCTGTGCGGGAGAAAGGGGGTCTTAAGACAGCGTGAACCTACATTGACCATTCAAGGAAGAATAGCCCTCCGTTGTCTCTGTGTTTCTGATATTATGATGTGTGATGTGCAGTGTGTGATGTGACAGCTGGGCTCTAAGAGTGGAGCCAGGAGGTTTTCTGTTACATAAGTAGCTCTCAGGCTCCACACAGTCCAGTCTCAGCCAGCACTGCATGCCCAATCCAATTTAGATTCTTTCCAGTCTTTCCTGATCTCTCACGAAGAATGTCAGTGGGAGCATTTCCACAGTCTGCTTTTCTCTCCTCTCTACTTTCCTCCACTTTGTCAGGGTGTCACATCCTCTCCCCTTGCCCTGATGCCTCCTAGCACCCTGAACACCATACCCCAAAGGCTTTTTTTTCCCTCTCTCAACAAACTCTTTCTCCAGCCAGCTCTCAGGTAAATCACTTGGGTTCTCCATAGGCATTAATTTTTCTCTCAGTTCCCAAAGTCTCTGTAATAATGAAGACCTTGGGAGCTGACTTGACTGATCCTCAGAAGAATATGGTGAGCACATAAATGGAGAAATGTTAATATTTACACATTAATAACTTTTGCCCCATCAAACTTTCCTCCCTGGAGCATCCTTGCTGGTTCTGTGCATCAGGGTCCAGTGGTCACATGAATTCTTCAGAAGCTCCATCCGTTCCTTTGAGTGTCTCTCTCTGACATTTCTGGGCATCATTTCTCGTAGTTTCCTGCTTTGTTGCCTGGCTGATTCTGACTGTGTGCATTCATGCCCCTACTGGCAAACTTGAGTTCAGAAAATGGGTAACTAAATATTCATTTATTAGAGGTGTTTTTCTTTCACTAGCAGCTGCCATCTGTTCCTCTCCACCTCAACATAATCCCCACCGTTCCCTCCAACATCCTCTTGAGACATTTCTGTTCATTGTTCTTTATTCATTTGTGCATTCAATAGGCAGCCAATTTTTGAAAGAAGAGAAATAAGTAATTCAAAAATAGAAATAATAATAAAAATATTACCCTTAAGTAAAAGAGACATGGAAAGAGGTTTTTATTTTTTAAGAACATATAGACAATACATGAAATATTGGGAAGTAACAAAGAAAGTGAATGTTTAAAAAAAAATTATCTAGATGCAGGAAGGACAATTAGGGCATGGCTGGGAAGATGAATAATTACTAAAGAGCTGGAGGACAGCCCATGACAAAGATGAAGGGTATAAATCAGAAAAGGAAAAAAATGTTTGCCTGATTCTATTTTACAGACAGTCCTTTAAAGCATGACATGTCACTCGAATTTGTTTTGATGTGCCAGACTTCTCTGGCGTCCGTTCTGGGCTTCAGATACAACTTGCGTGCTCAATTGCTCAGTCGTGTCCGACTCTTTTGCAACCGCATGGACTGTACCCCTCCAGGTTCCTCTGTCCATGGAATTTTCCAGACAAGAATACAGGAGTGGGTTGCCATTTCTTCCTCCAGGGGAGCTTCCTGACCCAGGAATTGAACCTGGGTGGATTCTTTACGCACTGGGCCACGGGAGAGCTGCTTGGATGCGACTTAGGATATGTCTTAAGAGCTGCCATTCAGGTTACCTCCTGACTTACTGGCAGACAGTGAGTTCCCAGAAGGAACATAGTTCCAAATGCCGAAGAGAGCTGAAGACCCAGAACACGTCCAGTTCCACTTCCATCCACCACGTGGAAACTTAAAAACACGGTCCTCGGAACGGCACTCTGGTCTGTTATTTGCCATTTAGAGTTTCTGCAGGGATGTGGCTTCATGCCTGCCTCTGCAGAGACGAGGGAAGAGCCTGGACCATAATGAATAGTAGGCGTTTGAGATTCAAAATGCACTGAAGTTGATGTGTTTGTCATCATGTTTTCCCTTTGTCCAGGTCCCATATAGACAGAAAACAACATTACCAGCCCCTGTTTCAAAGGCAAAATGCATTCTGCATTGTATATGAGCCGTGTGATGTCAAGTAGCTATGATTGCAGCGTGGGAGTTGTTTTCGTTTGCTTTGTTTTGACTTAAGTCAGGAAACAATGAGTACGCTTGTCATTTTCTAAACATTATAGCCCCAAACCACTTTGGGCTGGTGGTCTTTCATCTCTATGGGGCATTCCACCCAACAGCCACCTCTGCAGGGATGCCTACAAATGTCAGAGTTCTGCTGGCTTTCTCTGAAGCCCGCCTCTGCTTTCAGAGCTCTGAATAAGCTGCAGGGCCACAATTTACTTCTATTGTCATCTCTTCAGAGAGACAGAGAGAAATACAGCTGCCACTTTAGACGAGGAGCCCATGGGAAGAGTACACACACAATCAGAAAGGCCCAGTGCAGGATCATTCAATTCAGCTGCAATCAAAAGGAAGGAGGGAAAAAAGAGAAAATCCCCGTCTCATTATTTCTGCACCAGTGTTTGAGGAAGGAGCATGCTGCTAACTCTGTGAGGGGAAAAAAAAACTACTTTCTTTTTTCATTTAAATAGAGTATGGTCAAGGAAGAATCCATCGTTAGAGTGGGCTGTTAAAGGGTCAGTTGTAAGGGGCAGGGCACTAATTTCTAATGATAAAAATGACATATTTTATCTCCATTGTAAATAACTTTCAACCCCATTGAAGAAGTTGTAATAGAGAATTCAAGATGAAGAAGCCATACCAAACCGTCTTTTGCTGTGTAACCAACCATCAAGGTGCAGTAGCTTACAACCAGCTTTTTTATTCAAGGTTTGTTTTTTTTTTTTTTGATGTGGCCCTTTTTAATGTCTGTGTTAAATCTGTTGCAATATTGCTTCTATTTTATGTTTTGGGTTGTTTTGGCCAGGAGGCATGTGGGTTCTTAGCTCCCCAACCAGGGATCAAACTTGCACCCCCTGCATTGGAAGGGGGAGTCTTAACCACTGGACTGCCAGGGAAGTCCTGACAACCAGCTTTTATAACCTCCTGATTATCTGGCAACCTGGGATGGTTCAGCTGTGCAGATGTGCTCCCCTGGACTGGGGTTACTCAAGAGGGTGCCATCAGATGGGGGCATGGCTGGGAGCTGATCTGTCTTAGAAGGCCTCACTCACATGTCTGGTATTTAATGCTGGCTGTTAGCTGAGCTGGTGAAAGTGACTCGGCCCTGCACCTCCAAGAGTCTAGCTGAGTTTGTTCACGGGTTGCTGGCCACACAGCTCCCAAGTGCAAACCCCAAGATACAAGCACTTTTCAAGCCTCGCTTGTGGGATATTTGTTGTACCCCACTGACCAAAACCTGTTGTGCAGCCATGCCCATGATCAGGGTCAGGCAGGCAGGAAACACTCAGTGCTGTGTTTATAGAGAGGGATGAATTGGGACTGTCACTCTGACAATTGACCGTGAAAGTATTCTTGGGAATATTTTTATCTGTTTCTATCAGACTGAAATTAGGGGACTTAGAATCATGCAGTCATGGTACAGAAAGGATCTTAGGTGTCTCTGAGTCTAAACCCTTCCTTTGACAGATAAGGCAACTTAAATTCAGATAGATCACCTTTACGCCTAAGATCACATGATGAACTTGATAATCCACTTGTTATGAAGACACGGGAAAGCATCTGGAATCACTGAGACAGTAGTTGATTTAGTGTGTAGAATAAGTTAAAATGGTTTTTACTGGTTAAAAAAAAAAAAAGAAAAACATTTCCTCAGGACTAGACAGTCTGGAAAATATTTTAGGAAAGAAAAGATGGAGCTCAGGTCAGCAGGTGAATAGTTAGATGTAATAAGAGAAAACCAACTGAAAGCTCAAGGTATCATGTTTTCCTCTTATTCTTTTAGATTCACAAGGTAGTGTTTCTCAAATTGTTTGCATATGAATCACCTGGAATCTTGTTAAAATGCCAATTCTGATTCAGGAGACAGAGCCTGAGGTAGCAACAGTAACCAGTTCCCAGGCCAGAGCCGATGCTGCTGGTCTAAGGACCAAGATGGTCCAGAAGCTGGGCTCCTCTATCCAGTTCCTCACCTCTCATCTCTATTTGGGCTTCCCAGGTGGTGCTCGTGGTAAAGAATCCACCTGCCAGTGCAGGAGATGCAAGGGACTCAGCTTCGAGTCCTGGGTTCGGAAGATCCCCTGGAGGAGGGCACAGCAACCAACTCTTGCCTGGAGAATCCCATGGATATAGGAGCCTGTAGTCCATGGCATTTGGAGTTTCCAGTAGAAAGAATTCTCCAGCACATTTGGCTTTTGGAGGCAGGAAACTAGCATTTGAGAAAGGCCTTCAAGTAGTGAGTCACTGGAGACTGTTTACAGAGGCAGCTCCCTACTGTGGAGGAGAGAGCAGAAGGCGGTGGGCAAGCCTCAAGTCCTCTGCCTCAACCGTCCTGGGCGAACTAACCAGAAAGGCAGGAGGAACTTAAATGTACGAAAGCTGGAACTAAAACCTAGGGAAGTGCAGGAAAACAAAACAGTATTAAAATGAGCTGACTCTTAAAACCATTCGGGTTATTTTTATTTTTTTCTCTCTTGGAATTGACAGCGGTTTATGTTGGTTGGTTAATTGGTTCCGTCTATTTTGTTGTCAACATCATTGTTTTTATGTGAACTAAGAATGCCTGACTGCCTTAAATACATGCTTGGTTGGCTTTCAACTTGGTCTACCTAAATCACTCAACAGGCAAGCAAAGATTTCTTTTCACTGCTTTCTATTGGAAAACGATAGTAGACCTGCATTTCATTCTATCCTAGTCATTTGCCTAACCGATGACCTGGGCCAGGTTACCCTCTCCAAAGCTTCAGTTTTCTCATCTATTAAAAGAGAAGAGCAATTCTGCCTGCACAAAATGGTGGTTAAGGACTAAAAGAAAAGACATATTTGAACCAGTTCACCCTCCTCCTGCTTTACTCTCTAAGACTCTCCTCATTGCTAAAGACTAAATTCTATTCTATTCCATCAATTCATATTGAAGTTTCACTATATGCAAAAAAAAAAAAAATCAACGAAGATTCCAGGGGAAATATAGAGCTAGTAAAACATAAGGCGGTCATATAAAGAACTCTAATAAAATCAGATAGTGGTAGGTATTACTTGCAATATAAAGCATGCTATGTTCTGATTTTACACAGAGAAATTACTCCCTATTTTCCTGTAATTTACATAACAGAAGTTGGTCCCATAATTCACACTCAACTGCTGAAGTGTGCAAAATTCCCAGCAACTGCCACATTTGATGGAATTGTATTACACGCCGGAAAAAAAAAAAAAAAACAACTTTGAATAAGCTCTAATTGAGTCTGACATTCTGAAGATTACAAGAAAGAGTTGGAAATAATTTGGAAACTGCTGATTTGTATTAGGCATCAGATCAGATCAGATCAGTCGCTCAGTCGTGTCCGACTCTTTGCAACCCCATGAATCGCAGCACACTAGGCCTCCCTGTCCATCATCAACTCCAGGAGTTCACTCAGACTCATGTCCATCGAGTCAGATGCCATCCAACCATCTCATCCTCTGTCGTCCCCTTCTCCTCTTGCCCCCAATCCCTCCCAGCATCAGAGTCTTTTCCAATGAGTCAACTCTTCGCATGAGGTGGCCAAAGTACTGGAGTTTCAGCTTTAGCATCATTCCTTCCAAAGAAATCCCAGGGCTGATCTCCTTTAGAACGGACTGATTGGTTCTCCTTGCAGTCCAAGGGACTCTCAAGAGTCTTCTCCAACACCACAGTTCAAAAGCATCAATTCTTCGGCGCTCAGCCTTCTTAACAGTCCAACTCTCACATCCATACATGACCATAGGAAAAACCATAGCCTTGACTAGACGAACCTTTGTTGGCAAAGTAATGTCTCTGGTTTTGAATATGCTACCTAGGTTGGTCATAACTTTCTTTCCAAGGAGTAAGCGTCTTTTAATTTCATGGCTGCAGTCACCATCTGCAGTGATTTTGCAGCCCAGAAAAATAAAGTCTGACACTGTTTCCACTGTTTCCCCATCTATTTCCCATGAAGTGATGGGACCAGATGCCATGATCTTCGTTTTCTGAATATTGAGCTTTAAGCCAACTTTTTCACTCTCCTCTTTCACTTTCATCAAGAGGCTTTTTAGTTCCTCTTCACTTTCTGCCATAAGGGTGGTGTCATCTGCATATCTGAGGTTATTGATATTTCTCCCAGCAATCTTGATTCCAGCTTGTGTTTCTTCCAGTCCAGCGTTTCTCATGATGTACTCTGCATATAAGTTAAATAAACAGGGTGACAAAATACAGCCTCGACGTACTCCTTTTCCTATTTGGAACCAGTCTGTTGTTCCATGTCCAGTTCTAACTGGTGCTTCCTGACCTGCATACAAATTTCTCAAGAGGCAGATCAGGTGGTCTGGTATTCCCATCTCTTTCAGAATTTTCCACAGTTTATTGTGATCCACACAGTCAAAGGCTTTGGCATGGTCAATAAAGCAGAAATAGATATTTTTCTGGAACTCTCTCGCTTTTTCGATGATCCAGCGGATGTTGGCAATTTGATCTCTGGTTCCTCTGCCTTTTCTAAAACCAGCTTGAACATCAGGAAGTTCACAGTTCACATGAAACAGAGATTAAAAGTTTTCAAAGTGAGATTATTTTGTCAATTGGACATGACAAAAGAAGAAAATATAGATTATTTTTCCAAGCTTTGAAAATCCCGTTCTGTTGTGATGAGATTGCACTAGGAGAAAAAAAATAACATTTATTGAACATCTCGAAGTTCCAAATATTAGGACGGAGTCTTCATTTATCATTTTATTTGATCCTGTTGATGTCCCAAAGAACCCGAGAAAGCTATTGATCAGCAAAGGAACACCCTGCAGTAAGGAAGAACTCAGTCTTGAGAAAGAATGGTTTTAGAGCTGAGCTGGTGACTTTGAAGAGGATCTTGCAAGAGAAAGGATTTGTTGGAATTGGGCAAAATTTACGATTTATTATTATTTACTTCAGGTTAGTAAGCACACTAAGGGGAAAATTCTGATGGGAATTGCAACAAGCAGGCTGTTTTTTCCCTTTTCCCTGAGTCTCCTCCTCACCCCTAGTGTCTCAGGATGAGACCGTATTTGGAGGTGGGGACACCTTTGAATAAGACATCAAGAGGGTAAGCGAGGTCATATGGGTGGGCCTTCATCCCATTTGACTGATGTCCTCATAAGAAGAGAACACTGGAACACAGACACACACAACAGGGAAGTCCACGTGAAGACAAAGGGGAAGACAACCATCCAAAAGCCAACGAGAGAAGCTTCAGAAGAAACCAAACCTGCCACAACTTGACCTTGGACTCTAGTGTCCAGAACTGTAAGAAAATAATTTCCTGCTGTCTAAGCCACCCGGGCTGTGGTACTTTGCTATGACAGCCCTCGAAAACGCATACAGCAGGTTCAGAGTCTTTTCTAGATGTGGGCACTTCCAAAGAAGAAGGTTAAGTAACACACCCAAGATGACATAGCTATGAAGGTGACCCAAGAATCCTAACTTCAGTCAACCGGACCTCAAAACCAAGTTCTCATCTATGTTGAACTTTAAAGCAGAAATAATTATAAATACGGACTAAATAGAAAGTACTGGGGCTTTGCTGTACCTTTTATCAGATGGTCGGTTTCATGGGGCAGGAAAACAGCACTGGATGCCCATGGGTTTTTTTCCCTACATCCTCCAGGCTAGGTTAGCTTTGACTGTTCACAGGATATAAGGACCAGAAAGAGAGAATACTCTTGTGTCTCCTGCCCTCCCCCACCCCAACCCCAACACCTCTTCAGCCCTGACCTTTTGTGAGTGCAGAGACTCTGAAACTTCCAACTGCCAGTACCTGCAACTCATCACCTGAGTGGGTTCCCAGGGCCCTGGAGCCCATCTGGCCTGTGTTCAGGGCAGACAGGAGGCTCTGGGCAGTGAGTAACCCTGTCTTCCTGAAGCAGCTCTTAACCAATGACCCATGGAGTTGGTGGATAAATTCCCCAGCACTGTCCTCCCTCAAGCAGAATAACCCTATTCCCACAGCTCCCAGTAGGACTGACCCCTAGAGGTGTCATGCCCATGGAGGTAACTGGCTTGATGATTCCCTCTTTATGGCTGCCATCCCTCCCCTACTGGTGCTTCCAGGATCACCTCCCAAATTAGCTGTTTGCACTCAACTCCTTGTTTTCGTGTTACCAAGCCCAAGCTCGTTCTGCTCACCATGCAAAAGGCCAATAAATCAGAAGACAAGTTGTTGGAGCAAGGAATGATGACTTTAATCAGAAGGCCGACAGACCAGGGAGATGACAGACTGGCGTCTCCAAGAACCATCTCATCTCAGGATTCAGGGCTTCCCTGGTGGCTCAGACCATAAAGAATCTGCCTGCAATTCAGGAGAACCAGGTTTGATCCCTGGGTCAGGAAGATCTCCTAGAAAAGGGAATGGCAAACCGCTCCAGTATTCTTGCCTGGAGAATCCCATAGACAAGAGGACTGAGCAACTAACACTTTCACTTTCTCACTTTATATACAATAGAGAGAGGGGGAAGGGGCATTCAATGGCCCCTATCAATGGTAGAGCAGAACTATTAACTGGTTTCTGGTTGACAGTTGCTCACTTGGGAGGAGGAGGGGCCCATACAGGTGCCCAACCCATAGCTGAGTAGTACTGTTATAGCCAGGGTCTCTCTCTCAATGGAGCTGCAGGCCAGAGCCAGGGAGGGAAAGGCCCCTTACACCTTGGGTCCCATCTGGGACCACAGCTACATTAGGATGTGAATTAGAGACTTGAAGCTCTAACTCCTGCTCCAGTACCTCTGTGGACCTCTAGTTCTCTTAGGCTAAAGGCACATTCCTCAGGCTGACCTTGAAGACCCAGCATGACCCAGTCCTTATCAGGGTTCTCACCTTTAGCAACAGAAATAGACCCTGAGTAACTAAAGCAGAAAAGTCATTTATTAGAAGGGCTTCCCGTACAAAATCAGCTGGAAGGCAGGGGACCAGGCTTGTTCAGAGCTAAGCAGCCAAGGCACTGCTGAAAGGAGCACCATGTAGGACACCCCTGGGGACCCTGTGGCTACCTTGGTCCTGATCATTCTCCTGGGGCCAGATTCTGCGGCCAGACACCCCTCCCCTCCAACAACTGAATGCTTGGCTATCAGCAGCCCCCATGGGAAAGTCCCCATCCAGCACGTGCCTTCTTGGCCCGTACTCGAGTTATGGCCTGTGAAAAAGCTTTAGGCCTGCATGCAAGCATGGTGCCAGGATGTACACATCATTCTCCCTGCTCCAGGAGCAGGGGCAGTGAGAGTGTGTGTCAGTCGCTCAGTCATGTCCAACTCTTTGCAACCTTATGGACTATAGCCCGCCAGGCTCCTCTGTCCATGGGATTCTCCAGGCAAGAATACTGGAGTGGGTTGCCACGCCTTCCTCCAGGGGATCCTCAGAGCCAGGGATTGAACCCAGGTCTCTTATTTCTCCTGCACTGGCAGGTGGGTTCTTTATCACTATTGTTACCTGGGAAGCCCACAGTGGGAGTGGGGACACCCCAAATAGGCAGCTTGTGCTCAGATAGTGGGTGATCCAGAGCCAGTGCCCTCCTATCCCCCAGACCCCTCCTTGCCCTGAAGTCCAGCCCACACCTCCTTCTGCCATAAAAAGTGATATTCTCTGTTCCCCTCTTCTGTCCCATCAATGCCCATTGCTTCAGAATTCAGGTCAGCCTTCCTCTCTGGGAAGCTTTTCCTGAGACTGCGAACAGGTCAGATCCCCCACAAATGTAGGCACAACAGCTGTCCTCTGAGAACCACAACCCTTGTCCTTGCATCCATACTCAGCCCTTCCTTGAGGTCAGCTCCTTGGGGACGGGGGCCGTGTCCATCGCCTTCGCTCACCTCCTGTGATCAACGCCAAGCAGAAGTCCCAGCACAGATTAGGCACCAACTAGATAGCTGCTGAAGAAACGCACGAGCACATTCTTCAACAGTTCAGTTTAGATTCTACTCAAATCACAGCTTGTCAGTAGCTGAAAGCATTGCCCTTTGGGCTTGGAGGTGAGGCAGCTCAGATTTTGCTCCCCCCCCTTTTTTTTTAAAGCCACTGGTAATTTTTCAAAAAATGGTTACTAATTTATTTGTTCATTCATCTCTGTAGTTTATTTGGCTGTGCCAGGTCTGAACTGCTACATGTGGGATATTCAGTCTTCATTGTGGCATGAGGGATATTTAGTTGAAGCATGTGAACTCTTAGTTGCAGCATTGGGATCTAGTTCCCTGACCCAGGATTGAAGCCCAGGCACCCTGCCTTGGGAGCGTGGAGTCAGCCACTGGACCACCAGGGAAGTCCCGAGGCAGTTCAGATTTTCAGTGACATACCTGTCCTCTTGTGACAGACACTAAAATAATCCAATGAAACCTGTGGCCCTCCTGATTGCTGCTGCTGCTAAGTCACTTCAGTAGTGTCTGACTGTGCGACCCATAGACGGCAGCCCACCAGGCTCCCCTGTCCCTGGGATTCTCAAGGCAAGAACACTGGAGTGGGTTGCCATTTCCTTCCCCAACGACTGCCGCATAACAAATCTCCCCAAAGCCCAGAGGCTAAAAATACCAACTGGTGAATATAGTCCATTCATCTGTGAGCTGGGTGGGGTAAGCTGGTCTAAGCCGGGCTCTGATGAAGGTGGTACTGCTCCTGCCAGCAGTGGGCGATCCTGGACACATGCTCCTAGTGACAACGACCAAAGCAGAGGAGTCCGGGCCCCCTTGAAGCCGCAGCTCAGTTTGGTCCCCTGTCACATCTGCCCACTTGCCTTCGATGATCAAACCCAAAGTCAAGAGGTGGGGAAATATATTGTATTTACAGTGAGGGGTGAAAAATCACGGCCACCAAGGCAGTCAATCAAAAGATCAGAGGTCAAGTACCTGACGAGACGCACTTAGAACAACAAATGGCCAGTTGACATTCATCTTCTCAGTCAGAAAGTAGGTTAGATTTCCTTTGAAAAGCAATATCCTTCAAAACTGTCAAAGAGTCAAAGGTAAGAAAAGTTTATAAATTGTCATAGCCAAGAAAGAATAAGGAAACATGAAGACAAAAAAACATAAAATGTGGAATTCTAGATGGGATTATGGGACAGAAAAAGGACATTAGATAAAATCTAAGAAAATTCAATTAACTTCCCAGGTGGCACAGTGGTAAAGGATCCACCTGCCAATGCAGGAGACACAAGAGACTCGGGTTTGATCCCTGGGTCAGGATGATCTCCTGTAGGAAGCAATGGCAACCCACTCTAGTATTCTTGCCTGGAGAATCCCATGAACAGAGGAGCCTGGTGGGCTAAAGTCTACGGGGTCACAAAAGTCGGACATGACTGAGCACACACATACAAGTATGTGTGTGTACAAGGGCAGATTATTATTGTCAGTTAATAAAAATGCTTAGTTGTGAGAAATGTACCAAACTAATGTGAGATGCTAATAGGAAAGAGAGTGTGGGGAACATGGGCATTCTCTGTACTTCCAACTTTTCTAAAACTGTTTAAACAAAAAAGCAGTCAGGTATGGAATATGGTTTGTAATAGCAAGAAAAATCTGTCCCTCAGAGTCATCAAATACATGGCCTTACTACTGTTTTACAAATGTCAGATTTGCTGCCTAATGGGAGGATGGTGGAGGTGGGGACCCCCTTTTCTGGGACGCTATGACCAGTGATTACTTTCACCTGAGAGGCACTGGACCTATGTAGGGAGGGCTCCCATCTGCCAGAAGGAAACAGCTTCCTGCAGTTGCCCGGGAGGTCATGAAGCTGCCTGCCCTGCCCTGCCCTTAATCCTATCCCTAAAGTGAAGTGATTCTGCATCCAGATTATTCAAGAGACCCCTGCCTCTATTTTCTCAACTTTTAAAAAACTACTCTCTAAAACCTGTAGTAGCTTTCAGCTGCTGCCAAATTATAAAGACCTTTTGGTTACTCTTGCCTGGAAAATCCCATGGACAGAGGAGCCTGGTAGGCTGCAGTCCACGGGGTCGCGAAGAGTCGGACACGACTGAGTGACTTCACTTTGACTTTTCACTTTCCTGCATTGGAGAAGGAAATGGCAACCCACTCCAGTGTTCTTGCCTGGAGAATCCCAGGGACGGGGGAGCCTGGTGGGCTGCCGTCTATGGGGTCGCACAGAGTCGGACACGACTGAAGTGACTTAACCTAACCTTAAAGTGAAGAGAAACTCACTCAGTTGTGTCTGACCCTTTGTGACCCCATGGACAGAAGCCTGCCAGGTTCCTCTGTCTGTGGGATTCTCCAGGCAAGATTACTGGAGGGTGCTGCCATTTCCTTCTCCAGGGGATCTTCCCAACCCTAGGATTAAACCCTGGCCTTTTGCACTGCAGGCAGATTCTTTACTCTCTGAACCACCAGGGATTTGAGGACCCTAACCCTAATCTTAATCCCGGCCCTGGGGCCTTCCTTTGGGCTCCCTCGAGCCTTGTCCCGCTGCAGTCTTGCTCCTCTGGGCACCGGCACCCTCTGGTCATTCCTCTTCTTCTCCTGTTTCCTCAGCTCTACATGAAGTCAGACTGGATAAGTTCTAGACCCAGCACCAAACTTTGAAGATTTTGGAATAACACAATGCAAACAGGCTGACAAAAATCCACACCTACAATGTGATCAGGGGGGCCACTTCAGTTTCATGTATTCCTCAGAATCTAATTTAAATCCTACCTCCTTCTGAGATGGCTTCCTTGACTGCCCCAGCCTTCATCATATGTGCTTCCTCTGGACACATGACATCCTTACATTACAGGATAATATACCTGTGTTAGGGCATCTCAGCCTGACTGTGAGCTCCTTGGAGGAAGGGACCAACTTGAATGCAATATATATCCTCCAAAGATTAATGGGAAGCTAGGTCCTCTGCCCCCAACCTCCACCTGCCAAACACCCAAGGAAGACCCATGCTCTGCACCCCTTCCCTGGGGCAAAACCAGCTGTCTGAGGCTGCAGGCAGCTCACCGGCATTGCTGCTGCCATGGCAACCAGCGTCCCTCAAGCAGACCATGCTCCATGGAGTCCTGGAGCAGCTGCTACCACTGGTCTCCACCAGTGCCATTTCTGCTTCCCTGAATTTGATATTTTCTGGGATAATAATACAAATTAAGGTATTTGCTGGTTTCTATTACCAGTTTTTGGTAAATTGCTTTTTCCATATAAATGCATGGGAAAGAAATTGTCAGCAAACATACCATTTATTTTACTGAGAAAAAGCTTTAAATGCTCAGTCATATTTTTCTAATACAATTCAGCGCTTCCAAATTTATTTACTGCCGCCTCAGTAAGTCCAAGTAAATCATTCTTTTATACACACACGCCATGCCCTTGTTGAGAAGAGATTTGTTAATAGTCTGTTTGTTGGGTCCTGACTATACACCTAGAACAATTGTAATGAAATTCTAGTTTATAGTGGAATGAATGCTAGCAAAGAATTCTTCCTTCATCCTTCAAGGAGTTCTAGTTTAGAGATGCTGGGGAAATGGAAAAACAAAGCAGGCTAAAGGGAATTTAAGCTGACCATCCAGTCCCTAAAATTCAGTTTCCAAACAACAGTTATAAAACATTTTAAAACTTAGGTTTTATTGCATATTTAGAAATATAATTAATTTAATAGTTTTTTCTTTGACTTCTCCCAGAGAAATTTTTGGAGCCTGGGAGTTTGTGCATGTTTTCCACAATTAAGTTTCTTCCTCATGTGTGTCTTTTTAGTAAACATATGCTTATATTTACATATAGTATATGATTATATGTAATTATATATAATATATGCTTTTATACACAATATAAGGTATATAAAATATATTTTTAGGGTAAATGTTTATATTTTGCTTATATTTATATATAATTTATATTATTACATATTTGATAAATCATATTATTAAAATGTAATACAAGATATAATATTTTGTACATACTTATATATAATTTAAATGTTAGTCTATGACTTAACATATAATGTAAATATAGAGTATGTGTAACTAAATAAATAGTTCATACAAATTAATATACATTAAAAGAGAAAAGTGAAAGTCACTCATTCATGTCCAACTCTTTGCCATCCCATGGACTATACAGTCCATAGAATTCTCCAGATCAGAATACTGGAGGGGGTAGCCTTTCCCTTCTCCAGTGGATCTTCCTGACCCAGGAATCAAACCAGGGTCTCCTGCGTTGCAGGTGGACTCTACCAACTGAGCTATCAGGGCTTCCATTGTGGATCAGCTGGTAAAGAATCCTCCTGCAACGTGGGAAACCTGGGTCCGATCCCTGGGTTCGGAAGATCCCCTGGAGAAGGAAACAGCTACCCACTCCAGTATTCTGTCCTGGAGAATTCTATAGACTGTATAGTCCATGGGGTCACAGAGTCAGACACAACTGAGGGACTTTCACTTAATATACATAATGCATATATTTTAGTAGTGAGGACATCTCTAATGTAGACAATTAACTGGCTTTAAATGTCAGAAAAAGCACTTGTTTTACTAATTACATTTGGAGAAAGAGGGTGATACAGAGGGGAAGGAAGAGGAGAGTAGGAAAGGCCAATTCAAAGCTGGAAATGGTTTTTGAGATTATGTTTTAATGGCCTGGAAGATGAGGTCCAAAGCAGGTATCACTATCATCCAGCTTGCCTGTGACTGAGCTGTAGTAAACAATGAATGATTCTTACCTTTTTTTTTTTTGGCATGCCGTACGGCTTACGGGATCTTGGTTCCCCAGTTCAGTTCAGTTCAGTTCAGTCGCTCAGTCGTGTCCAACTCTGCGACCCCATGAATCACAGCACGCCAGGCCTCCCTGTCCATCACCAACTCCTGGAGTTCACTTAGACTCATGTCCATCGAGTCAGTGATGCCATCCAGCCATCTCATCCTCTGTCGTCCCCTTCTCCTCTTGCCCCCAATCCCTCCCAGCATCAGAGTCTTTTCCAATGAGTCAACTCTTCCCATGAGGTGGCCAAAGTACTGGAGTTTCAGCTTTAGCATCATTCCTTCCAAAGAAATCCCAGGGCTGATCTCCTTCAGAATGGACTGGTTGGATCTCCTTGCAGTCCAAGGGACTCTCAAGAGTCTTCTCCAACACCACAGTTCAAAAGCATCAATTCTTCGGCGCTCAGCCTTCTTCACAATCCAACACTCACATCCATACATGACCACAGGAAAAACCATAGCTTTGACTAGACGGACCTTTGTTGGCAAAGTAATGTCTCTGCTTTTGAATATGCTATCTAGGTTGGTCATTACTTTCCTTCCAAGGAGCAAGCGTCTTTTAATTTCATGGCTGCAGTCACCATCTGCAGTGATTTTGGAGCCCAGAAAAATAAAGTCTGACACTGTTTCCACTGTTTCCTCATCTATTTGCCATGAAGTGATGGGACCAGATGCCATGATCTTTGTTTTCTGAATGCTGAGCTTTAAGCCAACTTTTTCACTCTCCTCTTTCACTTTCATCAAGAGGCTTTTGAGTTCCTCTTCACTTTCTGCCATAAGGGTGGTGTCATCTGCATATCTGAGGTTATTGATATTTCTCCTGGCAATCTTGATTCCAACTTGTGCTTCTTTCAGTCCAGCGGTTCTCATGATGTACTCTGCATATAAGTTAAATAAGCAGGGTGACAATATACAGCCTTGACGTACTCCTTTTCCTATTTGGAACCAGTCTGTTGTTCCATGTCCAGTTCTAACTGTTGCTTCCTGACCTGCATACAGATTTCTCAAGAGGCAGGTCGGGTGGTCTGGTATTCCCATCTCTTTCAGAATTTTCCACAGTTTATTGTGATCCACACAGTCAAAGGCTTTGGCATAGTCAATAAAGCAGAAATAGATGTTTTTGTGGAACTCTCTTGCTTTTTCCCAACCAGGGATCAAATCCGTGTCTCCTGTGTTGGAAGTGCAGTCTTAACCACTGGAGCACCAGAGAAATCCCCAAACCATTTATATCTCTACTTGAATTGTGAGAAACCAGGAAAACACTCAAAATCTCCACTGTACACACCCAAAGTCAATTACCAGAGCTTTGGCGGTACCCAGCAATCAGCAGCCAGGCTGCCCACAGGCCCTCCTCTCTTCCCCCAGCCAGCCAGGGGGCTGTCCACCACTGGTTTCCAGAATCCTCGATGTTACTTTCTCCTCTAGCTCCATGAGCAGATTGAAAATCGTGTGCTGACTTTTTAATTAAAAATAATAATAATTAAAGGACTAAACACAGAGTTGACTAGAAACAAACCATTATTCTTCCTTAATCACTTAAGGCTGAGCAATTTATCTTTCTATTTGGCAAACTCTCAAAAAGAATAAATCAATGTTATTCTGAAATTCAATGACTCAGAGGTTTTGGAGAAAAATAAACCTCCCAAGGCATCACAAAAAGGCAAGAACCAGGATGAGTTCCACCAGTGAAAACAGATCATCAATTTTACTAGATATATACGAGCTAACCCCAAAGCACCTTAACTTCTTTATGCCATCTTTTACATTTTTGATATCGATTTCATAAAAATGTCCCCAATTATTCAAAAGCAAGCTCACTTTACATATAAAGTTTTCTGATAAAAAGCAGATACATTCTGTTTCATCACCATATTGTCTAACATTTCAAGTTGTAGAGATTTAAAATGCCTGGTACCTATATTCAAGCACAAGTAATGTTACAAAACAGGTGATTATCAGCTTGGAAGTCTTTCAACTTGCATATGCGTGACTTCACAACTGACATAGCATGATCAAAAGTGTTAATTCATTTGTTTTTATCATGTCCTATATTCCTAAAACTCACAGAAGTAACCTACAAAGTATTGCTCATTGTAGAAAATTCAAGAAATATATGTAGGAAGAAAACCCTCCATATCAAGCCCATCTTTCACTTTTACCTCCAGGGGTGACCACTATGATAAGTTTGTTATCTCTCCTTCTGAAAGCATGCTGCCCTAGAGGATATAATGTTAGCTATAAAGGGCTACATGATATTAAATAGCCACATTTTTTAAAAGTAAAAGTGAAATTAATAGTATATTTGGTATAATCCATTATATCCCAAATATTATAATTTTATCATGCGGTCAGTATAAAACTATAGTGGGATGTTTTGCATTCTTTGCTGGTACTGGGTCTTCAGAACCCAGTGTATGTTTTATACTTGCAGAATATCTCACTTCAAACTGATCACATTTCAAGCACTCAGTAGCTACATGGGACAGTGGCTATCTACTGGACCATTTGGCCCCACATGTTTCTTCCTATATAGATCGAGAGTATGGTGTGTGTGTGTGCGGGCATGCGTGAAAAAGAAAGAAAGAGAGAGAGGTATGGGATGGTAGATCAGTTAAGAGGTCTTTGCTGCCAGTAACAGAACTAATAATAGCTTAAATAATAAAAGCCCTAATTAGCCTGTGTAACAGAAATCAAGATTTCCAAAGCTATCATTTCCAAGTCTGGGCCAACAACTAATAGTCAAGGCTCTGGTTTGGTGTCTCTGAAGGTCTCTCAACCTTTCTCATGGTTGCAGGATGGCTGCTGTCAGTTCAGAGAATGCATCTTCATCTACCAGCCTCCAAAGACAGGAAGCAGGATGGCTGGGGAAGTGAGAATAGGCCCTCCCTTTATTCATGGAAGGAAAAGCCTCTCCTAGATTCCCACTTGATAGCTCATGGGCCAGAACACATCACATAGCCTTCCCTAATCACAGGAAAACTGAGTAAACAGGTGTCAAGGAGAGTGGGGTCAAGAAGGGGTAGCAGGTAGGCCCCCATAGATCAAGTACAGCTCTAGGAGTGGAGTTCCCAGCTAAAACGGCACATTCGCTGTAAAGTCAGACAGACTTTAAACACACAACCCACATGGGCTGTGCCAATTTACACTTCCTCCAAAAATAGATTTAAAAAAAAAAACTATGTTTCACCACATCTGCAGCAGCACTGGCATGATTGGATTTTCAAATATCCCTTTACAGTTTACGCTTTTATGAGCACAGCCTTCTTTCTGCCCAGAAGTTAGATGACTTCCCCAGGTCATAGCAAGCAGAGACTGACCCAAGAACCACATCTTAAATCCAGGTCTTCTGTTGACATACTGCTTCTTCTATTCTCAGCTGAGATCTGCCTGACAAGAATCGTTTATGGAAACTGAATGCATAATTATAGAACCTTAAACTTAATTTTATGACCAGTCTGAACACCCAGTGTAAGTTTCAGTCCCTTTCTAGCATAATCTCTGGCCTTTGTGAAAACCTATACACCGAATCCTCTTCTGAGCACCAGGCAGACAGATCCTGGGACCCTGAATGACCTTTCTGTTGTGATCTGCTCAGGATAATTTTTATTCTTAAATAAACAATAAAAATCTCACAGTGCTTTGTGCTCATCATCTAATGTGATTTGAAAAACAGAAAAAAAATGTAAAAACCTGTAAGATTGGCATAAATGTCCAAATTTACTTAAGTCATCATCACTGAGACTTAGAGAAGTAGAGTGATCAAGATCAAATATGTGAGCAGGAACCCAAGTCTTAGATTCTTGAGCATGAAAGAAAGGCTTAGATGCTAGTGGTGAGGAGAGGAGTGGTGAGGAGAGGATTCCATTTCTCATATTATCAAAACCTTCCCAATGGTCTAGGCACTGGATGTAGTAATAATTACAGCTCACACCTACACAGCGTCTACTATGTGCTCATCACCATTCTGAGCCCTTTGTATTTGTTATCATACTGAATTTTCACAGTAGTTTTATAAGGTTGTGTATCAGTCAGCTATTTCTCATAACAAAGAGACTTTCCGGAGCCTACAGTAGGTGTTCAGTTCTCATTAACGTGTATGTAGCTGGGCTGCCGTTCAGTTGATTAGAGGAGGCTCAACTAGATGTGGCTCTAAGCCAAGGACTGGGTTCAAGTTTGTTCTGATTATCTTATCACTTAATGACCAATGGGTTATCTGACAGAAATCAAAAATTCCCAAAGGAAAAACAGAAACACCTGATTCCTTATATATGTAGGTTTCCTACGGTCCCCATAATTATACTCACATCCTATTGGCCTAAGCAAGTTACATGACCAAGCCCAAACTCAATAGAATGGGAAATATGTTCCACCCATAAAGGCTGACGAGGACAGAGGGTGACTATCTGCTGTACAATAATTTACTTTAGGAGAATTTTATTATTATTCCTTGTCTTTAAGGTGCAGAAACTAAAGAGAGATTAAGAAACATTCTGAAAGTTTCTGTGCAGCTAAAAAGTTCTAGAGTTGAGATGAAGTAATTCTAAGATGAGTAAGACTCACTCTGTCTAGAACATGCTTCTCTTTCTTAACTCTCGCATTCATCAGCACAACAAAAAAATTCTGGTGCACCATCTCAATTTCCAGCTTTACTTAATCTTTTCAGCCACATCTATTGTCATGTCAACAAATTCACAGAAAACAACCCCCATCGTGTGTCTGTCTGTCTAACTCAAAGGGTTCACACTCATTGGATTGCACATAGAAATCGTATTTTCTCAGTGTTCCTAAATAGGAACTGTAGTCACTCCAGTGTCTGGGCAGAAATGGGAGATCTCCAAAAAGCAGAGAAATTCCACAATGTCCATCTGTATCACAGGATAGAATGGAATTGAGAATAGGTCACTAGATTTGATACATAGGCGGTTGCTGATTGAGCTGTCCTGTGAAATTCCTGGGTGAGGGCATCACCTGACGTGGGTTTCTTTAGAGCAATATGTGTCAAATTGTGGTCCGCTGGATCAGTACCAGGAGCACTACTTGGGAACTTGATAGAAATACACAGTCTCAGGCCCCACCCCAGACCCACAGAATCAGAATCCGGAGGCGGGAACCAGCAATTTGTGTTTTATCAAGCTCTCAGAGGCTTCTGATGCTGCTTCTAAATTTAAGAACCACTGCTCTAAGGGATTCTGAGCACACAGAGAAACACAGCTGCTACAGTGTTACAGGCGCTGACCTGCTAAAAAGGTTAACAGCTTTCTACTCTACTGTAGCTTTCACACTCTTGGTTCCCTGAGCTCCGCCTTCACTTTACAGCATATACAATGGATGGGTTTGCTTCCAGTCTTAGCCAGTGCCTGCAAGGAGGACCCCACTCTGTGTTAACTTGGGGTTTGGCTTCTCTAGAGATGGAAAGTTGGCAACATTTTCCTTTTTGAAAATTATGTAAATCATCTTGGATTGGATCTGAATCATTTTTTTTTCTTTTGCCATAAAGAATTTCAGTAGGATAATTGATGAAACTTGAATAAAGTGTGCAGATTAGATGATAGTGGTGTTTCAATGTTAATTTCCTGATTTCCGCAATTGAAATGTGGTTATGTCAGAGAATGTAATCGTTTTTAGGAAACACATGCTGACATATTTAAACTTAAAGGGGCATACTATTTACAACTTACTCTCAGATGGTTCAGGAAGAAAAATTGTGTGTATCTGGGTATGTGTGGAGACAGAAAAAATAATGATAAAGCAAATGTGGTAAATATAAGTATTTGGCATGTCTAAGTGAAGAATATGTGGGAATTCAATTTTGCCAACTTTTTCTATTGTTTCAAAATAAAAGTTTAAAACGGAAAAGCAAATAGAATCACCATGACAGTATGCATGCAACCAATTTCACAGGCTCTCAAGTTATTATTACCAAACGTGTCCTCATTATAAGCCACTTCATATACTTGTGGCTTCAAGTCCAGTTGTGAATCCATAGTGAGTTCACAGCATGTTCAGGTTTATCTGGTTCACTCTCTCATTTTACACCTATTGAAAAGGAAACCCGAGAGGTTAAGTCTCTCCCCGCAGGGGAACAGAGCCTGTCAGGATGACCTACCTGTTCAAGTCATCTGTGCCTGGAATTGCCTCTGCCAACACACTCTCAAGGTTAGGGGTGTGGAAGAGCATGGTAAGGGTGCTCTTTGGTTTCCAGAGAAGGTTTTCAGGCAGGAAACAGCTTTGTCTTAGTATGAGGCACCCCTTGAAGTGAAAATACTATTTCTCAACAGAGTCATCAGAATAAGAAAGGGCCGGGTACTTCAGGAACACTGAATTCATGTTTTTAATGTTTAGTATTTTTGAGGACTATGGGAAGGAGCACAGTACAATTAGAGTCAGAAAACTGTGGGTTAAAATTTACTAATTAGCTTGAGCAAACGGCTTCATTTCTCTAAGCCCCGATCTCTGCATCCACAAGAGATGGGTGGCAGTACTTCTCTCAGTGCAGTGACTTAAATCAAATGAAAGGATCCTGGGGGGATGTGTCTGGGGCCATGGTGATCGATGAGTTCTTTGCTCCCAAAAACAGGATGGCTGACTTTGGGGCAGAGAAGCTGATGGCAAAGATCCAGCTTGCAAGGGTCAAGAGGAAGATGCCTGGGCGGAGGGTGGGGGTGGGACAGGTAGGGAGCAGTTCCTAAAAGGAAGCTTCCGAGGTTTCTGACCTAAGACCTAGGATCGCAGGACAAGGACTTTCCATTCACACACTCATGGGTGTGGGATGAAGACCCTCTCCACCACCTGGATCTTCAGTAAAGCATATAGAATAGTGAGATTTCATTTTTAATTCATACATCCTCAGTGGTGTTGGGTTTCCCCCTGCAATTCCCTGACTAATTAGAAAGGCATTACAGTATAGTCAAGTGCCTTGGTTTCAAACTAGGACAAATCTGACCAAAAAAAAAAAAAGGCAATTTGAAATTGTGTGATGTGGGGCAAGTTCCTGAAATTTTGTGAGGTTCAATATCTTCTACTCATAAAATGGTGGGTAATTGTTCTGGTTACCAATGCTGTGTCATAAGTCACCCCTGAACTAGAGATGTGAAACAATCACAATTTCACTTTGGCTCATTGTTTCGTGGGTCAAGAATTTGGAAAAGGCTCAGCAGTTCCCATCAACAGGGTCCCTTGTAGTCCCACATGGCTATAGTCAGATGGACCCCTCCCACACCCATGGGTCCACAGGACCCATGCATGACCTTCAAGCACAGCAGCCTTAGGGTGGTTGGACCTCCATATGTGCAACTGGCTTCCTAGGTCTATAGGACCAAGTGAGCTTTCTGACCACCTGGTGATACTGGAAGTCAGGGAGCATTTCTTCCTCCACGTCCTACTGGTCGTATTGGTTTACAAGTCCATTCAGAGCACAGGGAGGATGTGGGTTCTACCTGTTGCTGAGAGGACCACTGAGGAACTTACAGACGTGTTTTAAAGCTGCCACTGCCCTTGTGGCTCAGATGGTAAAGAATCTGGCTGCAATGCAGAAAGACCTGGGTTCAATCCCTGAGTCTGGAAGATCCTCTGGAGAAGGGAATGGCAACCCACTTCAGTATTCTTGCCTGGAGAATCCCATGGACAGAGGAGTCTGACAGGCGACAGTCCATGGGGTCACAAAGAGTCATACACGACTGAATGACTAGCTTTTTTTTTTTTTTTAAATAAGATTACTGAAATCACTAGACATCCAATAATTGTATTCTACACATTGAGTTATTTTTGAGATTTTTATAGTTACCGGGTTATAGCAGAATAACAGGGTGCTACTTCTCATCAGTCAGAGAGACGTATGTTATGAGAGAAACATGGGTAGATGATATCATTTCATCAAGCCACAGTTTTATAAAAACCTAGTCACTTGAAACCAGGCTAGTGACTAGTTGAATGCCATCGATTGCTCAGATAACCAGACTGAATGACTTCTCCAGGTCCTTACAATGCATGGATCGCTAGTGTCCCTCCCCAGCACTGTGTGAATGTCACTGAATGGTAAGAGGCTGTCTAAATGGGCAGAGATATTGATTTTCTTTTCTACCTTTTCTGAAAGCTCTTTGCTTACCAGGTGCTGAGCAAACATCAGGCAAATAGCAGACCATGTAGAAACAGATCAAGTAAGCAGCAACAAAGGCATCCATGGCTTTCTGACCGTGAGGCTGGTTAAGTTCAGGAGCCCACAACTCTGGTTTTCTATTGGAAAGTACACACCTTTATTCACACTCTGCTCTCTGCCAATTGATAATACAACTCACCTAGTTGGTACTAAGTATCATCATGGAAAATGTTCCCAACCAACCCACAGAAATGAAGAGAGGTGAACATCTGTTCAGAGTGTGAAGGACAGGGTGTGCTGTGCGTTTCGGAGGATAGGGTGTGCATGCCAGGTGTTGGGGCAAAATTGCTTATAACCTTGGAAATGGTAAGAAAGGTCTGTCTTAGTCTATCTCAGTGGTGACAGATAAACCAGGATTTCTTTAATATAGAGGACATTGGAGAAACCACCCATAGGCTCTATATTGTCATTGTCACCCAGGGAAATTGAGTTGTGGTCATCTATTCTCAGGAAGAAAAGTCAACGTTTCCCCAGGGAAGCCAAGGGGAAGCAGATTAGAAGTCACCTGCTACTCACACCATCGACTAGTGACTAGGATGGAGAAGGGTCCCTCTGGATTCTAATTGGCTCTGTTTCCAATGTGAATTCCTAGAGAACCACAAAAGGGAATCTGCAAAGAGTGATACTTTTTAGTGATTTCACCAGATTTTCTATGGACTATAACTTTCCACAATACGGTAAAAAGCATAATGGCCCATTCAAGGGCTTGGTGTTAGGTTTTTGCAACATTCTTTAAGGAAAATTCCATAAAAAGACAGGTGTGCTAGGCTCCTCCTTTGGAGCACATTTTTGGCACTTGGTTTGAAGATCATCAATTTTGCCCTCAACTGTAGATAAGAACAGGATGCAGTGATTTCATTTCAAGCCTGAAAACAAAGTTTGCATTTTCTGCCCAGTTGCTAGAAGGAGCAAAAGAAGAAAGCCACCTTGTCTGACCTTACGAAGATGGCAGTCTTGCCTTCCCTGAAATGAATGGTAAAGTTATTTAAAAGTGTTGAGAGAGAAAAAAGAATAAGGTCTAAATGTCTCCATTCTGTATGTTATTCTTTGGCTTCAAGGACAGAAAACCAGAGATCAGGCAGGCACAGGACCTCTCCCTGAACCCATACACTTCTGCACCTGCCATCTCTCTGCACTCAGGCTTATTCTGCTGAAGATAAACTTGATTTCTTCATGCTATTCTTGTTGCTGTTTGGGTTGTTTTTTTTTTTCTTTTTAAATTTTATTATTTGTTGGAAAACAATTGCTTTACAATATTGTGTTAGTGTCTGCTGTACCATGAAGTGAATCAGCTATACATATATCCCCTCCCTCTTGACCTTTCTCCCACCCACCCCCATCCTACCCCACTAGGTCATCACAGAGCACCGAGCTGAACTCCCTGTGCGGTACATCAGTTTCCCACCAGGTATTTCACACATGATAGTGTATATATATCAGTGCTACTCTCCCAAGTCGTCCCACCCTCTTCCCTCATCCCATGTCTGCACATCTGTTCTCTATGTCTGCATCTCTATTTTTGCCTTGGAAATAGGTTCATCTGTACCATCTTTCCAGACTTCATAAAGTGACCTATTTGCTTTTTCTGTGGAATCATTTCGGAGCATAGCAACCCTGAATAAGATTCCCTTTCTCTTCAATAAATCTTTCATTTTAAAAAATCAAATAAATACTTAATGATTTCCTACTGTGCACCTGCTACATCTGAGAACTGAGAAACAAAGGGGATCAGGGTTCATATCTTCCAGGGCTTTGTCTGCCACTGGGAGGCACAAGTGTACCTTATTCGTAGAGCAATTAATAGATGATGTTGCAGTGGTAAAGAATCCACCTGCCAATGTGGGAGATGCAAGAGACCCAGTTTCAATCCCTGAGTTGGGAAGATCCCTTGGAGAAGGAAATGGCACCCCACTTTAGTATTCTTGCTTGGAAAATTCTATGGATGGAGGAGCCTGGCAGGCTATAGTCTATGGTGTCGCAAAAGTCAGACACAACTGATCACACAGGCACATATGTTGAAATTCAAAGAGAAGACAGTCTCAAAACTCTAGGAGTCTGCTGCTGCTGCTGCTAAGTCGCTTCAGTCGTGTCCGACTCTGTGCGACCCCATAGATGGCAGCCCACTAGGCTCCCCCGTCCCTGGGATTCTCCAGGCAAGAACACTGGAGTGGGTTGCCATTTCCTTCTCCAATGCATAAAAGTGAAAAGTGAAAGTCTAGACTCACCTAGAAGTCTAGGTGAGTCCAAATTGACAATAAAAACTTTGAGCAAACTGCCCTTCCTTCAAATTCAAGATAGCAGTCCCAGAAAGGCTGTGACAGTGTTCACACAGCATCTTGCTTTTGGGGTGATTTTGCAGAACACATCAACATGCCATGTGTTTTTTGCCAAGAGATCTATTTTTCAGGAGATCTATTCAACAATTAAATAATAAGAACTTACTCTAAAGACACCTTAAGGGTACATAGAACTTTTCAGTTTTCATATAAATTGAATGTGTAAAAGTGATTGAGAGACTTCACTGGTGGTCCAATGATTAAGATTCTGTGCTTCCAATGCAGGAGGCGTGTCTTTCAGCCTGCAAACTTCTTGGAAAGGGGTCAAAGTCCAAATTCTTTTATGTGAAATAAAACATGATGGAGCTCATCATGGGCTTCCCCGGGTGGCTCAGTGGTGACGAATCCGCCTACAATGTGGGAGACACAGGAGACTCAGGTTCGATCCCTAGGTCAGGAAAATCCCCTGGAGGAGAGCATGGCAACTCACTCCAGGATTCATGCCTGGAGAATCCCATGGACAGAGGAGCCTAGCCAGTTACAGTCCATGGGGTTGCATTCATGTTTGGAAGTAAAAAAAAACCAAAAAAGTGAATAGAAATCATGACCTGTCAGATAACGTCAGGCTCCCAGTGCAGACGAGGTGGTGGTGGAGCTGGTAAAGAGCTCTCACAGGCCCACTGCTCCATAAATGCAAAACTGTCATACGGAAAGGGCAGACTATTTGTTCTCTGAAAGTGAAACAAAATGTACTTTTACAATTGGTTTTGTCTGCCCCTAAGAAATTACAGTTTAACAGCGGGTACCATACCCAAGTTCAAGAACTGTGTGATGGTGCTAAATGACTATTCAAGTCCCAGCTGTATGGTTTAAACAACTTGTTTTCCGGGGGGTTACCAAAAATGCCAATGGCTGTGATCAGGAAACACAGCAGACATCACAGAATGGGGAGGGTATGGGCAATGGGATGTGTGTGGATTTTCTGACACACGAACGTTGAGGCATGAGTGCCTGCGCCCTAGATAGGAGGCCTGTGAGGACACGTGCAGATTTATAGGGAAACCAGCCTGGCTGGGTCATGGCAGAGGGACTGCAGGCTGGGCAGAAGGGGTGAGAACGCTCTGGCTCCTCGAGTCCCAAACTAAAGCACCTCTGCATTCCCCAGAAGTGGTGCTGGTGACTACAGAGAAAAGTATAGAATGTAGACATGTGACAGGGTGACAGCAACTTCCCTAGCTGACCATCTGCCTTCCCCACAAATCTCTGGCTAGAGAGGAAACAAGCCAGGCTGCCAGGAAATGACGTGTTCTTCTGGCCGGATCTGCCTGAGCACCTAACCCAGGAAGGACCATCTTCACACCTGAGGCAGCCCCAGCCCTCTAATCACACCCAGCATTGGAGTCATTGCAGCTGAGGCCCCAGAAATAATGTCACAGACACAAGTCCCATCCCTCTGTGCCATCTCCAAATTCCTGACCCACAGCATCCATAAATTAATGGTTGCTTGAAGCCCCTACACCTCAGGGTAATTAGTCAGCTGAACACAAACACTGACCTCTTGACCTGTCTCCATTCCCTTCTTGGCTTCTGGCATTTTTTATTGCAGCCCAGTTTGATTTTTCATACCTTTGTGGTTAATACGGTTATTTTTTTTTTCTGCTTAGATGCTTCTGAGACTTTGTCTCTATTGCTGCAATGCAAATATTCCCTGGAATATGACTAAGTATATATAGATCTCACATTATGACTCTTGCTGAGAATGTGGTGAGCCTTTCCAATTATAAAATCAAGTGTTTTGCTTTGTGTCTCTTCCAGTGGCTCCGAACAGTTTCTCCCGGCAGGAGTACTGTTAGCAGCACTGCCAAGCTGAGGAGCCAGCTCCCTGGTAAATTGGGAACCTTCAGTCTGAGTAACTCCCCACTACTGCGTGCCTCCTGTTACTGCCCTAGGTCTAAGGGCCAGCAGCAGGAGACAGTCAAGCAGCTTCTGAGCTGGACTTAAGGCTTCAGTTTACTCTTCATCACAGTGAACACAAGCAGTGGAAGGGTCACCAGTTAACATTCAGATCTCTCAGGACTGGAGGTTCAACCTTCGTCCTTTCTAATGTCCACGTAACCCACCCCTACAGGATGCTGCCTGTTATACAGTCCGTCCGTTAGATCTCAGAAATGATGCCTCACTGGCTATAAACTCTAAGCAAGATAATCCATCCAGAATGCTGGCATCAATACACACAAATAAGACAAAAAAGTCTGGGATCCCCCTGGTGGTCCTGTGGTTAAGACTTTGCTTCCAATACAGGGGGTGAGTGCAGGTTCAATCCCTGGTCAGTGAGTTAAGATCACACATGCCTTGCAACCAAAAAACAAGAACATAAAACAAAAGCAATATTGTAACAAATTCAATAAAAACTTTAAAAATGGTCCACATCAAAAAAAAAATCTTTAAAAATTAAAAAAAAAAGATAAGAAAGCCCACCCTTATCACCTCCTTTTGAGGCTTTTTAGTAAGGAGTTGAAGCTTCTGAAGTAAAAACACACAGGCAGCTTGAAGATGGAGATTTCCAGGGCACCAAGAACTGGTTATTTGACCTTAAATTACTCCCATTAGATATCAGTTGTGTTTGCTACTGAGCAGGCATTCAGGAATGTTCCCATCCCCCCATTAACTAGAACTTTTATGTTGAATCTGTTTCTCTGTTGTATTTCCTGTGTGCGTGCTTAGTGTTCAGTCATGTCTGACTCTTTGCAACCCCATGGATTGCAGAGTCTCTCACACTGCAGGCGGATTCTTTACCATCTGAGCCCCAAGGGAAGCCCTATATCCCATGACATACACATCGACAATTTTCTCTTCACCATTTTTATCTCTTTCTGATAAAACTGTGAAAATTTACCTTTATCATGACCAATCTGTTTCTGCATTGTCAATTCTGCTCTTTGCTGCTTTCAGAAAAATGTTCATTTTGCTTTTGTGCTTGGTATCCTCTTATTTGTGCTAGTTGTGTGACTCTGCGACCCCATGGACTGCAACCCACCAGGCTCCTCTGTCCTTGGGGACTCTCCAGGCAGGAATACTGGCGTGGGTTGCCATGCCCTCCTCCAGGGGATCTTCCCAACCCAGGGATTGAACCCATTGCAGGAGGATTCTTTACCAGCTGAGCCAGTAGGGAAACCTGCTGGCTCATGTTTGAGTTGTTCTATGTTTCATCAATTCCCTTTTTGTTTTCGTCCTGATGTGTTTTTTCCCCTCAGTCTTACAAATTTGTAGCATTAAAATCCTGATTTATGTCCTAATCAATATATCGAAGAATATCCTTCTGGTTCTGATGTTGAATCACTTTTTTGTACAATGCTTCTGCCTGAGTCTTCAGCATGACCTGCCTACCTTGTTCCTAGTATTTTTCTTTCCAGTTCTCCTATATGGGTTCCTTTTCCTCTGGGTCTTTTGTTTGTTTGTTTGTTTGTTTACTGCTATTTCTGAATGAAATAAGCTCTATCCAGATCCAGCATTTGCCCTCCGACTCACTGTTGGCTTGCACTTGGTCCTACCTAGCAGTTATACCACCTTCTCAGACACAGTGCTGGGAGCACATAGTTTGCCAAATTTCCAATGTCTAAAGGACTTTCAGGATTGAGATGGAATCTTCTCTTACACTCCCTGCATACTTCCCTGACACTCTGAACAAATGTCATGGCTAAAAATAGTGTGAACTGCCACCAGGGCTCTTCCTGGAAGTTTCTACTCACACAGATGGCACTCGGCTTTTGGGATTGACAGTTTCCAAAGTGAAATGCCCACCCTGGGCATTATTCTTCTCATGGCCATGACTGGAAGGCAAGAAATCTCACAGTGGACAAGGATATTTGTTCCAGCATAAGTCCAAAGCAATACACATGGCCAAACCCATATCAGTGGAACAGAGAAATACCCCTCCTTTAAGTGAGGTGGGAGGTCAGAGGCGGGTAAATAAATAAAAATTGTATAGTTCAACCAGTGGACGTTTCTGAATCAGGCCTTGGAAGATTGTGCCCAACTGGGTCACTGTCAGGATACTCAGTAGCCCCTCCCCATCTGAGTGCCCCCCCACCACTGCAGTCTACCCTATGAACTGAGTTTCTATAACCATCTCCACTTGCCTAATGTGATGTTTCTCAGATTTGTCTTCACACTAGTTCCTTTCCTCTGGACACCAAATCTGCAAAGTGCCCTGTTGAAAGTGAACTCCAGAACCAGACCAGATGTCTCAAAAACATTTGCTCTATCCTTTACCTAGGACCCTATTTCTCCTAAAGCATCCAGAGTTTGACTTTTCTTTTTTAGCTATTGCTCATTAACTATTATTCTTCTTTCATGTTAAGCTATGTGCATGTATGCTCAGTCATGTCTGACTCTTTGCAACCCATGGACTGTGGCTCCTCTGTCTATGGGATTCTCCAGCAAGAATACTGGAGTGGGTTGCCATTTCCTCCTCCAGGGGATCTTCCCAACCCAGGGATCGAACCTGAGTATCCTGGATTGGCAGGTACTTTCTTTATCAGTGAGTCACCACGGAGACATCTGAAACCCTCCCCTCCCACCAAGACACTCTTCTCTTCCCTGTAATTGTACAACGGATTATTTTTAACCTAAGAATAGCATTGGATGTCCATTTGCACTGTCATATTTTATTTAGTCCATATAAGCCAATCACTTCAACATGCTAATGTCCTTTGGTGTGAAGATCCTCGTCCATGAACTGGACCATTCCTCCTGAATTAGAATCATGCCTCAGCTGTTGATAGAAATAGTTCCAGTTACCCCACTATGGTCCTTCTACTACTAGATAAGTTTCATCGGCACCTTGATTCATCCAATAATATAGCTGCTTTGTTTCTTTTTCCAAAGAATTCTGGGTGCTCAGTTTCTCCATCAAACATCCTTCTTTCCTGTATGGGTATCTTCAGTAGAATTGGTCTACACGCAGCCTCACTTTCCCACCATAGATGTTAGCTCCTGTCCTGCATGTGGTAGGAAAAATACTGGCCCCCAAAGATGTCCATGACCTAAACCTTAGGTCATGAATCCTTAGGTCATTCATGAGAGCCCATGAATATGTTATGGTACATGGTGAGAGCTAAGTAAAGTTTCTAATCAGCTGGCTTTAAGATAGGGAGATTATCCTGGGTTATCCAGAGCTTGATCATCACAAATACTTCATCAGATGGAAGCAGAAGAGGAAGTGGTGCCATGTAAGAAGAATTTGATCCACTGTTGCTACCTTAGAAGTTGGAGGAAGGGTTTGTTGTTTAGTCCCTAAGTCGTGTCTGACTCTTTTGCAACTCCAAGGACTGTAGCCCGCCAGGCTCCTCTATCCATGGGATTTCCCAGGCAAGAATATTGAAGTGGGTTGCCATTTCCTTCTCCAGGGGATCTTCCCAACCTAGGGATCGAACCCATATCTCCAGCACTGGCAGGTGGATTCCTTACCACCGAGCCACCAGGGAAGACCTAGAGGAGGGGGACCATGAACCAATGAATGCATGCAGCCTGTAGCAGCAAAAAAAGGCAAGGAAATGGGGCCTTTGGAAGGAATACAGCCCTGCTCACAGCTCAATTGTAGACTTCTAGCCTTCAGGACTGTAAGAAAATAAATTCATGTTGCTTTAAGCTACTGAGTTTGGAGATGTGTTAGAGCAAGCATAGGAAAGGAGACTTCAGAATGAGAGGCTGTTCCCTCCTGGCATTTCTCAGAGTGCAGATCCAAGCACATGATGGTTTCTGTACCTTCCAGGAGCACAACTGCAAAGTCGGTGCGTGACTTTCTTCATTTGTTCTGCATTGCTGGGCTGGGGCTCGTTAATGCCGCGCACTGGGTGCTCTGTGCATTAAGTAGAAGAATTGATCACTCTGACCTTTATTCTTTGTTGGTGTTTCGTCATTCGTGGGCTGCTTGGCTTGACATATGAATTACTCTCCAGCCTCCTGGTGCGGGGGATGCACAGTCACCAGCCCCCGTGTATTTTAGACATATGCCAGTTGTCATTTCTACACACATCTCCTTTTCCACTCTTTCAATCTGGGATTGTTCCACTGGCAATTAATGAAATATGGATAAAAGGAAAGAACCGACAGGGCATTGCTATTGACAAAGAGGTTAGCCTTTGAGGAAGATGAAAAATACATGCCCTTTAGGAAGAACCCACGGAGAAATGGAATATTCAGTCCCCCCTTGCCAGGACTGAACCCTGTTCCTTAATTCATTGGTCTATGGTCCTAACCCCCAAAAACCAAACTTCAGTGTGTGTGAGTTTAAGAAAAGGAGATTGTAAATTTTCAAGACTCCACTTATGTTCTGTAGCGGACTACTTTTTGGCTTGTTCGCCAACTGAAAACGTGTAAAGAAACAATGCAACCTATATTATAGCCAATCAACAGTCAGCATATCCTTCCACGCTGAAGACATACCAGGCGTAAAGAATGTCTCAGGAAGCAAACAAGTCTAGAGGGTTTTCACTGCCCTCTCACCTCCTTTGTCTTAATCCTCCCTCTTCCAGGGCCTCCCGGTTCTAAGCCCTGCATCCTTTGTTATTGCTTTCAGTAAGCACTTCTCCCCGACTTGCAAGAAACTGCCCGAGAATTTGAAAATGACCTTTTCCATAAACTCCCATTCCTTCCTTGCACCAATCTCAATCAGCATCGTCAAGAAAAGCCGTCTCACTAATGAGCTCCTGCACACGTGTTGCTAAGTGGTAACACCTGGATGTGTTGCCGTCCCCAGAGGACTTGTTCTCCAAATCTTTTCAAGCAGAGACATAATCTGGATGCTGAAGGCTTAACTCTTCATGGCTGAAACCCAGTCAGTGTGCCCGTGTTCAGGGGAGGTGATCTGAATCATCCCCGGAAGCTCTCTTTGTGCCCCTCACATCCCATCATTTGCACCGCTGCTCAGAATTCTGCCCCTGCTTCCACACTCATAGAGGAGGTGGATCCCATAGACACGTTATCCATCCTCTGATAGACAGGAACATGTAACGTGTGCCACATGGTGTTCACCAAGGAACGGTCATTCCATATGATCCTCACCATCAGCCTGTCTGGTCAAGAATTCTACCATCTCGGTGCTATACACTGGGGGGTCCACAAACTTTCTGTAAAGGGCCAGAGAACACCTACTTCAGACTTGTGAGCCCCATGGCCTCAGTTGTTTGCACTTGCTCAGTCTCTCTCAGTCATATCCAACTCTTTGCCACCCCATGGTCTGTCGATGGAATTCTCCAAGCAAGGAGATTGGAGTGGATCGCCATTGCCTTCTCCAGGGAATCTTCCCGACCCAGGGATCAAAGCTAGGACTCCTGCATTGCAGGTGGATTCTTTACCATCTGAGCCACCAGAGAAGCCCATGGCCTCAGTTACAACCACTCAAATCTGCCATTGCAGTGAAGGAAGCCAGAGGCAGGAGATAAACAAATGAGCACAGCAGCATTTGACAAACTTTATTTACAAAACACCTCTGACCTAGATGAGGAAATCATGACTCAAGAGACCTGAGGGAGCTACTCAGAACACCTAAATAAGAAGCTAACCCCTTCTGCCAGGACTGAACCTGTTCTTTCCGGTTCTGAGTCCTAGGGCTGGTTCACTGCACCACAGTGCACGGTCTTTCGCGCTCAGGTAGAGCCATGACTTGAACCGAACCACCCACCCTCCCCACCCATCCTCTTTTTCCCCACACACATTTGTGGGGCAGCATCTGGGCTGGGATATCATCAGTACCCTGTGATCATGGAAGCAAAGCGAAGGCAACAAACCCATAGGACCAAGCCAGGTGCCCCTGACACTGCAGTTCTGCCTAAAGAGGCGACCGGCAGTAGACATAATTCATGAGACTTGCATTGTACCTGATGTCAGATTCACCTGTTCCTTCCAGAAGCACACTCTTGAACCCCCAGTCAAGTGTAGAACGGGGACTAGGGATCCTAGGGACATCCTACCCAGCATCCTCTGTTTGGCCCATTAGCAGAAGTGGACCAGGTACCATCATCACTATGGAGGCTGTGCAGGGGAGGAAGTTTCTGGAAGCTGTGTGTTCTAGGTTCAGCTGCAGCCACTCCCTCCCAGCTGGGTGCCACAAGCACCTTCTCTGTGGGCCCTGCTGGCTTCTCTTCACTTCTTACCTCTGTACCTTTCCAGGAAGACGGAGCACTGAGTGGGCGAGTCATGTGTGAGGACACTTGGAGGGGCCGCAGCTGGCGTGGACAGGGCAGAGCCTTCGCCTCACTCCTCCTCCTCCCCGCTTATGACCTCCTGGGAGCCTTCTGTGTTAGCCTGAGGTCCTTCTGCCCTCCTGCAGTGGGAATCAGAGCCGACCACCTGGCCAGCAGACTCTGCATCAAGTCATTATGTGTGTAGCCAAAAACTATTAATATGCTAAAGCCACTGAGCCTTGCTTTGCTTCTTTTCCACATTTCTCAGGAGAACCTCATTGAAAGGGTCACATCATTGTGATCCCAGACAGCATTTAGGGGTTCCTGGCATCCTCAGAAAGTCATCTTCTCAACTGTACCTCAGTCTAACCAGCCCTGCCCCAACACCTGGCACAGCTCCTACCATCTTTTAATGTTATTTTTTGTAATAAAATCCCCGAAACCCAACTTGTGACATTCTCTGTGGAAAGAGAACGTCAAGAGGAAGATTGAGATCAAGACGTTACACACACCTTCCAGCTGTAGTTTACCTCCTACAGGCATTCCCATCTCTGGTCTCTGTCCTTGGCTCTGCTAGAAGCATCTTTTGATCCCTCCCTAATTACACTGACTTAGCTCAAAGTATATCTTGTATACACAGCTTTAGATGATAGATAGCAATTTGTTAATATCTTGTCACTGAGAGGCAGTGACTGGAACTGTGGCCGGAGGCACACAACCGTATCCTCTCTTCTCAATTGATCGCCTTCATTCTTGAAAGATGGGCAAACCTCTCTAAATGAGGGAAATCAATACCGTGCATTCAACCATCGTTATGGCTTAACTCCCTGTTCTTTGAAAAGTTAAGCCCTGTGATTTGCCTATAATTGGACTTGCAGAGAAGTCATACCTGCCTACTCAAGGAGGAAATTAAGCCGCCAGACTCTCTGAATGTTCTCTGCCGGCTCCCTGCCCCCACCTCGGGTGAAGGACACCCGTGGGTCAAGTCTTCCCTCCACAGTCCTCTGCCTCCAGATCTTGACAGCTAAGGCCAATGATGGGTGGAAAGCGATGAATTGGAATATCTGAGTTTATGTGGCCTCCCTCTTCCCTAATCTCCCACCTCATCCAGCAGTGATGGCCTTTCTGGGTTTCTTGTTTGATGAACTGTCTTCAGCTCCTTGGTTCAAACACAGAGCTAACATGCTGCCTCGGAAATTTACCGGGAGAGAGGTGGTTATGTGCATTTCCTGCAGGGGGTCTTCTGCAGTTAAGACACCCATGAGAATGACTTCAACTGGGTACTCTCGCCATGTTGAACTTGATTTGTCTTCCACTAGCTAAGAGCAGGAAGAGTGAATTAAAGACACGCTGAGCTGCTTTGAGGGGCTTCTCTGGTGGCTCACATGGTGAAGAATCTGCTTTCATTGCGGGAGACCTAGGTTCGACCCCTGGGTCAGGAAGATGCCCGGGAGAAAGGAATGGCAAACCACTCCAGTATTCTTGCGTGGAGAATTCCATGGACAGAGGAGCCAGGCAGCTACAGTCCATAGAGTTGCAAAGAGTTGGAGGTGGCCATCTTCATCCTATCCCTTTGTATCATTCCTCCATGGGTCCTTGTTCAGATTTCCTCTTCTTATAAAGGACACCAGCCATACTGGATAAAGGCTCACCTTAGTGACCTCATTTTAACAGAATTATCTAAGACATTGCCTCAAAAAAAAAAAAACAACCCAATCACATTCTGACACACTGGGGATTAGAGCACTGACATGTGACTTTTTTCAGGGGGTCATAATTCAACCTGTAACAGATCTGACTCATGGCTCCTCCTTTGGCTCCCTGCATGACTTTTCGTGCCTTCACTCCTAATCCCTCTTCTGCCCCAAGATTGTTGTGAAAATTATCTGAGATGATGTACGTAAAGGTCTGAAACACCTCCTGGCACACAGTCAGCTCAATCAGTGTGAGTGGGTACTAGGTTTCACGTCCATTTTACAGGTGAAAAAAACAGCCTCAAATATTTTCTGTAGCTTGCTTGAGATCTCATGATAGTGAACAGTAGGTATATCAGAGTCTCTAATTCACACCTGTCTGTCCCAAAGACCAGCTCTTGTCCACAATGCCACACAGCCTGTTCTTCCACGTTTTATATTCAATAAAAGTCAAGCTATATCGTTCTTCCCATGAGATGAAGACCAACTCAATACATTTCAATTCTCCCCAGCAGCTCAAAACTTAAAAGGACAGCCCCCCAGCATGGCTCTGGCATCTCATGCACCAGAAAGGAGGGTCCTTTCCCCACCCCAGGAGAGTCATGACAGATAATCAGGCCAGGGGCCAGAGGCTGGGAAGGGGTGGGGAGTGGGAAGAATATCCAGAATGCAGCAAATTGTCCAAAGAACACAGCTCTTAAAAATAAAAATTAAAACTCTCTTAATTTGTACAGTAAATTACCTAGCCTGTATCAGCTGATGATTGGGCACAATGTTTCTGGAAGAGCTATTTTTGTTTTGTCTGAACCTATCAGAAAAAGAAAGTCCTCAGCCTCCCCTCCCCCGCCTCCCAGCAAGCAACCTGAGATGAATAAGGAGAGATTTAATTTTTTGTAAGCAAATACAATGTATGTTCTTATGGGTTTGGGTTTGGTCTCCTACAGAGAGCACACCCTTGAAGTTGCTTAGTGTAGATGCACTTTGTCCCTCTCTCATCCGTAGTTCGATTTCGTTTCTCTGTGATGTGTCAGAACGGGGTCAAGAGACAAGAAGCGGGGGATAGAGGAGTCTAGCACACAGCTGCTCAAGCCCCGGGCTCTTAGGAATCACCTGGAAAGTTCAAGAGACATGGAGGCCAGGGCTGAGTCTACTGCTCTGTTCATCCAGGCTCGGAACCTCTGCTTCCTGCATCACTGATGCACCAGAGAATCAGGAGGGGATCTTGGAGTTTGGAGTCTCCCAGAGACCTCAGTCCAGGACACACGGCGTGGCCCTCTAGGAGTTCTTCAAGAACAGGTTCCCAGGCGGCACCCCAGGCCCCCAAAACAGAATAGCCATGTTAGGGTGTCTGAGGGCCACACATGCTCAGGTTCCCCACACTCTCATGCACTGTCAGTGAGCATGCAATTCAGTATAAGCTTTCCGGGGGTCGTTTGGCAGTAACTGCCTGATGAGAATTTAAAGTCCTACCCAGTGATGAGTTTATCCTGATGACATAGTCCATAAACATCACCACAGTGTGTGTGTGTGTGTGTGTGTGTGTGTGTGTGTGTGTGTCTCCATCCTCTTCTTATGAGGACACCAGCTGTACTCTATTAGGACCCAGGCTGCCCTCACCTGAACTAATCACATCTACAATGGCCCCGTCCCCAAACTCAATCACTTTCGGAGCTACCAGGGATGACAACTTCAACATGTCTTCTAGGGGACATAGGTCAACCTGTAATAGGCTCATTGGTAAAGAATCTGCCTGCCAGTGCAGAAGACACCAGAGACTTGAGTTCAGTTCCTGGGTCGGGAAGTTCCCCTGGAGGAGGGCATGGCAACCTACTCCAGTATTCATGCCTGGAGAATCCCATGGACAGAGGAGCCTGGTGGGCTATGGTCCATGGGGTCACAATATGTCGGACACAACTGAGCAACTGAACATGCCCATGACACAGAAAAGCGTAGTGTGACACAATCAATAGCATCACAGATCACAAACCAAGTGCCCTCAGCCCCACGTTAGTTCCATGTTTTATGGTTTTTCTTCACAGGCTCACTGCAAGCCTAGATGTTCTCCTACTCTTTGGAGGCAGATTCCTAGATTGCCCCCTTTCTCCTGGCCTCTCCCTTGCCCAGCACAGTCAGTGCTAATTATCAGCTATTTAATTATCAGCACAGCAGGGAAGTGATCCCCGCCCTGATCCTTGGGAAGTTATAGGCGGTGAAGGTCAGTCGTGTCTGACTCTCTGCGACCCCAGGGACTGTGACCTACCAGGCTCTTCCGTCCATGGGATTTTCCAGGCAAGAGTGCTGGAATGGATTGCCATTTCCTTCTCCAGGGGATCTTCCCGACCCAGGGATCGAACCCGGGTCTCCCGCAGTGCAGGCAGACGCTTTACCGTCTGAGCCACCAGGGAAGCCCATTTAATTATCAGCCCGGCAGGGAAGTGATCCCCGCCCCGATCCTTAGGAAGTTATACTCGGTGAAGGTCGACTATGTTCCATGCCTCAGGGAGAGGCTGTGTGCTTTAGCGGAAAGTTCACAGCATTTAGAACTGATCAACTTGGGTGACTGCCATGTTTTCAATTTTTGGCCAATGGTCTCTGAACCTTTGTTTCCTCAAGTTCCTTTGAAACTGAAAGTGTTAGTTGCTCAGTTGTGTCGGACTCTTTACAATCCCATGGACTGTAGCCCACCAGACTCCTTTCTCCATGGGATTCTCCAGGCAAGAATACCAAAGTGGTTTGCCATCCCTTCTCCAAGAGGTCTTTCCTACCCAGGGATCAAACCCTGGTCTCCTGCATAACAGGCAGATTCTTTGCCATCTGAGCCACCAGGGAAGATTAAATGTAGTGAAAGTACCTTGTTAATGCAACTTGTAAAAGAGTATGCCAACATGCAGGGATGTCTGCCTCACCCTAGTACCGTCTGTAACTAGCATATTGTAGATTCACAAAAATGTTTGTGGACTGAAAATCTCTTCATTGAGGGGAGACAAAAGGAAGGGAAGGCAGTAGGTGGAGTTGTTCCAGCAAAATCTGTGTTTGTACATGTTTCCAATTAAGGTTTAAAACCTGAACCTGAATCGTAGAATATCCATCTGTTCATTTGTAATAAAATAATACCCAGTAACACATACACCTGCTTTCTCATATTTTTTTATTTGTATAAATGTTTAAGTCAATGAACCAACTTGGGGGAGCATTCTAAAACTAAATACCGAAGCTAACTGTATGTTTTATATATATATGTATATACATTTTTTTTTTTTTTGAAAAGGCGAGAAGCCATGGTTAAGTTTTATGTGTGTCATTGATCCTACATCTAAGTGGTAATGAAGGGAATCATCTGTGAAAGGTTACAGTTCATAGGAGGAAGAAAAGAGAATAAAACTGGTCTTTTAGTTATAATGTGAGGGAAGATTATAGATGCTAGGAAATACTTCTCTGACATTAAGAGCTTTATCACACATAGAATTGTAACACTGAAACCTTCCCCAGAGGTCTTTAAAAATAGTTTATAACCTCATCTCTCTGCTCATGGCAATTTCACTTATAATAGAAAACAATTAAATGACCACTAAGAGGGAACTCGTTGTATAAGTTATGGTACATTCCCCTATGGAATGTTTAGGAAGCCATTAAAAATTGAAAGATGAGAGCTATGTAGCAATGTATTAAAATTCTTATGGTCAGATACTCAACAAAGAAAGAGTGCTCAATTTTATCAATGATGTGATTACTATTATGTAAAAATTAGGTTTAAATGCAAGTTAGGATTGAACAAGAACCAAAACACAAAAGTGACTGATGGCAGTATATGGTACCATTGTAGGGGAAACGCTGTTATCTAGTTTTTTGTGTAATAAGTGAAAATATATGTCTTAAAGGTGTTCATCCCTCTTGGAACTCTAACTGTGATCTTCACTGAGGACATGATTCAGAAAGCACTCTGCAATCTTAGGATTCTTGGTTTTTGATAACATAAGGTGCAAAACTATAGACCTCTCAAGTCATACTGTGGCGCTTCTGAGTTACAAGGAGGATGCTGTCCAGTAAGCATGGCATTCCAAAGCATCGCTGGTCTCCATTAAAAACTAATTTATGAAATTAAAAATTAATTTTATGGAAATGAAGTTAGACAGCCTTTTCATCTGAATGCACTTGGTCTGAGTTTGAAGTGACGTTGTGACAGCCATTCCTCTACTGTTATTCGAAAAGATGGAATCTGAGATAGTCTTCCTGTTCTCATGCTTCTGGGAACAACCTGCAGAGTTTTCCAACATAAGTCTATACGATGGGGCCACCGCCAACCAGGGGAGGCCAGGCAAGGTCCCCATCTGAGAGCAGAGCAGGTGAAGACTTGGGTGTGGAACCAAAATGGGTAGATGGGCACTCAGGGTGGGCAGGCAAGCTCCAGTTCCTGTACTGGAAATTCCAGTAACCAGAAGCTTTGAGAGGGGGCATTTGGTGGCTCTTTACAGGTTGAGAGTGTAGGGGAGGAAGAAACCTCCCTTGTGCTACTCACAGGTTCCCATGGCTGGCCTAATACTAAAATGGACTTGAGACAGATTAATGGAAGAAAAAGAAACAAAATTTAATTCATGCACATGGAGGTCTCATAGAATCCACAGGACCTAAGAAGTGGCCAAAGCAGGCAGCTTTTTTTAGACAAAGAAACAATAAATTTGTGAAGAATTGTCAGGACAAAGAAATTCAGGTTTGGAGTGCCCAATCTGTGAAGAATCTAAATAGAATTGAAGCTTGAGGTAGTAAATAAGGGCTTCCCAGAGTTTCAGTGGTAAAGAGATGCAGGTTCAATCCCTGGGTGGGGGAGATTGCTTGGAGTAGGAAATGGCAATCTGCTCCTCTATTCTAGCCTGGAGAATCCCATGGACAGAGGAGCCTGGCGGGCTACAGTCTGTGGGGTCACAATGAGTTGGATACAACTGAGTGACAAACACTTTCACCTTACTTTCAAGGGGTAGGGGTTAACTGTATCACAGGGAATGTCTCTTGTTGGACTCCCCACTCCCCAAAAAGAAGTCACAGAGCAAATGGCACACCCACTACTTCTCTACATGGACAGTTTCTTGCAGAATTGAGAATTTTTCTGGCGAATAAGCCCGGGCCTTCCTGTGTCCACGTGTGGAGCAGGAAAGTGAGGAACTGCTCAGCCGCAGCCTCCCTCACCTCCCAGGGCAGCAAGGAAGGGGAGGGTTTTCAGTCACGCCTATGGTCTCTCTATTCACCCCCTTCCAGCTTCACTCCTAACGTGGAGTCTTCTGTTTTCCCTCATCCCGTATCTGAGTTCATACGGTGTAGGCAACAGAAATTGATTCTGGATCATGTAAGTGAAAGTGAATCTGTTGGAAAGTGGTGCGGAGCTCACGGTCTGTGGGAGGCTGAAGGATTGGTCCTGGGGGGCTCCAGGCTGGGCTGTGGCTAACAGTGGCAAGGATCCTTTAGGGGGTGGGGTCTGGTGAGTGAGCTTCTGATATAAACACCCTCCAAGGGTCCTTTCTGCCCTCACACCATTTCCCCATGATGCAGACCCTGGAAGAGAGACACCCTCTGAGGCAGAGAGGCTTCGGTTCCTTTACAAGAGGTTGGTGCCTGGAATTTCACTCCCACAAACACAGAACCCAGTGGGCTTGAGGTCATCCCCCCAATATACTGGGGAACATGGCAGAAAGAGAAATGAACCTTTGGCAACAAAATATAATTGTAAAAAATTAACAGCATCCAGAACATACCCTTTTACCCATTTGCATAGTCCTGGAGCAGGTAGATGTTCAGCTACAGCTACTGCATGATGAGTTCGTTTTTGCCCAAGTGGAAAGAAAGCTTCCCTTTTGGGACAAAGCCCAGCTGTTGCCAGGAGCCTCCTCATTCAGCTCCTAAGTTTCATTTCCATCCAAGGGCTTGGGGTTCAATCTGACTGTCCCCAGATGAAGTGTCATCATTGCAAAGAGAGCACCAATTAATCTTTGAGGTTCCCTTACTCACCTTCTAGAACTTTGTTGTGGACTTACTGGCTTGTCGGGCAGGTTTTTCTTTTTTTCTTGTTTTGATGTTTCGTTTTGGCTGATTCCCAAATGTGATAGTACAGGACTGTCAATAAAAGTGGCTACTGTTGTTGCGGAAACCAGTACTGGAGAAACCATGCACCACACTCGGAGAGTTGGATAGTCAGGTTTATTACGCTGGCGGGCTTCCGGAAGAGTTAACACTCCAAGCTCTGAGCCCCGAACAAAGGGGTTACAGAGCTTTCTATACACAGACAGGCATGATTAAGCAGGTTTGCAGGGGCTAGGGCAATTGCAAAGAGCAGGACAAGGGTGAGTGAGATAAGCTCCAGTTCCTAGTATTCTGAGTCCCCACTTTCTGAGACCTATGTGATCCAGACTTTGTAAGGAGCAAGCTGGGTTACAGAGGCAGAAGGAGCAGGAGGTAAAATGTCTGTAAAATTTTAACTTTTCCTCTTCATTATGGTGCCTCCAGAAAACTAGGCTGTGATGGGTCCACCCCCTCCCTCTCTGAAATCACATTCATTCCCTTAATGCAAGTGTTTCATTGTTTTATTTCACCTAATGCCCCATACCACCTTATCTCCACCTAATTCTTATTCTCACAAAACTCCCTGAAGGCCATCCCCATGGCCTTTTTGTTCAAAGCAAACAATAGTAAATTATCTTAGGAAATAATCAGAAAGTAAGAGTGTTCATGAGATGAGCTCAGCTTCTACTGAGGGAATGAAAAAAAAAAACATTATATACAAACGGAATTTGAATTTGTGGAAATGAATTCTAGAAGAGGGGTGTTCGGCCAATAGTCAGGTAACACTCAGGCATTGTCATTCCAGGTAAAGAGGGCCTTGCAGCAGGAAGGATTCAACCGGAAAAAGCGAGGGTACAGAGACATCAACGAGATCGACATCAACGTGAATGATCCTCTTTTCACGAAGCAATGGTACCTGGTAAGCATCTCGGTCCCCTTCATAATGGTTCCCATCCTGGGACTTCAGACAAAAGATGCATTTCTATTTCCTCATTAGTCTGTGGGATGCTAGCCAGCGCCAGCTTGGGGGAACTTTTCTGTCCCCTCTGATCAGTATTGATTTTCCATCACCTTCCACACATCTCATTCTCTAATCGGCTTTCTTTCTGGAACTGCTAAACAGCCATAACCTTCTGGGTTCAAAGCAACTACCAAGAGCTGCTTGGTTTCTCCCAGACCAGTGTATAAGTGAAGACTTGCAGAAACATGTGAAAGTCAAGTCAACGTTCTGGGAGGAGTAACCAGGGCCTCAAAAGGTAGAGGACTGGGAGGCAAGGATGGGGCCACAGGTGTAAGAGAAAAGAGTGGGGTGACTTCACAAGGGACAAGCAAGAGAACTCAGAGACTAAAGTCGCAGGAGTACCACCTATTGGTGCTTCCTACAATAAAGGCAGTCAATTCAGTAGAGCTTAACTGATGTAGGATTCAAGGCACAGAATCCTAGTCTGTCTGGTGAAACGAATATATTTTCACAACCTATTTGGGTGGGTTGGGTTATGTTTAAAAGAGACGGGCTCACGTGCCTCCAAACCAACCCAAACCACAGAGTATATGGAATGGAAGGGGTGACTAATTTGTAAATGTTTGTAATTTATAAACAGCCCATTGTAGGAATGCATCACAATTTTTCCCTTGGAGTTTCAGAGCTGGACTATGCTCTAGGCTTCAGGGCAGGGAATTCTATAAATCCAGTCTGGGTAACTGAATGAGTTTATGTGTGTTAGGATTGCCTAGGTATCTTACAATAACAAACAACCCACAAATCAGAGTGGAATAACAACATCAAAGCTTGTTTCTCACTCACGTTATGCATCCAACACTTTGAAATCCCTTAGGTACCCAGGCTTCATCTTAGCTGCATCCCAATCCCTGGTTACAGGAGCAACTCAATGGCGGGAGAAAAGCAAATCACGCGCTGGCTCTTAAAGCTTCTGCCTGGACGTGATGAATGGCATGTAAACTCACATTCCATTGGCCAAAACCAGTCACATGGTTCTAACTTCCAGGGCATGAGGTGTCATCTTCACATGTGCTTAGGAGAAGAGTAGTCATTTCTATAAAGAGCGCTAATAAGAGTTGACTCATTGGAAAAGACTCTGATGGTGGGAGGGATTGGGGGCAGGAGAAGAAGGGGACGACAGAGGATGAGATGGCTGGAAGGCATCACCGACTGGATGGACATGAGTTTGAGTGAACTCCAGGAGTTGGTGATGGACAGGGAGGCCTGGCGTGCTGCGATTCATGGGGTCGCAAAGAGTCAGACACGACTGAGCGACTGAACTGAACTGAACTGAACTGAATGATATTTACATGTTTCAGCAGCATCATACCAGCTACTTGTCACTGTGGGCATCAGTCAATACCAGCTCTAACTTCCCTATTTTTTTTTTTAATGATTTATCTTTGAGAGAATCTCCGCAGGACAAAAATGCATAAGAAGAGGGTAGTAAACATATTTGTATGGAATTTTTCTTTTTTCCTTTTCTTTCTTTTTTGATTTTTTAAGGGGGAAGGCTTTTTTTTATTTCTTATATTAGAACTTGCACTAAAGGTAAGGCAGCTCTCTTTAATTCAGTTCAACAAATAATTTTAAGCGAGACTTGGTGTGGGGGTATTGAACTTAAAAGGTAAATAGAGCATGCTCCCTCTTGCAAAGGATATTATTATTTAGTGAGGAAATTATTCAATCAGAATAAAGCAAAACAATACGAACTAAATTCTGAAAGTGAGGAATAAATACAGAGCTACAAGAGTTGTGAGCACTTAATTCTAAACTGGGGAGGGTTTCTTGCAATGTTGGTCCTCAAGAGTTTAAAGATGATGATCCAGTAATGAGGTAGGGAGACAGAAATTGCATTTGAATATTTCCATGAGACAGAAAATACCGGTGTTCTGTGTATCAAAAAACAGAAGGAGCAGACTAGAAGAGGTAGATGGAGGGAACACCCCTAAGTCCTGTTTCATGGAAGACGTGACCTCTGATCTGGCCCTGAAATATCAGGTGGCTGCAGAGTGTGTCAAGCAAATACTTACCATCTGGTACTTTACCATCTACACCAAACTAATAAGAGCCTCTGCTTTGGCATTCCTGAACCAGATCAATACCGGGCAAGCTGATGGTACTCCCGGTCTCGACTTGAATGTGGCAGAAGCCTGGGAGCTGGGATACACAGGGAAAGGTGTTACCATTGGAATTATGGACGATGGTGAGTATTCCAAAAGCTTCATTCATCTGGAACCAAGTGTGTCTTTTGCATGTCTTTGGAACAGAAAAGATCCATCGTTTGGGAGTCAGAGGTAGGAGGGCCAGAGGCTGGGCATGGTCATGTATACTGTGCCGACATCCTCAGCCTCCTCACGTCAGTGATCCTCAAGCCCTTCACCAATATGTACTGAATTAATAAGTTTACATTTTTTTAATGAACAAATGAAAGTTGACAACCACTGAATTATAATTTCTCACTGGGGCCACTGGACTTCCCCTGGTGGCTCAGTGGTAAAGAATCCACCTGCCAATGCAAGAGACGTGGGTTCGATCCCTGGGTTGGGAAGATCTCCTGGGGAAGGAAATGGCAACCCACTCCCGCATTCTTGCCTGGGAAATCCCACAGATAGAGGAGCCTGGCAGGCTACAGTCCATGCAGGTCACAAAAGAGCCAGACAGGATTTAGCGACTCAACAACAGCAGCAACAAACACTGCTTATATCTCACCTTGAAACAGCTTCTAAACTGTTTATATTTACCACCTATGTCTCTAGATCCACACTGTTCAATGTAGTAGCCACTAGCCATATGTGGCTATTTACATTTAAGTTTTAATTAGAGTTTTAAATACAGTTTTAAATACAATTAAAAATTCAATTCCTCAATCACATTCACTTAATTTCAAGGTCTCAATAACCACATGGGGCTAGTGGCAATTCAGTTCCACTTCATTTCTATCATCACAGAAAGTTCCAGTAGGCAGTGTGGCTCTAGATCCCCAAAAGCATTTTGACTTTATTGCTGCTTTCAGAATGAGCCCTGGTAAAGCAAAGTGATCACAGTTTACTATTCTTGCCCCCCTGTAATGTTAATTCTATCCCACATGCCTGCCCGACAAAGATTTAGCGGAGCTTTATTTTTTATATATCATGATATGAAAGCCAAAGGGTTTGATGAACTGCTGTTTTTCTAACATGTGCCATTGGCTCTGCCAAGATTCTGGAGTACCTCTACCCTGCAGGCTTCTCATTGGGGATGCACTTTCACCTCTCATCAGCCGTCTGGATCCTCCATAAAAGCTCCGCTGGGCAGTACTGGTCCAATTACATATAAAGTCTGTACAGAAATGAAGCAATGGAGCCTTTCTCTTCTCAAGATCCTCAAAGAATATGATGTTCTCTAAAGCAAGCCTTTGAAGCAGGATTGATGGGAAACAAGGACAGACAGCGTGCTTAAAATCAGCGTGTCTTTGTGTGGGCTCAATTAAATATCGACATGAAAACAATGCCCAGTGCTTTCTGAGGTGTGAGATGTTTTGAAGTGGAGGCAAAAGCTTTCTCCAGTGGCCAAGGGCTTTCACAGGGAAAAAAAGGAGCTCTCACAAGAGTGAGTGTATGTGTATATGTGTACGCACACACTCATGCCACTGTGGGCAGCTTACCTGTTTTTCCTTCCTGATGCTTTGGCTCAGAAAGCACCACGGTTGAGGCCAGCTCACCTAGGAGAAAGATGCATGTAGGTTTGGGGGCAACCTGCCTAGATTATACTGGAATCACCATTTCATCACCAAGCATCTGGGGGATCAGAGCAGCACCCTTAAAAGGGGTCATAGGCAAGTGGTTTTGCTCTTACAAAACCTCCAAAGTCTCAACTGAACTGTTAACATTGTAACTAAGGATATGTACATGCAGCCCCTTGTTGATTCCCTGAGGGCTCCAGAACTGCCAGCAATTCCTGAGGATTTGGACTGTTGTAGAGAAGACTTTCAAACTAATGACAGGATACCAGTGATTTATGAACTAAAGTATAACCAAGTATTTGTCATTTGCGCACCATATTGCATCATGATGGTCTGGTGATGAGTCAGCGCCCCCTGTAGACTGCAAGCCTTAGGTGGCTGTTCAGCTCAGGTTCTGTGTCTAAATGGTCTGTTTTTCCAAGACCTGCGTAGCACCTGGCATTCATTGCTGAACATAAACCTGTGAATGAAAACAAGAATGAATCCATTAATAATACAAGAATTGAAAAATAAATAAGCTGATTAAGAAGATGTATTCAGTGTCTTCCGCCTCAAAAGATAATCAAATATACCAAAACATTGAAATACTATTTAATTACCATGTTATCGTTTTCATGCTTAGTTCATTATTATTTTTCTGGATCATGTCTGTCATCCTTAATCCATCTGTCAATAATCTTCCTCAGACCAAAGTCTGTGTCTGTTCTAACTTAACATTCAGTCTTCCACTTAACCTAATTAAAGATCCTTTATTTTAATTAGGCTAAATTTATCTTGTTTTAATTCTGATTTCCTTCGGTCTTCAAATTATCTCTGGGCTTTTCCCATCACAGAGATGAGACTATCACATCTTAGAAAATTCCTCTCCTAAGTAAATTGAATCATCAGAACAGGAAGCCATATTTTAAAAATTAACTGTTAGGGAAAAAAGAAACTTATTCTCTGCATGTGTGTGTATCTTTTCTTTTAAACTTATCTGTTTGTAACATGTTTTGCCTAACAACGAGTGCACAAAATGTTACCAATTTCAACAAACATATAGGACAATTTAATTTCAACACAACACTCTAAAACCAAGTTGCTGCTGTTGTTCAGTCGCTCAGTCATGTTGGACTTTTGTGATCCCATGGACTGCAGCACACCAGGCTTCCCTGTCCTTCACTATCTCCCAGAGTTTGCTTACATTCATGTCCATGGAGTCGGTGATGCCATCCAACCAACTCATCCTCTGCCACCCGTTTCTCTTCCTGCCCTCAGTCTTTCCCAGCATCAAGGTCCTTTCTAATGAGTCAGCTCTTTGCCTCAGGTGGCCAAAATATTGGAACTGCAGCTTCAGCGTCAGTCCTTTCAATAAATATTCAGGACTGATTTCCTTTAGGATTGACTGATTTGATCTCCTTGCCGTCCAAGGGACTCTCAAGAGTCTCCTCTAACACCACAGTTCAAAAGTATCAATTCTTTGGCATTATAGTCCAACTCTCACATCCATTCATGACTACTGCAAAAACCATAGCTTTGACTAGATGGACCTTTGTCAGCAAAGTGATGTCTCTGCTTTTTAATATGCTGTCTAGGTTTGTCATAGCTTTTCTCCCAAGGAGAAAGCATCTTTTCATTTCATGGCTGCAGTCACTGTCTGCAGTGATTTTGGAGCTCAAGAAAATAAAGCCTGTAGACTTTTTGAATTATTTCTTCTTTCTGCACCATCCACAAAACTCTAGTAATGTGGTCAATGAAAGTACTGATGAGGATGCAAGGAATATAATTGGTTACGTGTTTACTGCAAGCTAAACACTTTCAGTGAACTGGCTCCGACCTCGAAAACTGCTTTTCGAGGAGAACAGTACTTCCGTTTCAAAGATGAGGAAGCTGAGACTCAGAGAATCTATGCAGCCAGAGTCACACAAACATTTCGGTGCCTGAGCCCGGATAGAACTGGATCTGGAAGCCTGTGCTTATCCCCAGCTCCATCCCACAGCCTACACTGACATCTCTGAATCAGGGTTGAGAACAAGGGTCTTAAACTTTAAAAATATTAGCCTTTTTATCTTCCTCCCCCATCTTCCTGCAGTTTTGGGGAGCAGGGTAAAGGAGGTGAAAGAGAAGGGCCTGGCTATCGTCTCCCAAACTGTAGAAAGCAGAGTAACATCAGCAGTTGCTTCTGATGTGAAAACATCAGTAGATCAGTGACTCCCAGTCCAGGAATTACTTGTGCAACCAGAAAAAAAAAAGGAAAACTTCCTTTTAAAAATACAATATTTGGATGCAAGTTCTTTTTTGCAGGACAAAGCTACAATGTGGCCCGGCCTTGTTATGCATGCAGCAAAGATGACTGACACTTAATCATGATCAAGACTTAATGATGCCTCTGGCTTGCAAATATTGCAACCCAATAGAGTTACTGACGCCTCTGGAATAAGACGACACTGTTTTCACCCCTACCAGGTTGAGAAGAATGCAAGCACAGAGAAGCCAAGTACCTTGCCTGAAGTCACTCAGCCAGTCAGCAGCATGGTTGGGATTAAAACTCTGGTCTTTGACTCCAAAGACTACACTCATAACCATACTAGGTAGCGCAGGAACCCAGCCAATTTCTGAGAGGGCTGGATGCTCTGATGTTGTTGCTGCTTTTCAGTGATTAGATACTACAGACCTGGATGAGAGCTTTGCAGTTTGCCCTTTGAAGTTCCTCAGTGCTTTCTGAGATCTACATGTTGATGGATCCCAGCAGCATCAGGGACCATAATCCTACTGTTGCAATGACCCTGGACAAGATAGGCCGCATGCGGGAGAAAGCACAGGACTCCCACCAGAAGATTCATGGTCTCAGGCCCCCTGGAAAGCTTTCTGCAAAAACAAGAACCAGTTCCCACCTGGGACACCTCCAGGAAGCCACTTGCCCTTTGCCTAATGGCTTTTCTCGCCAAGCCATGTTTCTCTTGTTATTTCCGTGCCTGGCAATGCTCTCCTAATCCACTGCTGTCTGAGCCCTGTTAAATAATCATCGCTTTTCCTCCCCAGGGCAGGCTTCACTTCAGAAGAAATGCCAGCTGATGCTTTAGAAATGTCAGCACTTCCACAAATCTCTCTTAGATCACTTCTCTGATGAGACGTCCATCAGAAGTGTTATGCTAGGGCCCTGAGCTGTAACTGGCTTCACTCCTCTGACACATCTGGTGGCCACTGGCTCTGCATCTGGGGTGTGGGGGTGGGCAGTGCCCTCCCCCAGGGGTACCTGAGGCGGGGGCCCAGTGCTCACCCCCTCCCCATCTTCTGATGCCCACACAGAAGGTGACTTCTTGAGCAGGTCTCCTGAGGACGCGTGGCAGGTATTAACCCTCTGTTCCTGTGCTCTTGTCTTTTCACAGGAATTGACTATCTCCACCCGGACCTGGCCTCGAACTACGTAAGTGTAAGCTGCCCTGTGTGGGGAATCGCGCGTGTCCTAAATGCTCTGGTGCCCCTGGTGGTGGGAGGACACACGCACACACACACATCTGCCTGCACATAGGCCACACCCAGGGCACACAGGTACCCTGCACATGCACGCATACCAGATGGCCCATCTTATGGAAGCTGAAGCTTGTGTCAAAGACAGACGAGGCGTGGGGCCTGGACCAGGCAAAGGTGAGTGACTTTGGAGAGCAAAAGAAGGAACTGAGGTCTGAAAGGACAAAGTGTCAAGAAAGAAAAGGTAAAGGGAGCAGGGACAGAGCCTTGGCAAAGTTTAAAATCAGCTCCAGCTGAGGACATTGACTGGAGGGTGGAAATGAGCCATTTGGGTTCTTGCTGGACAAAACCTATGGCAAAAAGCCCAAAGGGCAGCAACTTGCACAAAACCCACAGCTTTATGAGAGCAAGCATGCCACCTTCTTAAGATTATCTTTGTCCTGATGACTTTCCCCACAAATTCAAATATGGCATATTGCTTCCCTTGACAGAGGAGAAATATTAACAGGGAATCACAGTAAATGTCTGGGCTCTGACTTTTGATCCAGCAAGTCACCTACTGATTCCTGATAAGATCTGCAAACCCTTTAAACTTAAGTGATCAGTTTACTATAACCCCAGGGAGTATACCATTAAAGCATCAGTGTAGTCACTCAAAATAACCCAAACTATTACTAAGCTATATTTCTCCTACAACTTCCAGATCTAGGTACTTTTTTTTTAGTATTTTGTTTGCTGAAAAGACTCATATATTTAGAGAATATAGATTTAAATAGAGGAAAGATGATTAACAAGAAGTATTTGGGGATCCACGTTCTTCCTGGAACGTGTGAGTGTCCACACTGCAAAACAAGAAGGGAGATTTTACATGCGTGTGGTGGACAGGAAATTAGGAAGCAGAACACAGACATGCTGGGTTTCTATTGATCTCATGGGTCTTATAAACCTAGAAGAGTGTACATTGGGCTGAGCATCTTTTTTAATGGAAAAAAAAAAAGTTAAATTAATCATTGGCGTTGTCCAGCCAATGTGCCTCCAGAGAGAAACAACAGGCATCAATCCAAATCTCACTGGATGAATGAGAATCCACTCTGCTAGATCAGGCAATAAAGAACTTGGACTTCCCTGGTGGTCCAGTTGCAAAGACTTCACCTTCCAACACGAGGGGTGTAGGTTCGATTCCCTGGTCAGAGAGCTAAGACCCCACGTGCCTTGGGGTCAAAAAACCGAAAGGTAAAACAGAAACAATAATGTAACAAATTCAGTAAAGACTTTAAAAAATAGACCAAAAAAAGGAAAGAACAGTCTAGGAGCTGTTTCAATAGATTCAGACTCCCAGCCATCTGCAGAGTCTAAGGACAGCAGGTGCTCGTCCTCTCAGGCCTCCCTGCTGGCACATGGAGCCACTGCCTGGCTGTTCCTCTGCTTCCTTAGAGGGACCGCCCTACGCAGGGCCTTGTCTGTCTCCTTGAAAGCCCCATGTGTGCATTCACATGTCCAGCTCTTCTCGACTCCATGGACTGTAGTCCGCCAGACTCCTCAGTCCATGGACTTTTCCAGGCAAGAATACTGGAGTGGGTTGCCATTTCTTCCTCCAGGGGATCTTCCCCACCCAGGGATGGAGACATCTCTTGCATCTCCAGCATTGACAGGCAGATTTCTTACCACTTTTGCCACCTGGATTACTCCAAAGCCCTGCCTCCCCCAGAAATGCAGAACCATGGAGAGTTTGCCAAGAAGAGGTGGGGAGATGCATGTGCCTCGTTTTCTCCCAGGTTCTGATCTTGGAAGCCCTTCCTTGCAGAGAAATGGTAGGGAAACCAGTTGCAGGCGGAGGTTCGGCCTCAGGGCTGCCCTTGCAACTGAGGCACTTCTAGTTTCCTCCCTGAATGAATTCCTCTTGCAACCTGTAGAGCATCACTGTGGAGTGGCTGCCAGTCAGGCTGGACAGTGGGCAGCACATGCCTCTCTCTTTCTAAGGCTACTTACTGCCCTTACTGGAGATTGACCTGGCCACCCCTGCCCAGCCCAGGTGTTTCTGTGACAGCTGTTCCCAACACCAGTCACCAGACAAAAAAGAGATAGTAATTCAACACCAGTCACCAGATTAAAAAGAGACAGTAATTCAAGTGGGAAAAAAATTCTTCCGGGGCTCTGGTGAATGGTAGGTATAATGCCAGTGGACAGTGTCATTCACCTGCCAAAAACCCTCATCTGAATCAGGAAAGTGAAAGATACACATTGAAGGGTGTCAGCTCCCCTCAAATCTGCAATATCAGAACACATCTGAAAAGTCTATGAGTTCTTTGAGTGCCATTTTCTTTTTTCCTTTTCTTTCCTTTGTTTCTTTCCAAAACAAATGTTTATAAATTAAAAAAAAAAATGTCCTCTATAGAACATGCGGAAAAACATAAAACAGATTCAGAACTAGCTATATCACCATTCTTAACATTTTGACATATTTTGGACTTCATTTCTATGTGTATATTTCTAATAAAACTGGGCTCTTGTTGCATATACAGTATCCCCCCTGCCATGTGTTATGTCATGATATTTTTATATTATCAAATAATCTTCAAAGCCTGATTATAGAAGCTATACAGTATTGCCTCATGTGATAATTTACTTAAACTCTGCCATCCCCAATAATTGGACAACTAGGTTGCCTCCAATGGGCATCTCACTCTGAGAGAGGTAGTGACAGATGGTGACAAGGGTGGTTGAGGGTCTCCAAACCACAACAGGCTAAGGAGAGTGAAAAGAATTGGGAAAACACACACACACACACAACTTAAGAAGCACATTAAATACGTTTTCAAATATTTCCAGTTCTCTAGAATGGATGAGGCATTCAACCTGTTCAGTAGTTTCTCCCATGGAAATACCCACCAATGAGTGACCACTGCAGGAGGATTTTAGTTCAGTTAAAGCAAAAACTAATGATTAAGGAATAAATAAAAAGCATTAGCTCTCCCAGGAAGTAATGAGCTCTCCTTACCTGAGAATGTTCATGAAGAGCATTGATGGCCATTTGGCAGGGTTGTTGAAGAAATGACTTAAACAAATGACATCTAAGACCCAAATGGAAACGGTGAGCTCTGGACAGAACCGCATGATTCAACAACTTCCAACCAGAGGAAGGGTCCATGTCTTCAGCACTCACCAAAACGCTTTTAACTTTATGAAGTGAGTATGTCTAACTATACTATGCCTTTGAAAATGTCCTCTGTCTTTGGTAGAAGTGAGAAAACTGAACACCCAAATAGCCCATCCTTAACTCCTCAGCGGAAAACTTGAACCAGCTAGTTTTCACCAGTCATGCGTCTCCTTTACCCTGGGTAGAGTTGAGAGTGACAACTTTAAAGCTACTTTAAAGCAACTTTAAAGCTGCCAGATTTATCTTCTTTATTTTTAATTAAAAATTTTACACTACAATTAACAGAATGAGGATGGCAAGTGGAGTAGACCTGCCCAAGAGGGCAGTGAAGTCAGTGGATGGTGATAAACTCAAAAATTGTTTGAGCAAAGGATTAACAGGCAGCTTCACACCTTGTTAGGTGACTTAATGGCTTGGATTCAAGAGCTAGCCAGTGCTCTTCTAGAGAAATGTACTAACTTTGGGAAAGTCCACGTTTGGGTTCCGGCCAAAGCAGACCTGAGACAAGGGTTTGAGGGCAAGTGTTTTATTTGGGAGGTGACCTTAGGAAGCAAGATGAGAGGCAGGCGGAATGAGATGGGAGAGGGAAGGCAGCGGCAGGAGGTGCATTTCAAGCAAGTCACCATGGCAAACCAGCCGGAACTTAATCCCACTGGGGCATCTGTGAGCACATGCTGGGCACCAGAGTTCTCCCACACGGGATGGGACACCTGGAAGCTGGGGTGTTTATACTGCAGCTCCCATTAGTCACTGCTGAGGGCTTCTCCCAGGGGACATTAAGACCCCAGCACCTCTGCCCTCCCCAACATCTCGAGAAGAGCCCTCCACAAACAGAAGTGGGAACAGGCAGCTGGAGCCCATCAAGTGTGTGGAAACGACAGGCTGGGTCCTGGCAACATCTGTCTGAGGGACGGTGACTTGGCAACTTATTAAAGGTTAAAATAAACAGAAACGTGCTCAGTGAGAAGTAAAAGCCCCTATCAGAGGCTCTTAGACAAAAGGACAAAAACTTCTTCATAATCAAGCCAAGAAAAACATTTCCCAGAGCAGAATTATTATCAAAGCTTGTTTATTCTGCACATTAAAAGACAAGACTCAAGGTAGGCTGGTCGTCCAGCATTCTTTCCATTTAAACTGAGAATTTGAATCCTCTGAAAACTGCAAATTAATATACAAATGTAAGTCACTAGTGTTAATTTAATTCAACAACTCCACCCTGAATCTGTTGAGTGTTAGGAGCAAGAAATGATAGCAGCCACTTCCACTGTTGCTCTGTTGTTCTATGATTGAATTTAACCTGAGGATCCACTCTCCCTGGTAAACGCTCACTATTCCAAATAAATAAATTCTCTCTCTTCATCTCAATAGTAACAACATGAAATGAGTCTTGGCCAAGTCCCTATTTCAGACCAAGCTGAAATCAGTGTTCCTTTACCCAGCCTCTCTGGAGAAACAGTCTGGATATGGGCTCCAACTCAATCAGATGGCCATACATTGGACCCACTGTGGGTGAACCCTGAGGAAGAGAAACCAGACACAGGTTCTTCAGAGGAGCCTGTGGTCTGTAATGACATAGGCCCGGGGCATGACTTGCAGGTGAGGGGTGGGCAGGCAGCGGGGGTCACTGTCTTTGTGCTGGGTGGTCCCCTGCAGCAATGATCACGTGTTCACGGTGCAGGTCCAAGCCTGGGGTCCTCCCAGGCCTGCAGAATAGAGGGAGACTTTTGTTCAAGGACAGGCAGGTGTGACCGAGATGGCAGCTTTCAAGGTGTGGGACAGGTGAAGCCGAGCATCTCCCGCTTTGTTCCCAAGCCCGCTCTGCTGAAGCTGATGGGGTGAAGCAAAGGCTGGCAGCTCTGTAAAATCCAGAGAGGGCCTCCGTCTGTGGTGGGGGTTTTCTCAGAGGCAGACTGAAACAAAGACTTGAAGGCAAGTAGTTTACCAGGGAGGAGACCCCAGTGGGTGTCAGCCAGTTCTCCCCAGATTGCCCGCCACCCACACAGAACAGGGCCAGGCAGGGCGTGGGGCTGACACTGGCGGAGCGGCCAGCACACCCCCAGGGCCAGTGTGGAAACTGAGTGAACCCTGAGCGTGACTCCCAGCTTCCCGGCTCACAGACGTGCAACCTTAGACTCACCATGTAAACCTCTGTGAACTTTAATTTCCTATCAGGTGTGCTGTGAGGTATCGTGAAAGACTGTGTGTGTATCTCCTGATAGATAATGTGTGTGCTCAGTCACTCAGTCGTGTCCAACTCTTTGCAACCACATGGACTGTAGCCCTCCAGGCTCCTTTGTCCGTGGGAGTTCCCAAGTAAGAATACTGGAGTGGATTGCCATTTCCTTCTCCAGGGGAACTTCCCAACCTCGGGATCAAACTCGAGTATCCTGCATTGCAGGTGGATTCTTTACCACTGAGCCATCTGGGAAGCCCCTGAAAGATAACAGATGCTCAATAAACATCCATTTCTTTCTGAAGAAAGTTGAGATGACACAGGCAGCCTGTCCCGATGGAGAAACAGGGACATGAGCTTAGTGTTATCAAAAGAGAAAACAGGGTACCTCCAGACTCCGTGTAAGACTGTGAGGCTACGAAAGCAGAGACTGAAAGGTGAAGGTTACCCAAGTCAATCTCAAAAATGGATTTGAAAAAGAACATCCAAGACAACAGAAGAAACAGGGAGAGAGGACCCTTTGCTTGAAGCCAAGATGGAAGGAAGAGGTCCCACTGACATATTAGGGTCATTTTATGCAGCAGCTCTACAGTTTCCCATGCTAGACTCTCTTCCAGGTCCTCTCACAGTCACTGAAGCCATCCCAGCCTAAGAGAAAACAGATTTGTCTGGCCCCATCCCAGACCTACAGGAATAAAATCTCTAGGAATAAAAAAGCCTCATCACATGTATTTCTTTGACAATATTCCCAGATTTTGAGTGCTGAAGAACTGATGCTTTTGATCTGTAGTGTTGGAGGAAACTCTTGAGAGTCCCTGGGACTGCAAGGAGATCCAACCAGTCAATCTCAAAGGAAATCAACCCTGAATATTCATTGGAAGGACTGATGCTGAAGCTGAAACTCCAATACTTTCGCCACCTGATGCAAAGAGTTGACTCATTGGAAAAAACCTTGATGCTGGGAAAGATTGAAGGCAGGAGGAGAAGGGGATGACAGAGGATGAGATGGTTGGATGGCATCATCGACTCAATGGACATGAGTTTGAGCAAGCTCCGGGAGATGGTGAAGGACAGGGAAGCCTGATGTGCTGCAGTCCACGGGGTGGCAAAGAGACATGATGACTAAACAACAACCAGATTCTGATGGTTCACTTCATCATTTGTTTTGACACTTTCCTCATTCATTCATCCATTTATTTATTCAACAATGCTATTTCCAACAAATGTATGACCCTATTGCAACCAGATCACAAGCTCTTTGTAGGGAAGTGAGTACCTCTTCAATTTTGTGTCCTTCTTAACGTTTAGCACAGCACTGAGCAGGCATTTAATAAATCTGTGTCAAATTTCATTGCATATTAATCAATCACAATTGTGTATTAATTAATCAGTCCTTTTGCAAATGAAATCAGGACCTCAGTCACGTCTTGGGCCTCTGTTAGTGGTGATGGGAAATGCTGGTATGCAGCTGTCATCCACCCCCACCCCGTGCTGCACCACCTGTGTCACTCGTGAGGGGCACAGAGGACCACAGAGGTTAACTGAGGCTTCCCCACCACCCCCAACCCTCCCCTGCGGCTGAAGACCTGGAGAGAATGTGATTCTCAGCATGGATAATCCACCTACAGATAACCAAGAGCTCCTTCTTTTCTGTAATGCTTAGAACTCCGGAGGTTGGTAGAAATGAAAGTAAGTTCTCAGATGGGAGAAGACAAATTATGCTCTTTGTTTCAGTTCAAAATTTGGAACATTATTTATGCTCCAGGGTTGTAATTTCACCAACGGAAGTTCTTGGAAAAGAAAAGAGGCCACCCCCTAGGACCTGTACTTTTCCACTCTTTTGATGGGCTCCTGACTGTGACTGGCTTTGAAGAGGGGCCTTTGGAGCGCCCTGAAGGGTTGTCAGAACGCAGCCTGCAGCAGGTAGCTTTGAGCTCGGGCCCTGTGCTTGCTGGGAAGCCGCCATGATGAAAGGGTGGCGGCCGGAAGTGACCAGGCCTCAGTCCTGAATGACTCAGATGCTATGAAGTATCGATTGCATGCATCGCTTCAGGCTTTTAGGCTGATTAATATTTAAATAAAGCACATTAATATTGCATATGCAATTGAGGTTGAAACAACCTTGTTGGAAGAAGGAGCTGGGTTTCTTTTGATGTACTCATTAATGCTGGGCAGATCACCATGCGCACTTGATCACCAAGAGGCCAGATTGAATACTGGGGGGTAAGAACCTTTCTTTTCAGTCCTTTGGACAGACCATCAGTCAAATGAATAGGATCTGACTCAACCCATGTACTAGAGGAATCTGTCCATTTTTAGGAACAGACTTTGACATAGAAATGGAAGAATCTTGATTAATGGAAATGAAGTTACTTACTCGGACCTAGATTTCCAACTCCAGGCAAAAGCCAAGAGGAAAAAAAATCTGGTTAATCTTTCTGTATTGCTCAGTTGACTGGTTTCTTTCCGTTGAACTGAGTCAAAGATTAAGAGAATTGTATTGAATTTCTACTGTGTTGAAGATACTGTGCAAGGTGCCTGAATGGTTGTATGAAAAATCTGGTCCCAGCCCTTGGGGAGCTCAAAGTTCAGTGTGAGAGGCACACCTGTAGATGTGACATGATATCATGACATCATGACACATGCAGTGCTGACCTGGAAGGAAAAACACCACCCACAGTGGGGAAGCAGAAAGGAGAACAAGCAAGTGGGCCCTGAAAGCTAGAGGCAGGAAGAGGCTTGAATGCATTTAAAGAATGTTTTCCTGCATTGATATAACATGGGAACTCATCTAGAAGCTTTATCTACACAATATTGAACAAAGGGTCATTGGCTTCTAATTGGTTTTTCATCTGGAGTTCTGTTTCTACCAAGAAGCCTAGACTATAAGTAACCTGTTAAAAAAATTTTCTTATCCCCAAATTTCCTAAAGGCCTGTGACAGCCTCTTCAACTAAATGTAAGTGACTTTAAGAACAAGATAATATATTCTTATTCTTTTGTTCATGAGAGACTCAACCAAAGGCTTCATTCCCCAAGGAGATCATTAATAGAAACTCTTCTGTTAATGAATGACTGAATCGATGGGTGGTGGATAGATGGATGGTTGGATGGATAGATGCTAATAATATTATTAGGCTTTGAGAGGTGTTTGTGTAAGTCCCTCACTTACTACAGGAGGAAACTGAGGCCCAGGATGAAGGTGAATGGCCAGAGGCCACACACCAGGTTAAAGAAGAGCTAGTCCTGGAGTCGGGTCCCAATCCTGTGAACCCCACAATTCACACCACATGACCAAGGTGCACATCCGGCCAAATCTGGCTCCACTTGGGGAAGCCCCTCTGAGTCCCTCTGCCGGAGCTTCAAGGCCCTCGGCCCCTCCCAGCCAAGTCCTTCTCTGCCAAGTCCTCCTGCCCCACCCTCTGCCACTGCCACCCCTGCCTTCAGCCACCCAAGGGGGCCCTCAGGAGCAGAGTCTGCCTCTCCCACCCTTTGAACCTGATTTCTGCATGCCCCGACCCTGGCAGCCATCTGGTCTTGCCTCAGCTTCCGGTAGCTGTTGCTCTTCTTGGAGGATTGCCCCGGGGCTCCTGGAACCTGCCCTACCCCTCATACGTGGAGAGCTGGTGAGTCCGGGAATGTCCATCCGGTCTTGGCACACCTCAGCTGCCTACAGGAGCATTAAGGCCTTTGGGAAAATGCTGGGCTGTAACCAACCCTCTGGGGCCCCCTGCTGGACGCGCCAGAAATCACACCCAGGTTTGCCTTCCTCGCCTGTTCAGGCTGCTTCCCCACTCCCACCCTCCATCACTGGTTTACCCTGGGAGCACATCTTCAATAAATCACTTGCCCACAAGCCTTCATCCCAGAGTCTGTGTTGGAATCCTGACCTCCTTACATTTGAACAGTCTGGAGCTTCAGGCAAAACAGCATTTTCCATCCTGCATGGCCAAGGCAGAGGGAATCTCTGACGTAGCAATAAGATTAGCTTCTCAACCATGGTAACCCTGCTGGCTCCCAATCTATGGGAAATTATTTTTCACAAAGAAAGAACCGGTAATTACTAACCGATATTTAAAACCTGAAGCCACGTTCAGGACGCCGGGCTCGGCTTGGAGTCGTGCTGCTCACCACCCGTCCCCAGGACGGCAGGGAGGTCTGTACCTTGAACATTGGGCACACAGCCCCTCCACACTGAGAGCTCTGCTGGGCGGAAGAATAGGATGTATTACAGTGTGTGGGAGATATTTTCATTAAGCTATGGAAATAGGAGGCTTATGTTTTATAGCTCAAACGTTGCCAGTTTTTTTAAGTAAGAGGTTTAGTGTAAATCTCAGCTATTCAAGGAGCCCCAGCTCTAGGGATCCCACTGAATCACTGTGAGCAAATAATGCCTCCTTCGATCTTTGCGGTCCTCCGTTTCCCCCTCTGTAAATCAGGGGTGACCAGCTTCCCTGCTTCAGAATCAAAGGATTATAGTGATTGTCCACATTACTGATAAGAACAGTGAGTCTTTGTCCATCTATCCAAAAGTATACACTGAACTCCTCCGAGCTGCTGCAGGCATGGATACCCGTCTGGTGCTGAACCTGGGCCTATCTCCACCATCCCCCACAAACACACACACACATGTTCTCTCTTGTACTTGTAGAGAATGTTCCAGAAGACTTAGCAGGAAGGAGCCAGTGCTCTGTGGGTGCTGGCATGGTGACCAGGCAGGCACTGAGTCACTGGGTACAGTCAGTACCATGTTGGGATTCTTCCCAGGCACCTTACAAATAAATATATATATATATATTCCTGTGAATAAGACCATAGCTCAAGTTCATTAACACTTCAAAAACTAGTCACCTGCAAGCTACTGCAATTATCCTGTCCTACAGGATGGTTTGGTTTGGGAGTTTTCACTGTTACTTATTTCCACGTGGTTTCCTTAGTGTAGTGGTCTTCATGTTTGCCTGACACGTGTTTGTTTGATCTTGGCTCACACATCCTTATATGGAGAGTTGGTTGTTGGCAAGAGAGGGTAAGATCCCTCTTTTCTCGCTGCCTCAGTCCTGACATGTCCATCCTTTGGTATCGAGCAGCTTCTTCTGAACTGCAGAGATTCTCCACCCAGCATTTGTTAGATGGTGCTGTGTGCCTGGCTTTGTGTTTTGCATGTATTATCACATTTAATCTGCATGTTAAAATAATAGAATAGACGGTAAAAGAATCTTCGTGCAATGTGAAAGTCCAAGGTTCAATCCCTGGGTCAGGAAGATCCCCTCAAGAAGGTAATAGCAATCCACTCCAGTATTATTGACTGGAGAATTCCATGGACAGAGGAGCCTGGTGGGCTACAGTCCATGGGGTCGCAAAAAGTCAGACACCACTGAGCAGCCAACACTTTCCCTTTTTTCAGACACTTTTTACCCACCTCTCAAAGATAGGAAACTGAAGGTCAGAGAGGTTAGTCATCTGCCCTAGCTCATATAGTCGGCAAGGAGTGAGATGTGAAGTTTACCATCTGTCACACGACTTTTTGAACTTTGTTCAACTTAGCTCCCCTCCAGGCTCCCACCACTCAGCAAACGGCACCACCATGGACCCAGTGATGAAAGCCCTGAACACGAGAGTGGTCCTTGCCTCTTCTCTCCTCCCGGCTCCTGTCATCTGGTCCTAGCCACGCTCTGCAGCACACCTGCTTCTCTGCCTCCACCACAGGCATCCTGGACCAGGTCAGCATTGCCTGCCTCCTAGACCTCATAGAAGCCCCAGCTTCCTGCCACCACTTTTCCCTCTACAGTGCCCTCTCCCTCAAATCGCCAGTTATTGTAGAGGACAAAAATGACAAGAGGCCACGTCACTGCCCCAGTTAAACCATCTGGAGGCTGTTCCTGCACCCAGAGTCACACCCCTCCTTCCCAGCTCCAGCCACCCTTTCAACCTGTCTCCTCCTCCCTTGCTATATATCAAACTCTACAACTGCAGGATTTGCCCTGATTCGAGACTTACAAGGCTCATACCCTGAGTCTGTTTCAACCTCTGGTTTAGTCTCTTCCTAGTTCTTAAAGCCATTTGTAGTGAAAGTCTCTCAGTCTTGTCCGACTCTTTGTAACCCCATGGACTATACAGTCCATGGAATTCTCCAGGACAGAATACTGGAGTGGGTAGCCTTTCCCTTCTCCAGGGGCTCTTCCCAACCCAGAAATTGAACCAGGGTCTCCTGCACTGCAGGCGGATTCTTTACCAGCTGAGCTACTGGGGAAGCAGTGATTGTTTATTGTGCCTTCCACTGGAATGTCAGCTCTAGGAGCATGGGGACCTTCTCTGTCTCATTCATCTCTTCGTCCTCAACAGGGCACCATGACCATGGCCAGTATGTGTTGGATGACAGGCTAAAGAAGAAATGCTTTCCTTTTCCTTTTCTTTAGCCTTCATCCCTAATTTCTTCTGGCCATGCTTTCCCCTCACAAAACCCCTCTCCACAGCTTTGTTAGGTTCTTTCCATCCTGCTTATAATAGAAATTATTTATGTGCACCTTCATAAACACGGTGACAGGAAGCTTCTAGCCAGCACCACCAGGAGGGTGCTCTACACAGCAAATGAACATGCGTTAGTACTTGCTGGCTTCTGGGGAGAACTGCTGTATTTCTTCATAGCCGCGATCCAAGCCACAGGAGACCCCTCTATCCAGGCCGACCTATGTTTCTTAAAAGAGGAACTAGAAAAAGTGACAGCCATGATTGTCTTGATGTTTAACTCATTCGTTTGTCTTAAGCAATGAACATAGCCAATCGACTTCAGCAAGCATGCATTTTCAAGCTAAAAAAAAAAAAATCAACCTAGCTTTTTTCTACTCTGTTAAGTATCTTAAAGGTTTTGAAAATTGGAAAACAAAGCTGTCTGTGGACGTGTTCTTAGATAATAACTTTGCTTATCCACCATTCCACCAGGAGAAGGGAATTCTGAAATATAGGAATGCTACACACAGGGCTCGGAGAAGGAAATGGCAGCCCACTCCAGGACTGTTGCCTGGAAAATCCCATGGATGGAGGGGCCTGGTGGGCTGCAGTCCATGGTAGGTGGTAGTCCTGGTAGGCGGCGTGTCCACTCTTAGTCCGACCGCTAAGAGTCGGACACGACTGAGTGACTTCACTTTCACTTTTCACATTCACTTTTCACTTTTGTGCATTGGAGAAGGAAATGGCAACCCACTCCAGTGTTCTTGCCTGGAGAATCCCAGGGACCAGAGAGCCTGGTGGGCTGCCGTCTATGAGGTCCCACAGAGTCGGACACCACTGAAGCGACTTAGCAGCAGCAGCAGCAGCACGCACAGGACTCTCTTAAGAAACATGTGGTGTCACATGTTCTCATTATTAATATTAAACTCCAGGCACCTTATATACAAAGCCTTCCAAAGGAAAACAAACCTGCCCCAGAAACAGAGCTCATAATTATAATCACAGATGCCATTTGTTCCTCACAGGGAATGCTTAAAATATCAATTTAAATGCAAATGAATCTTATCGTTCCAAATGAGGCTCATTCTATTGTGTTGAAATTAATATAGAAAATAATTTTGAACACTAAATTATGACTAATTAATATTGACACTGCAAAAAAAAAAATACACTTATTTCGATATTCCGAAGCGGAGCAGACTCGTCTGTTTGCTGTGTATGCTGCGAGCAGCGCCCGGCAGGGCTAATTTGTGGGGTTAATACAACAGAAAGGAGGCGTGGGAGACACATGGCAAGGATACATCTTAGCTATTCTTGGATCCAAAGAAAGCACACTTACGTGATACTCATTTATTTTATTTTGTTCTGGCTGCACCACGCAACATGTAGAATCCTAGCTCCCCAACCAGGAATGGAACTCATGTCTCCTGTGGTGGAAGCACAGAGTCCTAAATACTGGACCACCTGGGAATTCCCACTTTTGTGATATTTAAGAATAAATTATTCCAGGAATACTAAAGAGCTACATTTAAAGAATTAAAATCTTTCTCTTAAACATTAAAACAAAAAGGACCTTTGTCTCCTCTACCATCGCATCTAGAGGTTGGCAAATTACCATCCATAGATCACCCACCTCTTTTGGCAAATAAACTTTTATCAGACATACCCATCTGTTGATTGATTGTTGAGGACTGCTTTCATGGTACAATGGCCATGTGGGGGAGTTGGGACAGAGACCATCCGACCTGCAAAGCCTGCAATTTTTACTATTTGACTCTTTAGAAAAAGTCTGCCAAAACCCCCTGACGGAACCAGCTGTGTATCAACAGTTTTTTTTTGTTTGTTTTTAAAAAAAAAAAAAAAAAACACAACAGTCCAGTGAGTTGCAATGAAGGACCAATCATGGCTGTTTCACTTCCTAGCCATGGGGAATCTGAAAAAATGCTACTTGTGTTGGAAGCATAGCCGTCTCATTTGTAAGCTGAGAAAGTTGGACTCTTGCCTGCTGTAACTCTAAAATCTTATAACTCTCTCCCCCTTTCCAATAAAATCACTGATTAAGAAACAGAAGCTGAATCGGTTTTCTAAGGAAATGAAATTGTCAAGTAGTTTGAATCTCCTTAACTTGCTTTTGAGAATGACAGACATAAAGTCAAAGTTATGCTCCTTTCCCACGCATAAAGTTCTCTGCATTCACCACGGTGCCTGAGTGATTTCAGAGAGTTTTGCACTCATTTACTGTCTTAGTTCAGCTTCCTCTGGAAACCCAGCCTGAGGCTTGTTTATCGTGGTCCAAGGAAGCAGGGGTGGGAGGAGTCCAGACAGGGTGTGTATCAAGTTAGTTACCACTGGGGAGCTCAGGTGTGCTGGGAAATGCTGAGCTGTGGGTTAGAACTTGAGGAGGGAAGAGTTGGGGTGTTAATACACCAGCTCCCATCAGTCATTGATTGCAGGTTGCTGCCAGGATTGAGGGGAGAGTAGTCTCCGCTTCGGGGCTGCCACAGTCATGGGTAGATTGGGCTCTGGAGATACAGAGATGAAAATGTGACAGAGGAAGGTTGAGTCAATATGCATTGAAAAGCTAAAAGCAAGAGTCATGAATGGGATCTCCAGCAGCATTTGCTCACACAAACCACATCTCCAAACTTTCCAATCATGCATCCCCATCTGTAAAACTTTTAAGTAGGCTCTCCAAATATATCGTTATTTATTCACACAGTGTATGTGCTACTGTAATAGTTAACTGTGTTCAGTTCAGTTCAGTTGCTCAGTCGTGTTCGACTCTTTGCGACCCCATGGAATGCAGCACAACAGGCCCCCCTGTCCATCACCAACTCCCAGAGTTTACTCAAACTTATGTCTATTGAGTTGGAGATGCCATCCAACCATCTCATCCTCTGTCATCCCCTTCTCCTCCTACCTTCAATCTTTCCCAGCATCAGGGTCTTTTCAAATGAGTCAGCTCTTTGCATCAGATGGCCAAAGTATTGGAGTTTCAGCCTCAACATCAGTCCTTCCAATGAACACTCAAGACTTATCTCCTTTAGAATGGACTGGTTGGATCTCCTTGCAATCCAAGGGACTCTCAAGAGTCTTCTCCAACACCACAGTCCAAAACCATCAATTCTTTGATGCTCAGCTTTCTTTATAGTCCAACTCTCACTTCCATACATGACCACTGGAAAAACCATAGCCTTGACTAGACCGACCTTTGTTGGCAAAGTAATGTCTCTGCTTTTTAATATGCTGTCTAGGTTGGTCATAACTTTCCTTCCAAGGAGTAAGCGTCTTTTAATTTCATGGCTGCAGTCACCATCTTCTGTGATTTTGGAGCCCCCAAAAATAAAGTCAGCCACTGTTTCCCCATCTATTTGCCATGAAGTGATGGGACCAGATGCCATGATATTAGTTTTCTGAATGTTGAATTTTAAGCCAAATTTTTCACTTTCCTCTTTCACTTTCATCAAGAGGCTCTTTAGTTTCTGCCATAAGGGTGGTGTCATCTGCATATCTGAGGTTATTGATATATCTCCCGGCAATCTTGATTCCAGCTTGTGCTTCATTCAGCCCAGTGTTTATCATGATGTACTCTGTGTATAAGTTAAATAAGCAGGGTGACAATATACAGCCTTGATGTACTCCTTTTCCTAATTATGTATGGTGGTGCTAATGGTAAAGACCCCACCTGCCAATTCAGGAGACATAACAGACGTGAGTTCGATCCCTGGGTTGTAAAGATCCCCTGGAGGAGGGCATGGCAACGTACTCCAGTGTTCTTGCCTGGAGAATCCCATGGACAGAGGAGCCTGGCGGGCTACAGTCCATGGTGTTGCACAGAGCTGGACATGACTGAAGTGACTTAGCACATGCATGTACATTATAAAACATATTCAAGGAAGAAAATTTTAAAAGATAAAATAACAATAAATAACACTCGTGTTCATAACAGCACTGGTGACGAGAGCCAAAAGGTGGAAGTGACACAAGTGTTCATCAAGAAAAGAATAAGAATGAATGGACACAAAGTGGTCTGTACATAGGATGGAATATCAACCAGCAGCTGAGGGAACCGGGGATAGGAAGTTATTGCTTAATAGTTAGAGTATTTTGGGGAGAAGGCAATGGCACCCCACTCCAGTACTCTCGCCTGGAAAATCCCATGGACAGAGGAGGCTGGTAGGCTCCAGTCCATGAGGTCGCTAGAGTCGGACACGACTGAGCGACTTCACTTTCACTTTTCACTTTCATGCACTGGAGAAGGAAATGGCAACCCACTCCAGTGTTCTTGCCTGGAGAATCCCAGGGACAGCGGAGCCTGGTGGGTTGCTGTCTATGGGGTTGCACAGAGTCAGACATGACTGAAGCAACTTAGCAGCAGCAGCAGCAGCAGTAGACTATTTTGGAAGATGAAACATTCTGGAGATTGGTTGCCCAGCAATGTAAACATACTTAACACCGCTAAACTGTGTATTATGCAAGTGTTAAGATGATTCATTTAGGCAATGCCTTTTTTTTGCTATAACTGAAGACAAATACATAACTTAAAATCAGGTTAAAACTAGGAAATTATAATATTTCTCCCCACAGAGGATCTTTTTGCACATCCTCTGTGGTGGGTGTGCCCACTTTAAAGAACTTTGCATTCAACAGCCTGTAATCCTGTCCACAATGTGGTCAGTAAAAGCTTCTGAATAAAAACTCCTTTGGGGTCTTTGCTGGTTGACTCAGTGGTAAAGAATCCTTCTGCCGGTGCAGGAAACACAGGTTCAATCCCTGGTCTGGGAAGAGCCCACATGCCGCGGAGCAAGTAAGCCCGTGCGTCACAACTGTTGAGGCTGCATGTCACAACTATTGAAGCCCGCTGGCTCTAGAGCCTGAGCTCTGCAGCAAGAGAAGCCACGACAATGAGAAAACCACGCACCACAACTGGAGAGCAGCCCCCGGTCGTCACCGCCAGGGAAAGGCTGCATAACAAAGACCCAGCACAGCCACAAATAAATAAATAAATTTATGGGGAAAAAACTGCTGTGGTCAGCTCGATGTGAAGAGTTCTCTCTTCAGGCAAAATAAAAGAGTACAAAAGAAGTGATGCTGAGGAGGTCATGCAAACAGGGGGACCAGCTCCAATCCTGCCTCTAGCTTTTAGTTACCAAGATTTGAAGCAAGTTAATCAGCCTCTCTGAGTTGTATTGGGTTGGCCAAAAGCTTGTTGTGGTTTTTCCATGAGATGTAATGGGAAAACCAGAACAAACTTTTGGCCACCTCAATACATCCCTCAAATGTAGAAGAGAGATAGTAACGGGTTTTCATTTATTCATTCAACAACTATTTATTGAGTGCTATACTATGACAAGATCTGTGGTATATTGTTACCTAATGTATTATTTTGTCATTCAGTCACCAAGTAGTGTCTGACTCTTCGTGACTCCATGGACTGCAGCAGAGAAGACCTCCCTGTCCCTCACCATCTCCCACAGTTTGCCCAAGTTCATGTCCATTTTATCGGTGATGCCATCCAACCATCTCATCCTCTGTCACCCCCTTCTCCTCCTGCCTTCAATCTTTCCCAGCATCAGCGTCTTTTCCAGTAAGTCTGCTGTTTGCATTAGGTGACCAGAGTATTGGAGCTTCAGCATCAGACCTTCCAATGTGTATTCAGGGATGATTTCCTTTAAGATTGACTCGGTTAATCTCCTTGCTGTCCAAGAGACCCTCAAGCGTCTTCTCCAGCAGCACCACAGTTCAAAATCATCAGTTCTTCAGTGCTCTGCTTTCTTTATGGTCCAGTTCTCATGATGTAATATTTAGTCTATAATATTTGGTATGTTAGTCACCTATATTGTATTCGCTGCTTAAAAAATTACTCCCCAAACTTGGACATGCAGTATCTGTGGGTCAAGAATCCTGGGACAACTTGGCTGGATGGCTCTGTTTCATGGTCTCTCATGAGGCTGCAGTCAGGGCTGTGTCATCTGAAGGCTTGACTGATGCTGGTGGCTCTGCTTCCAAGATGGATCACATGGCATGGGGCTGCCGGCAGCAGACCTCCTTTCCTCGCCCCCATGTGGGTCTTTGTGGACTACTTGAGTATCCTCACGCCTAGGCAGCTCACCTCCCCTGGAGCAAGTGATCTGAGAGGTCTGTCTCTCATGACTCAGCCTCAGAAGTCACCCACTGCCACCTCGCAGAATCCTCTGGGTCGTACGTGTCAGTTTTGTTCATCGTGGGAGACTGTGTGCAAGGTCATGATGCCAAGAGGCAGGACCCCCTGGGGGCCAGTTGGATACATCGATGAATAGAGTGGACATGGTCCCCACCCTCAAAAACCTTTTTGACCGAAAGTGTGTCCCCAGATAGACTCCATCCAAATAGTTACAGAAATTACTGTTTATTTACGACTGCGGTACTTGCCTATGATTCAAGAGTCCTAGATCCTGTGAATGTGTGTGGGTTTTTTTTTTTTTTTTTTTTTGGCTGTTCTGGGTTTTCATTGCTGCACACAGGCTTTACTCTATTTGTGCAGAGTGGGATCTCCTCTTCATTGCAGTGCACAAGCTTCTCACTGTGGCGGCTTCTCTTGTTGCTGAGCACGGGCTCTGGGCACATGGTCTTCAGTAGTTGCAGCTCCTGGTCTCTAGAGCACAGGCTCAATAGTTGTGAATGAGGGCTTAGTTGCTCTGAAGCATGTGAGACCTTCCCAGACCAGGAATCAAACCCATGTCTCCTGCATTGGCAGGCAAATTCTTTATCACTGAGTCATGAGGGAAGCCCTGAAAATGTGTTTTATGTGAAGAACCTGACCTCATTTGCTGGGTGAGGGAAGAGTTCCCTGCAGAAGAGACACTTATGCTGATACCTTAAGGATGAGGAGGAGTTAGTCAGGTGTCTGGCAGCAGAGGAAACAGCTGTGCAAAGGCCCTGAGGCAGAAATGTGCCCTGCCCTTTCAAGGATCTGAAGAAAGCCAGTGTGTATGTGAGCAGGAGGAGGAGCCAGGAGCGTATCAGTCCAGGGAGAAAACAGCCTGAGTGACACTGGAGACACAGAAAGAGGCCCGATTGTGTGGACTTCAAGAGCTGTAAAGATTTTCTGCTTCATCCTAGGAGCAAAGGAATTTTTTTTTCCTTTGGGTGACAGTGTGGGGTGGAAGTGTGACATCAAATTATATGACTGGGTTTGAAATTTTTCAAAGATCTGTTTGCTTTGGAAATGGATTGGAGGTGGGAAGGAATGGAAGCAGGGAGACCCCATAAGGGGACCTTTCTAGGGTAAGTTATTTGCAAAAGAGCTGTCGTGTTTTTTGTTTTTTTAAGAGAGAGCAAAAGAAAATATAACATACTCTGAATTTAGGAGACACTCACCAAATGTTACCTCTCTCTTCCTCTTAAAAAACAAAGAGCTTGGGAGCATTTAAAATAAGGTGGTATCTTCAAGACCTGTGTGTGCATGCTAAGTCACTCAGACGTGTCCGACTGTGTGCAACTCTATGGACCGTAGCCCACCAGGCTCCTCTGTCCATGGGATTCTCCAGGCAAGAATACTGGAGTGGGTTGCCATGCCCTCTTTCAGGGGATCTTCCCTACCCAGGGATCAAGCCCACATCACTTATGCCTCCTGCAGGGGTTCTTTACCATTAGCACCACCTGGGAAGCCCATCTGCAAGACAGCTATCTTTAAATAGAAGACAAAACCATCATCCAACTGAAAGCCTCACTAGCCACCTTGGAAGCTCAGGGTCCAGAAGGAGCCTTGTCTTGGAAACAGGGAACAAGATTCAGCAGCAATTGGAATGCCTTGCTCCACTGTCAGCAGGAACCCAGACCAGCCCACAGAGAGCTCTGAATAGCATTTATGATCCTTAATCAGCAAGCATGCAGCGTTGATCTGGAAATTAATTGGATGCTCGGGTTTTTCACACACTGTGGAGAGTTAGATATTACAAAGATTTTGACAGGAATATATTTAGTAACAGCATCACTGATGCTCTATGGCATGCAGAGACCCACATCCACTTTGGGACTCATTATATCCTGAGTGACAGTGGATGCTTAGCAAATCTCTCTTGATTATGATGATTAACCACATTGCTCAGTGTCTTTAACAGCGAGTGAGGAGCTGGACCAGAGCTGGGGTTTTCTAAATATGACCCACTCTACTATTATTTATTTAACCATCTTTACTTAATTGACTCATTTATTAGATTGTTTTTAAGGGTAATTGTATGTTTCCACTATAATGGAAAAACCTCACTTGCCATGCAAATAGGACAGTCTTTAAAAACAGATACAGTCCTCCCCTAATCCAGAGTGTGGCCCATTGTGGGTGCGTCACGCCCCAAGAACTGCTGGGCTGGGATGGGCTTGCAGCAAAGGAACTCAGAATAAAGAGCCAGGGTCATGTGTTCCCACAGCTGTGTGAGTCTGCCGTACACAGCAGGTGATACAAGGAAGGGATAAAGAAGGAGAAGGGGACAGTTTCTCAAGTGAACAGAAGTGAAGATCTGTTGCAGTTCCTGGGAGCACCAGCTAAAAGACAGAGAGAAGTGGGTCTTCTGGACTCACCTCCAGGGATCAGAACTCAGTTGTTCAAGGAGGCAGGGACAGAAATGGACAGGGGCTCAGGGTCGTGTTTACTGCTGCTGGAAGTTTCCTTTAGCCTTTACTCTGTTAAAAAATATTTACAAATGTACATAAATGTAGGTTTCTTCAGGGGCAAAACATTGCTTCAACTTCATACATTGCTAGTAGGAAGGTCAAATGGACAACCCCTTTGAGAAGAGGCAGGGTGATTTCTTACGAAGTTAAACACACACACAGCTGCCGTATAACCAGCAAGCCCCCCCCCCCCAAGTATTTACCCAAGAGAAAATGAAAACATATGTTCATTAAAAGACATGTGCAAAAATGTTCACAGCAGCTTTATTCATCTTTGCAAAAAGTGTAAATAATTCAAATGCCCATGTGCAAGGACAAATAAAGTTGAAACATGGTCATACGATGGAACATGGTTCCACACAACCAAATGAACAAGCCACTGATGCGGACAGCAAAGTAGGCAAATCTCAAAAATGTTATGTCAGGTAGAGACGGCAAGCATGGAAAGGACATGCTCTCTGTTTCCATTTACATCAAGTTCTAAAACAGGCAAAATTAAGATGTTCTACAGAGATGGAAAGCAAAAGACTGGTTGACTGAGCGGGTGGAGACTCGGAGAACTTTCCAAAGAGGCGAAAATATTCTGGGTTTTTATTGCCATGATGATTACATGGGGGCATATGTGGCCAAAACTCTTTGAGCTGTTATTTAACATTACATATTTTGCTAGAGGTAAAATATACCTCAATTTTACCTCTAGCTAAAGAGTCAATGTATAAATGAGGTATTACTGAAAATGTCTAGTGAATATGAAAAGAAGCCAAGGGGAAGCTGCTCGTCTCCTAGGAGATGTGCTTTCTCATTGGCCTCCCAAAAGAGGTTGCAGGCCCCGCCTCCTTCCCAGGTCATCTCAGACGCAGCAGAAAGTAACACATGTCAAGACACTTGGAAATCCTCCATTCGATACACAGACTGCAAGGGATGCAGTTTAATGATCACTTTTTTGGGGCTCCAAAATCACTGCAGATGGTGATAGCAGCCATGAAATTAAAAGACGCTTGCTCCTTGGAAGGAAAGTTATGACCAACCTAGATAGCATATTCAAAAGCAGAGGCATTACTTTGCCAACAAAGGTCCGTCTAGTCAAGGCTATGGTTTTTCCAGTGGTCATGTATGGATGTGAGAGTTGGACTGTGAAGAAAGCTGAGCACCAGAGAATTGATGCTTTTGAACTGTGGTGGTGGAGAAGACTCTTGAGAGTCCATTGGACTGCAAGGAGATCCAACCAGTCCATTCTAAAGGAGATCAGCCCTGGGATTTCTTTGGAAGGAATGATGCTAAAGCTGAAACTCCAGTACTTTGGCCACCTCATGCAAAGAGTTGACTCATTGGAAAAGACTCTGATGCTGGGAGGGATTGGGGGCAGGAGGAGAAGGGGATGACAGAGGATGAGATGGTTGGATGGCATCACTGACTTGATGGACGTGAGTCTGAGTGAACTCCAGGAGTTGGTGATGGACAGGGAGGCCTGGCGTGCCATGATTCATGGGGTCGCAAAGAGTCGGACACAACTGAGTGACTGAACTGAACTGAAACTCTTAGAACGACATCACTCTGTATAGAATACTATTCAGTCATAAAGAAAGCTGAGCACCAAAGAACTGATGCGTTTGAACTGTGGTGCTGAAGACTCTTGAGAGTCCCTTGGACTGCAAGGAGATCAAAGCAGTCCATCCGAAAGGAAATCAGTCCTGATTATTCATTGGAAGGACAGATGCTGAAGCTGAAACTCCAATACTTTGGCCACCTGATGTGAAGAACTGACTCTTTGGAAAAGACCCTGATGCTGGGAAAGATTGAAGGCAGGAGGAGAAGGGGATGACAGAAGATCAGATGGTTGGATGGCATCACTGACTCGATGGACATGAGTTTGAGCAATCTCCGAGAGCTGGTGATGGACAGGGAGGCCTGGTGTGCTGCAGTCCATGGGGTCGCAAGGAGTCAGACAGGACTGAGCATCTGAACTGAACAGTCGTAAAAGAGAACAAAATGTTGCCATTTGCAGCAACATGGATGGACCTGGAGGGCATTATGCTTAAGTGAAATAAGTCAGACACAGAAAGACAAATATTATATAATATTTATATGGGGAATCTGAAAAATACAACAAACTAGTGAATAAAATGAAAAAGGAGACACACAGACATAGAGGACAAACTAGTGTTTACCAGGGGCAGGTGGGAGGTACCAAGTACTGGGTATAAGACAGGCTCAAGGATGTACTGTACAACACAGGAAATACAGTAAATATTTTGTATTAACTGTAAATGGAAAGTAGCCTTTAAAATTGTACAATTTTTTTTAATTTAAAAAGAACTGCATCACTCTTGTTTTTTTTTCCATATTTACATTTTTTAATACAGATGGAGGCTTGCTCATCATAAGATTCAGGCAGTACAGAAGTGTAAATAAAATTAAACTTTAGGTCCTCTTCTCTCCCTTCTCCCACCCATCCTCTACAAAGCCTACTCACTTGTCAGTTTGGGTGATGTAACTATTTTATGTGGATCCTTCTAGATTTCTTTCCCTCAAATTGGAATCACAGTACATCCTATCTTACAGTCCAATGTTAATGTACCAATGTCTTCTCTCCCATAGAATGGATATACTATAATTTATTTAATCAATCCCCTAAAAAAATGGTCTTTTTTACTCTCCTGTAATGTTTGCCTCTGATAAACTGTGGAATGAATATATTTCCTTGAAATATATCTCTGAATTCTTATATGAATATCACTGTAGAACAAATTCCTAGAAGTAAAATTTCTGGATCAAGGAGTATATTTTAATTTTGATAAAGCTTATCAAATTATTCTCTGAAAAGACTGAATTAATTTACAGTCCTCCCAAGAAGATCATTTCTTGTTTTGATCTATGGGAGAGGGAAATTAAAGTGAGGAGAATATTTTCAGTGTTGAAAGGCTCTCCAACGCCGTTGAAAAACAAAGGTGATGCAGAGGTCAGCACATCCTTGTTTTCACTGCTGACTTGAAATTTCCATAATGAGGACATAAAACACATCATTTAAAAACAGCTCTTAATCTGTGAGATTAATGAGAGTTGAGAGCTATGACTTGAACATTTGCTGGTTAATAGATTTAGAGATAGAAACACAGTTGCGTCAATTACAGTAATTAATCAGAGATGAAGATGAATTGAAGGGACCCTCCTTTGCCAGCCAAACCTCAATCTAAATGCCGAGTAATGAGCTGCTGGTGGGGAAGGAGCGGCCAGAACTGGACCGGCTGAGAGAAGGATGAGGCTCTCATTCCCCAAAATGTACTGTGGGTTCCCAGAAGCACAGGGCTCCATCCCACCTCGGCTTTCCAGAAAACCCCCATCTCATACAGCTAGCCCTTCAGGCGATAAACTCCTCTTGGCTGTATCCCCAAGGTGTTTTTCTTCCTTAAATGGAGTTAAACTCTTTCTGAACCCGAAAGAATATGACCCTGAAGGAAATGAGCCTGTTCCAGTGATGAAATGCATAAACAGGAAACGCCAGAGGCAGCACTTCCGCATCTTGCCCACCCGGTCAGAGTGAATTCACAACCCACTCATCTAATCATGTTGGAAACAGTTCTACTGATGCTCTTTATAAAGTAGATAACAAGTGAGAACCGACTAGATCACTCAGGGACCTAAGTGCTCTGTGGTGACCTAAAGGGGAAAGAAATGCAAAACTGACAGGATATAAGTACACGTATGGCTGATTCACTTTGCTCTAAAGCAGAAAATAACAAAACATTATAAGGCAACTAAACTTCAATCAAATAAATTTTAAAAAAATAAACTAATATGAGATTGAGAATACCATATATTTTTAACAACCTTACAATAAAGAATTATTTACATATTTAAAACATAAAAAAGAATAGGGGAAAAAAAGATTTGAGAGAAACAGTGGTACATTCCAAAGCTATAACTACAAGTCATACTATATACTCCACCAGGGGAAGAGCACTTCACTTATTGTCACTTAAAGTCACTCTAGTCTGGGAGCCAATTGCTATTTTTTCCAATTCCCTTTTTAGTTACAGAAAATAAAATGTATTCTTTTTGGTGCACGATTCTACGAGTTTGACAAATGCATAAAATCATGTAACCACCACAACCATTGATAGACAGAACGCTTCTATCACCCCTCAAAGCTCCCTTATGCTGCCCCTTTTTGGTCAGTCCACTGCAAACCCACTCTCAGCCCGTGGCAGCCACAGATCTGATCTGTTTTTTGTCCCTGTAGTTTTGTCCTCTCTAGAGAATGTCATGTATAGGGAATCCTACAGTTAAAAAAAAAAGTAAGTCTTTTGAGTCTGGTTGTTTTCCTGCATTTACGATCCATCCATGCACTTGTGTATTTCAGCATTTGTTCCTTTTTATCGCTGTATAGTATTCCATTGTGTGGCTGTACCACAGTTTGTTCATCCAGTCTCCACTTGTGAGACAGTTGGATGCCTCCCAGTTTGGGCAATTATAAATCAAGTCACCGTATACATTCACATACAGGGTTTTGTACAAAACTAAGACTGCCTTTATCTTGAGATTGCTGTGTCATATGCTAACCCAACTGCTATTTAATCTCTAGAAAATATCACTATCTTGAAAGTGCAAGGAGCCTGGAAACAATTCAGTTACCTCTGGGGTGAGCATGCTCTTGTTCAGGAAAACTGCTGTCACACAGCATAGGTCTGGGGGTGGACGTCCATTCCAGCCAGGATAAAGAACCCAGGATCTGAATTCCGATGCCTGCAGTCCAGTTAGTTCAGAAAATCAATTCCCCATTCTTGTTTTAGGCCCTATGTCAAGCTAAACCAAGACACTTTCATTTCCTTTCTTTTTCCCATCAACATTTTTATCTTAAAAGTTTCCTTAAGATTTACACACATATACTGGAATTTTTAACTGAATGAAATAAATTTAAATAGAAGTCGATCAATTTTTTTTAATATATGCATTCCCTAAATTGGAACAGTAAATGGAAATTTATGCCATATATTTCCAGAAAGCTAAAAAAATTCTAAATCACCATAATTATACAATCATTATTATATCTCATCTCTTAAGCATTAATTTTTGATGGTTTGTCCTCAAAAAGATAAGTATTTCAAATATTTCTTTTCTGTCACAACTGAACACAGTGAAGGCTCACTGAGTTAAATCCAGTGAAGGCTCAATTGAGGCTGAAGTTTTACTGAAGTTCTGCTGTTTGTAGCACAGCTAATGATCTCTATCTTGCTTCAATTGAATTAAGTTTATGAGACCTCTATTTTTATCTCTAGCATCAGCTTATTTTATTTTTCCATTTTCCACTTGTTTTTCTAAAATAATAAGGGCAAAATGCAATTAAAATATGCAAATAGTGCTGCTGACAACACCATCGTGGCTCAATGTGGTATGAAGTGGTGTGACACTGCATACAAAAGGAGGTCTGGGAATATCAATATTTAATGTACAAAAATGCAAGCAATGAAAAGGTGACTATTTAAAGATTTAGAAACCCTTGGATGCATGGTTGTACCATTTTATCCAATTCCATAAACAAATGATCTTATTTTAATCATTTTGTTTATGGGCAGAAATTGAGCACACTCCACCTGATTAGTCCCGTGATGTCAAATGATACTGGATCAACAAAATGATTTAGACAATTCTTGTCTTTGTGTGTGCATGCTCAGTCATGTCTGACTCTGCAACCCCATGGACTGTAGCCTGCCAGGCTCCTCTGTCCATGGGATTTCCCAGGCAAGAATATTGCAGTGTGTTGCCATTTCCTTCTCCAGAGAATCTCCCTGACCCAAGGATCAAATCCAGGTCTCCTGCATTGCAGGCAGATTCTTTAATTGCTGTACCACGTGGGAAGCCCTCTTGTCTTTAGTTCATTCACTTATTCAACATGTACTGAATGTTCGCTCTTTGTCCAATAGCACCAAAAGACCCCGCCTCCTTGAACCACTTACAGTGAACTGGAGAGGGTGGCAAGTGAGATGAGGGCTGTGGAGGGACTTCAATCCACAGCAAAGTGTCATGTAGCGGGGGATCTCTCCCTAAATGGGGTGACATCTGAGCTGCCTCAGTGAGCATAATTGAGGGAGGAGAGAGTTCCAGTCATGATCAGCATGGAGTTCAGTCACGGACGGAGAAGTTGACACTAGAGCCATGTGTGAGCTTCTAGGGCTACTGTAAAAACACCACCAACGGAGAGAACCGCTTTGGCGATTCTGGAGGCCGGAAGTGCAAAATTAAGCTGCCAGCACGGCTGGTCCTTCTGGAATGTCTGAAGGAGAGTCTGTCCCCAGCCTCGCTCCTGGTTTCCAGTGGTTGTGGGCAGTTAATTGAGAGACATCACTTCAGCATCACAGGGGCCCATCTAACCTGTCATCCTCCTCCATGTGTGTGTGTTTGTGACACAGTCTCTACACTGACCTTCTTATCAGGATACCAGCCTGGGGACTTAGGGTCCACCTTAATCTAGCTCGACCTCATTTAACTTCTTTACATCTGCCAAGACCCTATTTCTAAATAAAGTCTTATTCACATGGGACACCCAAAGTGCTCAGTCTCATAATTTTTTCTTTTTATCATAGAAAACAGTTGTAGATGCTAGGCACTACAGAAAGTAATGTGACATTATTTGGAAATAGTGGAGATAGGGGGTTAAGTTTTCCATACCCAAGTTATGACTTCAGCATAGCTTTTTGAGAGGGGCTTCCCTGGTGGCTCAGACAGTAAAGAGCCTGCCTGCAATGCAGGAGACCTCAGTTCCATCCCTGGGTCGGGAAGATCCCCCCTAGAGAAGGGAATAGCAACCCACTCCAGTATTCTTGCCTGGAGAATTCCATGGACAAAGGAGCCTGACAGGCTACCGTCCATGGGGTCACAAAGAGTCAGGCATAACTGAGCGATTAACACTACCTTTTTGGGAGATGTGTTTAACTCACAACAAGAAGGGCTCTGCAAACTACAGCCCACCCACTCCTTTTGATTGCTGTTATTTGTAAATAAGGTTTATGGGGACACAGCCACACCCACCAGTTTACACATCCCTGAGGGAGCCCTGCCCCTTCAAAGGCAGAGATGGGTCTTTGGTTCCACAAAGAGACCAAGGCCTAAAACACTTATCACCTGGTCCTTCCAGGAGAAGGTTGGTGACTCCTGAGCTAGAGATAAACTGGTAAAGCACTGATCATGATCTGCCTTGGGGGTGAAACTAAGGGGTGAAAACTTGACCCCCAAAACTCTGGGAGATGCAGTCCAGTCTTGATAGGAAGTATGCAAAATGAGACGGAGATATGGCAAGAAGGAAGTGGAGTGGGCAAGGGGTTTGCAGGTCCTGACAGACTGCTGGGTGATTAGAGGAGGAGAGAAGGAGGGGACAGACAGCAGACGGCAGAGAATGAAATGAGGGCTCTGTGACTTCAACAGAGTCACTGTTTTAGGTTATGACAAGATGAAAGAAGGTGCTGGGGTGAAATTGAAGGGGAGTCGTTGGAGCCTGGGGGAGAGGCCATGGGATTGGAAGGCCAGGAGGCCACATGAGCACCCCCATGGTTCTTAGAAATGCTGGCAACAGGGATGGTCAGAGGAACATGAGTCAAGGGTGTGTTGTCCTCAAAAGGACCAGAGCAGAGTATTTTCTTTCCAAGTGACCAGTGTCCACAATTCAACTGCAGCAACCCCCGTGCACAGACTGTGTGATTAACATGGAGTGTGCTGTTCCACCCTTGTAGCAACTTCACAAATGTATGTGCACAGACTCCGAACAAAGGCTGTGATCACTTTTCCATAGCTTATGAATTATGAAGTTGGATTCCCATCACAAATGCTGTCAGAGTTTTTTGGTTTCAAAACCAATTAAAATGATGAATAGCTGTGAAAGGAACCACAAGCACATTTAATCTTTCTCCAGAATGGGTGGGGATCTGTCCTTTTTTGGTGTGTGTCACATTTCACATCAACTGAGAATATAAACCTGGCCTCATTCAAAGGTAAGATTCAAACAACATCTTCATGAAAGGGAACAGATCCGCTTGGCCTTTTTCTCAGCCATAAACACTGAGATACTTGCAACGTGCCACGTCGCCCTTTCTGCTTATCTTCCAAGGTCACGGCGCTCTCTTTCCATCTCCTTCTCTTAGCAAGGTTATCCTAAAAAGAATCACCAAAGCAGAGATTAGCTGTTTTGAAGCAAAAAGAGACAAGCAAGAAGGTTGCTGACAAGCTTTTGAGTTTGATTTATTGTGGATTTGAAGCTGTGTACCAATGCAGAGTTCTTGCATCCCCACGCCTCATCTCTCTACCATTTCATGTGTCTGAGGTCTTAATGCTCCCACTCAGCTCCAAGGGCATTGGAACAAACAAAGTGCTAAGTCTCATAATTTTTTTCCTTTACTTTTCATCATGAGAAAGAGCTGTTGGTGCCATGTACTACAGAAAGGAGAGGATGAGTCTGAGTCAGAAGACTTAACTTTTAATACTAACTCAACCACTCTAGCTGAAAACCTTGAGCAAATTACATGACCTCACTGAGACTCAGTTTTCTCAACTGTTGTGAGGCAACAACTAGGTCCTACTGTACAGCTCAGGGAACCATATTCAATACCATGATAAATCATAATGGAAAAGAATATGAAAGAGAATATATATATGTATAACTGAGTCACTCTGCTGTATAGCAGAAATTAACACAACATTGTAAATCCACCATTCTTCAACAAAAATTTATCAAAAAAGAAATAAACTTCCCAAGTGGCGCTAGAGGTAAAGAATCTGCTTGCCAGTGCAGCAGATGCAAGAGACATGGGTTTGATCTCTGGATCAGGAAGATCTTCTGGAGGAAGGCATGACCACACACTCCAGTGTTTTTGCCTGGAGAATCCCATGGACAGAGGAGCTTGGTGGGTTACAGTCCCCAGGGTCTCAAAGAGTCAGACACGACTGAGCACACACACACATACACACCCGAGGCTCAACTGAGTTCAATTTGTGTTGAATTATGCACTCCTTAATTTATACGTAAAACTGACGTGTGATGTGTAATAGCAGCAGACGCCTGTGTGATATAGTCATTATTCACAGAGCTATGCTTCTGACAGAAGGAAAAACATTGTGTAAGTGTGTTTAAGACAAAGTCTCCAATAAATAATATTTGGACAGAACAACTCCTTCGAAGAGGTGACTCAGCTATCAGTGAACTCATCTCTGCTATTTTTAGGGCTGGAAAAGCAGAGGCTGGTGGTGCTGAAGCTGTGTAACCAGTCGCACAGGGTGGCTTCTCGAAAGTGGTGGCCTTGACCTCGGTGGCCTTTCACAGGGGAAGTGGAGCAGCAGCCATGAGCATCTGGGCAGCTCCGTAGAGCCCGGTCTGAGGAGGAGAGGGAGACACAGATTGCCTTGTACCTCACCCCCGCGACAGTGCTGAGTTAGACCCCGGCGGCTACATTATCTCCCAATTTCCTTTCCAAAACCGTGTCTCTGTCTGACTTTTAGGGTGGCTGTCACACGCGCTCGACAGCACACTCAGTCTTTGTGGAACTGAGCAAATGGGTTTGAACCGCCTTTAGCCGGACGCTGCCAGCCCTTCAACCTCCTACCCGGGAAGGTGGTGAGAGCAGGTGTGGGTGCTAAGTCGCTTCAGTCGTGTCCAACTCTATTCGACCCCATGGACTGTAGCCCGCCAGGCTCCTCTGTCCGTGGGATTTCCCAGGCAAGAATACTGGAGTGGGTTGCCATACCCTCCTCCAGGGGATCTTCCCCATCCAGGGATTAAAGCCTTGGCTCTTAGGTCTCCTACATTGGCAGGCAGGTTCTTTACCACTAGTTTCCTACCTGGGAAGCCATGAGAACAGCTACTTGAGCCCAACTGTTGGCTGCCCCTTTCTGTCCCAGAACCTAACCTTATCCTCTTAGGATATCATTACTGTTAAATTCAGCTGCCTTTCTCAAACCCATCAAAGAAAACCATCTTTTCATTACACCTGAAATTAGCCATTGCTTCTGCGGCTGCCTCTCCTGAAGTGTAAAGTCTCCCAGCATGGTCCAGAGCTGCTTTATCCACCTCGCTCAAGGTCACCTTCATCACTCTGGGGCACAGAGACCTCCGCAGTAAAGGCCATGGGGGAACCCTGCCGGGCTGGCCTGCAGCTGGGAGGACTGGCCAGTGCTAGGGCCCTTGCCTGAGTGAAACCAGTTAGGAGCTCAGATGAGCTTCGAGCTGCATCCAAGCACAGATTCGGACTGTGAGGCCAAGCAAAGACCGAGCACAGACTCTCTGCACCCCTGTGGTTATCTACGTGTGCCCTCTTTTTTACTAAATCCAAATTAGATCTTACAACACTGTTCATGTTAGCTTGTTTATACCATGTGTTAGAATCCAGGAAACACATATCATTTCTTTTCAGAAACAGAGGCAGGGCATAGAGATAAGCATGCATTGTGATATAAACACATTTTTTAAAGTTTTTAACTCCTATTTGCTGTTCAGGCAGCTTAGCATTTAGTTTGTCTATAATTGGGTATGGTTTTTAAGTTTTGACAGGAACTGCATTTTAAGCAGCAGGAGGCAAAAATAATTCAAAGGTTAATATTCATCAAAATTTATCTAACAGCAGGAGACCCTTCACTCTGAACTCATTCTTTCTTGCAAAATCAACCACCCCCCTCAAGAGCTCTCACCTATCAGAAGCACAGAGAATCCAAATATATGATGCATCCCAGCCACACACTTTATCTTGCTTCTTTTGTTTTCTTTGGTTCATCAGGTCCTTCCTTCAGAACCAAAGGAATCCATAGCAATAACTCTGTTCTTAGAACTGATCTTCTCCATTGGAAGAACTTCAGTCTAGATGCCAAGAAGCTTCTGATGCTCCCAGATCCTACCCTTCAATCTCTGCTATTAGGGACTGAGACCTGTAACATTTTCCAATGTCCATTCTCTTTTGTTAAAGCAAATTATATTGGGAAGGGCTATGTGCTATACTTATCCATACTGAAGTCTGAATGGCTTATCAAACTCAGTTTCTTTCTGTTGTAGAATTTAGGCAGAAGAGGAAGGAAGGAAAGCAGGAGAAGATTCTAACAAGGAAATTATGGATATATTTATTAAGGGGGATGAATGGGCCAAAGGCCAACATGTCCCTATGCAAGTATTTTATAAACAAAAGAATCAAGGTGCACACATGAATTCCCCGAAGATCCTGCTAAAATGCAGGTTCAGATTGTGCCAGTCTGGAGTGCAGCCTGAAACCCTGCGATTCTAACATCTTCTCTGATGATATCAGTACTTCTGGTCCACAGACGGCACTTTACGCAGCAGGAAGGCAGGAACTAGAATGGTGAACAAGGTGTCAGCTCAGTGGTTCTGCATCTTGGCTTAACAGAATCACCTGACGAGTTTTAACATTTTTTTTTAACTACTGGTGCCCAAGCCCCACCCAACATCAATTAAATAAAAATCTAGGGATCACTCAAGTGTTTATATTCCTGAAGGCTCCCCAAGCTATTCTGTTGAGCAGCCTGAGTTGAGAACCACTGTTAGCTGATAAGTTCACTGGACCCTCAGTTCATGAGGGCTAAAGGCAAGATACCCCAGTCAAGGGCATCTTCCTCCCCCGTGGGAGCTTGCTATCACACAATGCCTGGCAAGCGGTTCAGTCAGTTCAGTTCAGTTCACTCAGTCGTGTCTGACACTTTGCGACCCCAGGGACTGCAGCAGACCAGGCCTCCCTGTCCATCACCAACTCCCGGAGTTGACTCAAAGTCATGTCCATTGAGTCAGTGATGCCATCCAAACATCTCATCCTCTGTCGTCCCCTTCTCCTCCCAGCTTCAATCTTTCCCAGCATCAGGGCCTTTTCAAAAGGGTCAGTTCTTCACATCAGGTGGCCAAAGTATTGGAGTATCAGCTTTAGCTTCAGCCCTTCCAATGAATCTTCAGGACTGATCTCCTTTAGGATGGACTGGTTGGATCTCCTTGCAGTCTAAGGGATTCTCAAGAGTCTTCTCCAACACCACAACTCAAAAGCATCAATTCTTTGGTGCTCAGCTTTTTTTATAGTCCAACTCTCACATCCGTACATGACCACTGGAAAAACCATAGCCTTGACTAGATGGACCTTTGTTGGCAAAGTATGTCTCTGCTTTTTAGTATGCTGTCTAGGTTGGTCATAACTTTCCTTCCAAAGAGTAAGCGTCTTTTAATTTCATGGCTGCAGTCACCATCTGCAGTGATTTTGGAGCCCAAAAAAATAAAGTCTGACACTGTGTCCACTATTTCTCCATCTATTTGCCATGAAGTGATGGGACCGGATGCCATGATCTTCATTTTCTGAATGTTGAGCTTTAAGCCAACTTTTTCACTCTCCTTTTTCATTTTCATCAAGAAGCTCTTTACTTCTTCTTCACTTTCTGCCATAAGGGTGGTGTCATCTGCATATCTGAGGTTATTGATATTTCTCCCAGCAATCTTGATTCTAGTTTGTGCTTCATCCAGCCCAGCATTTCTCATGATGTACTTTGCATATAAGTTAAATAAGCAGGGTGACAATATAAATAAGCAGGGTGGCAAGCAGTTGGTACTCAGTAAACATAAGTATGTCCCATGAAAAAATAAATGACTAACTGAATGCATGAATGACTTAAGACCTTTGAAGGCCAACAGTCTGCAAAATGTCAAGGATTGAATTCTCGTTGAAATGACAATTGACAAGGCTAAAATTTAAAGACAGGAAGTTTTTTCCATGGTTCCTTCAAATACCCTAAACAGATACTCAATTGTCCGGCCACTCCTAGGGATGATTCTGCTGACAACTGGAGAAGTCCAAGCCATAAATATCACCTTTGCTTTATTCCAGTGTTTCCTAACCATCCACCAGTCATAACACACACAATTTTTTGCTCTCAGTGCTATTATTTACCTAGCTTTCTTCCTTAAATTGACTCACTTTTTTCACAAATGGATGTATTTTAAAGGGAAACTGTAAATCGCTATTTCAAATATATAGAAAAACAACCAATATCCCTCCACATAAATAGAAGTATCTGTCAAAATAAATACAGTGAAAGCAACTCAAGAAGGATGTTGCTGCCTGCCAACGCTTGCCTCTGTCAGATAAGAAGACGGATTAACCAGGAATAGGATGATATTAAAGACAAGGGCGCTCTTTATGGAGACTTGTCACTGGCGTGGTAAGAGGGATCGAAGGAGTGTTTTGCAAGAAGTCACAGTCAAATTCTGCAATGCCATGTTAGCAAAGCCACCATGCACAAGCATCTCAAAGAATACCTATCTCGGCCAATGATATTCAAGTTGAGCCCAGGAATCCAAGGGCCACCAACTAGTGCTGAAGAGGCTCTGGGAGATAAAAGGAAGTATTTCCAAGATTTCAGTTTCTGGGGAATCCAGTCATCAATGTGATTTGTCTGTACATAGGGTGATGTTTGTTTTCCTACTTCTAAGAGGAACAATATAATCAACAGAGAAATTCAAAACAGGTTGGACCTTGCTGACAAAATCAGGGGAATTAGCTTTCTCTTTGAAGGCATATTTGTTGGCTTAAGGCCTTGGAAAAGAAAAATTCACTAAATAAAATCATGCTGTTATCAAATGAATGGATCAGACAATGTAGCTCTCTAGTGAGGGGTGTCCCAGGGTGGGGGTTAAATTGTTATGTTCATACACTTGGATTTGGACAGCTTGGCCCATTGACATTTTAGGGAATAAACCCACTAAATGATTCATTTTTATCTGCGGGTTGTTTTTCTTTTAAACAACACGTGGAGAATGTGACATTATGATTCTAATGCAGAGGCAAGACAGAGAAGTTAGCAGGGAGGCCTCTGGGACCAGGCTGCCTGGTCTAAGTCCCTGCCCTGCGCCCTTTCCACCTGTGTGGCCTCAGGTGAAATACTCAACCCCTCCGTGCCTCATGCAGTCTCCTTGCTCAGAGGATGTGAGTGATAACAAGGGTACCATCACGTGAGGACATCACAGGAAGAGTAAAGAATCTGAGAGTCCTTTGCACAAAACAAGCACTCAACACGTGTTACCTTTTTCTCATTACCTTCGTATTGTTATTATTATGCTCCAAAATACACAGAACAATAGGTTATGCAATGAAATCTCTTCCACCCCGTGCCTCCCTCTAGACACAAAACAGAATAAAAAAGCTTTTATCTATGTTTATTTATGCATTTATTATCAAGTATGTTTTTCCTCTTCTGTGCTCACGGGGGCTCACCACACACTCTTTTCTCCACTTAACATATCATGGGAAGGAACGATACCTTGCAATCATTTTCCTGGTTCTTTGCTGGAACTGCAGTTTTGATTGTGTGGCTGCACCGTCACTGATGTAGGTCATCCCTCACGTGGGACAGAAGCCATTTCTGGTTTTCACTTTTACAATCATGCTGCCATGAACACACTTAAAAATTCGAATCTTTCATACACATATAAGTATACCATTAGGGTATATACATCCAGGACTTTCCTGATAGCTCAGTTGGTAAAGAATCTGCCTGCAATGTGGGAGACCCCAGTTTGATTTCTCGGTTGGGAAGATCCGCTGGAGAAAGGATAGGCCACCCACTCCAGTATTCTGGCCTGGAGAGTTCCATGGACTGTACAGTCCATGGGGTCACAAAGAATTGGACACTACTGAGCAACTTTCACTTCACTTCACTTCATACCGTTAGGATAGATTCTTTTTTTAATTAATTAATTAATTTTAATTGGAGGCTAGTTACTTTACAATATTGTAATGGTTTTTGCCATACATTGACCTGAATCAGCCATGGGTGTACATGTGTCCCCCATCCTGAACCCCCCTCCCACCTCCCTCCGCATCCCATCCCTCAGGGTCGTCCCAGTACACTGGCCCTGAGTGCCCTGTATCATGCATCGAACCTGGACTGGTGATCTGTTTCACATATGGTCATATACATGTTTCAGTGCTATTCTCTCAAACCATCCCACCCTCGCCTTCTCCCACAGAGTCCAAAAATCTGTTCTTTATCTCATGTCTCTTTCACTGTCTCACATATAGGGGCATCTTTCTAAATTAGGATAGATTCTTACAGGTGGGATTCCTGGATCAAAAAGTCTGTGCATCTTTTATTCTGATAGACATTGCCAATTTCTCTTCAAAAAGATTACACCCATTTGCATACCACCGATCAAGGTAGACAGTGTGTCTTTCTTCTCATATTCAGGAGTATTTTAAATGCATAAGATAAAATCCATAGGATAATCAAGGAAAAGCAATTATACTGAAACAGTTTTCAAAAGATTTAAAATACACTTTTGTGACGTGGTAATGTGTATCCTTCTTTATATATACACTATATTAAAAAAAAATCTAGTGCCAGATAGGAGTGAGTAGAAAAGATATTTCAGCAAATCTACAACAGTTATAACCTGGTAGGAAAGTACATATTAGTGACAAACTCGCAGGTCCTACTAGTGATATTGTGACTCACAGTCTACACCCACAATTGAAGGAAAGACTAATTTTGAGTTGGCAGCTGGCGAAAAAAAAGATGTAAATTTTTTCCAAACAAGTGTTGGACCCTGGGCAGAGTCAGCTCTTGGAGATTTATTCCAATGAGTGGCAGCTTCTCCTCTCCTTCTTCTCCTCAGGTCAGCCCCAGGAATTCTTGCTTTTAGGGAGCTATTAAAATTCATGTGTGGAAACTAGCCTCAATCTAGCCTGGGACAGGCTTCATAGACCTTCTAAAGCATTGAGAGGAGAGAAAGAAGGCATGAGCAGGCAGAGACACTGCTAAAGGACCATCCAGAGGTGCTGCCTTGAGTGTGTCTTAGAGATAGTAACAGACCCACTTCTGCTGTCAGTATATCTGCTTCCCTACCCTACAGAGTTTTGGAGCATGTTAAATAAAGTAAGAGAACGTAAAGTCCTTTGAAAAATTTAAAGGCACTCTATGAACTTAGGGTGGGGAAGGCAATGGCACCCCACTCCAGTACTCTTGCCTGGAAAATCCCATGGACAGAGGAGCCTGGTAGGCTGCAGTCCATGGGGTCACTAAGAGTCGGACACAGCTGAGCGACTTCACTTTCACTTTTCACTTTCATACATTGGAGAAGGACATGTCAACCCACTCCATTGTTCTTGCCTGGAGAATCCCAGGGGCAGGGGAGCCTAGTAGACTGCCGTCTGTGGGGTTGCACAGAGTCGGACACAACTGAAGCTACTTAGCAGCAGCAGCAGCATGAACTTAGGGTGCTATGTTAGCCATTAGGAATTAATATTATGATTATCTCTTCTTATCTTTAGTGCAGGCTTCCCTTGTAGCTCAGCTGGTAAAGAATATGCCTGCAATGCAGAAGACTGCAATTCGATTTCTGGGTCAGGAAGATCCCCTGGAGAAAGGATAGGATATCCATTCCACCATTCTTGGGCTTTCCTGGTGGCTCAGATGGTAAAGAATCCTCCTGCGATGCAGGAGACCTGGGTTTGATCTCTGGGTTGCGAAGATTCCCTGGAGAAGGGCATGGCAACCGCCTCCAATATTCTTGCCTGGAGAATCCCCATGGACAGAGGGGATGACTAGACTGAACAACTGAACAGCTTAGACTGAACAACTAAGCACAGCACAGCATATTTTGTGGCCAGAACCTCCCTTACATCTGCCAATAGGAGTAACATTAGAGGGACTTCCCTGGTGATTCAGTGGTTAAGACTCCACACTCCTGACACAGGGGGCCCATGTTCGAGCCCTGGTCGAGGAGCTAGGTCTTGCATGAACTAAGACACACCACAGCCAAATAAATAAATAATTTTAAAAATTTTTTTAAGAGTGACATTAGGACCAAAGGATGGAACTGCACAGCTTTGGAAACTAAAAAGCACAATGGTTCAGACATGGCTTGGACCTACATTCCTCTTACCTGGAGCATAGTCCATGCCATGCTAATTCGCTTCAGTTGTGTCCAGCTCTTTGCGACCCCATGGACTGTGGCCCACCAGGCTCCTCTTTCCATGGGATTCTCCAGGCAAGAATACTGGAGTGAGTTGCCATCTCCTACTCCAGCGCATAGTCCAGTGAATAGGTTAACATGCTGCTGAAATCTCCTGGTGATAGTAGGAAGTGTCCAATCCACAGAGAACATTCTGTCACTGGAAAAACACATGACTCTGGAAATCTTTGGAGTATAGAAGAAAGATTTCCAACAATTTTCTGACTATTCACCTTTTAAAAAAATTTTTTTTGAGTGCTAGAGAAATGTTAAATTTCATTAAGTTTTACTGCTAGACTTAAGATACACATAAATCTCTTTAATGTTGGTTTCAGTCAAAAGTGAACTGAACATGATCGTTAAACCAGTGCATGTGGGAGAATGAATTGAGGAAAATTCAAATATGCACCGTTGGAAAATTTCCAACGTGTCCACATCAGATGTAAGAAGGCTCAGAGCAAAATTCTCCAGACTCTAGTGGCCTGGGCACTTTTCTGCTCAATTTCCATACAGATGAGCTTTGTTCTAGGACGATAAGGTTGCAGTTTGGGAGTCTATCTGGGAAGCTTGCTCCTGTCTCATTAGTCCCTAAGCACAGAGCAATTTCAGCTGATACTGTTACCAGCTCCTAGCTGGGTTATGTGGTTAAATGCCTTGAGAGAAAAGAGCAAGCCAGAATAAAGGGACAAATGCAACCTACGCTCTTGTTCTGAGTGCCTATTGCTGCGAAATTACACTGGCAACTAATCATATGCCATGATGTACCATTAGCACAAACTCTCACTGCGTGAGATATTATTTGAGTCTGGAATTACCTGACATCTCACAGGGACACATTGTATCCCTGGTACAATTCCTCTGCGGTCTTGGCTTATACATGACTGTAACTAGACAGAAGTATTTCTTGCTGTGGCTCAAACACATACTAGTCCTTACCTGCGTTCTTGTGAAATTGAAAAAAAAAAAAAAAGCTCCCCCTACCAGTGGGTGAATTGCAAAACAGCACCTCCTTCTGGAGAACTTTGACTCTAGGGACCTTTGCCAGCAAGGTGATGTCTCTGCTTTTTAATACACTGGGTATGTCTTAGCTTTCCTTCCAAGGAGCAAGTATCTTTTAATTTCATAGCCTAAATCACTGTCCACAGTGATTTTGGAGCCCAAGAAAATGAAATCTGTCACTGCTTCCACTTTTCTCCCTTCTATTTGCCATAAAGTGATGGGACCTGATGCCATGATCTTAATTTTTTGAATGCTGAGTTTTAAGCCAGCTTTTTCACTCTCCGCTTTCACCTTCATCAGCAGGCTCTTTATTTAGTTCCTCTTCGCTTTCTGCCATTAGAAGAGTGTCATCTGCATATGTGAGTGTATTGATATTTCTCCCAGTAATCTTGGTTCCAGCTTGTGATTCATCCAGCCCAGCATTTTGCACAATGTACTCTGCATAGAAGTTAAGTAAGCAGGGTGACAATATACAGCCTTGTCATACTTCTTTCCCTATTTGGAACCATTCCATTGTTCCAGATCCTGTTCTAACTATAGCTTCTTGATCCCCAGATAGATTTCTCAGGAGACAAATAAGGTCGTCTGGTCCCATCTCTTAATTCTTCAGTTTATTGTGATCCACAAAGTCAAAGCCTTTAGCATAATCAATTAAGCAGAAGTAGATATTTTTCTGGAAATCTCTTGCTTTCTCCATGATCCATCAAATGTTGGCAATTTGATCCCTGGTTCCTCTGCCTCTTCGAAACCCAGTTTGTACATCTGGAAGTTCTCAGTTCACGTACAAGCTAGGGCTTGAAGGATTTTGAGCACAACCTTGCTAGCATGTGAAATGAGTGCAATTGTGTAGTCATTGGAACATTCTTTGGCATTGCCCTTGTTTAGGATTGGAATGAAAATTGACCTTTTCCAGTTCTGTGGCCACTGCTGAGTTTTGCAAATTTGCTGACATGTTAAGTGTAGCACTTTAACAGCATCATCTTTTAGAATTTTAACTACTCACCTAGAATCCCATCACCTCCACTAGCTTTGCTCATAGTGATGCTTCCTAAGGCCCACTTGAATTCACACTCCAAGATGCCCAGCTCTAGGTGAGTGATCACACCATCATGGTTATCCAGGTCATTAAGACCTTTTTTGTACGGTTCTTCTGTGTATTCATGCCACCTCTTCTTAATCTCTTGTGCTTCTGTTAGGTCCTTACCATTTCTGTCCTTTATTGTGCCCATCTTTGCATGAAATGTTCCCTTGTTATCTCCAATTTTCCTGAAGAGATCTCTAGTCTTTCCCATTCTATTGTTTTCCTCTATTTCTTTGCGTTGTTCATTTTAAAAGGCCTTCTTATCTCTCCTTGCTGTTTTCTGGAACTCTGCATTCATTTGGGTCTATCTTTCCCTCTCTCCCTTGCCTTTTGCTTCTCTTCTTTTCTTGGCCATTTGTAAGGCCTCCTCGGACAATACCTTGCCTTGCATTTCTTTTTCTTGGGGTTGGTTTTGGTCAACATCTCCTGCACAGTTTATGAACCTCTGTCCATAGTTCTTCAGGCACATTATCTATCAGATCTCATCCCTTGAATCTACTTTTCACCTCTACTGTATAATCATAAGGGATTTGATTTAGGTCATACCTGAATGGCCTAGTGGTTTTCTCTACTTTCTTCAGTTTAAGCCTGAATTTTGCAATAAGCAGCTAATGATCTGAGCCACAGTCAGCTCCAGGTCTTGTTTTTGCTGACTGTATAGAGCCTATCTTTGGCTGCAAATAACATAACCAATCTGATTTCGGTATTAACCATCTGGTGATGTCCATGTGTAGAGTCATGTCTTGAGGTGTTGGAAAAGCACGTTTGCTATGGCCAGGATGTTCTCTTGACAAAACTCTGTTATCCTTTGCCATATTTCATTTTGTACTCCAAGGCCAAACTTGCCTGTTCTTCTGAGTATCTCTCAACTTCCTATTTTTTTATCCCAATTTCCTATGATGAAAGGACTCTTTTTTTAGGATATTATTTTTATGTTAGTTCTAAAAGATGTCGTAGGCTTTCATGGTCAGCTTGGTCAGCTTCAGCTTCTTTGGCATCAGTGGTTGGGGCATAGACCCAGAATACTGTGATGTTGAGATGGTTTGCCTTGGAAATGAATCAAAATCATTCTGTCGTTTTTGAGGTTGCATCCAAGGACTGCATTTTGAACTCTTGTTGACTATAAGAGTTAGTCCATTTCTTCTATGAGATTCTTGTCTGCGTAGTAGATGTAATGGTCATCTGAATTAAATTTACCCATTCCCATCCATTTTAGTTCACTGACTCCTAGGATGTCAGTGTTCAATCTTGCCATCTCCTGCTTGACCACATCCAATTTATCTTGATTCATGGACCTAACAATCCAAGTTCTATACAACATTGTTCTTTACAGCATTGGACTTTACTTTCATTGCCAGACACATCCACAACTGGGCATCATTTCCTCTTCAGCCAAGCTGCTTCATTCTTTCTTGAGCTATTAGTAATTTCTCTCCACTCTTCACCAGTAGCATATTGGACACCTTCCAACCTGGGGGCTCATCTTCCAGTGTCATACCTTTTTGCCTTTTCATACTGTTCATGAGGTTCTCCTGGCAAGAATACTGGAGTGGATTGCCATTTCCTCCTCCAGTGGACCACAATTTGTCAGAATGGTCCTATGTCCATCTGTCTTGGGTGGCCCTGCACAGCATGGTTCATAGCTTCATTGAATTACACAAGCCCCTTCTCCATGACAAGACTGTGATCCATGCAGGCAAATTCTTTCTGTAAAAGATAGTAAATATTTTAAGATTTGTAGGCTTCTGTCACAACTACTTAAATCTGCTGTTACAGTGTGAAAACAGCCATATGCAACCCATAAGCAAATGAACATAATTATGTTCCAATAAAACTTTATTTAGAAAAACAAGTGGTGGGCTGAATGTGGCTCAGGAGTCATATTTTGTGACTTTTGACATAGATGCTAAAAGAAGGTAAAGCAGATGATAAAAGCAGAAGTGTGAGGTCATCCATAGGGTGCTTCCTGGCTCATATCCCTTCCTTCCTCCCTTTTACCCTCATAGCAATAAACAGTTACCATTTTGTCATTTGCATTTTAAAGATGAGGAAAATTTCAGTTTCCAGAAACTATGAATATTGCCAAGACCAAATAGCCAAACTATGAATATTGCCAAGACCAAAACCAGATCTGTCTGATTTAATGCCTCTTTTCCTTCCCCTACTCCAAGCTGACACCTGCAGACACATCCACTTGTACAACCCAACAAGGAAAATCCAATGGTCCCAGAGCAGGTAGAGTCCAGATTGGGAGGTCAGGGTGGCCGTGCCAGAACTGAGTTCAGTCTCAAAAGTCTCAGAAGCTTCTCTGAAAACGTTAAAGCAATTCAGACATGGTTGCTACCAGGCCCACCACCAGCTTCCACGGTGAGACCAGCCCAAGCATCAGACATGCCTTTAACGGCAGTACCTCAGATATAATGGGGTCAGAAGATTTTGTGAAAATGTGTAAGTCCTTTGTCCTTACTAAGCCAAGAGGGCAGGCAAACCAATCTTATGCGAAATGCACAGGGTAACAGGCAAACCCGTAATTATTACATTTCTTTTCTGAGAGCTAATCTAATATTTTTTGTGCTCCAAACTCACTGCAGATGGTGACTGCAACCATGAAAATTAAAAGACACTTGCTCCTTGGAAAAAAAGCTATGACAAACCTAGACAACATATTAAAAAGCAGAAACATTACTTTACTTACAAAGGTCCATATAGTGAAAGCTGTGATTTTTCCAGTAGTCATGTATAGATTTGAAAGTTGGACCATAAAGAAGGCTGAGTGCCAGATAATTGATGCTTTTGAATTATGGTGTTGAAGACTCTTAAGAGTCCCTGCCTTGGACTGCAAGGAGGTCAAACCAGTCAATCCTAAAGGAAATCAGTCCTGAATATTCATTGGAAGGACTGATGCTGAAGCTGAAACTCCAATACTTTGGCCACCTGATGTGAAGAACTGACTGACTCATTGGGAAAGACCCTGGTGCTGGAAAAAGATAGAAGGTAGGAGAAGGGGACAGCAGAGGACGAGATAGTTGAATGGCATCATCAACTCAATGGACATGAGTTTGAGCAAGCTCCGGGAGATGGTGAAGGGCAGGGAAGCCTGGTGTGCTGCATGCAGTCCATGGGGTCACAAAGAGTCAGACATGACTGAGTGACTGAACAACAATCTATTATTGGGGCTATTCAGGTGGTGCTAGTGGTAAAGAAGCCACCTGCCAATGCAGGAGATGTAAGAGGTGAGGGTTAGATCCCTGGGTTGGGAAGATCCCATAGAGTAGGAAATGGCAACCCACTCCAGTATCTTGCCTGGAAAATTCCCTTGGACAGAGGAGCTTGGTGGGCTACAGTCCATCGGATCGTGAAAGGTCAGACATAACGAGCATCTGAACAATCTAGCTTTGCTTTCTGACTATGCATTCAAGTATTCAGAAACTAAGACTTAGATAACTAATTACTGGATGTATTTTTTTCCCTGCACTCAACTCTTAAAGAATAAATGAGCCATTATCAGAAGTTTCTTTCAGAAATAACTTGCAGAGATGCCCTGAGGTCATTTTGGATTCAACCCAATCTTCCAACTTTCTCCACCATGTTACTCTTAATGGTGACTCTGAATCAGCCTGAGCCTGAATCATCAATGATTAAATTATGTTCACTAAACAGCTAGTATTTTCTAAAGGAAAATAGACTAATGTATTTTTGGACAATGTTACAGAATTCAAACCAAAACAAGCTTCTGGCTTAGCCTTGAATTCCCAAGTATTAAATCTACAGAGACTCTACTTCCTCCCAAACATCCATGTTAATGGATATTTTAGAAAATTCCAGTATAATCCAAGGCCAGTTTAATTTATTCCTGTACACAGACAACTTTATGGATGACAACATTGTAGTTCAGATCAATAAATGATTCAGTTTGGGCTATAAAATTATAAACAGAACACTTGCAAAAAGTTGCTCAGCCTTTCTTGCTATAAACCATTTGATTTTTAGCCAGAAAATACATGACCAAACAAAAACAACTGTTTGCCTTCCTTAATACGCAGTCTCAGCATAGACTATTACACAGGGAATTAGCATTAGTCATCAAATTAATTGTAAAGACAACAAATTAAAGTTCCTATATCTTTGTCCATTTCAACCTTCAGAGGTGAAGCTGACCTCAGATAATACATGGTCTTTCTTCTTGCTATAAAAGTGGTCTCAGAGTCCGTGGCTTCTCAGAATCAAACTCTGTTGTCAGAATTCTCCAGTTCCTCCCTCTGCCCCAAACTCACCTCATGGCAAGCCATTTCCTCCAGAACCAAGACTTAGAGCCAAAGACCTCAGCCCAGACCTCGGGAGACAATTGTGAGTGAGAAACCTGGAGAAATGGGTCAGCTGCTTAGGCAGCAAACACAAAAGTGCAGAAAATCCTGACTTTAATTTTCCTCTAGTGGAAGTTAATTTCTATCCAACAAGCTACTCTACCGATGGTAGAAATTTGACATTGTGCTGCTCAAGTTGTGCCCCCACCCTCCTGCCTCCACCCTCAAGCTTCAAAGGACTAGCACAGAATCAAGAAGAGGGGGTGGGGTCCTAGAGCTCATGTCTTATCACCTCTCCACCTTGGAACCATCAGCTGCAGCCCCACCCCCACGGGCCTCAGTCATCCCTTCTCCTATATTCTCTCTGAACCCTGGATCCTCACTGTCCTGACCTCTGGACTTCCTGGGGCAGCCTGTTCTCTCATCGTGTTCTCACTAATCTCAGCCTCCCAAGATTATTCCACTGCTTCCAGCTCTGCGCTGTGTATCACAGAGCACAGAGGGGGGCCACCCCAAGTCCCTCAACTAACACACCCCATAGAGCTGCTTCTGGTCCTCGGCTACTGTCCTAGAATGAGTCCCAGACCTCTCTGAGGTTCAACATTCCAATGCATCCCCTTCCCACTCCAGGAACCCAGCTCAGAAGAGAGAGGTAGCACTCAGGATCCCCTCTGAGGGCCTCAGGAGGGCTAGTCCATGAATTTTCCATTCAGCTCACCTTAGACTGGGGCCTTTTAATCTCTTTTACATAGGAAAAAACCAAGCTTAGCAAATAACTTCTTCCAAATCAACTGTTTAAAGTTTCAACCTTAGCTTTGAAACCCAAAAGATAAACTATTACCTTGTATTCCTCTTGATATTCCCACTCCACCAACCTTACCTAAGGATGCTCTTGTCTCAAAAATTCAGGGAAGTTTAGAGGTAACCAAACATACTTAGGGAAGAGAAAGAAGTTACTTTTAAGATAGTATCCCTTGAAAGAACTGACTCTAAATAGCTCAAGAAAAGTCAAGGAAAAAAAAAAAAAATACGCCAAATCTGAGAGGGTCTCCCAAAGATGGGATTATATTAACAGTGAATGCAGGTGATTTGGGTATTTGCCAATAATTATGGCCAGTGGAGACAGGACGTTATCCTCTCTAAAGCCAGGAACTGAAGGAAGACCTAGATTCTAGAACACAGATAGCCATGTTCAGTGTCCAATATACAATGACTGGTCCAAATTTTGAATGGAATGAGGAATTGTTTTTCAATGAATATGACGTTTCCTTTACACAAAAGAATAAATTCTAGACCTCTGTCATGTAACAGTCAACAATACAGTATTATATACTATCAAATATGTTCAGAGGATAGATTTCATGGTAAATGTTCTTACCAAAAAAAAGAACACAAGGATGTTTTTGGAGGTAATGAGTATGTGGAGTACCTAGGTTGTGGTGATGGTGTCGTGAGTATATACACATGTCCAAACTCAGCGAGATGTACACATTAAATGTACGGGATATTTTGTGTATCAGTTATACCTCAATAAAGCTAAAAACTTTTAAATGAAAAAATTTTAAACAAATTTCAAGGTGACTTCTGCCCCAAGCACATTTATTTTAATACATTAGTATTACAATTCAGGTCGTTCCAGCTACTGATGGCCCTTTGCCTTCCAACAAATGGAAACCCAGACTCATGGAACTGGTCAATTTGCTCTTAAAAACATCATGCAAACATCGTGTAACACTATTACAAACTATAGTGTTTTGTCTCATAAAAGGGCACAACTCCTGAAAATGTCTCAAGGTGCCTTGGAATCAAGACATTTCCAAGCTGGAATCCGCACCTAAGCCAGTGATTCCCAGCCAAGTGGATACTGTGAACCAGGAAACCATCTGGGATCTTGGTTGCAGACCTCAAAAACAAAGGAGGGAGGGTGGGATGAGAAGAGAGGAGCTTCATGGAACTCTGCATCCCTGGGCAACCTACAAGGCAGAGAGGAGGAAGGACGGGATTAGCCACCCGATGGTGGGGGACCATCTTCCATCATGGACCAAAATAAAAGACTGAGATGGGAAAAATTAAAACATGAAATCACTTAGAGACAAATAAAGTGAGTACATTATTGATTTCTGAGGAGCAAGACTCTTAGTGGGAAAAATGGAGGTGCTGGACTGCATAGAATTTAACCTCCTCATTGTAACCTGTAGGGTTAAGAGGACCCTTGTTTGCAATCCTGTATTTACTTGTTGGATTGATATCTGTCCCCCTAATTAGGCTGTAAGTTACACGCGGGCAGGGATGTCACCACTGTATTCCCATCCTTGGAAAAGTCCTTGGTATACGAAAGTGAAAAGTGAAAGTGGCTCAGTCATGTCCAACTCTTTGCCACCCCGTGGACTGTCCATGGAATTTTCTAGGCCAGAACACTGGAGTGGGTAGTCATTCCCTTCTCCAGGAATCTTCCCAACCCAGGGATCGAACCCAGGTCTCCTGCATTGCAGGTGGATTCTTTACCATGTGAGCCACCAGGGAAGCCCAAGAATACTGGAGTGGGTAGCCTATCCCTCCTCCAGTGGATCTTCCAGACCCAGGAATCAAACCGGGGTCTCCTGCCTTGCAGGTTACCAGCTGAGCTACCAGGGAACCCCTGGTATATATTAGACTCAATGATATTTGTTGAGTAAATAAATGAGGTTGATATTGTGGCCAGTGTTTGGGTCTTGGGTTTAACACTCGTAATTGTACAGGAGACAAGCCTCTGTCAGTCCAAAGCTAGGAGCTGGGAATGAGTTCTACATAAAGCAAGAGGCTTCCTCACTTGTGACAAGAGAACTAGAACCTTCTGGCCATCAGTCCAGGGAAGCTTAATGTGAGTCTTGGCTCCAAGTGAGCCCCACTGACCCACAGTGGTCCCTCAACTTAAAATGGAGATGGTCCTGGGTAGCACAGAACCCAAATTTGCTAACACTTTGAGAACCTGGAACAGGATGGGGTGAGGGAGCTTGGAAAAGAGGATACCAGGAGAGGATGGAAACCTCCATGGACACACACCTGCTCTGTCGCCTCTTCAAGGGTTGGTCCAGAAAGCAGGTTGACATAGCCCTGGGTGAGGGACCGTCCACATGAGACAGTTGCGTCTCTTAGCATCTTCTCATGCCCGTGCTCTGGATTTATGACCTGGTGATGCACCTTGTGTTTTGCAGAACGCTGAGGCGAGCTACGACTTCAGCAGCAATGATCCCTATCCGTACCCTAGATACACAGATGACTGGTTTAACAGGTAAACTGGGCCTCTGGGGATGTCTGGGACATCAGGAGTGGGGTTTTAGTTCACTCTGTTCTGTGTTTTAAGGCTTGAATATCACCAGAAAAATAATCTCAGTGCCTCACGAAATTATACTGTGACTTTTTCCTTTATTGTGGCTATATTTTTTAAATTCTCGACTTTTTTTTTAATATGGCAACGTTCTTCTAGAATTTTCTTTCAACCATATTGTTCAGTTGAATAGGAATTACTTGCCACCTTATTAACGATAAAATAGGAGTAATAAGAAATCCTTTCTCAACTCACCACAAGGTGAATGTAAACCTATGAGTTTCACTTATCTCTTGCAACTGTTGCAGAGAACATTTTTGCCCCTCAGGTCTGTGTCTATATGTTTTTGAAAAGTGTTTTCGCTGTAACCTTGTACAAGCTCATACTTTTGACAAAACAGTACATGTAATTGGCATAGGTTTGAAGTATTTTTCACTAAGGCATAATTAGTGTCAGGTATACAACATAACAGGGCTTCCCTGCTGGCTCAGTGGTAAAGCATCTGCCTGCAATGCAGGAAACCGGTGTTCTGTCCCTGAGTCGGGAAGCTCCTCTGGAGGAGGAAGTAGCAACTCACTCCAGTATTCTTGCCAGGACAATCTCACGGACAGAGGCGTGGCAGGCTACAGTCTGTGAGGTCGCAAAGAATCGGACACGCCTGAGTGCACATGCATACGACATAAGGATCCCATGTTTGTATATACTGCAAAATGATCACCGCAATAAGTTCATTAACATCTTAGTCACATTAACACCCATAGTCACATAAAAAATTTTTTTTCTTGTGATGAAGATTTTCTGTCTTAGCAGTTTTCAAATACACAATACAGTATTGTTAATTTAGGTGTGATATACTGTTTGATATACTATTATGCAACACTACCCAATGGTAGTATGACTTTTCTTCAACCTATTTTGCTACTAAACATGAAAATATAGCCTCTTTCTTCTCCAAGTAAAATTCATGCCTAATTTCTCACATGTAAGAAATATCAAGAAATTGAGACAAGTGGTTTGTCAATCAATATCGATTAAGTTTGAAACCTAATACTTCCCCATTATTGATGTTTTTGAGTGAACTTGATAGAACATATGAACTTCAATTAGTGACTGAAGCTCACTTTAATCACTTCTACTTCTTTATTCCCTTTACTCATCTCTTCTACTTCTCGTGACAAACTTATGGTAATTGAAATAAAGGCTGTCCTCCTCAGTTTAGTGATAAGGAAACAGGCTCGGAAAGACTGCCTCACTTGCCTGGTCAAACAACCAGTAAATATCAAAGCCGACACTGGAACCCAAGCTCTGTGTTTCTAAGTCCAAGTTGTACCATTATTTTATAAGCATCGTTTTTATTATAAAAGGCAGAGTGTATTATAAAAGACCAAAGAATGGCCAGGGACAGGTCCTGAGTGGACCAGGTAGATCAGACTGTGTTCCTACAATTATTGAATTGACCAGAGACTGTCTGGGGCATAGACAAAGCACACAGGGCTTGGTCATTACCGAAAAGGCAGAAAAGAGTAAAGGGGAAAACACAATTCCAATTTGTAGCATTTTAAAAAGATCATTGCTAATATGCAAGACCATAGTCCCCACTCTCCATTAACCTTCAGTTCAGTTCAGTCGCTCAGTCGTGTCCGACTCTTTTCGACCCCATGAATCACAGCATGCCAGGCCTCCCTGTCCATCACCAGCTCCCAGAGTTCACCCAAACTCATGTCCATCAAGTCGGTGATGCTGTCCAGCCATCTCATCCTCTATCATCCCCTTCTCCTCCTGCCTCCAATCCCTCCCAGCATCAGAGTCTTTTCCAAAGAGTCAACTCTTCGCATGAGGTGGCCAAAGTACTGGAGTTTCAGCTTTAGCATCATTCCTTCCAGTGAACACCCAGGATTGATCTCCTTACTTGCAGTTTAAAGTCATCATGCAGAATTTGTAAGTGTGTGTTTAGGATTGGTAAAAGTGAATGAGCTTGAAAGTGTTAGTCACTCAATCATGTCCGACTCTCTGTGACCCCGTAGACTATAGCCTGCCAGGCTCCTCAGTCCATGGGACTCTTTAGGCAAGAATACTGGAGCGAGTAGCCATGCCCTTCTCCAAGGGATCTTCCTGACCCAGGGATCAATGGGACCCAGGAATCGAAACCAGGTCTCCACATTGCAGGGAGATTCTTTACCATCTGAACTACTAAGGAAGATATATTAAAAAGGTTGGAGAACTTTTGATTTGAAGTGTCTCTTACTCCCTGTGACTTACAACCCTAGATCCTTGCTAATAAACCACTTTCAGACACAAGGATGTGAAGTCATCAAATCGAAGTCACTAAACCACGGACAAGACATTATTATAAATGGTGCCTGGAACCTTGCTCTGAGAAGGACCATGAGCGTGGGCCTGGTTTCTGCACTGTCAGTCACCAGCTGTCCACAAGCCATCAGAAAAGGCAGTAGCTATATAGGACAGGGAATTCTGCTCAATGTTATGTGGCAGCTTGGACAGGAGGGGAGTTTGAGGGTGAATGGATACATGTATGAGAGTGGCTGACTTGCTCTACTGTGCACCTGAAATTATCATAATGTTGTTAATGGGCCATGCTGCTGCTGCTACTAAGTCGCATCAGTCATGTCCAACTCTGTGCGACCCCACAGACGGCAGCCCGCCAGGCTCCCATCCCTGGGATTCTCCAGGCAAGAACACTGGAGTGGGTTGCCATTTCCTTCTCCAATGCATGAAAGTGAAAAGTGAAAGTGAAGTCGCTCAGTCGTGTCTGACTCTTAGCGACCCCATGGACTGCAGCCCACCAGGCTCCTCCATCCATGGGATTTTCCAGGCAAGAATACCGGACTGGGGTGCCACTGCCTTCTCCGGGGTTAATGGGCTATACTCCAGTATAAAATAAAAAGTTAAAAAAAAAAGAGCAGTAGCATTACATGTGCCAGCTAATTGCCTCCCCTTCTACAGCTGCTGCTGCTGCTGCTAAGTCACTTCAGTCATATCCGACTCTGTGCAACCCCATAGATGGCAGCCCAACAGGCTTCCCCGTCCCTGGGATTCTCCAGGCAAGAACACTGGAGTGGCGTGCCATTTCCTTCTCCAATGCATGAAAGTGAAAAGTGAAAATGAAGTCTCTCAGTCGTGTCTGACTGTTAGCGACCCCGTGGACTGCAGCCTACCAGGCTCCTCCGTCCATGGGACTTTCCAGGCATACCAGAGTGGGTTGCCATTGCTTTCTCCCCGTCTACAGCTAGGAGATATTAAATTCATCTCTGATGGATTGATCCAAGCACAAAAATATAAACGACAGAATGGTTCCCGTCCCACTCATTTTCTGAACCCGAACACAACCCCCCCACAAGTAAGTCTTCCCTTGTAATGAGCTATAAGAATATTCTTTAAACAAAAACAAAAGCAAAGTGGAAGTGTCCTCTATCTTAAATAATTTCATTTGCAAACTTGTTCTTGAAAGTTCAATTTTAAACAGCCTAAAGTCCTCCAGGACTAATGAGTTCTTAGGGTAATGAAATTCTTCATTGCCAGCAGTGAAATCCCCAAGTGTCCAATTGCCTCAGACACAGTCACCATGAGTCAGGCAAGGATGATCCTTGCCTCCTAAGGCGCCAATGACTCAAGACACAGTGGCCACTCTGACTGGTAAATGAGATTTTTCTCAATTATCAAGTGATTTTCAAAGATCCTCATCCATCATGGCTTGTTATTACAAAGCCTGGATGGCACCACAGATCAGATCATGGTCTTTGTTTACTGGTTTACAAAACCAATTTTGAAAAAATTAATTAAAAATAAACAAATAAAAACTACTATTGCAAGTGATTATGGGAGGAAGGCAGGTCAAAGTTCAGGCCCATAGCACTGGGAGGCTCTGTGGTCCAAACAGTAGGGTGCTGGGATCCTGGAGGTGCTTCCTACTTGGCACAAGGAGAATATATCATCATTCCCAGGAGTATAGGATAAGTTCATTAAAAAGTCGCCCTTGGGAGAAATGTTATGCCCAGTATTTCCTTCAGTATAGCTAGGGGCCTGGGGAAGAGGAAAACAGAGTAAGGGGGATTAGAGGAAATAAAACTAGCCATGAGTTAATAATCATAGAAGCTGGATGATGGTATTTACAAGAGATTTCACTCTAGTTTTGTGTATTCTGATGTTTTCTATAGCAAGAAGTAGATTTTAAAGGCAAAGGGCACAGGGACTTCCCTGGTGGTCCAGTGGTTAAGACTCTGTGCTCCTAATGCAGGGGGCCCAGGGTTCGCCTCGGTGAGGGAACCAGATCCCACGTGCTGCTACTAAGACTCAGCACAGCCATATAAATTAAAAACATTAAAAAATAGTAATAAAGTTTTAAAATTAAGTCATAGGGCATAAAAAGAGATAAAGAGAACTGGGGCTTTAGTGTGGTGCTCATGAAGCTATTAGTTTTGGTGGATAAGCTTCTGAGGAGCCTGCAATGTCCCGTGAAGAGGCCACAGAAGCCTGAATCACTGATGCTAAGTATACCCACGGTTGAAACGATACAAGGAACCATAACGCCTGTTAAGCAGTTACTTGGGTTTCCCTGGTGGCTCAGACGGTAAAGAATCTGCCTGAAATTCAGGAGACCTGGGTTCAATCCCTGGTTTGGGAAGATCCCCTGGAAGAGGGCATGGCAACCCACTCCAGTATTCTTGTCTGGAGAATCCCATGGACAGAGGAACCTGGTGGACTACAGTCCTTGGGCCTGCATAGAGTGAGACACAACTGAATGACTAACAGCCACACGTGTTTAAGGCACTGTCTTCGTGTTTTGTGTGCACTAATTCTAAACCTAACCTCCTGAAATAAGTGTGGACGTTATAACCCCCATTTTGGAAACTGAAGCCCAGCAAGATTAAGTCATGTGTGCAAGGTCACACAATTGATGAGTGGTGGAGACAGGACTTGCCACCAGTGAGGGGGGCGGTTACAAGCACTGCCTCGTAGTAAAGGAGAGTGTGGAGAAATGCAAAACTCTTGTCATCTCTGCCTGGGGAAATGGGGACAGGCCTCCTTGAAGAGGTGGCTTTTGGTCCCGGATCTAAACGAAGGTACTAGGCAGACTTTGGAGGAGGGGTGAGTGTATTCTGGGGTGAATAGGGTATTAATAGAAATTTGGCAAAGAAGCAGAGGCAAGGGGTACAGATGTGTTCAGTAGCTGGGTAACTGGTCCGGGAGTTAGAGACTGGCACACAGGGCAGCAATCCAAGAAGGCTCCATGGAGGAGGCAGGCATGAAAGGTTTGGATGATTGCTAGGAGAAGAGAAGAGCTCTTGTGGTTGCGTGGGGTGGGCACAGAAGAGGATCCTCCAGGCATGCTGCTGCCTGAGGTTCTGAGAGCATTGAGCCCTTGTCTCTGGCCAGAGCAGTGTTTCCTGTCCAGGAGGCCTGAGCCTCTGGTTAGCTGTGCAGCCCCGAGGCCTGCCAGTTTCTTCAGGCATTCTCTTCTGGGCCTGGAGAAGGAAATAGCAACCCACTCCAGTATTCTTGCCTAGAGAATCCCATGGACAGACGAGCCTGACGAGCCGCAGTCCGTGGGGTAGCAAAAAGTCGGAAGCAACTGAGCGACTATCACTCACTCACTCTCTGTCTTCTGGGCATGGGCATAAAACCCAACACCCTATCTTTGCTCTGCAGACTCGGGCTCTTGGATAAGATAGTTTCAGCATCAAAATGCCCATGAAGGGCTGACAGGTGCTGATCGGCAATGAGCTTGCTACTGCTGCCACAGCTCCAGCCAAACCCCCTGGCCACAGAGGCTGGTCAGAACTCTGAGGCAGTAGCTGCCCAGGAAATCTCACGCTCTCCATCACGGTCTCCTCACCGCCATGGAAAGTAAAGGAGAGGGTGGGATGAATAGAGAGAGTATCATTAAAACATATACACTACCACGTGTAAAATAGATAGCCAGTGGGAATTTACAGCCAAGGACTTTTCTGAAGGCAAACTTCATACATGTGCAGGACAGCTTTTAGAGGAGATGTGTATTAGAATCCCTTGCCCTGCGCTTAATTTTATTTTGTTGGTTTCTTCCTTTTTCAGCAGAGAAAGTATATTTATTCTACTGCGAACCATTTGATAATCACATGTGGCATCTGTGCTCCAGGGATGTATTTGAAACACAGTTGAGGAATTTGGAAAAGGAGTGTAATTTCCTCCTCGCTTGCAGTCAGAGAAATACAGACTTGGGCCAAGCAAAATAATAATAGTAGCCACAGTAGCAACAATAACTCGAACCACAAGAAGGCAGAAATAACACACATTTAATAAGCCTCCATAATACCCAGCCCAGCTACAGCTGATATGTCAGGATCCAGCATCACATTTTTTTCTTGTTGGCATTCCATAAATATTGATTGGCTGGTTGATGGATGGGTGGCACACCTTCTCAGCCGGGCCAAGATGTTGAGTGGCCTTGACATCTGTCCATTTGAGAGCTGCCAGCTTCTCCCTAGGCTTGCAGCCCATGCTTTGTCAATAATCTTCCAACCCTGCTGGGTTTAGGTCAGTGTTTGGTGATGCATTGCAGATCCGAAGTCTATTACCATGCTGCTGTCCATAAGAATCTCTCTTGCATAGCATTTCTTTGACAGGTGTGCACCACTGAAATGTCATCCCCGCCATCAGAAATGTTCAGGGAGCATCACCGAGTGCAGCGTGCTCTATCCATTACGCCCTAAAGAGTCAGAGATTTTGGATTTGATGCAATTCCTGGTTATGAAAAGTTTACTATAAATTCAGGAAGAGAGAAGACATTTATTATTCAACCAAAATGAAGGGAAGGGAGGATAAATGGATGAGAAGGATCATCTATCTCTAGGTGAATGTATTTGATTGATAGCATTAGTTAAACCTTCAAATAAGAAAGATTTTCAGTGATTAACTTTTTTAAATTAAAAGTCATATTTCATTTTGAATAACCCAATGCAACAGGCCAAAAAAGAACATGTGAGAAAAATGTCCTCTCTGGTTGGCTATTAGCACAGTGATAGAAACCAATACTTTACCCTGGTGACATCTAATGGTTTAGAAATAGATGAACATCTTTCCCTTTCATCTTCATGGACTAATTCTAAAATCACCTCCTGGATAATAAAATCCAAATTGCCTTCAAAGACCTAATCTAAGTTTTTCTTTCATGTGAGCATTGAGAGTACCTCATAAGCTGATATTAGCTCAAACTTTGCTGTTTGTAATCAACCCTCTCTCTATCCAAACCAAAGCACAGTGAAATCCAACACAGTTTAATGTGGAGAGCTCTTCTGAGCCACTGAAGAAATACCACTAGGGCTTCCCTGGTGACTCAGATGGTAAAGAATCTGCCTGCAATGCAGGAGACCCAGGTTCGATCCCTAGGTCGGGAAGATTCCCTGGAAAAAGGAACAGCAACCCACTCCAGTATTCTTGCCTGGAGAATCCCATGGACAGAGGAGCCTGGTGGGCTACAGTCCATGGGGTCGCAAAGAATTGGACACAACTGAGCAACTAATACTTTCACACTTTCTGAGTCACTGGAGAAATACCACAAAGTTCCGAGTTTTTCTTTTTCTATTCCCCTACCAGGATTATGCAAGTTTTCATCATTTAAGTTTTCCCCTTCGGCTAAAAGAAACAGACATAATGCAGATTTAGGAGTAACGGAGAGAGTGATGTGGATTGCAATAGAGATATACTGGTATAATCATTTCTACTTTGGAAACTTTACCATATAATGGGGATTTTATGATCCCCAGGTGTTAATTATTCTTAACAGAGAAAAATTCAGTAGATTATAATGGACAAATGCTGCTACTGCTGCTAAGTCACTTCAGTCGTGTCCGACTCTGTGCGACCCCACAGACGGCAGCCCACCAGGCTCCCCCGTCCATGGGATTTTCCAGGCAACAGTACTGGAGTGGGTTGCCATTGTCTTCTCCACAGTTAGGCTCACTACAATAATAAAAAATGGACAAATGCAGTAGTATAGTATTAATTGCTTGGTATGAAATAAGAGATCCCTGAATTGAATCTGTTTTTCTTATCTGTAAAATGCAACTAAACTCCACCCTGAAGGTTTGCATGAGGTACTAAGGGTATGCATACAGCCTTGATATAGAGTGTGGCAAATGGTAGGCACCCTCTAGGCGCCAGAAAATGTAATTGTGAAATTCATGGAGAGGATTTCTATAGGATCTAAATCAGAGGTTCTCCACCTAGACAGAAAGTGAGGCAAGTTATGCCAAAGGGATAAATGAATGTTCCCACCATTTTTCCTCAGACATCCATCCTCTCATCTGAGCTTTTGAGGTTTGTTATTTCTTTAAAAAAAAAAAAAATCTAGGGAATTCCCTGGAGGTCCAGAGGTTAGGACTTGGCACTTCCACTGCCAAGAGTGTGTGTTCAATCTCTAGTTGGGGAACTAAGATCCCAAAAGCCACACAGCAAGGCCAAATTTTTCCTTTAAAAAATCTCTACCAGAGTGAAGTAAGCCAGAAAGAAAAATACCAATAGAGTATACTAACGCATATATATGGAATTTAGAAAGATGGTAACAATAACCCTGTATGTGAGACAGCAAAAGAGACACAGATGTATAGAACAGTCTTTTGGACTCTGTGGGAGAGGGAGAGGGTGGGATGATTTGGGAGAATGGCACTGAAACATGTATAATATCATATAAGAAACGAATCGCCAGTCCAGGTTTGATGCAGGATACAGAATGCTTGGGGCTGGTGCACTGGGATGACCCAGAGGGATGGTACAGGGAGGGAGGTGGCGGGGTGGGGTGGTTCAGGATGGGGAACACGTGTACACCTGTGGCGGATTCATGTTGATGTATGGCAAAACCAATACAATATTGTAAAGTAAAATATATATATATATATGAGACCTCTAGTCAGCCATTCAACTGAAAGGACTTCATTATGAAAAATTTTGCAACAACCTGGACAACATTCTTTCGACTTCTATGATAGCTGTGCATCAAAATTCACTTGACATAAAGAGGTCTGCTATGCTTAAATTCACATTAAAATTTCTAACATAATGGATTAAAAAAAAAATCTCTACCAGTATAAGACAGAGGGATGTGCCCTTGTAATTACTGACTCCTTTGGCCACAGTGAAGTCTGGGATGTCCTAATGGGTTGTGTTCAGAACCACACACTTTGCTTTGCTCAGGAAGGTGGGAATTGGGCTGGGGACCATAACTTCACCACATATTTGCTCTGCTTTTTAACTTTCTTCTGTGAACAGTGTCTCCATGACAAATAAGGTAAATATTCTTTACCTGTCCTTTGTTCCCTCAAGGGTTCATTTTCCTCAAGGCATATGCTTTAAAATTAAAACCATCTGGACTACAACAGGATACAAGTGGGTAACATGATCAAAAGATCTCATTTACCTTCCCTGGAAAACTGAAGGTATCTTAAAAGAGCCACAATAGAAGTGCTCGTTATAAGCTAAAGTTCTCTGAACAACATCCCTAACTGTCCATGGCCTTAGTTTTCATCCTTAGCACCTCAGCAATGACCTTCTCATCTTTAAAAAAAAAAAGAAAGAAAATACTTTATTGATTAAATAAGTACATTCTGTTTAAAATCAAAACATTAGCCAAAATAATTTTGAAGCATCAAAAAGCAGATGCAATAGAACAGACTACTGAATCAGCAACACGGAGGATAAATAGAGAACCGTTTATATAATTCAGAAGAATTTTTTTTTAAGATACATAAAATGTAAATGAAGGCAGCAGACATGAACAGTCTATAATAGAAGTTTCTGCTGTGAATGACTCTGTCTTTCTGCTCTTCCAGAAAAACAACTACCATTTTGTTAATTATGTTATATGGTTATTTAGGATATCATCATTTTTTAGAGATATATGTTGAACAATTTTGGGGAAAATAACATCTATATTTTCCTTTAAACTCATTCACAAAAATGATCAATCAAATATGGTAAATATTAACTGTGCATGTATACACAACATTAATCATTTGTATTTAACAAAAGAATGGTGATGGTTTAGTAGCTAAGTCTTGTCTGACTCTTGTGACCCCCACAGACTGTAGCCTGCCAGACTGTTCTGTACATGGGATTCTCCAGGCAAGAATACTGGAGTGGGTTGCCATTTCCTTCTCCAAACAGAAGAAAAAAGACACCCACATGTCTATTATTAATAGGGTTCTGATGAACAAACGATAGTATACTCACAAAAAATCTAAGTTATGAGAAGCCCTTGACTTTTATAGACTTGAGTGTTGGCCATCTGAGATTCATTCTGTTATTTACCGAATTTGTCTGTACTTTTTCAATATTTCCTGTTTTTAAAATAATAAACTGAGCTAAATCGGTTATCCCTCCAGCCTTGCTTGCCCAGTGTATCAGTTATCTGTTGCCTAATAATGCTGCATAACAAATCCCAAAATGAATAAGCACCGACATTGCTCACAAGTCTGTAGGTCAGCTGGACAGGTCAGTTGATCTGGCTGCCCGTGCATCCACAGTTGGATGGCAGGTGGGCTGGCGACTGGCCAGCCTAGGTTGGCCTCTCACATTTCTGGGGGATGACTGGCTATCAGCTGGAGTGACCAGCATGAAGGGTTACCGTCTCTCATCATCCATTGGGGCAGCCTGGGCTTGCCACATGGCACCTGGGCAGTTTCAGGAGAAAGAACAGCTGTGGTCCTCTTGGCGGCCAGGCTCATCTCTTCCACCACATCCTTTTGGACAAGACAAGTCACCGGGCCAAACTCAAGAGAGAAATGAGCTTCATCTCTTCATGGAGGAGCAAGAAGACCACACTGCCAGGGGCCTGGACATGGGGGAGCAGAAGAACGGGGCTACTCTGGCAACATGACATACTCCTGACTCCTGTCACTAGCCCCCCGATGATCTTTATCAGAAGGAGGCCAAACAAGCCACTATATGTGTCCCTCACCCCCACCAACAGCTATTCCCACTTTTGACAGATCATGTTTTATTCTAGAGGCAAAATGGAGCTACTGAATGTTCTCGAAAGCCGAGGGGCCAGGTGAACATGGAATTGGAAAATGATTTTCCTAACATTCAGGGGAGCAAGGACATTTGCCTGAGATGATCAGGAAAACAGGACTGAGGGGAAGACATCCAAGGCTGTGGGAATGAAGTCCACAGAGGCCTGGGGCCTGGTGAAGAGGCCTGGTATCACCAACAGGGAGCCACTGCCACTTATAATTAATTGGCATCACCTAATTTAGCAATGACCTCCCTGATAGCTCAGTTGGTAAAGAATCCACCTGCAATGCAGGAGACGCCGGTTCAATTCCTGGGTCAAAAAGATCCCCTAGAGAAGAGATAGGCTATCCACTCCAGTATTCTTGGGCTTCCCTTGTGGCTCAGCTGGTAAAGAATCCACCTGCAATGCGAGAGACCTGGGTTCGATCCCTGGGTTGGGAAGATCCCTTGGAGAAAGGAAAGGCTACCCACTCCAGTGTTCTGGCCTGGAGAATTCCATGGACTGAATATCCATGGGGCTTCCCCGGTGGCTCAGCAGGTAAACAATCTACCAGTAATGCAGGAGATGCAGGAGATGCAGATTTGACACCTGAATTGAGAAGATCCCCTGGAGGAGGAAATGGCTACCCACTCCAGTAGTCTTGCCTGGAGAATCCCAAGGACAGAGGAGGGGAGCGGGCTGGAGTCCATGGGGTCGCAAAGAGTCAAATATGTTTCTTCCCAAATGTTCCTGTGGAGGAACCATGACCAGCATCTCCCCATTTAAAAGCCAAAATTAAAGACACGGAAGCCTTCAGTGTCTTTAGTCTGCTCGAGGAAGTTTGCACAATTTTGTCCTCCAGATTTCTGTGAGCAGTTTTAGGGCAGAGAAGGTTTGTCCCCTGGGTGGGAGGGTGGTGGAGGGTCCAGTCTCAGTCTCAGTGGGTCACTGAGCCTCAGTCTCAGACCTGGCCCAGGTCCGCTGAGACTCAACTTGGACATTTGTGAAATAGAACAGTGCCTGCCCGCACAAGGAGTAGAGGCAGTGAGCATGTCATGCTCAGTCCATGGCAAGAGGCTGGTCGTCCTCTCACCCCTCGGAGCTGGGCTCCCTCCACAGCAATGGTGAGGTCTCCTCCAACACAGTCATTCTTGTTCCCGAGGAAATTCGGAGTCCCTGTGATGTGTAGCTTTCATGGAGGCAGAATTTGCTTTTGCTCATGTAGAGAAAGAAAATACGTATATTTCAATCCTCAGATGTGATTTCTTTTAATGGACTGATGTGGTAGGTTTGCATGTCCCAGGAGAATGTATTAACCAGTCTACACTGCAGAAATCAGGACTTTCTGGGCTATGCAGCCAATAAGCCCCTTCCCCACGTGCCCTCCTGCACCCGCCATATAAATAGCAAGCAGGCAGCCCTCACTGCCATCACCTCTGCGGGCCAATCAGATGCTGTTCCAGCCGACTTCAAATTTGGCTGCTTCTTGGAGTGTAAGGAGGGCCTTGCAGGGTTGGGGCTGGTGGCTTGCAAGGACATGAACACTAGGCTCCTCCATAGCTGGGATGCTGTTTGGGGTCCAAACACACATTCTAATTGACTTCAAGCTTACGCTTGGTTCCGTTGCCATTTAACAAAAGGCCCTCAAACCTAGTGGCTTAAAAGAGAACAAACCCTTGCTTGCTTGCTCATCATGCTGTTAACGTAGGTGGGGTACCTGTCTCTCTCCATACGCTGCTGACGGGGCGATTGGCTGGGTCTGGAGGAAGAAGACCTCCAGGGGCCTCCCCTGAGGTGCTGTCCGGTCAAGCTCCCCCCGTGGCCTTGTCCGTGGCCCAAGCTGCTCTGCACACTCCACTGCATCCAGTGGGCCCAAGCCAGCCACCAGGCGGCCTTGCTCAGGGAAGGAGAAGTGCTCACAGGAGGGAGAACTGTTTGGATCCCTTTGGTCTAAAGGAAAAGGGAGCAGAAGGGAGAAGCTTAATGAAATTACGGTGTCTATGGCAGAACTATGTAGCACCCAGTGCCCCCTGGGCCCCTGCACTAACATGAGCAAACAACTTGCATGCCTTTGGTGATGGTGAACTCACTCCCTCACAACGAAGTCTGTTCTGCCTTTGGACGTAAGACAGTGTCTAGAACCTGAGCCCTAAGAAGGCCTTGCTCAGAATTGTAAGCTTCAGGCCAGCAAACTTCAGAAAGATGGATCTAATGACTGTCCAGGGTTCTTAATCTGGTCAGCCTCAAAGTTTCTGTGGAGCCCTTCAAATTGAATGTGAAACGTTGCCAGTGTGTGCTTTTTTGGTTCCTAGAGGAAGGTGGGGGTCTGTAGCATATATCTTAAAGGAGCTGTGTGTGCTCAGTCACTCAGCCGTGTCCGACTTTTTGCAACCCTATGGACTGTAGCCCGCCAAGCTCCTTTTTCCAAAGAGATTCTCCAGTCAAGAATACTGGGGTAGGTTGCCATGCCCTCCTCCAAGGGTTCTTCCCACCTCAGGGATTGAACCCCCAGTCTCCTGTATTGAAAACGGATTCTTTACGCTCTGAGCCACCAGGGAAGCCCAAGAATACTGGAGTGGGTAGCAGTTCCCTTCTCCAGGGGATCTTCCCAACCCAGAGATTGAACTCAGGTCTCCCGCATTGCAGGCAGATTCTTTACCATCTGAACCACCAAGGAAGCTTTAAAGGAGGCTAGAATCCATCAAAGGTAAATATGCTTTGTCCCACAGCTAATGGGCAGCATTCACTGCCTGGTGGCCACAACCAGCCTTGAAAATAAACACTAGCCCACAATTCTAGCTGTTCAAAAAAAAAACAAAGTCAGCTACTTCAACTAGCACCAACCTGTCCATCTCGTGTTTCCTTTTCGCAGCAAGCCTATGACTGCCTTCTGCAGGAAGGCACTTCAGATTTTAAAGTAGAGATCACCTTTCAAGGTTGAAATGTCCTGAGAAGACTCTTCACGGTAGAAACAAGCCAAGGGCGGCTGGGAGGTGGAAGGGGTGAGAGGAGAGACACAGACGGAAGATGCGGTGGCCTGGACTGGCTCCAGGCTAACAGAACCACTCAAAAGAATCAAACTGCTTCAACTGAGAGAATTTAAGAAACCTTCCCCAAGTCGTCTGACCCTCTGTCTGACCCATCTTCACTTCTCTCCACAGCCACGGGACGAGATGTGCTGGGGAGGTCTCTGCGGCTGCCAACAATAACATCTGCGGGGTCGGCGTGGCCTACGGCTCCAAGGTCGCAGGTAGGCTGTCCCGTCCCTGCCAAACATCCCCAGGAGTCATCACACCCAGTCTCCATCCCAGCCAGGGCCCGGCAAAAACTCCCAGTGGGGCAAGAGGGCAGGGATTGGTACAATTTAACAAGGGTGAAAAAAAAATTTTTTTAACTTAACCTGCATGGCAATATCAGAAAACTTAAAAAATTTTAAGGTGCACAGATTATAAGCCCACAGGTCAATGAAGTTTCACAAGCCAACCACACACACTTAACCATCAAGAATCAAAACATTATCAGCACCCCAAAGCCTTCCTTGTGTACCCCTCAGTTGCTGCCCATACACACAAGAACACTCCTGACTCTGACTTCTAACAGCAAACATGGGTTATTCCCAGTTTTTGAACTTTATATGAATGGAATTGTCCTGTCTGTACTCTTTGTGTATCAGTATCCTTAATATCTTTTTAAAAAAATTTATCAAAGTATAGTTGATTTACAATGTTGTGTTCATTTCTGATGTATAGCAAACTGATTTGGTTATACATGTGTGCGTGTGTGTGTGTGCGTGTGCATACGCATGCACGAGCGCTTAGTTGCTCAGTCGTGTCCAATTCTTTGCGACCCCATGGACTGTAGCCCACCAGGCTCCTCTGTCCGTGGGGATTTTCCAGGCAAGAATACTGAAGTGGGTAGACTATCCATTCTCCAGGGGAATCTTTCTGACCCAGGAATCCCACCAGGGTCTCCTGCATTGCAGGTGGGTCCTTTACCAGCTGAGCTACCAGGGAAGCCCATATACATATATACACACATAAATATATTCTTTTTTACATTCTTTTCCATTATGGTTTATTACAAGACACTGAATATAGTTCCCTGTGCTATACAGCAGGACCTTGTTGTTCATCCATTGTATATATAACAGTTTCATCTGCTAATCGCAAACTCCCAGTCCTTCCCCCTCCCAACACCCTCCCCCTTAGTAACCACAAGTCTGTTCTCTACCTCTGCAAACCTGTGTCTATTTCATAAATAAGTTAATTTCTATCGTATTTTCTATTTCACATATAAGTGATCCCATGTTACACTTACCTTTCTCTTTCTGACTTGTTTCATTTAGCATGATAACCTCTAGGTCCATTATGTTGCTGCAAAAGGCACTATTTCATTCTTTTTTATGGCTGAGTAGTATTCCAGTCTATGTGTATGTGTGTGTATATATATGGATATACCACATCTTCTTTACCCAGTCAACTTTCAGTGGACTTTTAGGTTTGTCTCCATGTCTTGGCTATTGTGAATAATGCTTCTATGAACATTGGGGCACCTGTATCTTTTCAAGTTATAGTTTTGGCTGGGTATATGCCCAGGAGTGGGATTGCTCAATCTTGTGGCAACTCTAGTTTTAGTTTTTTGAGAAGCTTGTGTATTGTTTCCATAATGACTGCACCAATTCACATTCCCACCAACAGTGGAAGAGGGCTCCCTATATTTTCAAAGTATAGTTTTGTCCACGTATCCATAAGACATAAATAGGACTCAGATAAAGATGGTAGAAAATGAGGAGGAATGCACAAATTATTGCAAACATACTCCAAACTCTTCAAAATGCTTTTGGTGGCTTGTTTCGTTTGTACCAAGCATCTCATTTTTAAGGGAAAATACTCTACCTAGAAGAATCTTTTTATTAAGTTCTACAGGAAAGATGTTTAACAAATTCCCCTTTATGGGGTCTTTAGAAACCGAGGGTGGCAGGTTACTAGAAACTTAGAAAGCAACACCTTCCCCCTGCCAAAAAAGAAAGGGAGAGAGAAAACGAATGAGGGGATAAGATGCTAGAGAAGGAAGTGGCTCCTCATTCGTTCCAAGTTTTGCATCAAATTGGCTTCTTAATTTATTCAGGCTGAGTCACCCAACCTTGTTTTTCTTTTTTTACAACCATCTATGTGGTTTTTTTTTTTTTCCTAGTGATTTAATGGAACCATAAACATACTTTGTGCTGACACTTGCATTTCCAGGGACCTAAATAAAGCAAGAGAAACCTATACAAATCCATCATTAACCTCCTTCAGCGCTGTCTGCTAAGGTCTGCCTGAGTTGGGTGCTGAATTTCATAGAAGAATATATCCAGAGTGTTCTGAAATATAACTAGGGAGGCTTTGCCCCTCGGGTTTCAGCGCTCTGTGTTTGGTGAGCCTCCAAAAACCTGACATCAAAATGTCAGAGGCTGCTATGAGCTCAGGGGAAAATATAGCACCCAATTAATATTTGATAAGGCAGGCTCACATGTCGGGTGCTATCTGAATGGGGGGAGGGGCAGTTTCCTATTCACAGGACAAAGTGGAGGCAACGGAAAATTTCAAACCTGGATTCCTCACTCACAGTGAGGTTTTCCAAAGAGTTTTTAAATTTTCTTTATGCCCACAGTAACTGGGTTTTTTAACAAGGGATTCTTAAAACTACTTACTGCAAAAATGAAGTGTTGCAATTAGTTCACGGCATTCAGGGATCCATTGGGATCTTTTTCTCCATCGGCTTCTTTTTCTGTCTTGTAATTTGTGCTCTGAAAGCATTTGAGTGTTAGTCGATCAGCTGTGTTCAACTCTTTGCAACCCTATTGGGCTGTAGCCCGCCAGCCTCCTCTGTCCATGGGATTCTCCAGGCAAGAATACTGGAGTGGGTAGCCATTCCCTTCCCCAGGGGATCTTCCTGACCCAGGGATTGAACCCGGGTCTCCTCCATTGCAGGCAGATTCTCTCACCATCTGAACCACCAGGGAAGCCCCCAAAGTACCTAATTCTCCAGCTCTTTTTGTTTGAATTCCTTAAAAGCAAACCTGAGGCAAGGATCTGGGTGCAAGGAATTTATTTAGGAGGCAACCCGGGAAGCCAGTGAGGGAAGAGAAAGAAAGATAGTGGGAGGACGGACCAACAGAGGGTGTGTAGGTGAGTGGGGCTTAAGGGACTGTGGGGACACCCCCTCAGCATTGCCCTCCCTGAGGGGAGGAGGCTGGGAGTTTAACCACCAACTCCCATCTGTCTTCAGTGGAGAGGTAGGGGTGCTCAGCCATGAACCCCTGGCCTGTCCAGCCTGCAGCTCTCATGGACTGAGCTCCACCCCAAGGCAGAGGACACGCCCCAGGCAAAGACCCATCCCCCCACTCACCCCAGACAGGGCCAGCAGGGCCAGGTGGGGTGTGCCAGCCTCTGACTGATCCCCAAGGTGAGCGAGTGCAGCCTGGCACCTCAAAGACAGAACCTGACTGGTGTCTGTGAACCCCGACACCTCACAGGTCTCACAACAACACTCTGAAAATCCAGAAGCTAAGCCCAGAGCCAGTGGGAGGCATTGCAGCCACACAGAGACTCTGAGCAAAGGAGCCGCCTTTTCCACTCCCTTAACCCAGCTTGGCTCCATTGTATCCATTCCTATGGGTCCTAAGTGCTCAGAGCCAGGCAGGTCCAGGCCCATCCTGTGTGCATCCAGACATCCCAGGGACCTCTGGACTCCCCTAGAGGAGCAGAAGGAATTCTTGCTGACGAACCCCTAGAGAGGCACTCAGGAATCACAGTAGTCTACCTTTCAGACTTGGGGAAACATTTTGCTCATCCTGGCTATCAGTTCCAAACGTTGGCTGATTTTCATTCTAAATAAGGAATCAATTCCAAAAGTTGGCTGGTTTTCATTCTAAATGAGCTATCAATTCCAAAAGTTGGCTGGTTTTCATTCTAAACGAGCTATCAATTCCAAAAGTTGGCTGGTTTTCATTCTAAGCGAGCTGTACCCTCTAGAGAATCCTTTTCAGGAGCTTTCTGAGCTGGGGTCTGGGGCGCCACCTGGTGGCCAACCAAGATCACCGCAAGTCTCAAGGTGTTCAGTTAGGGGGACAACGTCCCAAAGGACCTCTGTGTGTGTTAAGTTGCTTCAGTCGTGTCCAACTCTTTGCGACCCTATGGACTGTAGGGGCTCTGGCGCTCTCTCTCTCTCTCTCTCTCTCTCTCCCCCCTAGTCGCTAAGTCGCGTCTGATTCTTGCGACGCCATGGACTGTAGAGTCGTGTCTGACTCTTGTGACCCCATGAACTGTAGCCTGCCAGGCTACTGGGTCCATGGGATTCTCCAGGCAAGAATACTGGAGTAGATTGTCATTTCCTTGTAGGGGCTCTAAAGTTGCCTTATTCTGAAAAACCACTGGCATTTACATAATGATAACAACAGTAAGACAAGGCTGTGGTCCTAATGTGATTAGATGGACTAGTTTTCTGTGAGTATAGCTGTGAAAAGAAGAGAAGCAAAAAGCAAAGGAGAAAAGGAAAGATATAAACATCTGAATGCAGAGTTCCAAAGAATAGCAAGAAGAGATAAGAAAGCCTTCTTCAGGGATCAATGCAAAGAAATAGAAGGAAACAACAGAATGGGAAAGACTAGGGATCTCTTCAAGAAAATTAGAGATACCAAAGGAACATTTCATACAAAGATGAGCTCAATAAAGGACAGAAATGGTATGGACCTAACAGAAGCAGAAGATATTAAGAAGAGATGGCAAGAATACACAGAAGAACTGTACAAAAAAGATCTTCACGACCCAGATACTCATGATGGTGTGATCACTGACCTAGAGCCAGACATCCTGGAATGTGAAGTCAAGTGGGCCTTAGAAAGCATCACTACGAACAAAGCTAGTGGAGGTGATGGAATTCCAGTTGAGCTATTCCAAATCCTGAAAGATGATGCTGTGAAAGTGCTGCACTCAATATGCCAGCAAATTTGGAAAACTCAGCAGTGGCCACAGGACTGGAAAAGGTCAGTTTTCATTCCAATCCCAAAGAAAGGCAATGCCAAAGAATGCTCAAACTACCGCACAATTGCACTCATCTCACACGCTAGTAAAGTAATGCTCAAAATTCTCCAAGCCAGGCTTCGGCAATACGTGAACCGTGAACTTCTTGATGTTCAAGCCTGTTTTAGAAAAGGCAGAGGAACCAGAGATCAAATTGCCAACATCCGCTGGATCATTGAAAAAGCAAGAGAGTTCCAGAAAAACATCTATTTCTGCTTTATTGACTATGCCAAAGCCTTTGACTGTGTGGATCACAATAAACTGTGGAAAATTCTGAAAGAGATGGGAATACCAGACCACCTGATCTGCCTCTTGAGAAATTTGTATGCAGGTCAGGAAGCAACAGTTAGAACTGGACATGGAACAACAGACTGGTTCCAAATAGGAAAAGGAGTTCATCAAGGCTGTATATTGTCACCCTGTTTATTTAACTTATATGCAGAGTACATCATGAGAAACACTGGACTGGAAGAAACACAAGCTGGAATCAAGATTGCCGGGAGAAATGTCAATAACCTCAGATATGCAGATGATACTACCCTTATGGCAGAAAGTGAAGAGGAACTAAAAAGCCTCTTGATGAAAGTGAAAGTGGAGAGTGAGAAGGTTGGCTTGAAGCTCAACATTCAGAAAACGAAGACCATGGCATCCGGTTCCACCACTTCGTGGGAAATGGATGGGGAAACGGTGGAAACAGTGTCAGACTTTATTTTTCTGGCCTCCAAAATCACTACAGATGGTGACTGCAGCCATGAAATTAAAAGATGCTTGCTCCTTCGAAGGAAAGTTATGACCAACCTAGATAGCATATTAAAAAGCAGAGACATTACTTTGCCAACAAAGGTCCGTCTAGTCAAGGCTATGGTTTTTCCTGTGGTCATGTATGGATGTGAGAGTTGGACTGTGAAGAAGGCTGAGCGTCGAAGAATTGATGCTTTTGAACTGTGGTGTTGGAGAAGACTCTTGAGAGTCCCTTGGACTGCAAGGAGATCAAGCCAGTCCATTCTGAAGGAGATCAGCCCTGGGATTTCTTTGGAAGGAATGATGCTAAAGCTGAAACTGCAGGACTGTGGCCACCTCATGCGAAGAGTTGACTCATTGGAAAAGACTCTGATGCTGGGAGGGATTGGGGGCAGAAGGAGAAAGGGACAACAGAGGATGAGATGGCTGGATGGCATCACTGACTCGATGATGTGAGTCTCAGTGAACTCCGGGAGTTGGTGATGGACAGGGAAGCCTGGCGTGCTGCGATTCATGGGGTCGCAAAGAGTCGGACACGACTGAGTGACTGATCTGATCTGAACAACAGTAATCATAGCATTTTGACTCTTTCAACATGTCAGGCAGGATGCCAAACCCTTTACTCACTTTACTCTCTTTGCAACTTTATCATACATTGTTACATATTTTATATATGTGTTCCTGCTAAGTTGCTTCAGTCATGTCTGACTCTGCATGATTCTTTGCCACCCCATGGACTCCTCTGCCAGGCTCCTCTGTCCATGAGATTCTCCAGGCAATAATACTGGAATGGATTGCTACACCCTCCTGCAGGGGATCTTCCCAACCCAGGAATCAAACCTGCATTTCTTATGTCTCCTGCATTGGCAGATGGGTTCTTTACCACTAGCACCGCCTGGTAGAACATGAACATGTTTACTATCTATTATTATCCCTATTGAACACGAGACCACACAGCTAGTAAACTGTAGAACAGTGTAGCACCCAGAGCAGCCTGGGCCCCTGCATTAACATGCATCAACAACTTGCATGCCCTCAGTGATGGGGAAGTCACTCCCTCACGAGGAAGTCTGTTCTGCCTTTGCACATGTGACTCTTAGAAACTTCTTCCTTAAGATGAGCTCTCTGTTTGATTTTTGTTGCCTATTCCATGAGCACAGTTGTTTCCACCTCTTCTAGGTAACACTTGGCTGGAAGGGAGGAAAATTCCAATCAGTCTAATTCCTATAAATTCTCTGTAACATGCAGACCTGTGCATTTGAGATGTCCCAAAGTCTTAGCGCTGTCTCAAAACCTTCAATTCAGTTCAGTCACTCAGTCATGTCCGACTCTGCAACCCCATGGACTGCAGCGTGCCAGACCTCCCTGTCCATCACCAACTCCCAGAGCTTGCTTAAACTCACATCCATCGAGTCAGTGATGCTGTCCAACTTCAATTTTTTTGAAAGTTTAATTATTTACATTTCCTTACCCACTTATTTACTTTATAAATTTTGAAGGAAAAGTTAATTTCCATTTTTAAAAATTTTAAACATGGCTGTCTCAGACAGTAAAGAATTTGCCTGAAATGCTAGAGATCCGGGTTCAATAACTGGGTAGGGAAGATCCCCTGGAGAAGGCAGTGGCAAACCACTCCAGTATTCTTGCTTGGAGAATCCCATGAACAGAGAAGCCTGGTGGGCTACAGTTCATGGGGTCCCAAAGAGTCTGACACGACTGAGCGACTAACACACTTATCAAAGTAACTCTTTAAGAAGACAGCCTATTTCTTTCCTTAGTTTTAGCATTTAAACCAATGTTTGGCATTTTCAGTCAAAGGGATCAAGATAAAATAATCAAAATTGAAAACGTCTTATACGAATTCACAAAGTCCAATAAATGGACATGAAATATAATGAACTCTTCAATTGATATTTCTTGCAAGTTTGTCAGATATTTACTTCTAAGAGTATTAAAAATGCTCAAACTGCATCAAGCCTTTTGGGAAATACTGTCTCTTGCCTCCAGTCCCTTCCAGGACTCAGCAGTCATGACCAGGGGGTCTACCATATGCCAGTCCTGCTGAGGGTGGGAGGATGCAGCCATGAGCCAGAAGACAAGATACCTACCCTCACACAGCTTTGAGTCTAAGGGGGAGACCCAGACCAGGAGCAAACAGACACAATAATATCAGATCATGACGCCAGCGTGCACAATAACCAGGGGATGATTCGAGGGTGGGTCCTGTAGCATCACTTCTGCGGAGCCCCTCAGAGCAGCCCTGGGAGAGGGCCAGGCCAGGTAGCATTGGCCTTACCTGCCTTCCTCTGAAGGCAGAGCAGGTAGACTTATGCACCTGCTGTGATCTCCGTACAAGCTCATAACAAGCTCTCCTTTCATAACAAGAGGAGAGGCAGAGGATTTAGCACAAATCCTTGGGCCGAGGAGGCCCTAGAGCCCAGGACTGCAATCCTGGGCAGCAGGCAAGACGCTCAGACTCTGAAAGGGAGGAGGGAACCGCCGAGTCACCACGAGTCAGGATGGTGGGGACAGAAACGCTGACTTGCCTGTCGTCTTGCCATCACATCGCATCAGCCAGCAGAGCATTTTGCAGATGCTAGGATGCTGAGTCCTGGTTGCCTGGGCTTCCTTGTTTCTCTCCCTTCCCCTGGCCCCGACTCCATAGCTCCTAGAGCACTCAGGACAGAGTACCTCCCTAAAAACCCTTGGGTCACCCTGAGCCTTGGTCTTGGCCCCTAATGCTACTGTTGCCTGCAGACATTAATCCTGTATCTCATTCAATTTCTGCATACCTCATTCCTCCCAAGCTTAACGAGATTAAAAGAATGCCCGGGGCCTGGCCCTTGAATACAAATGAGAACTTGGCTCCCAGCCTGTGGCTGTCCCCGCCTCCCTAGATGCCAAGAAGTCAGAAGATGAACGCACAACAGCGCTGGCTTTCTGGGAGGCATAAAGGCAGCCAGGGTGGGATGGAGGGGGAAAGAGGCAGAGGACAGGAGCTGCAAAGACAGGGCAAAGGGCACCAGCCAGTGACAAGATTCAGGGGGGACAGTCCAGGCCCACTTAGGCTGGAGTTGAACTTCTTTTTGCCCCCTTCCTGTGGAGGCAGGCTGCTCAGGGCTGGTCATCTGGGCACTGGATGACTTCAAGACCATCTGAGCCTTCTCCTGGCAGTGAATACCTGTCTCCCAGCAAAGTCTCCCCATCCACAAAGTGGATATGACTTAGGAGAAGAAGCTGTGCTGTTCAGTTGATTCTGTAAACTGGTGGCCACCTTTGTTAAATAGGTTTTTTTTTTCCCCCTAATGGGCAGAATATAGTTGGACCAAGAGCAAAATGTGGAATTTTAGATTTTCCATCCCTAGTGAAATGAACCATAAAAACTTAGCTTCTGGAAAGTTCAAACCAAAGACTATGCTTATTCTGTAGGAGATTTTTTTCCAGGAGAAAGAATGTTAACTAATAATTAGTTAACACTGGCAAAAATGGTGACCTGATCTATGGGTAGAGGATGGAAAAGTCTGGACCTGTTATCTCTGTTTGGGGGAAAATCAACTAAAAGGTGGCCCAGGCACAGTATTTAGGAAATACTTTCCAGATGATCCTATAATTGGCTTTAAGATAGGTAACGCTATTACCTGTAACTAGAAAAGGAAAATCAAGGCGCGTCTCTAACTTTGTTCAACTATCAGCAGTTAGTTCTCAGGAACTGTCTGTAGATTTTGGGGAGCGGTGACATGTACATAGATAACCAACATACATGAATCTTCCTTCTTTAAATTGGTGCACACACCACGTTTCAGGCTGGCCCTTGTGTAATAAAGTCCTCGGACCACTGAGGCTCCGCCTGTATACAGCTCAGGCCTTCACTCCAAATTCCAGTGAGAAGAATGACCAACACTCACCAACACTCTAGGCTCCTTGACTTAAAACAGTGTATGGAGCAGAGAACAATACTGCTTCCAACAGCCGATATTCTGTGGGTAACGATGAAGGGAAAAAAACCCCTCTCCGTTGGCTGCTGCTCAGTGAACCCCCAAGAGGTTTTTTTCTAAGCGGTCCCAGGGAGGGGGGGTGATGTGAACCCCAGTTCCCCAGATGCTCAGGCCTGAGAACAGAGGACCTCTTCCTCCAGAGTCCCTGGACACACAGACACACAATCATGTAATCAAAGAAAAGCTCCCAGCAGGAAGTCACTCCTTCCAGGCATCTGGGTAGCACAAACTTTACAAAGGTGACCCGGGGGGAAAGGGGTGTCTTCTGCACCCATTTCAAGTATACTTTAGAATTACCTCTTGGACATTTCTGTTGCCCCAAAGCCCCTTCTCAGTTATAATGCAACTGAGAGTTCCTCTTAGACCTTACCCTCCTCTCCTCAAATATCTGAGAGCAATTGCCTCCCGCCACACTGTCATGCACAGTAGCTTTACTTCTCCTCTGAAAGGTGTCCTCCATCAGCCCCCCAGTCCCTGGAGGCCAAGCTTCCACTTAGAAACTGGCCTCATTTAGGAATTCTAGCAACCTTTGTCGGGGGTATAGAATTGCCTTCCAATAGGGACATAAGAAAAGGGGTGGGTGAGGTGCAAGGAGATGGGGTGGGTAGTTCTGTGCATCTTCCTGACCCCCTGATCACCCCACTGTGTGAGGCTGGACTCAGGGTTGCCCCACTGACTCCAGGGCACAGGGACCTGTGGCAGACCCCCCAGCCACATCCAGGACCTAGCCCCCTTCCCCACCTTGTCTCCTGCGAACCCGGGACCCGCCCACAGTGCTTCCCTGCCCCCACGTGTCCGCAGGTATCCGGATGCTGGACCAGCCCTTCATGACAGACATCATTGAGGCTTCCTCCATCAGCCACATGCCTCAGCTGATTGACATCTACAGTGCCAGCTGGGGCCCCACCGACAACGGGAAGACGGTGGATGGGCCCCGGGAGCTCACGCTCCAAGCGATGGCGGATGGCGTGAACAAGGTAAGGTCACTCCTGTGTCCTCACGGGAATGGGGCAGAATGGGACTGGGTGGGATGAGGTGTGTGGGGATGGGGAATGGAGAGGAGGTAACGGTGGAGTGGAACAAGGGCAGGGCAGGGGTGGAGGTGGGAATCGACACTTTCTGCCGTCACTCAGGTCCTTTGAGAAACAGATCCCAAAATGGGGTTCAGGGTGCAGACTTATTGGAGGAGTCGCCTGTGAAAGACAAAAGGGAGCAATGGGGCCCTTCAGAGGGCGAGGCTATCCTGGTCCCTGCGAAGCGGGGTGGGCAAGAAGGGTGTCGCAGAAGGGCTGGACTAGCGCCCCCACAGCACAGGCATGGCTGGGAGCAGCCCCGGGAGAGATGGATCTTTGTGCAAACCAGGGGACTTCAGGGCACAGCAGGGGAGCTGCATCCAGCTGCTCCCTTGGCTGGACTCAGCCACCCGTTTCTGGGATCAGCCCGGGAACGGACAGAGCCACGGAGAAGGGATCAAAGCAGCATCTCAAAGGGAGGCAGCCAGAGCCTCGGGGTCACTGAGCAGGTCAGCAGCCCCTGGGGAGGGGAAGGAGGTGGCCTCTGGGATCTCTGGGCAGAGTCCACTGCTACTTAACATAGCCAGGCACCGGGGCAGAGTCTCCCTGGGTTCAGGCCCCTGGTCTGCTGCGCAGGGTCTGAGTGTCTCTCCGAAGTGACCTGACCTCACAGCGTATCAGTGTGCCTGCCTGTAAAACAGTGACAACGGTGCATTTCTCCTGGGGTCACCATCAGATGTGAGATAGACATGCAAGTGTTGGGCCCTGGGAGGTGCCCTGCTAACCACAGTGTTTGTCAGGGTCATTAGGGACCCTTAATCAACTGCCCCCAAACTCCAAGGCATAAAGCGGCAGGTTTCCCTAGGCTTGTGGACTCTGTGGTCCAAGAATTCAAATGGGATCATGGGGAGGGACTGTCTCCGCTCCAATCCCTGAACTTGGCTAGAAGGCAGGGGACTGGATCTCGAGGCTAGGTGTGTCCACTTGTCCCTGGGAGGGACTGGATTACTCACTCTTGATTCCACTGCAGCAGCTCCTCTGGGCACTTAGTCATTTTGTCTAAGTCATCTTAGTCTTTTCCCAGGAACGGACTTGCCCTCTGGTTGATGTGGTGCCCCATCCCCACTCTCGGCTTGTCTGAGACGCCATGAAGGTCCCTGACACTGGAATGGCACAGTGCAGTATACAGAGGGGTTACTGATAACATTGGGAGGTGGTGTAGGAAGTGATGCCGCTACCCCATCTCAGTGCCCAGACCCTTAGGAGTTTACAGGGTGAGACTTCTGACATAGAGACAGCTACTTCCTTATTGAGTTATTTACAGTTTTAAGGAGAGAGAAGGCTGCCCATCAAGCCCAGGATCAGGTGACAGCAGGGACCCAGGGGAACACACCCCCCTCCCCATCAGACACGGTTTTTCACTGAGAAGCATTTTTTTTGACACCCAGAGGCCAAGAGAGTCAGGGAGGAGGTGACATTTGGCCTCAGTCGGAATTTACAATGCAGATGGGCTCAATGGAGTACCTCCTGGGGCAGCTCCTGTCATTCTCCAGGAGCTTCTGAATGGCTCCATCACATCCCCGGGCAGGGGAGTTCTCTCTCTTCCATCTGCGATGTCCCCTGTTGCAATTAAAAAGGCTCTTTCAAGTGTGATCGTTCTGCAAACATGCCAAGTACGCCGAAACTTAAGAGAAAAAAAATTGTTATGACTTATCGTCAGACAACAGCATGTAAATATTTTACAAAGTGGAGAGTGGTGAAAAACACACAGTTTCTCATTTGAATCTCCCTCAAACTGTGGGAAAGACTCTTTCCTGGTTTCAAGGTAAAAATACTTTCGGACAAGTTTACAGATGTGTGTGAGCAACGGGGTATTATTACACATGAGCAGAGCCTTCCTCCCGCTTACTCAGCTATCTGGTCCAGTCTAAAGGAAAGCACGCTCTGAAAAGTGATCTCTACCTAAACAAATTCCCTGGTGGCTCAGCTGGTAAAGAATCTGCCTGCAATGCAGGAGACCTGGGTCCGATCCCTGGCTTGGGAAGATCCCCTGGAGAAGGGAACGGCTACCCACTCCAGTATTCTGGCCTGGAAAATTTAATGGACTGTATAGTCCATGGGGTTGCAAAGAGTAGGACAAGACTGAGCGACTTTCACTTGGACCTAAACAAAGGTGTCAGACAATTACCTATTCCACTAAAGCACTTCTGATGCTTGTCGTTGAATTTTAGCATCTTGCAGACAGGTTTGCTTCACCGATATCATAATGATAAAAAGCAAGAAGAAGAGGGACTTACCCGGTGATTTGGTGGGGGTCTGCAGTGGACGTGGCTTCAATCCCTGGTTGGGGAACTGAGATCCTGTGGGCCGCATGGGGTGGCCAAATGCATAAATAGATTAAAAAAATTGTTTTTTTAAAAAACAGGAAACAGAGGATAAGAGAACTTTTCAGGAATGTACCATTTGCCACAAACCACACCACTCCCAATCATATGATACCTTCTTCTCACATGCACATCACCTACGTGGCTCCTTAGGGATTTAAGTCAGTGTTTCCTAAATTTGCTCAGTAAACACTTTAGGGAGGAAGTAAGGACCAGGCATGAAGGAAGAGAGGGAAGCCATTCCCCCTTTATTTCCCGTCTTTCCTCTTTATAGTCTACGTGCTGAATTTCCAGTAAAGACATTCTTCACATTACATATGAGAGTAGGCGACAGACAGAGATCCCTGAATTATGATAGCCAGGAACTGACTTCTCAGTTCAGGGTAACTCAGACGCGGACCCTGAGACAACAGCTGAGTTCAGGTGGTTACTTTGGGAGGTGAATGGGACACCAGGAGTGAGCAGGGAGGTGTAACCGGGAAGAAAGGGGCCAATAAGGGATTTGTCTTCCAGTCAGCTACCATTGAAGCTGGGACTCAGCTTGGATTAACTGGAGCTTAATCCCATGGGAGAACTGGGAAACTTTGCATAACACACGCTAAAGCTAGCAGCATGGTAGCTGGCAGAAAAGTCAGTGGTTGAGGAGGTTCCCAAGTGGCACCTTCAGCCCAGAGGCAGGTGTGCAAGGCAGCCTTCAGCCTCTTGGGAGAAATCCCTTACACGAAGACATGCCTGCACTGACATCTGCTGACGCCCAGCGTACCAAAAGCCATAAGGTCGAAGGAATATGGGCAGCAACCACTACCATCTACCACAATCTCCAGACTGCAGCTTGGGCAAAGCCTAGTTGAGCTTGGAGTCATCTTTCTCTGGGTGATAAAGGACCAACAAGGTAATGCATTTGTCGGTTAGAAAAGGATGTAGCCCTTGCAGAGAGACTGATGGAGAACAAAGGCCTGTGGATACAGAGCACAGCATGTGACATCACTCTGACAACCAGAAGAGGAATTCAGAGACCACTGGAGGCTCTTGAATGTGACAACTGACTCATGAACTTCTTTTCACATCTTAAGGAAATGTACCCAGGGCAACCTTGGCCCATGTTTGGCTCTGATGACTATACCCCAACCTCTTATTAATCACACCTCAGGGTTGCTATCAGAGGGAACACCTTAGGAATATTTAAAGATGAAGCAACAGAAAATGTCTGAGGCCCAGATGAGACAAAGCATTGATTGTTTATTTCCTGAGCATGGCAGGGAGGGTTGCAAAGAGCACGGACACAGGTCCCAGATCTTGGAACTGAATTGTACATGGGGTCACTTGCAAGACCCTGGCTTGAAAGGCACCCTCCAGGAAGCGGGGGTGGGGTGCGGGCAGGCTTCCCAGGGAGACAGTGATTAATCAGGATGAGCAAGGATAAGCCTGGTGACCCTGCTGAAATTTAATCAGAGCAGCGGGTGGACATGGTGATGCAAGTGCCGGGCCTCTGGCCACAGTGACGCCTCGTGCCAAGGAGCTCTCAGGACTCCTCCCCAAGCTCTGATTAAGGCTCTGAAATGAAGGTTTCAGACAGAGGTTTTCAACTGAGTGGCAGCTGCTGCTGTGTGGAATGCTTATCACAGTTACAATCCCTCCTTTCATTTCTGAGAAGGAGAAACAGGAGCAAAAGCTGGTGGATTTCTAGTGGCCTTTCCTAAGTACCAGCCAGCCTCAGGCGGAGTGGTCAACCACCCTGGTTGCTCAACGCTTTCCGGATTTTAGCACTGAGAGCCCACTTCCTGGGGACTCTCCAGCTCTGGACAAACCAAGGCGGCTACCACTCCCCTTAAATAAGCCTTCTTGATGGTGGTGATTATCTGCACCCAGGGAGAAACCCAACTACCTGCTTCACAGATTGATGTGAATGTCAGCCTTCGACAGCCCCCATGACATCAGAAAGGCTCGTCACAGTGTGTCTGGATCTTGTTAGAAAGAGACAGGATGGTATAGGAGCCTGACCTCCAAGGTGGATGTACAGCAGGAGAAGCCATATTTAAAGGCAACCGCAGGTGCAGTGAAACACAGGCTCGAGTGATGGATATAAGCAGAGGCTACAGTGCCATCCTCGTTTGGCTTTCTTGGGACTCAGACACCCCACCCACTCCTGCTGAGCTCCGAGGAACCCATGGGGCACCATGCAGATGCTGGGATCCGGTGGTCTGGCTGCACCTGCCCGGGTGTGGCTTCCTACCCATCACCAGCTGGCCTCTCCCAGTGCTGCTTGTACTTGGGACCTGCTAGCACTGTGGGGGCGGTCCCAGGCCCCGTGCACACAGCCCAGATCATGGGGGAAGGTTTTCAGGGGTCTCCAGGGGCTGGGGGTGCTCCTCATCAGCTCAGCCCTGGTTGGCCTTTCTCCCACTCCTTCCCCGACTCCCATCTTGTACTCACGTGTGCTTCCTGAGGTCACCCCCAAGTCCTGGTCTCAGCAGCTGATTTTGAAGCCACATAAATTGGAACCAACCACTTCTCCCTGTAGATATGGCCCCGCTGTTCTCCAGAAGTTAACCACACTCCCAGGAGGGGACCACTCATCCATCATCCTCATTTAAAGCACTGTGTGACTTCACCCCACACTCCCAACACTCCACGTACAGAAAGGAAGGAATAAAGAATGAAAACATAGAACAGCTACACGGAAATATAATTCAGTCCCTGATATTGTGCCAGAGAGGGACTTTCTAAACATACAAGAGAACATATTTACCCCCAATAAAGAGTAATAAATATTACTCATAAAACCTTTCAAAATTTCTGCAAGTCTGGTTATTGTCAAAGCTGATCAATAGATACATGGGGATTCATTATACTAGGTACTCTAATTTTTGTGAAGCTTAATGTTTTTCAAATTAAAAGGTTTTTATTCACACTAAAAAGAAAAAAAAAGCAATTCAGTAGGTGGTTAAGTTGTCAAGAGTTAGAATATACATCTAGGGAAAAGTGAGAATAGGAACTGTGCTAATATTATACAAATGGCTACTTATGGCTCAGGATAAAATTTTCAGAGACTGCATTATACAAAGTGGTTTTTTTTTGGTGGGGGGAGGTGTTTTTGTGCAGCATGCAGGATCCTAGTTCCCCAACCAGGGATGGAACCCTCACCCCCAACATTGGACGCACAGAGTCCTAACCACTGGATTGCCAGGGAAGTCCCCAGAGAGTTTTTTAAATGCCGTATGTTTTTTAATGTTACATCTATATAAACTGAGTGGAACTGAACACGACCAACTGTATCAGTCAGGAGAGGCTCTCTCATCCTGCAATAACAAACAGCCCCAAAAGTTCAGAGATTTGAAAGCACAAAGATTTTTACTCAATCAGTGACTCATCCACCACAGTCAGTAGAAGGCTTTGCTCACCACAGTCTCCTGGAGGTCAGAGCTGACATCTGAAACATTGCTGCTTACTGTGCAGAGGGAAGGAAGAGCTCTGTGGGTCTGGCATTGACCAGTAAATGGTTCAGAATGTCTTACAGGATCCCATCCAACCACAAGGGGATGCTGTCATGGGCCCAGACAGCAGGCAGCTAGAAATACTTGGCAATCAATTCAAAAGCACAATAATGTGCCCAGAAAATCTGCTCGGTGACCCAAGATGTAATCAGTGATCTTGTGAGGAAACACACAAGTGTCAAAGGTATTTATGAGTAGTTTGAATATAATTCTTCCATGAACTGTGAGTACAAAAAAGCAGTACTTGTAAATCAATACATTTTTTATGTTATTTAAATATAGGTGTGAAAAAATAGACTAAAGTCATTAAAAGGAACATTTTCTGCAAGTCAAAATGTAGGCAAAATACAAAAGAAAAGAGTATATCTACATATGTATATAAAGACATATGCAATATTTGATGACAAAAATTTGGTTAAGTTCTTTAATATAGGAAGAGCTCTAACAAATCAATAAAAAAAAGATATGAAAGAAAAGATATGCATAGGACATATCTTTGGAGACATGGTGCTTTGCTAAGGTATTTATAAAGAATACAAATGAGCAGCAAATATAGAGAAAGAAAAACTCAACTGATAGTGGGGAAAAAAACACAAAAACCTCAAAACAGTGAGTTTTGTTTTTGTTCACTCAGTTGGCAAAACTATTTTTTTAATGATTCTAAATCTTGACCCAGATGAGCTGAATAATGAGTTCTTGTGCAGTACTGGTGAAAATATAGATTATTATTAAGCCTTATAAAACCAATAATATGGCACCATGGGTCAAAAAGCTTCAAACATTTGTTCCTTTTCACCCTACATTCCCTATTTTAAAGACTCTGCTTGAGGAAATAAATAGAAATACAAAGACATATATAGAATCATGTTCATGTCAGCACTTTAAAACCTAGAAACAGCCTTCTAAGAACATCTAAGAAAAAGAGTAAATAAACTATGGAATGGCTATCTAAGAAGACGAATAAAAACTTATGGTATAGAAGAGTATTTAATTATGTGAGGAAATATTAATGTAATGGTAAGTGAGAAATACATTTTAAGCAGGGCCACAGAGATAGATGGATTTTATGATCCCATTTTCATTCTTAAACCTGTTCTTATGCTTTGCATATATATATAACTGGCAGGAATCCACCAAATATTACCAGTGATTTTATATTCATGGAAGATTACATAAGATTTTTATTTTCTTCTTCACAGTCTAGATCCCAGTCATTCTACAAAGAACATGATTTTCATAATACAAATACAATGACTTTTTAAAGTATATCTATGTTCTATTAAGATGTCAAGGTGACTGGAAAATAAAAATTAGTGTAATTAAGTGTCTGGGAAAAGGCAAACTGTATCAGGCTGGCTTCATCAGTATCTGCAAGCAGATACCATCACTGGGCCAGGGCCTGGCGGGGGTGGGGGCGGGGGTGGTGGGGGGAGGCGTTGGGGAGGGTAGTCATTCCTCCAGGTCACTAGGCATTGGGTAGGATGAAGGGACCAACTCACTTCAGCCTCAAGCTTCTCAGAGCAGGATTTCCACCTCCTGGCACAGGTGATATGCTGAGAGTACACTGAGCCAATGTACCAGCCTTGAGCTGGAAATTTACATTAGCCAATGGTAAGCAATTTGTGCCATTATTTTTTTTTATAATAATAAATTTTTATTTTTTTTATTTTTTTAAAAAAATGATTTATTTTAATTGGAGGCTAATTACTTTACAATATTGTATTGGATATTTTTATATTAAAAGTGAAAGGTTGTTGCTGAGCCATGAAAGACGCTGGGATTCTTAGCCTCTGGAGGAGGGGAATTCAAGCCGGGGCCAGTGACAAGGCTTGATCCCTCAGAGCTTTTGTGTAATAGAATTTTATTAAAGTATAAGAGATAAAGTTTCTGACATAGACATCAGAAGGGGGCAGAAAGAGTATTCCCCTGCTAGTCTTTAGCCAGATGTTTTATAGCTACTGGGCTTCCCTTGTGGCTCAGCTGGTAAAGAATCTGCCTGCGATGCCGGAGACCTGGGTTTGATCCCTCAGTTGGGAAGATCCCCTGGAGAACGGAAAGGCTGTCCACGCCAGTATTCTGGCCTGGAAAATTCCATGGACTATATAGTCCTTGGGATTGCAAACAGTCGGACATGACTGAGCAACTTTCACTTTCTATATAGCTAATAACAGTCCGCTAATTAGAGAAAGGGAATGTCTCAAAACTCAGAGACTGGAACCAGGCCCTTCACCCACAACATGCATTTTGAGATAACACTGGCACAAGGTGAGTCATCCCAGGCCATAAAACTATTGACATGACTCTTAAAGAAAGGCAGGTTCCAAGTAGATATATAGTTTCATTAACATAGATTAGGAGAACAATGTACGAGTAAAACAAACTGGTTTGTCGAGCCCTTATCGGTTCTGAGTCTTAAGCGGAACCAACTTGAAAAAAGACAGAGTCTAGGGTAAATACATAGCTCATTCAGTTCAGTTCACTTCAGTTGCTCAGTCGTGTCCGACACTTTGCAACCCCATGAACCACAGCATGCCAGGCCTCCCTGTCCATCACCAACTCCCAGAGTTCACTCAAACCCATGTCCATTGAGTCGGTGATGCCATCCAGCCATCTCATCCTCTGTCGTCCCCTTCTCCTCCTGCCCTCAATCTTTCCCAGCATCAGGGTCTTTTCCAATGAGTCAACTCTTCACATGAGGTGGCCAAAGTATTGGAGTTTCAGCTTCAACATCAGTCCTTCCGATGAACACCCAGGGCTGATCTCCTTTAGGATGGACTGGTTGGATCTCCTTGCAGTCCAAGGGACTCTCAAGAGTCTTCTCCACCACCACAGTTCAAAAGCATCAATTCTGCACTCAGCTTTCTCTATAGTCCAACTCTCACATCCATACATGACCACTAGAAAAACCATAGCCTTGACTAGATGGACCTTTGTTGGCAAAGAAATGTCTCTGCTTTTTAATATGCTGTCTAAGTTGATCATAACTTTCCTTCCAAGGAGTAAGCGTCTTTTAATTTCATGGCTGCAATCACCATCTGCAGTGATTTTGGAGCCCCAAAAAATAAAGTCTGACACTGTTTCCCCATCTATTTCCCATGAAGTGGTGGGACCAGATGCCATGATCTTCATTTTCTGAATGTTGAGCTTTAAGCCAACTTTTTCACTCTCCACTTTCACTTTCATCAAGAGGTTTTTTAGTTCCTCTTCACTTTCTGCCATAAGGGTGGTATCATCTGCATATCTGAGGTTATTGGTATTTCTCTCAGCAATCTTGATTCCAGCTTGTGCTTCATCCAGCCCAGAGTTTCTCATGATGTACTCTGCATGTAAGTTAAATAAGCAGGGTGACAATGTACAGCCTTGACGTACTCCTTTTCCCATTTGGAACCAGTCTGTTGTTCCTTGTCCAGTTCTAACTGTTGCTTCCTGACCTGCATATAGGTTTCTCAAGAGGCAGATCAGGTGGTCTGGGATTCCCATCTCTTTCAGAATTTTCTACAGTTTATTATGATCCACACAGTCAAAGGCTTTGGCATAGTCAATAAAGCAGAAATGTTTTTCTGGAACTCTCTTGCTTTTTCGATGATCCAGCAGATGTTGGCAATTTGATCTCTGGTTCCTCTGCCTTTTCTAAAACCAGCTTGAACATCTGGAAGTTCATGGTTCACATAGTGCTGAAGCCTGGCTTGGAGAATTTTGAGCATTACTTTGCTAGCTTGTGAGATGAGTGCAATTGTGCAGTAGTTTGAGCATTCTTTGGCATTGCCTTTCTTTGGGATTGGAATGAAAACTGACCTTTTCCAGTCCTGTGGCCACTGCTGAGTTTTCCAAATTTGCTGGCATATTGAGTGCAGCACTTTCACAGCATCATCTTTCAGGATTTGAAATAGCTCAACTGGAATTCCATCACCGCCACTAGCTTTGTTCGTAGTGACGCTTTCTAAGGCCCACTTGACTTCACGTTCCAGGATGTCTGGCTCTAGGTCAGTGATCACACCATCGTGATTATCTGGGTCGTGAAGATCTTTAAAACCCATTAGTTAGCTCAAGGTTTGAGGAAAGTTAAGTTCAGGTGGAACCAGGTGTCATCATGGCAACAAAGAATTTTAAGAGAAACCTTTTAATTTTGTATAGAGAAGGGAAAAAAAATCTGACACTACTAGTTTGTTTCCTCCTGCGGCTTAAGAGAGATAAAAAATGTCTGACACTTGCAGCCTATTTCCTCTGGTTGGAGACCCTTAGCCTTCCTTCCTGTTACTCTCTCAAAAGCACACTACAGAATCCATATGAACTTTTAAGAAACTTGGGATCTGTGAAAGGCTGCTTTAGGTTATGCTCTTAAAATCACTGCCTTTGCCAATAGGTTAGAGCAAAGACTCAGCCTCTTCTCTATTGACACTTAGTCCCCCTCATTCTTAGTTGTAGCTGGTGGGGGCAGGGGGAGAGGCAGAGGGCTGTCCTCTGCGTTAAATGTTTAGCATCCTTGGTCTCCACCCACTAGATGCTGGTAGTGAGCACCAAAATGCCTCCAACTGTGCCAAATCCCCCCTGGGATACAAAATCACCCCTGGTTGAGAACATCCGTGGTTAAATACCCTCAATAGTGCCTCGGTGACAAATTCTCACTTAGTGAAATCTTTTAAGAGAGATTAATCCTGCTAACCTGCAAAGACTAATACAAAGAGAGAATTCAAAGTGGAGTTGCACCACATATTAAATTTCATCTAAATGCACTTGCCTTTAAAAAATGAGGGGGAAAAAAAAGAGCAGAGGGGTAGGAGAGGCAGAGAAGATAATTCCAGCCTAAACCAGATAAACATGGAGGCAGGTAGACAGCCAGTCTGCTCCAAGCACGTGCTGCAGAGTAAGGGCGGGAGACCCCAGCAGGCAGCCCACCCTGAGCAGTGCAGGCTCCTAGACCATCTCCTCCCTAATCTCTGGGTGACCCCCACACCCCAATTGGGGTTTAGTAAGTAGTAAGTAGGGGCTTCCCTGGTAGCTCAGTGCTTAAAGCGTCTGCCTGCAATGCGGGAGACCCAGGTTCAATCCCTGGGCTGGGAAGATCCCCTGGAGAAGGAAATGGCAACCCACTCCAATATTCTTGCCTGAAGAATCCCATGGACGGAAGAGCCTAGTACTTACTCCCTGGATAAAATTACCTGTAGTGAACTGCCCAGCATGGCAGAATCTGCCTGATTAAGTCCCAAACGACACAGTGCATCTGTAGGGACCAAGTTAAATTTGTAAGTTAACTTGGGGAAAATCAACAACCCTGTGATGCTATCTTTCTCTCCACTGGTCATATTTTCATCTGCATCCCTCCCCAGAATTTCAAAGTCCTACTTAGCTCTTTTGTTTGTTTGTTGTGTTTCTTATGTATTTTGTCTTCCGTGTGGCTGGTACGAACGGTACTGCCACGCAGGACGGCTGTAAGGATGCAGTGAATGACAATGTAAGGTATTCAGAGAGGTCCCTGCTTCACACTAAGTGCCCTAGAAGTGTATGCTGTGATTATCATCCTAATTTCTCCCTTGTACCCTCCAACTGATTATTTGAATGTGAGTCACAGTTGCTCTGTTTCAGTTTCATCCCAGCTGTGGTTCAAGTGAAGCTGGGGGACAGAACTGGATCTTGGGGTATTGTTTTAACAGGACAGTATGGTGTGCCAGTAACAGACTCATCCCACAGTCAGCTCTCAGCCCTCTTATAGATGCCCCTTCCCCACTCAACTGCTCCCAGAACTAGGGTCTTCTCTTTAGTGGCCCATCTTGCCCAGAAGTCAGGGACTATTTGCTACTGATACCCAATAATTAGAAGCAAGAATATAATTATTATCGCCCTCGTAAACACACACACACAAACAGCTTAGGAAAATGAAGTTTAAAATTCCTAGCAATCAAAATATTCCTGTGGGTTAAGTCTTATAGTCCAAAACAAAACTAATGTTTGCTGCTGACTCTTCAGAAACATGGTGATACTGCTCTCTGTGTATCAGGGAGCAAAGCCAGATAACACACTTCCCCAAAACTCGGTAAGTAACAACCACTTAACTCTGATCATGGGTCTACAGGCCAGCTGGGTTGCTCTGCCAACCTGGGCCATCCTTGGCGAATCTCAGGTGGCCTCACTCATGCATCTGTGGTCAGCTGGAGGGTGAGCCACAGACCGCCTGGTCTAGGGTGGCCTCCCACGTGGGGTCACTGTTAGCTGTGGCAGTGAACCTGACCACACTATCTGTCATCAGCCACACGCTAACTCAGGTTGGTTCCCATGGTCTCTGAGGGAAAGCGGACATGGGTTGGGCTCCTTGAGACTCATG